>NW_028233362.1:0-1200000 GCF_057557595.1 Rhyacophila brunnea | reverse complement strand
AAAGTGTAATTTATATAATGAAATATCGAGGTTTTAAACAGTATGTATCAAACCATGCGAATCTATAAATTATTTCGACAAAAACCACAAACCTACGTGGTAGTCAAGATTTTAAAAATTATAATATTTTATAAAATTATATGATCAGAGCATTATTTAAAATCTACAATAAGCTAATTTTATTTTTTTATTAATCTATAAATTTATGTTTGATAGAATATATAGATTCATATATAAAAAAGCGTTTCAGCAATTTAAATTGTTTATATGCCAATCAAAAGGAAATATATAAAAAAGATGGATATTAAATAGCACAAATTAATATGTTAATTGGTGACAATAATCAAACAGGCCTGACAGAAATATTGTAATATTCCGCTATACAAATTTTATTTTCGAATCGAAAAAAATTCTAGAAATGATTTAAAATAAATTTTAATTTATGGGTTATTTGACTTTTAGCTTTTATAATGATTCCGGGCAAAACTTTGGATTTCACCATAGAGAAGCTTGATTATAATGTCTTACTACCACGTTATCTTCATGTTATTTATAATGCATCTTCTTATCTCATATTTATCAAAACAAGTGTATTCCTAAATCTTATTGCTTGGGCGTATGCTAATTCTTCAATAGTCTAACTGTTATAGATAAGGATTATAATTTCGAAATCTTGACAAAATCACTTCATTCATTATTAAATTATTTACTTGTATATATATCTTCTTTTTAAGAAGTTCGCTATTTACTATATATAACTTTTGTTGTTCTGATACACCCCCACATGTGGTCCTATAGTTTTACTTTCACCATTTTTTGATCGTATATTAGATCAATTTACTAGGCGATTTTTTTTGGAAGATTGTAGTTTTCTATCTACTTTGATATGCTGGTTAATTATGATACCATCATCACTTTGCCCTTACCCGTATTTTTTCTTTACGTAGATGATTAGATTCAATTTAATTTCTAGTTTTCAGCGTCTTAAACACAAAACTTTTATCATTTCTAGGTTCGAAGTCCTTTAAAGGGTTAAATCTAGTTTTGACAGAGTGCCCCCTTGCGGACATTTATCGTTTTGAGTAAATTTGTATTATACCGGGGTGCGTTGCCGTTAAAACTTATGCTATTTAAATAAGTGTTTCTAAACCAACTGTGTCAACGCATCTTCATGTATGAATATATATCGATCCAAAAATTACTATATTATTAATTCTTACTCTTTGAAAAGCGAAAGGCTGCGAATATTTTGAGGAACTGAAATGATAAGGACAAAAAAAGTAGATTATGTGATTTTTCAATAAATATTTAATTATTATAGTTCGACTATGGTAGCTTGCAATAGAATTAAGTATCTTTTTGTAATATATAATATATAAAAATATATGGTAAATGTATAAGAACAAAATTAATATAAGATCGAGATAGAAGCGAATATATTCTAAAGCTGATTTTATATAAACACTGGGGTTTTTTTTCTTTTACAACTTCTTATTGTTGTCTTTACATATACTTACACAAATTAATTGTTGTAATAATGAAAATATACGTTAAAATAGAATTTAGTCATATGATATGATTTAAAAATAAATCAAATTTACTGATATTCTCAAATCTATAAATATTACTGTGAGTAAATTATTATTATTTACTATTCTTCAAGCAACAGAATATTTTCATCTTATTTATAGGCTAAATATTATCTCTAAAGCATGCAATTGTGACGCAAGTTTGGGATCACTTAGATTAGTTAAAAAATTATATGACACGGAGTCGTGTAAATGTATATGGTGTTAAAAGACAAATTACTATTATTACATTTGGTTTTTTATTGCTTTGTTTCAAGATTAAGAAGAAATTTTACTGTATTTTGAAAAATTTTATAACACAATATTTTTTTAATGGAAGTTTTCGATGTGATATTCATTTTTCTGTATTTTTAATGAATTAATTTTGTTACGATAATTTCTCATGTGTGTATTTTATGGAATGCAGTTTAACTGTTTATTAGAAAAATCCCAATTGTTATGATGATCTAACGTAGATTTCTAAAGTCGTGTAAGAGACTTCAAATTTAAATTATAAATATAAAAACTTATTATAAACGCCAATCACCTATGGATATAGAATATGAGTCAGATTCTAGTAATAATAATTTAATCATGAATAAAAGTGAGAATTATGATCATGAAGTGGCTTTAGAAGTTTCTCGCTCTGTAACTAAAGATGATATCATACTAAGTTCAAAGGAGGTTCACAAGATAGTTATACAGAAAATGAAGATATTGGTAGAGGAGTGTAAAAAAATGAAAGAATCAGAATAGCATTTTATATGTGAGAATTAGGTGTCAAAAGAGTTTACAATTATACTTGCGTTGGATATTTGATCGAAACATCATTCTACTAAAAAATTACGCATAAACTAAAATTTGATTTTAGCAGTAAATCAATGAACATTTTTTTTGTAAGAAAATATTAACACCTTGATTATATATAAGTAAATACAGATTCAAATTTATATTATAATTTTATAATTCAAAATCTATTTCTTTAAGTATAAAAATTACATTAAATAAATAGAAAACATATTCTTTCTTTCATATTTTTATGCATTATTGTAATAAAATACATAATAAATATCTTTATTAAATCATTTACTGTTTATATCATAGATTCACATGTCTTGTTGTTCATTCTTTAACCCCTTTTTTTATTGTAAATTGAACCTTTCTACAGATCATTTATAAATGCTAAAATTCATGATATGTGTGACGCACTTGTTATACTATTATCGAGGCTTCTTTGATTGTAATTTTTAACTTTTATGCCTCACAGGTAGCCTTAAGACATAAAAGGCGATAAAAAAATTTAAAATAAGTCATTGTTTCTATAATTTTATTATAACTTTTACATAATGAGAAATGATCCCTTATTATTTTTAAACTTTTATTATTATTCATCTGAATAATACATTATCTTGATTACGTCCAGGTGGTTTTTATAATCTAATTAAGAATACATTATAAAACAGTGGAATAATGTTAACGTAGCATAAAAATCACATTCGTATATTTATAATATTCTGATATGGCTTAATTTATATATATGAATTATTCACATTTTCTGCTAAATCCAAGAAAAATAACTATGGCATGCAGGGCTAATGTTTATTCATGGGTTAATTTATTTTGTGCTTTTTTACTTTGTTCAGCAAAAATATTAATTTATATATACTACAGCAATAGCTAAATACTTCCCAGTGGCTTATAATCGTTAAAATTACATCCAACGCATAATCTTTATATGGCTTTTTGATTAAAGATTGCCTTCAATTTTATCTTATTGTGTATCTTTCATTCATCACTCGATTCTGTGTATGTGATCCATGGCAAATCACGACCAAAAAAATCTTATTTTATGGTGTTTCGTCCATTAAATGGCTTCGGCTTGGTATATAAATATTTCAAAGTATTTTTTATTGCGGATTCTAATTTCAGTGAATTTTTATTGATTCCTTTTAAGATGATTTTATTTTCTGTTGGTATATATCTGTCCAAGATAAATATCAATAAAATATAATTTTGAAAAACAAGATGTTCTTACCCCTAGTTTTAGGTTGAACTAAAAAACGTATTTTTTTTCTACTCTATTCTTGAATTTTCAATTCCACGACAAAACTTTTGTATATAGACAATACAATTTGAATATACACAGTAAGTTACAAGTTGAAAGTTGTGCACAAGTACTAATGTATATTATTGGACGGAGCCTGTAGAGACTGAATGAATTATTAATAGTAGAATTCATTGCCGCTCTTGAATAATAATATTTTATAAATCAATATACATGTAGTGGTTTTAGATGTATGATACGAAAGGTGTGGGAAATTTCAAGGCCTATTAACGTTATTTATATTTTTAACCTTGATAAATCATAAAATCGATAAAAATATTTTAAAAATTATGTTGGAATCAATCTTGGCTATCAATTAGAATAATTTTAAGAGTAGCTTCTCAACCATCCCACGGCAAGTTGTCTACTTCTTATTATCTTTTTATGGATTTTTTATATAAAGAAATTACATGTGAATGGATTCTTACAAAGGAAACGCAGTTATTCTGTTTATTTAGATGGTATGTAATTTCCGTTATAAAATGTTAAATCTTCATCTAAAACTTCAAATGACTGTAATAGTTTTTTTAAGTGATTTCAAAGCATTATCATTCTAATAAATATAGTTCTCCCAAAGCTAGTTTTATTTTTAGTAATGCATTGTTTCTGATTTCATTTGATTTGAGTAGCATATATTTTAAATTCAGCTTTTTTTGTTGTTCTGTCATCATAATAGTAAATAACGATAAATGTTGATTCAATTCATTTAATTTCTATTAGGCAAATTTTTTACAACTATAATTTAATTATATTATATGATTTCAACTATATTTCCTAATATTATATAAATAAGACTAATCATTGTTTACATCTTAAGGTGGAATAATAGTTTCTTTTTGGATTTTTACCGTTGTTTTTTAAAACCTATTATAATATTTACATGATGATGTTTGAATACATCAGTGTATCTTTAAATTATATAAATATAAGAATATAGCCTTGAAGGTTTTTATTTCCTTTTTTGCTGATTAATGCATAATATTACCCATGCTCTATATTTATACTTTATATGATTCGTTATGTATTATATCAACCGAAGAATCAATTACTGAAAGATTTTTACAACTAATTTTTAAATAATATTATATAATTTTGTCTTGATTTTTTGTGATTAAATTAAATACTTCGGAGCTTAAATATAAATTATTTGCCAACTCTTAATAATAGTACTTTTGAAAATAGTTATAATGAACATGGGTTATCCGTGATCTATTTTTATGTATGCTTTTAATTATTATAGAACGCAATGCCTGTTTATCAGCTCGTTTAATCTCTAAAATATTAAGCTAAATTTTTTAACATGCAAATCGAGCCTTAGTATTTTTTTAAGCCCTTATTAAAAATGTCAAATAATTTTGATAAACAACGCCGAATATTTAGAAAACACAGTTACCGAGGAATGATCTTGAAAAATTCAAAAACTCAATATAATTAAATTTTCTGACCTTTTTTCATCAAAAAGACGACGACATATTAAACGTGGTCTTTCACCAAGAGAAGTTACATTAGTAAAGAAATGCTTACTGAGTAAACAATCATATGTGAATCTAGTAGAATAACCAAAATTATTAAGACACATGCACGTTCTATGATAATTTTACCTTTTGTGGTAGGTAATCTTATTGGTGTTTATAATGGAAAGACATTCGTTCCTCTTGAAATTAAGCCGGAAATGATTAGTTATAGGTTTAGTGATTTTGTGGCTACTAAAAATCCTGAAGGGCATGGAAAGCCTGGTGTTGGGGCTACTAGCAGTTCTAAATTTACTCCGTTTAAATAAACCTATTTACATAAAATTACCATTTAAAATTCAACTTAATTGTGCTTATAATTGATTCTAAGTATCCATATAAATGTATAAACAATTTCAGGACAAACATTGATAAATTAATATCAGCAAATGTTTTTTATTTAATTTTAAGGATAATAAATATTCCTATTATAAGGCTATTTATATATATAAATTTAATATCGAAGTGTATATGTTAAATTTTATTATTTATATCCAGATACAATTAAATATATCTCGGCATATAATATTTAAAGATAAAAAATATTTGGTATAATATATATATATTCCGGCTTATATAATCAGAAGAAACAGAAAGGGTTTTTTTTGATGAAAATAAGCTAAATTTATATATTAAACATTTATTCATTCTAAATTTTATTAACGTAGCTTAATATGATTAAAACTAAATTACCGTCTTATAAATAATAATTTAGACATTAAAATGTTTTTTAAATGCTCAAAATAATGCACTGAATTATTTTTATTAAATATATGAAACTAAATTAAATATGTAATTCAAATAAAAACATAAATAAAAGACAATCTACACTTGTTTTTATATTCATCATGATTATATATATTCAAATGCTCATATTTTTAAATTTTAGTTTCAGGGTCGGATTTATCTTGTTCTAGCTTACGATCGATAGACGAGTTTATAGGTTTATCCGATATAAATCTTAGTACAAATACAACCAAACTTTTAAATTGCATTATTAAAAGTTACTGCTATTTAGAATGAATTTATGACATCATTATCATACAATATATATTTTTTCTCGATTTCAACCAGTAAAAAATTAATAAATTATATGCATA
This sequence comes from Rhyacophila brunnea, assembly GCF_057557595.1. Lineage (NCBI taxonomy): Eukaryota > Metazoa > Arthropoda > Insecta > Trichoptera > Rhyacophilidae > Rhyacophila > Rhyacophila brunnea. Next base: position 1,193,717 of record NW_028233362.1, on the reverse strand, counting down.
ATGTCAGTGTAAAAGTATAATTACAAATATGTAGAGCTTTGATTTTTATAACTATATAAATTTCACTTAAAAAAAAACAAAAAAAATATAATATTTGATCTAGAAAATGTGTTTATTGGTGGCTAAATTAATCTATAGAAAATTATTATCAGAGGCAGATTTGTAAATACAATACAGTTTTTTAAAATCGATGGGTCAATTGAATTTTTTAGAAAAACGATTAGTACGATATTATATTTGCATCAGTAGACACTTTTAACCATCGGGTATTTTATATGAAATATGATAAAGTAATATTATATTTCACAGCCCCTGTTTTGGTCATTATTTGAATTGAATTCTTTCATTATCGTGCATTGGATTTAAATTTCACATCAAATATGTTTTTGCTTATTTTAAGTAAATTGTTTTTGTAGCTTTCCCAAACTATATATCTTATTAATTAACTTTCATGTTGTATTAATATACATTGCCATCCATTTATTCGATAAATACCTTTCCTGATCAAGCATAATATTTTTATACATATTTATTATGATAAAAAGTAAAATAAAATTCATTTTTCTGATTTAGGTATGATTTGAGTTTTCTGATAATAATAAATTATTAGATTTTGGTTAAAACATCGTTTTGCCGCAAAATCGCAGGAAAAATGTATATAAAAGCTCTGTTAGCCTTAAATAATATTCAAATAAAAGGTATTTTTTAATTATTTTATTATATCGTATAAAATCATGATTAAAATTTATTGTATTTTTTTCTTTTGTAATCTTATGTGACAAAATATTCATACCATGTTTATTTTATATTTTGGTTGAACAAGGTGACCATATATTATTTGTTTTTGAAATAAATTATATACCTTGTTATTTTTAAAACTAAAAGGATATTTTTGAACATTTCTTTACATTTATTTCAACTATATAGTTAAATATTTATTTTTAGAGTAAATTTTCATATCGCTTAGAAAAAAATTATTTTTAAATTTCTATAAATTAAAGTAGAATGCGAAATTGATAAACCCTTAACGTAACAGAATTAAAAAATATATATAAAAAGCATAAATAAAATCTATCTTTTTTTTAAAACAAATACAAAAGAAGCCTTTTAGAATTTTAGAATACCAAAAAATTATATTTTTATCCGTCAAATCTTCTTTAAATGATCAGTGTCTGGCAACATATATTTATTGAAACGGTTATAAGTTATACCAAATTTTTTAAAGATCAGTAAATTATTTGAAACACAACCATTAATTAATAGTTTTACTTTTGATAAAATTCAATATTCCTGCAATAAAATATTTTAGGTGGTATCAAAATTAGTACAAAATTATTAAGTATCTCAATCATAATAAATTCAATCTAAACTGGGTGATCAAACAGCCCTCTAAAAAAACAAATTTTGATCAAATAAAATCTTTGATTTTGCAAATTTCATTTGAACACATGTTCAATATAATGAATGTGACAACAAACGGTTCCTAGAAAAAAATAAAAATCCGCATAATTGAGTAAATCTATTAACTATTATAAAATTGAAAAGCACGTTTTTTCGAAGACATTAAGATAATTTTTAAGCATGAGTAACAGTGTTAATTGGATATACTCACGGCCCTATATGCCGCAAATGTTTCTTTTTAAATAATTTAACAGGAGTTAGTAAACAAACCTTTTAAGAATTTTACAAGAATTGTAAATTTAGATGAAAGAAGAAAGGTATATGAACTGTTAAGAGACTAAAATCCTCGATTGTTATGTTTTTATTGTAATAATCGTCATGATTACTTGTTCACCATATCAAATTTAACAAAGTGTTGTGCAGAATTATTTTATAAAAGATTCATTTCTAATTATTATTATATTAGAAAAAATACTTTAACTTTTATGTAATTTTTTGGGACCTAGTTCAATACTTTCAAAGGCAAATGTAAGACTTGATCTTACATTTCTTTATTTAATTAAATTAAATCCCAAAAATGGTATAGTTTAACAAATAATGTAATTAAGAAAGTAGTAATTAAGCTGATCTATGAACATGTACACATTTTTTATAACATAAAACATAAGAAATAAACCTTTTATTATCTGATTTTTCTATTGAATATAGCCATGGTTGAAATATACAAAGATTCGCATTGTTTAAGAAATTCATAGGTAGTTTAGTATTACAGTGCATTTTAATTTGGTTAAAAGAGTAAAAAAGCTATGATTGTTTACTTTATGGTGATATGAAGCGTATTTTATCCGATATTTCGCAAAGAAAGTCATATTGCAGAGAAACACGAATTCCAAGCGAAATAAAGTTGTAAAATGGGTTAATTGTAACAGAAAGTGTTACAGATAAATTTTACCATTCAAATAGAAACTGTTTATGATTTGATAAATATATTAAGGGGTACGTTTTACCATGAACTTTTATTTTTCTTAGCTAAATGCTGTGTATTATTCTGCCTGTTGAATAATTAAAAATTTTTATGTTTAATATAATTTTTTTATTTGATTTATTTATTATATGCTTCATTGATTAATATAAAGTACTTAAAATCTTAAAGCTGTATTAATCGTCAAAAATTGCCTGCATGTTTTTAAGGGCGATTGATTTTAATAAGCCATTATTTATAAACTATAATAATCAATAATTTTTTGAGCTTATTTATTTCGAGTATTTCTATAATTTTCATGTATAATTTTTCAAGTATAGGCATTTTTTTTGATTAATCAAAATAGCTTATCAAGAATCAGTTAGCTAAAAACATATTTTTTTGTTTTTTGCCCCAATGTTGTATTTACCTTTTAATATTTTTCTTTATTTCTAATCTGTTTATATGTATTCATTTTAATTATTTTTACATTCGATAACACTGATTATTTATTTACACGATTCTTTTTGATCATTTGTTATTTTATTGTTAAAAATATACTAGTTCGCATTTGAAAGCTTATAAAAATCATAAAATTTTGTTAATTTTTACATAAGGGATAACATTTTTTTTTATTAAAGAAACTAAAAATATGATTAAACAGTCTATAGATTTATCAGATGTTACGCACAAAAAAAAACATTTGATATAAACGAATATGCAGGGAAGAACAGTATTTTTCTGTTTATTATTATATAGAAAACATTTTAAAATTTAAGACGGAATATGATAGACACAAAATGTCAACAAACGGTAATCTTGGGTAATTACAAAATATAAATATATTAAAAAAATTATAAAATGGTTTTCTTAGTGGTTATTTGGATTTTATTATGAATGGTCTTCTGAATATTAAAAATAAACCTATGCATTACTAAATTCTAATCGAATTTACTTTATTTATTTATGTTTTACTTCTATTACTTTTTAGGAAGTTCGCTTTATATACATAGGAACTATTGCTTAACTGCTGCGTCTCTCTGTGGGACTCCTCCAGCACTTCTTGTCACCCGTAATCACCGTGGATTGGGCCCTTTCTCATAGGCGGCAGTCATTATGTGGAGGGAATGAGATTCTGTCTACTGTTCATCGCTACAAGTTACAAGCTACAACCACACTCTACACTTACCTATATCCTTGCTGAACGGTGTGGGTTCTTTTTCAATACTGGAGGCACAGTTCAACGGCTTACACAGCAACCTCCTTTTTCTCATGGCTTGTCAGTGCTTTATGGTTTATCTTTTATGGTCCACTGGCCGCCCCCTTGGGTATTTTTCTTTAGAGTAAATTCGTTTCGGAAATTAGTGGGGTGGGTGGAAATGGAACCCGCGACCCCTGACCTAGGGGTCAGACTTGTGCATTACTAAAAATATTATTTTAAATTAGTTGTAAGAAAACCTTTTTTTTATATGCACATATAATTGTGTATAAATTTTTTTAAAATAATTTATTTAATTCTGTAAGAACTAGGGTTATTATTTTTTTATAGAAACACAAGAAATAGACTATAATTTAAAAATAACACAATATTTATGCAAATAAATAAATCTAAGGCGTGTTTTACTGTAGTTTTAACTATTTTACCTCGAAATGGCACTTAAATATTAATCCTTTTTAAATTTTTATTAATATAATTACATGTAAATTAGAAAACACTTCTGCAAAAAAATTTTTTATTATCATGAGTGTGTCTGTTGATTTTTTATATTTCAGAAAAATCAATTATAGATATTCACATAATATTTAGCACTTAAATTTATAGAAAGGAGACAGCATGTAATTTAAAAAAAAAACAAAAAACTCTTCAATATGTTTTATGTTGAATACAAGCTTTTAAATGCATAAATATAATATCCAAATTTCTGACATTTTAATGATTAAAAACAAGCCGATCTAATTATTTTCTTAGAAATGTGAAAACAACAATTTCATCTAAATTCGCCATCCCATACCAAAAATATTACAATACATATCCTACGCTTATAATTTGTAAATCCCTAAAATTTCGGCATCATATCGGATTTTTTAAGGGGTTTCAGAAAAAACCCTCTAATTCAAAAATAACAGATTATTTATTTATTTTTATGAAAATCAGAAATCTAAATGCATAACTTATAATTTTGCGAAACAAATGTTTGTATTCTATGGCTTGATAAACATTTCGAAGGATCGATTATTTATATGATAACATATACATATCGTATTGAAATTTTTATTGGCCTCGGAAATCATATATATGAAACTATTGTTGATATCAATACCTAGTATATTTTAAACGCTTAACCAGTGTATATATCTACTTATGTATATTTTGTTTGAATGTATTGAATCTGTGGTCAATAACATATAATTTTTATAAAAAAATTAACATAGATCATAAATATATGAAATATTTAAAGTTCTGGTCATTCTATGAGTTGATGGAAAACGAAATAGACCACCCGTTAAATTTTAAAATGAATATTTGTCTGCTACAGTCACATTATTCCTTGCATTTAGGATTATCAACGAAAAAAAATCTTTTGCTTAGATTTATAATTCTCTTAAAAAATAGTTTTGGATCAATAAGATATAATTTTGGCCCCAATGTAATGTTTTTTTTATATGGTTTTAAATATAAGTTTAAGACAATTAAAATCCAGTTAATATGTCCACAAAACATTCTTCTTTATATTTGTTTAAAATTTATAACCTAAACTATTGGCCATAATGCAAAATAGTAAATTTAAAATTTTGTATTGTATGTAATTCTATCAAAATTTAAAATTATTTAAATGCGACCATATACTGTTTTATGAAATATAATTAGATTTTAAAATTTAGAGGAAACAATATAGGCTGTTCATTAGCCTTCAACTTTTTTTGAAGTATAATCGCAATTTATCTTATTTTTAGTAACTTTTAAAAAGCCGTCAATTTTCATTTAGTATAATTTTATAAATAATTTGTATGTATTTAAATATAAGACAGAGCGTATTTAGGCAAAACAAATCCTTTGAATTTTATGGGCTAAATTTACGGGGATATTTAATAAAATGGTATGAAGTTTTGTTTCGGTAATATTATACTATCTATCTCAATACAGCGATCTATGCAGTAAACTATTTGAATTATTTGTTCAAAGTAATTTATGTTCCAATAATTTGAAGATATATTTCGTTTAAATTTTAACATGAATTTATTCCTTAGATAAATAAGCATAAACATATTTAGTTTAAACTATACAACGTTCAAAATAATTTTCTCTAATTTCCTCGTTTAAAATTTACATGATTTTGTATTTTAAATATTTTCATCCTGCTAAATCAAGCTCACAAATAAAGTATCCACACAAGTCAAAAAGTGTAGAAAAGCTCATTAAGATACTTCTCAAAAGAGCAGAAACACACATGTGTCATCAATGCAGTAAAAAAATCTTCGTCAAAAATACATATTCAGATCTTTTCTTATTTGCTCGAGTGACTCTGTTCGTGCTATAATTGGGAATATAAGGGACGCAATTGAAAGAAGTTAACAAATCTAACGCGCAGAAATTATGCTGTCGCGTAGAAAGTTATGAAGAGCTTATCTATAATAAAAAAATTGCTGATGCCATTCCTGCGATTAATCTTTGCATTACGGTTTTTAATTTAGAACATGAATCTCGGGTTCAAGCTATTAACAAAAAAAGTGGTGCTCATAATCTTCCATAAGATGTATTGATTAGAAGGAACAACGAGGCTGAAGGTATTAAAACTTAATAAATAATATTATACAATATTAATTTATTTTTATAATAAAATATGATGTTCTATTCATTGAAAATATACCATATTCCATTAATTAGTGTATAGTGGCTGCAAATCGCATGTAAATATTTTATGAATAGACAATAGAAACACCTGCGAAAAAAAAACACCATAAAAAACATCGAACAGTTAAAGCACAATAAAAATGTATACGATCGGGATATATTTAAAGATTTGCTTGAGTGAGGCCCTTTAATTCATGTTAAACTTGTTTAAATAATCTGGAATTAATTTTAATTTATAATAAAATTGACTATTTTCTGTGTATAGACCACAGGTGAAAAATTTAGTTGAAAAAATAAAGTTGGGTCACTCACATAAAAAATAGTATTGAGAAGCCATTGATTCTTTGTTTTTTTTTAAAAACACAATTTATATTCTAAAATATTGATTAGAATACAGTAACAATCCTATTTACTCGAGCAAAAAAAACCGCCATTAATATCATAAAAATCAAGTATATGTATGATTTACGGCTCAAAATATTTAATACTCCACAAACTATATGAAACAATCAACAAATTAAAATACTTTATCATTACATCTATATATGCGTCGTGCCAAAAATATTTAAATAAAGATAAATCTTGCGTAAAAAGTCAAATGGTCGTCGAATTGGGTAATTTAGCAAAATATGATGCTTGCTAATTTTTATAGATTCGACTCTAACAATTATCACATCAATTTACATCTTTCTATGTTTTATTCCACTATATTTTATAATTTAATTTTAATTCTGCTCTTTCTGCAATTAATATTGACAAAAACTTTCTGAATTAAACTTTATTTTTTTATTTGTAAATAAATTTCGCGTAACCTTTTATATTTGCTCGCAATATCTTTGGATTCTACCTTAGAAAATATTTACTCGCAAATTCTTTAAATTAAATTATTTTCCGCCTTCTCTATGAATTTTTTTTTCAAGGCTCATAAATCTAAGTGTCTCTATCAAAACGTTCGTTGATTTAATTAAAAGCCTCTATTATTAGAAAAGCCATTTAAATTTGTATTTAACTAAAATTAATGTACATATATTTTATACTGATATTGATTTTAGATCTCTATAATACTTTATACAAGGTCTATTTTCATATTTATGCTATGTTTTAACCATATTCTATATAAATATTAGAAATCATGATTAAATGATAGAAGATGTTTTTATGCGCTGTTTGCTAGATTTAATTGGCACAAAAACAAACTTGAAAAATAAAAAATTGTTGAAGAAAAAAGTGAGTTAAAAAGATAAGATATTTTATACTTATTTTTTATTTTTGATGAGAAAATAAATCGGTAATATGACTATTGGTAAAACACAACCTCCTATGGCTATTTTAATAACAACATGTAAGCCTTTTTTCGGGTCTTTCTGTTGCGCATCGTTTATCACTTCATCTTTCACTTTCGGTTGTACTGCTTCTTTACCTTCATTTGGCAAATTCTGTTGCTTATCGCTGCGCACTCTGCTTAAAGCTGTCTGTTGTACACTAATGCGGTCTTCACCAGGAACTTTCTGTTGCTTATCCCTGCGAACTCTGCTATAAGCTGTCTGTTTCACACTTTTATGCTGTTCATCTGGAAATTTCTGTTGTAAACTTTTGTGCTCTTCATTTAAGACTTTATTTTGTTTAACTTTATGCTCTTCACCCGTCACTGTCTGTTTAGCACCTTTGAGTTCCTCACCTGACACTTTTTGCGGAGTATTTGGCACTTTCTTCGGGGATAGATTATTTTTTTTAGCTGACGTTTCGTTTAGAAAACCTTTTCCTTCATCATTCAACATATCTATCCCCAATCCTATGTGATTATCTTCGAGACTCATATCACTATACTTTTTCTGTTCGTCCTGCGCACCAGATTCTGACATTTCGTGTTCCTTACTTGAACTTTTTCTTTGTGTTCTTTTTTTTTGTCAATCTATATTTCTAATAGATCAATCACACTTTTACAAGACTTAGTATTCCATAAATAACCCGTGCATCCCTTGGCACAGGGTACTACTTGATCTTTTTGAACAGTAAAAACATAATGGAATTTATAGCTTGAAGCTAAATTATCTTCAAAAAATTTTCTATCACGAAAAAAACCTGATCATTCGTATTATTCTTGTGGCATGGGTGATCATAGGCTTGTGAGTATACATAATGAGCTATATCTGAAAATCCACTTTAGGATCATACCTTTCGTTTATGCTATTCAAAATGAAACAAAAAACGTTATCCGTTGTTATATTTATGTATTTTTTATAAAAAATTACATTTCTCTTGATTTATATATGAAAGTTATCATCTTTGCTAAAATAAATTCTATACGAAAGCGTTGTTGCTTCGTCAATAAAATACAAATAGTAATACATGTAAGAAACTATTCCTAAAAAAACATTTTCTTCAATATTCATCTCGTTGTTAAAATAAAAATCTGGTCCATAAATATACCTCCGCCTTTGTTAAATCCAATATTACAGCGTCTATTGTTGTAATGGAAGCCGATTTGGATACATTGATATCTGTCCCAGGCTTAATGCTCGATCATATCTTTTAATACAGAATTGCGTACTTTGCTTCAAAGGACTGTGCCTCTTGTTTTATGTATTATGTTCTATATTTTTTATCCAATCATTAATTACATTATTTATTGTTGAATATTCTCTTCGGATTTTTTCACACTCTTAAAACGCGAATTCACAAGATTTTCTACAATTTCATACATGCATACATTGTTTTTTCGCAAAAAATGCAAGAAATTATAAACTGAAACATGTTCTGGTTTGTCAAAATATAATATAGATACAGTATCTAGTAATCTTATAGATTCAAATATTAAATATCCCCCTTAGACCTATACAACATGATAATCGCGTTTAAAAGAATATCCCGAGTCGTTTCTTGTGTGATTTTCTCACATTCTCCTTCTTTAGATTTATTAGATGGTGATTTAATCATTTTTATTAATATGCATAATAAGCAAAATTTTACAATGATTTTCTCAATCTTTAGCTGTCTTAAGAACATTTCCATCATTTTATTTTCATTGAATACATTTATATAATAAAAATGTTATCACCCTTTAATTTTTTTCCTTTTAAGAACAATAAAATCAAGATTTTTAGATTCTACAATACAAATAAAATAAAATTGAATCTGAGTATGCAAATATATGGGCATTCGATGATTTATATATTAAATTATCACTAAAAATCCTTTAAATATCGTCTAACACTATTTTTTAAAAAATAATCATAGAATTTTACTATCTTCATAAAAATTGTTCGTTATCATTTGAACTCTAAATCATGTTACGTGATGTTTTTATCAATGTTACAAAAACATTATAGATAAAGAACTACTGTTTTTAGACTTGATATTCATCAAAAGAAAGTGCTTAATGTTAGCTTCCAAAAAAATCGCCACACGCCTATTTATACTACGGAAAAAGCCCTACGATAGGTTGTCTCTATATGCTACCTCCGGAATCAAATTTTTTGATTGCTAGTTTCATATTTACTTCTCTAAAAAAATTATTCTAGTTTCTAAAGGATTTAAAATATGAATTCCACGCCTCAACTAAATAACCTTTCATAATAAATGCGTAATTTAAAGGAAGTTTGTATAGCTTTCCTGTATGAATATTTTAGCCCTATATGCCACTCGGCATAATAATATCCTATATTTAAAGATTTTAATAATCGGAAATAATATTTAACACTTATTCACTATAAATTATTGATCTTATAAATTAAAAATTTACTTTTAAAAATAAGTTCCTAAAAATTTTGTATACATAGAATATGTGTTAGTTTTTAATGATTAATCTTTATAGTGTTGTTAGTATGAAATAAGAAACACTAATTACATGATAATCATAATCAAAGTAATTTTTTTATATCTGGGAACAATGAATTGTATTTATTACGTTCCTTTCTCGATAGACAATATCGAGATAAAATGTTTATTATTCTTTTTTTAAATACAATCAGCAGTAAAATTCATCTTAAAATTTATCAATATGATGGATTCCTGACCTTCAAAAAGTAAATTTTTCTTTTTATAATCCATAGGTAACTTTTTATTATAAAAGATTTTTTATATGTATACCAAGAAACATATTATATATTATTATATAAAAAACTTACTTCTTGTGCCATTTGGTTAAAAAAATGGAATTCGTGAATGTAAAGACAACGTGAATATATACGTTTGCCATATAACATCTATTTACGTCCCGAATCTGCTTCGAAAAAAATTATATATATATTCACTATAAGACAATAAGAAGGGGGGGTTAGGAATCCACTTTTCGTTTCGCACGGTTTTTTTGCTTTGAAACCAATCATCTAGTATTACTGATAATTAATTGTGTAAATGACCAATAAAATGTGTTTGTCGATTTCATTGTATAAATCATTAATAGAACATACGCTAAGCATTTGTAATCTATCAAAACTGCCTTTATATGTTTTAAAACAATAGTTTAATTTCTAAGGGCCTTCGTTGTTACAGTAATACACTTGATATTACTTTTGTTTGAAAATATAAACGTTTGTAGTATAATATCTAAATCTGCCAAAAAATTATGGGGATAAAATTTTATAAGATGACAAATAAACTATAAAACGCTCTCTATGTATACTTATAATTACTATTACATCGTTAGACTCTTGAACTAATCTCATTTGGAGAAGAAGAGCAGTTGATTAAGATAGATCAGACAAGGTTTTAAAATATGTATATAGGAGTTGTAAAATATTAAATGGGGCTGAATACGTCTAAAAGATAAAATTGATGAAGAGAAACTTAACCCGTAAATAAATAAAAATAACAATGAATTGTAAATAAAAAAAGGTATAACGCATATATTATGAAAACTGGAAGTGCACGAATATTCTGCTCTTTATAGATCTAATGTGCTTATAACAGTGATAAGATGTTTATATAGCTGTGTACATTGTACTCATTTTCACATAAAAATATTTGATATGTGTTTCAAAAAAAAATTAATTGTTCAATGTCTCAATCCCAATATTGTTTTCAATGATATTTTCTAGGCTCTAGAGTAATTTATAATCTCTGTATAGCATACTATTAAAATAAATTTACATACGAAAGTAATTTAACTTACAAAGAGAATTCATTAATTGGATTACGTCTTGCATAGAAGTTTAAAAAATAATTTTATCATGATCTAATCTAACACACGAATACCCTATAATAATATCGACTATTTTTAGAACAAAGATTTTTTCTGTTGCACAAAGTAAGCCATAAAGGAAGTTTTATCATCACCCTTTGATTCTATCGATGTGATTTTCAACTGTGATTCATTTGAAATTTATTTAAAACTCACGCAAAATTTTTTTAAGTATCTTGTATGTGATTCTCATAGAAAATTTCCAATTCATTGTTAATGCTAGGACCAATTAATTGCACATTTTCATATTGTGCACAAACATATATATTCAATAAATCAAAAGAAATATGATTAAAAAAAAATGTTGTTGTTAATGAAATCGAACTTCAGTGTTGATATCTAGAAATCTATTTTTTTATACTCTATTACTTCAGAAATTCCAAATAAACACAAATAGGTGTTCTCATTTTATTTTTTTTTGGTGTATAGTTTATTAATTTTTATATAGTTATACACACTCTAAAATATATTTATTTATTTCGACTCTTATGCTAATCTTCCCTGTATTTGATTGGATCATCAATCTTCTTTCTTTTATGGACATGATACAACCCGCCAATTTTTCCTTTTTTTAAACTAATATATAGAACAAACATATCAATAAATATACAGTGTCTTTTAAAGCCATGGGGCTAACTTAATCACTCCTTTTTATTCAAAGTAAAATTAAATAATTTATTTAGCACCAAAGCATTTTTTTCTCATTTTAAATTTAAAACGTAAGTAAAATATGCACAATAAAGTGTTTTTCTTTTTTATAGAATTTCATCAATTATAAAAGGTACATATTTGATTCAAAAATAAATCTGTCATCATCGTATATATCTATTTATTTTGAAAATTAGAAGGTCATAAAGCCACTTTCGATGCTCCTTGCCAAAAATAATGTATAAAACTCTAGCTTTTATATTTAGGATATTTTTAAATGTTTCTTATGTAAAGTTAATCTTTTTTTTTTTGATATAATCAAGTAAACTGAGTTATGATTGTAAATATGAGTCCCAAGTGATTTCCTCGATCACAGTAAAATATTTTATTAAGAATAAATAGCATTTATAATTATTTTTGATCAAGATAGCTGATCTAATTTACTGTATTATGCAATAAACTAGCGATGATTGGTATATAAATATTTTGTGCTTTGGCACATATAAAATAACAATCAAGTATAGAATAGACTTCGTTTAGCGCCAAATCTACTGGGTCTCCGTTAAAATCGATAATAGCAAATTTTTCTATTTTTAACCCTTAAAATACGTGTGCGCAATATGCTGGCAAATAAGGAATGGGTAAAAATATTAAAAAATCTATAAATATAAGAAACTAGAGATTTTATCGTTGTACAACGATTATTCTATCCGTTTAAATTTTGGTAGATATTAAAAAAGGTGCAAATGGTCACAATTCAGGAACAAAGAAAGCCAGTTTAACCATATAATTTTTGAAGGGATTTTGTAAAATTACATACTATGCCTCAAAGTAATTCTTTGATGGATTTCATCGTAAGAAACTCTTTGAGTGGCGAAATTTTAGGTCTTTTTGACAATTGTATTACTAATATTCTGAATAATATATTTAGAAGTATAAAAGATAAATAATATAACATTTAAGGAAAAATCTGTACCAGAAACTAAAGTAGAAGCGGATGAAACAAAGTTTATAAATAGCCAATATCATAGTGTAAAGCGTTTTAATGGTTGTTGGATCTTTGGGATGGTTGAAATATCGGAGGCACGAAAAATAATTTTTATTAATATGTCTGATAAAAAATTCTAGTTTTCATATGATATTTTGAAGAAAAGTCTACAGTGGATTACGTAATTTATTCTAACAGTTGGGAAGGACGTAGTTTAGTTAAAGTACCTTACCAGCACATATGAGCGTAAATTACCCCGTTTTTTAATCTGTTACACAACAAAGGGCATGCAAATACGATTGAAGGGAACAGTGCCGAAATAAAACAAGTGTTCTTAATCCAAAACAAAAAAAGGAAGCTATTGATCAGGTGTAGTTGAGATACATGATAAAACAGAGCAAGAATGTGTTATTATTTGTGTTTTTGATAAAATTTTGTTTTTATCATTTGGATTTTTGACACACGCATTTTATAAAGGGTTAAAAAAATACAAATTTGCTATTATCGAAGTTGGGTGTTATATTCTAGATTCCTTCGTTTTTGGATTAAAAAAATCACGATCATAGGTTTTAGATTCCTAACGCTTTATTCAGTAATAAACCATTATTTTTTTAATTTATATTTTACTTAATAAGATTACTATTGCGGAATATAATCATAAAGAACGTCATTAAACTTCAAATCCTTCGCATTAATAAAAAAAATCCGATATAAGTGCCTGATCACACGAAATTATGATATTTTTACCAGAATTAAAAATTTCTTTTACAAACTAGCATTTATATGTGTTAAAGAAACAAACATATTATGATTTATAATATAAAAGCGTACAAATTAGTTTATTTTAAAACGAATACGGAGCTTCATATATACATACATTGATAACAAAAATGCATTCCATGTGCTTAAAACCAAAAAAACTTTCGCTGTTTATTCGATTTTATATATGAATAGAGTTAAAAGTTAGTTGTCCCCTTATATCTAAGGGACATAAAAATAATAAAATATAATTTATACATATAATTATCACATTTTAGGCATGATAAAATTAAAAAATATATTCATATTGCATAAAATTTATGTCCGATGCAATTTTTTTTATAACTAGAAACCACAAACGTATAAATTAAATTATATAGATGATGAAAAAAATATTAAACCAGAGATTAATATCCTAGTGCGGATAAAAGTTGATGGATTATAAAATTTTTCAATATAATAAAAAGGATAAAAAAAGTATTTCATTTCTGTCTATAATTAATACAACAAAAGTATGTCATTTTAAATGAAATTATATAGCAGCGGATTTATTTAAATCAGTTTAAACTATAATAGAAGCTAGAAATAGAAAGGCTGTGGCTTTTTTTAAATATAAATGATTATTTACTTTGTAGAATGGATAGCAATATCAGCACTGTTTTTGTGCAGAAACAGAATCTTGAAAATAGCACAAACTGAATTGATATAAAAAATATTCGTAAAAATAACTACTGGTGTATAAAGTTGGATTTCTTTGGTTTATCTATGGCACTAGTATATCTACCGACAATTAAACCAAGGGAAATAAATATGCTAAATATCGAATTTAATTTTTTCTCAAAACATTCGGGTTGTAAGAAGATTTTAGCCAGAATTTATGGAATTATACTGAGGGCGTTGATTAAATAAATTAGACTATACCATCGATGGAATATATTTGATAAAAATATGCTTCACAGTTAGTGTTTTAAGTTACTATCCAAACTAGATTTATTATTTTGAACCCTGAAACGATTTCTGTATGTATACTTGATTCATCAAAAAAGTTGCTTTTTCTACACATATTATATAGAGATTAGCATGATAGATAGAAAAAAATGTTTATTGTCTATTACTTAAAAATCCTCTTACAAGAAATTTACCGATTAAAAAGTAATATATTAATGTTTAAATACAATTTACTGCAAAATTATTTTCTAAAATACGACAAATTTAATGTATTTATAACCTTTAATTTATGAAACGAAAAGATTTATGATAAAAAATTTCAAGTGCTAAAAATATTTTAACAAAAATGAACTATAATAACATATTTAAAAGGGTGTAATCACTTTATCATAAAACATCTAAATATCTTAAAAATGGATACAAAATATAATTAATGGCATTTTATAAAAAAAAACCTATACGATAAAAAATACAAAAAGGCAGTATTTAGCATTTTGCTGTTTTTTTTATCCATAGAAACATATATATAAAACTAGATTTAACAAAAAGTTGGGTTTTTTGAATGTTGGCTTAGAAACTATATATTATGTGTGTTAAGCCAAATGATTGCAGTCATTCTCTTTTTTGCTTTACATACATAGTATTTTGTGTTTTTCATCCTTTAAATTCTATATCATTATTTCACGTGTTCGATTTTGCAGTAAAAGATTTATAGTTAGGTTTTTACCGCTTTAATCGGATCATCGCAACATGAAAAATTTCATTATACAAATTTATGGCTTTTTTCATTCTATCGCGTTCGGGAATCGATTCTAGTTGTTTTAGTGCGATAATCAGTGTATCTGCTTTGCGCTGAGCTTTTATTTAACATATGCATTTCCACAAATTATTGTTATTCTTTTTGGAGCTGGCGGCATTGAATAGATATTTGGCCATCTAAAAAATATTTATATGAAAAAATTGTATTCAATAAAATATATTGAGGCTTTCAGGTCAAAACTACCTTCGCTTGACAATGTTCACATAATTTCAATTTTTTCACATATATCATAAAAGCACTTGAATAATTTCTTTTCACTGTATTATTTTACCCAAAATATCCAAAAATTGAACTCAAACGCTATTGAATTGTGTACATATGATAAATAGTTGATTGTTTTCATTTGATATTGACAGTATCGAATAGTAATATGTAAAAAAATAGATTTTAAATATACATTAGTGTTTTACACGCATATACTAGTAATCTCTAATTTGTATAAATTGAAATAATCTGCTTAAGTATAACCTTAAAAATACAGAAGCCATAGAACATCATGCATTTTTGATAGAGTGTTTTTTTTTGAACAGTATTTACTAGTAATTGTGAATCTTTGGTCAAAACCAGTTCACCTTTTGATAGGATGCTCAGGAGTGTAATATACTAGTAGATGCGTTTATTAACATATTTCAATGTGCCTATATTTTATACGGAGATTTTCAAAAACATAATTGTGTTGAAGACGCAAATCTTTTTTTTATGATAAATATAATGAAAATTGCATTATTAAGAAATAATTAACTTGATTTTACTTATTTTGATTCCTTAAGCATATTCCTTTGAATCTATGTATAAAAAATATATCTCATACATTTGCATCTCCATATCACGACTTGATTAAAATTCTTTTCATTCACTTTATATTTCTATTTCAAGTATATAATGCATATATGATAATACTACAATTAAGAACTATTAGAATAATAACATATCAATGTGGCCTTAATAAATTCATAAAACATATGGCAGTTAATCAATAGAATATCTTTTTTTCACAAAAAAATTGTTTTTTCAAAACTTTCAATATAACTAAAATACTTTGTAATTAATAATGTTTGCTTATAATAGATTATAATAAGCTTTGGGGCTAAAAAGTTGGGTTATTTTTCACTAGATTTTAACATCTTAGTAAAAAATATTTTTATATAAATATGCACCAAATCAGATGCTATTTTTATAATTATTTGTATACTCTTAATTATATTTCACAATTTTAAAATAAAAAGAATGTTCCTATTTGAAAAATCACATTTCATAAAATTTGTAATGAAAATTTAGCGGTAAAGATCATGCTAGACGGTCACAGCTACGGATTAATATCACTATATACCGATATGGTCATGATTACAGGCACTCCGTTCGAGAATGGTGTCTATTTGATCCAGCATCGCGATTAAGCATATGTTTAAAGCCATTAGCTTTCTTTACGTGGGTCTGCTATACAGCGTTTGCTGTACCCCTTGCAGCCATGCGACATTTTTAATATTTTGGTAATTTATCAATTTCCTTGTATAAAGAGTATATTAACCGATAATAATATAAATTTAAGATTCTAGGCCGAATATTTACATAACTCAACCGTCGCCACAGAGCACAAAATTAATAAATGCGCAAAAATCACCCCAAATATATGAATAAAATTCTTATACTTGCTTTTTCATATTTTATTTATTATTTAAATAAGAAATCCACACAGAGATAACCTTATCTTCTGATTTATTACAAAAATATATATCAATAGTTTACTGCTATGGCTGAGTAAATGCAGGAATGGGAAAAAAATCACCAAATAAATAGTAAGATATGAAATTTAAATTGTTTTTTATCCGTTTTTAGCATTACATTTGAAATGGATACTTTTTGTTTTTATTTTATCAATTAAAATATTATTTTTTTCTTTAATCTTGTTAAATATATGCTTTAAAACTTTTAAATATAGTAAAATGATCTATTATATAACTAATATGTGCATGAATAGCATTTATATTGAATGTAAAAGAAATTTTGTTTACTCATAAATTTATTAAAAAAATAATATCTATAGAATAGATCGATTTTATACAGCTTTTTAGATTTTAGAATTTGAAAACATATTTTAACTCTTTAAGCCATGTGGATGGTTTTTATGAACCTTTTTCCTCTATATATTTCTATTATTTCGTAAGATTTTAATTATACGATACTAATCCAAAATAAAATATAGTTTATACCGCTTTATTTTGTTCTTAGTAACTTATGTATAGAATTTTGATTTGTTTCTGAGGACATTTTCGGTATAATTTAATAGTAATATGGTTTTTATTATTTCAAATGAACATTACTGATATGTACCTTCATATAAATTGTAAAAAAAATCAGTAAATTTATAGTATTATTATACTATATTGCTCAACTATCTATTTTTATTAACCAGATGATTCCTTCGCTGAACCAATAAACTTCTATATTCAATCGTGATATATGCATAAATTATTTTAATAAAAAAACAATTTATCGACCAGAAAACAATATTATAAAGGGTGAATCATTGCAAAAATTACAAGAAGACCCACATAAATAAGTTTCGACGTTCTTTAAATACAGAAAAACCATTTTTTTTTTCTCTATACAATCCAATCACGAATAAAATGATCTGTTTGACAGTTGAATCTACTTTTATTAAAAAATTATCGTTAAATTTCAAGAAATATTTAGACATATTTACTCTAGTCTATATAATATTTCAGTATATAAACATTCAAAAACATAACTGAATATATTAAAATATTAAAAATAAAAATAAAAAAATATTAGCGTGATGAAATAATAAAAATTATAAATAATGAAATCATGGAAGAATTATTTTACAATAACATTATTATCTACGAAAAAAATCATTTGAGAAGGTTTATGTGTCTGATTTTTGCATTTTCAGTCAAAAAAAACTATATATGTGCTTTCATGAAATCACACCGCATCTAAATTGTCGATATTCTTTTTCTCTTGCAATTTATTGCATAAATATGTTTCTAATTTCTTTATGATTTAAATAATTCCTCTTTTAGATTTTTATGGATACCGAATTCGAATGAAAATCTCGTTTTTTTTTTCTGGTACTTATTATGATTGTAATTTTATGATAAAATAGTAAAATTATACACATTTGGCATTTTATAGTAATATTTCTTAAAAAATGTAGTTTTCTTGATCTGTGTGCAGATTAGGTTAATATAACTTCAATCCCACATTTTCAACAACCTTACAAGCAGAAAATCTTCTTTTATATAATATTTATTTATTTTTTTCAAAACTATTTTTTGTGGGTAGGTTATTTTTGCAGAAATTGTTGCCCTTATAGCATACAAATTATAGTATTTTGTGCGCATTATTCCATTAAATACCGTATAAAAATATTCGTTTTAGGATTTGCAAATTCTGAAGGATTTACTATCTGATAGAAGTTTTTTTGGTACTTTTAAAATATATCAAATTATAGATACGCGTTACCCCATAATTTTAGTTAAATTTTTTTTATCATATACAGAAATCCCAGACCGACAAGCGATAACAAATGTTTTTAATTCTAGTTTTACCTTTTTTCTCTGATTGTTTTTTTTATATTTCTTATCATGCGTGTCTTCTGATTTTCTTTCATTTATTTATTAAAATTTTATTTTATGGGACATAAAAGAAATACATTTTACCATTTTGCAGGTTTCTAAACTTGTTCATGGCAAGGATTTTTTTAACGATTACTTAGATGATCGGCAGGATCTTTTGACCTTGCCTGTTTTATTATTTTTACTATTCTCTAAAAAAAATTCTACTACACGAAAAAAAATTGTATTCTCTTTTTGAATTCCTGCTGCAATTCAATTATCATATTAACGAAAAGAATATAAAAATAATTGAGTTACTATTGATGCGCAAAGATCAAACTTGCTATTAGTTATCAGCAATGTTATACATTTTATCTTTTTTCTTCTGCTATTTCAGTTCTATGCAAGTTTGTAAAGGTTATACTTACTATCATGTACTCATTCATATGCGAAAAATGTATTATATTCTAACACACCTGTTTTTGTATAGCATCTATTCTTATTGATACTTCTTTATCTGCGAATTGTAACTTATTTAACTGAATACAAGCTTTGTGATTGAAATTAAGTGCCGATAATTACCAATTAGTTCAGATATTTAAAAATATAATAATAGGATATTTGTTGGTTATATAAATTTTTACAAGAATCTTTCCTTTATTATCATATATACTGGCAAAATATTTTTGTTTATGATTTAACGCGCATATATGGTATTTTACTTTGAGATCTCATTCCATTAGATTTTTGTTATTTATTTTTGTTATTGTGATCATTTTTCGCTAGTTCAGAAATTTCATAATAAATTTGGCCAAATGATTCCATTTTTATTTCCGATATACTATATAATGTGGTTTTTTGGTATTTATTCATCTTTTTTCAAATATAAAAGTCGTATTTTCTTATAATCCTGTAATATTTACCCCTGATTTGATTATTTTATTTCAAGACCTATTCATTCGAAGAGATAAATTGTCTCTTTTCGAAAAAATAAATCTTTCTAACACTTTTAATTCAAGATTTAGTATACATAGATAAATTGGGGTTCTTTATAAAATAAATAATTCTCTTATTTTAATTACAGGATATATAGGGCTGTGGATTTACTTAGGGGATTCACGTATAAAAAAAAGTGGTGGTATGCTCTAGCCTGTAGTATCATTTTTTGGTGTTTTTATTTGAAATTTCTTTGTTGTTATATCCATAAGAAATTTTCATATACAATTTATCGCATTTATGAAACTCATTATCCCGTGCACTGATTGTAGTTTTTCTAGTGCCATCCCTAAATATTTATTTATATTGGATTATATTAAATTATAAACATTCTAAACATCAATTTAATATTTAATATATTGTATTTATTTTCTGAAAAGGAAATTTTTGATCATATTAATCGAAATTAGTTTAAAACCACCGATACAGTGACAACTAATAGGTCTTGAAAATATGTGAGTATCTAAGAATTTGTTATAGAAGAGGATATAATTAAAAGTATAGATATGATGTGTTAAGCGAAAATTCAATAACGTTATGCGCGAAATTTAAAATAATTACCCTAGCAACAAATGATTTTTTTGAATAACCTGACTAATATTAAAATTTGAGGTCTGAAAAAAATGATTTCAAAGCAAATGAACTCTAGCACATCTAAAATACAGAATTTAATAGTACAAAGAGGCATAATATTTGATTTTTGAAAATTAAATGTTATAAGTCGTATATAAGGAATTTGGAATGCCAATAGAAGCAAAAACATGTATACAAACTATAGGATAGACTAAAAAATACTTGAACTTATGAATCTTGAAGAAGTGGATGCATGGGAAATATTTTAAAGATTCGAAGAAACATTAATAAATAATGTTTGTAGTGGCGTCTAAATTTTGCTAGGAAAAATTTTAAAAGCTAAAAATCAAATTAATCCATAAATAAATTTATATATTGTTTTGTTTTTTTATCCTATAATAATGATCGATCTCTTACTCTCAGACAAAAATCTTAATGAATTAAAGAGAATGAACTCGAGACAGATTCTTATACAACTTGTAATGCCGCATACTCAGTAATAGGGACGTACATGCTATGTAAATTTATAGGTCTGTTACTTAAAAATGATGCACCGATTGTTGTTGTTCTTTTAGAAAGTATGTATCCGGGATTTGAACGAGGAGATATACTTTTTATGAGTCCGAAAAGAAGCTATGATGATTATGTTACAGGAGATATGATCGTTTTTCAGTAAATAAAAATGATTATCCGATTGTTCATAGAGCAATCAAAAGATTTAAACCACAAATACTTACTAAGGGGGATAAAAAAAGGTACGATGAAGTTGTTCCTTACAGACCCGGATAAAGATTTCTTTCTGAAAGGGATGTATTATCAAGAGTCACTGCTTGTTTGCCTTATTTTGGCATGGTTAAAATTTGGATAGGATCGATTCCATATTTAAAAGGAATTGTTATGACTTTGATTGGCATAAGTGTTTTCTTTAGCAGAGAGGAATGCAAATACATTAATGGTTGAAAAAATAAATCTGATGTTTAATTATGAAAAATATAAAATAGCTATTATATTTTTTTAATAATAATTTATTTAAATCTTTTTAATTCAAAAAGGCTTAAAAACATGTCTGAAAAAATATATCTAATTATTTTTTATTAATGGGTTGAGTTTCTTTTTATCAATTCCATCTGTTGAGACGTAGTCATCCCATTGGGAACATTGCACAACTTCTTGATGCATCTTGTGACACCTTCCCATGATCTATATTCATCAACTGCTCTTCTTATCTCAAATAAGATGAGTAAAGTTTCTAGAAGAATATATAAGTTATGTCTATTATTAATAGCATTTTGATTCTATTTTCCCCTACTTGCTAACTTCAATAAAAAAATACATAAAATTTAGTTGTTAACTTTTTTTCATCCTGGAAATATAAGTATTACAAACCATACAATGGTATCTTATATCATACTTTTTGTGCAATTTTATTCTTGTAAATTTAATTCATAAATCAACTCCTTTATTTAAAATTTTAACGATTTATTTTGTAAACAATGGTTTTCTGGGATAAATAAAATTTGTCTTATTTGATAATTTAAAAATACAACATTATCCGTTTTAAAAGCTAAACGAAACATGTTTAAAAAAATAATTATTTTATATATCATAATATTATAATAGCATAGACTCGAGTAATAGGTATTCACAAAGTTTTAAGGGTTTTTTACACCCGATACGCAGACTATCTTTAAAATACATTAGATCATTATCCCAAGAAGAATACCCTGGCTTTTCAACACAGAAAAATACAATTTTAGAGCATTAAATCAGTACTATGTGTTTAATTTACTCTTTAAATTAAAAACAACAAAAATTTAATCATCACTTTTTATTAGATAAAATTGAAACACCGTAATATTCTGTAAACCGTGTTAAAGTATATAAAATTATTGTATCTTGTTCTAAATCTTCTACTTTTTATATAATTACAACTCGCTTATTTCGAATCATACCCACAATATCTTGGCGCTAACTTTCATTAAATTTATTACCCCTTGCCGCCACCTCTCATCCGCATAAATTTGCTTCTGCTACCTGCCATCACGTGTAAAATTCGTGGAACCTATCTTTCATCACGTATAAAATCACTTGGTGCCGATAGAACGCTTGATTTATTAAAAAAATCACTCTCTTGTCTGTTTTTATATATAAATAAGATTTATATAAAGGAATAAAACGATGCTAAACACGCAACTATTGTATTTTCAATTGATTGTTTATATTTTAACATAGAAAAATTGAGCATATATTGCAATTAAATTTTATCTTTCCATTCTTAATTTCACTAAATTGATCTCTCATCATAAATTTTAGTTTATCAAAACTATATAACTATAAAAACAACTTTCATGTCCGATAATGGCGATTTTATAATTTATATTGCTACTAAATTTGCAATTTTCTAATGTATTATAAAAAAATATTATTTATCGAAGAATAATAAGATTTTGGACTCAATTTCATAAATAAACTGTTATTATATTTAAAATTTATCTCTTTTAGATCACCAACGCACTATGCAAATCATTTATATTTTCAACCTTCATTATAAATGTCTATATTTTTATATAAATTGATGTTTGTTGTGAAAATAGATATACTCTTATTTTTGTGTTTATTATACAAGTTTTCGTTAATGTAATTATTAATGTATATCCAATTACCAGAACTCATCTCATTTGAAAGAAGAAGAGCAGTTAGTGAAGATATATCAGGGAAGCTTATAAAAGATGTGTTAATGTATCGTGCAACATTCCCCCTAAACTGACCACAGTTCAATAGATAAAATCGATAAAAAGAAACTCAACCCATAAATAAAAAATCCTATACTTTAAACTGTAAAAGATACAACCTAACATGGATAATATAGACAATTTTAGTTCTAGAAATATAAGCATATATGGAAATTTACAAAAAAATTATTAGCAAAAAAACAAGGTTGAAATGTGCACAAAACGTCAAAAATATATAATATGTTATTTTCTTATGTTTCAAAGCTTTAAACAACGAAAAAAAAGATACATTATGCAATGAAAATTTCATGATAATAAATTTTTAAATAATATTGCAGTATAAATCTATTGTTTACCACTCAGAAGTATTAACAGCTGTTAAAACTAGTTTTGACAAACTTTAATACTAAATACAAGTCTAATTTATACCAATTCAAAAATTATGCAAGAGTATTTTAAAAATGTATTTTTTATTTTTTTCATGAAATTTTATCTTTTATAATGCTATTCTGATAATTGTCTTATTATATCAATGTGTGTATAAAATAGCCAGTTTTTAACCTTCGAAGCTCAAAGTTATAGCTCTATATCATTTGAATTGATATTTGCAGTTTTAAAATTATATTTTATAGATATATGAAGGCAGAAATTTATGTTGGCTTGCCATTTAAAAAATAAAATACGCCGTAAGAATACAAAGATTGTTCCAAAAATTTCAAGATACATCAGAAAATATTATAGAACCTATTTTTGCCAGACTATATATTTTAGTCAACACTTTTTTAAATATTTAATTGATGTTTATGATATATTTCTGTTATATCAACATTTGATGTCTGAAATTATAAAAGAATTTTATAGAATTTTTATATGAATTTATTCGAAATTTAAAAGCAAAAAAAAACATACATAATATCTTATATCTATATTTCTGACTAGAAATGGTTTTTTTCTAGGGTAATATACGTATATATTACATAGAACATTCTAATTTTACTTTATCAAAATATGAACAATGTGAATATATTTTTTATATGGTTGATACACATTCAAAAATGTTTTTTTTGACTACCATATCTAGATTTTTATTTCGTAAAATTTATGAAAATTTTGCCTTGCATTGAGACTGAATCTTATTTATACATTTAAGTAAGATTAAATATTTCATTATATGAACATCTAGAGAATCTAATAAAAAATTAAAAATAATTCACATCAAATCTAAATAATAATGTAATTCAATTTAAAAAAAATCGTAAAGTTTTATAAAAAGAATTAGAATAAGTATAAAAAATTAAAGCACCTTTAATCATTCTAATTTTGTAAAAAGTTAAAACTGATGTAATAAATATTCGATCATCTAGCAAGATAGAATTTACCATGAAAATTATAATCATTCTTGAAATATATTTGGTACATAGAAGCTTTTTAAAATATATATTTTCAAGAACTAAAACAAAAGTGTTCTCATTTAACATAAGTACAAAATAACGGAACTAAATAAGAAACTAATAATTCCTTTGAATTCAAAAAATAACATTTCGCATGAGAGATGGATCCTTTGGCTTGCACTTTTGCATATGTTAATTCCTTTTATTATATGAACATTGAATTTAATCTTTGCAACCACATCATTTTAGCCTATTTACATTTATTTCCTTTGACGTAATTAACGAAATTGCAAATAATGAATTCGATTATTATTTTTATAAATATATGTAATTTAAATAGTCTTTGAAAGTAATCTATAAAAAAAATTTCAATTCATACTTCAAAATCTAGCATCCTTTCATAAAGCTCATGGTACCATTTGAAATATTTATTGTTTGCCACAAACTTAAATCTTATGATCTTATTTTTATACAAGAAAATACTATATTACTTTAATTGTAGTAAAAATAAAGTAATAAAAACGCTTATTAAACTTTATTTCTTTAATTTTTTTAAGAGTTATTGTGGATTATGACAATTTATTATACGAAAATTAAAACTTGAAAAGGTAATTCAAATGTATTTGCAAATTATTTTCTAAATTTATTTCCTTGCTGGCTCATATAGTATCTTATTTTTTATTTATATAGAAAAGTATATATAAACAAACCCGAAAACAAAGGCCTATGATATTATATTGAGTTATGCAGTGTCTTTATAAAGTGACAACATAAATATTTATTACAACGTTGAATTAAAATTCTATTAAAAGCATTATAGGTAATAATATAGTAAAAGCATCTATATTCCAATGAAAAAAATATTATAACCTTGTAATTCAAAAATTAGATTTTCTTTAAACCAGCCAAAGTATAAATTTGATATTATTCCCGCAATAAAACCAGATTATCTTTTTTGAACTAGCATAAAATCACAGAAAAGCTCAATATTTTTGTATTATTATATGAAAAATTTTGATATATATCATAAAGCTGATATGTGTGTAAATTCTATTGCCATTTTATTGATTTAATAACAATGTTGATCGATTAATTTTTTCCAACCTCCATAATTTTTTTTTAATTTTTTATTTCTGGGCCATATTTATAGTCGTAATTTTAGTCTTTGTTCTCAGGCACAGCTTGCTTGATTCTCTGTACACACAGCGTATTTATACTTTCGGCTATCTTCTCCTCTCAAAAGTCTTCTTCAATACCCCTCCTTCTTTCGAGACCTATTAATTCAAGGGTTTTTCATAATCCCAAGGTTTGAATATATGCCTCAACTTGGTTCGTGACATCTAGTTCCTTCAGGTACCTTCTATGATATCGTGTCACCACACCGTCCCATGTTATAACATATGAAATAATTTCCAACCTCCATAATAAATAAAAAACAAATATATTAAATAAGAAAGCGCCCAAAATAACAGATCGACTTGCTATTTTTGTACATAAATTAGGTTTATACTTATGAATAAAGTATATGCACATTTATAGAACATCTTGATTACATGCGTTTCATGCTCCCCATAATTCGGAAAATGTAGAACACGCATTTCATTCTATATAGTGATAAATTATATTCCTTTTTTCATAATTTTTTTTTTGATTTTTCAATATTCACTGATGAAAATCCCAAGATATATATTGTATTTATAGATATAATTCTATTTATTAAAATATTACTAAATTATATTTATGTTGTTAATAATTCAAGTCGAAAATATTTTCATCTATATTTATCATTCGTCAAGGTAGCGGTGGGGATGTTGGTTCAGAAAAACATTAGAAAGGGGCCTAATTTTCAACTGCAAAGCTCACCGAATTCGAGTGATCACTCAAACTATGAATACTCACATGAAGGCGGTCTGTCAAAACTAGAAAGTAAAACCACAACAAGAGTAATAGTCCGTTTAGAAATGGAGTTTAGTGCAAGAAGCGACAAACGTGGCCTAATATTGAATGAAGTCTTTCCATTCAGCAAGGATATGGGTAAGTCCAGAGTGGTAGTAGCATAATTAACCAGCGACAGAAAGTACATGAAATTACATCCCTCCTCCATGTCGACTATGCCTGGTAAAATATATCTAATCAATAGAGATAAATGGTTACTGTTTATAAGGAGAACCACTTGAGGGCTATCAGATAAGCGAAAGATTCTAATAGTGACAAGCAAATTTTTTCAATACCAAGGTAATACGAATAAATAAATCAAAAATAATTTAATTTATCTCAAATTTCATTAACTCTAAATAAATGCGTTATATATGATTCATATCATTATGCTTTAGATTTAGATTTATATAATAAATTACGGATAATTAAATATTGACATAACTCAAGAAATTTATTCATTATTTTGTTGAAGTTCATTCTTTTTTATTCACAATTTATTCTCTTTTTTTCATATCTATTTGCTAAACACAGTACAATTACGGTATAAATCCATAATCACAAATAAGAATTAAAATTTTTCTTGATTTTTACTATTGCTGATGCGTCGTCTTATTTATTTCAAGATTAAAAAATAGACCCAATAACCCATTTATATTTTAAATGGATTATTAATTCATATTTTAAATTTACATATCTACTGGCTTTCATATGTCTTGGTGGTACCAAAAATTAGATTTATGGTAATCTAATCATTAAGATGCAACATATTTAATAATTTTATTGCAGCGAATAGAATAAACAGTATAATCACCATTTTTTTTAAATAAGATCGAATGTGAATCACAATATGTCAGTTTCCATATTTTTGCTAGTATTATATTATGCCTTCATAATATATTGCAGAATTAATCATGGAGTAGAAATTTGTTTTTATAATTTGTATTCAATTCCAGCATTGTATTTTAAAATTATATGGCTGAAAAAGAAAATTTCCTATACGCACTTTGTATACCAGTGACATAAACATAAGCCTAATATCACATTATTATAATTCTTAGTTGCCTAATATTTCTCGATTCAATAATTAGCTATAAAACTCAGCCAATTATACTTTTGATTCCTTCATTAGAATTTTAATTCTTGACAATTAATTATTTTAATAATGCACAAATAAATGTAGAAGCCTTGTATTTTAACAAGAGTAAGGTATTTATATATGAAATAAATTTAAATATTATAAAAAAATACATATTAACAATATTATCAAAAATTAGAATCATCTGTGATATAATTTCTTATCGAACTTTTTTCATACTATCAAGATTAGTGAAAAATACAAACTAATATTATGACAATACGTTCTATTAATATGCTTTGAATTCTTTCTAGTAATATTTCTTGATTTTTTACATAATATCCATCGAAATTAAAAAGCAGATGATTCATTATAAAGATGTGGTATTTTTTTAAAACCATATCAATATTTGTATGTGAGTAATATTGAAGACAGTCATCTACTTGTTATTTGGACAAAAAATCTATGGATAAACAAGTGATGACTAAAACGAATAATCGGCTGAATTTCTTCATTCAAGGGTATTTTAATATTGATTTTTATAGAAAATTGTGTAAACCCATTGAAATAGCAGAAAAAACGAATGCATCCTTTTTATGACCTGAAATATTTCATGCACGATATTAAAAATAAGATTACGCTCTTTAAGCTAAAATTAGACTATCGGCAATTGAGAATATATGAAAACGATGAATCTAAAAATATGCTTTTCTTGTGACTTTCGAATTCCAATTTTAAGATGTTGAAAAGAAGAATTACCTATGTCATTACGAAAGATGTTTTGATCACTAACTACCATAAGTAATATATGGAGTTGGAAATGCCAACATTTTAGCCTTTAAACGCAGGAAACTAGGTGTCATGGAACCTTATCGTAACCATAAATCTTTTTTTGAATATATATAGAAGGATTTTGAATATTTATTGGTTAAAAAAAGATTTCAATATGGCATACAGTTTAAGCCAATCTAAATTAATACTGATTTGAAATTGGAAAGATATTATAGAATCAATACATAAATAAATAATTTGAAGCAAAATTTAAGTCTATTATCTTTATTTATCTGATAGTTGAATGTAACAGTGAATATTATTAATGACATAAACTAGGCGAAAGTTAATATATTAATCATAAATTGATTTAAAAACAGTGCTTTTATGATTGAGTGAAGAAGAAAAATAACGATTATAGTTTGATAAATATTAATGAATTTTTATAAAAAAAGAAAATATTTATATCGTGTATTTATGAAAACAATTTAACCGCAGAATCAAAAAGATTCTTAAGTTTTATATTTATTAAAATTTAATAATGCAAAATAAATTTTCATTTTTTGAATATAAAAAGTTAGACGAAAATAAAATTGCCAGGGCTTTCCTGATAGACGCCTGATTGGTTTTTATTCGCGTAATTATTATATAAATGCAATTTATTCTATTTTCTAATTGTAGAAAAATAAAATAAATACATATTAGAAAATTAAGGCTGTTATTTAGGTGTAGCTGAATTTTTCAATTTATTTTGTGTATGAAGTATAGATATAGCTATAATAAACTTATACTTAATGTTCATGTTCCTATTTTACATGATTGTTACTCTTTAATCTAAAATATTCATGTGTTAAGTCTTAAATTGTGTTTTTAAACTCTGTTACTGCATCTCAGTCTTTTAATCACGATTGTGATTCTTTTGAAGTTATTAGATAAGTGAATTCTTTAGACTGTATCAATATTAATTTTAATAATTTTTGTGAAAATTTATAGACATAATATCACATTTCAATACGTTTCTCTTTTACTGGGTCCCGAAGTATATACAAATAAGATTAATTTGAATGATCAATATTTTTGATATAAAAAATTATATACATGGATCATAGAATAAAACAAAAAAATTTTACCTTTGCTTAAAATAAATATTCCATAAAAGTAGTCATAAATACATTAATTTTTCATTTTTAAAAATTTAATCTAATATAAGTTATCTATACAAATATAGTATCAGCTAATTCGTTACAAAATGTTTACATATAAATTATCAGCAGATAAATTTAAGGTCAAAAAAAAAGATAATGTAAAAAATATCACAAGATCAATAGACAATAAACAATAAAAAAATGATCAAAGAACTACAATGAATATATTCAGATGCCGATAAAATCAAAATATAGTTAAATCAAAAATATAAAATTCTAAAATTTCAATTTTCATAGTAGAAAGCTCACATTTTATACATATATAGTTTTCGAGGAGTAATTCTTTCACTCAAATATGTGAACCCAATTTGAAGTAGAAATCATTCTATCTTTTTCTGATATTTATTGAGGTTTTTGTTTATGCATGATTTTTTTACCTTTAATTTTTCTTTCCCTTTACGGTTTGTTTTAGATAAAAAGGTTTTTTATACTTTCGGTTTGCATACAGACCTGTCTCTTTAAATTGTTTTGGTAAATACATTCATTGTATAAAAAAATATTAGGAGAATATTTTCGAAAACATAATATTAATATAAAATGATTTTAGACGTGAAATTCGTGTCAACAAGTTATCTTCTTATAATATAATGCATATTTAAATAACAGTATTTCCTCCAAAATGTAATAAATTGTTATCTAGATCAGAAATATTCGCACCATAATTTTTAATATAAACATTTATCCACTTTTTTTTCTATTTATTTATGAAAATGATCATCTAATTAAATAAATTTAGCGCTTCCAATATAATATATTACATTCAAATTATAAGCATTTATTGGCATGAATAAATATTTAAATCACCATTAAACGCTAAGAAAAAATTTAGTGCTTTTTTAAAAATGCAAAAAAAACATACATGGAATATTAATTTGATATTATTTAATAATACAAAAATCCGAATATTCATATGATTTTGCTTTTGAAATAATCTTTGATTGCAAAAGATGATTTCCTTAGAAATGTAAAAATCTGGTCATATATCTTAGATATTTAAAAGCATGAAATTGTTGATTACATGAAAATAATAGTTTTTATTGACCAAACGGATTGTTTATTTTTTGATATGTTTATTTCAAAGTAAACCGCAGCCTGTCTACCATTAATTTTAGCATAATTAGTATCTAACTCACGAGTTATGCTACATCAATAGCCAAATTATTATATTAATATACCGAAATTCTCTATTTTGTATTCGTTTACTAGAGTTTTAACATATATACTTCTCATATATTATGTTTTTAGATTTGGTAAATCAAATATAATGAAATTCTCCTTAGAGATTTAATCGAATTTATTCGTGTTTGTGCATCTAAATTACAATTGATTTTTTTCATTCGAAATTTTTTGTTAAATCACATGTAAATTTTTGTTTTGATAATGACATTCTGCTATCTTTTTTCTACATAATGTGTTGCTTGTAGGTAAAGCAAGTATTTATGATAATTCCCTATGAACTCTAGGTAGAATTTCAAGCATAAAATCAAAATGCGCATTTTTTTTAGCTTATATATATTTGTTTTTAAAATCTTTTATAATTAAAAATTGCATCATAATATTATCTAGATTTTATATCTATTTATATTTTGTGTTCATATACAATCACTTGAGACAGGACTTTCTAGTATAAGACCATAATATGTTTTTTTATTAAATCTATTCACAATCGCTTTCTTAAAAATTTTCTAAAATATCTTCTCTTGCGATATTATGACGCGGAAGTAATTGGCCTTATACTTTCGAACTAGATCTATCTAAAAAATCATGAAACCACAAATTCTGCTATTTTTAAGTAATTTACTGGGCTTGTGGCATAAAATATTACATTTCGATCTAAACTTTTTTTCAAATAACCTAGACATTTGTTCTTTAATGACTGTTTAAAAAAGCTTTCTATGCTACCCATAGGATTGAGAAAGAAACTTGAACTGATAAGCATGAGAGGAATGGGTATGGATGGTAATATAGCAGAGGATGAGATACTCAAAAGTATTGATGAAGTTTGCTCCAATGATTATTCACCTAATCTGTTTGTGAAAATATAAAAGTCAAATAAAAAATTAACCCATAAATCAATAATTAAAAAAATCATTTCTATATCTTAAGCGCAAAAAAATATATTGTATTTATATTTTTAGTTAAATTCGAAAAGATCAAATATTTGGTTTTGTGAAATTTTGAAAATTTACTTGCATGCATAAAGTAATCTTGCTACAATTCCGAAGAATATTTATAATTTTACAAACATCGAAGCAATTTGGTGGAAAAGACATAATCTTAGATTTATAGCTTATTTAATTGGTTAAAATTTCCATTTATAAAACGTATATTCGCGCGTAACTGTTAACAAACCATCTTGCGCATAAGTTTTTGGTTTTTTCGAACCATTTATATTAATTATTATGTTTTTTTTTATTATTCTAATACGAGATAAAATATTTTTTAAAAAGTAAATTTAAAATTACAGAGTATTTTAATCTCAAACATAGTTTTATGTTCCAATTATATTTCGTGTATATACAAAAGAACTTATGTGAAAATCTTGTTTTTTATGCGAAGTAGCTTGATAGAATATACACTTATTTATATATTCTACACATCTGAAAGTGATTGACCTCCAAAAAAAGAAAATTATAATATGGTTTTTTAAAAAAAAACATTTATTTAGGATATATAAAAAAACATTATTTCTTCATGATTATCATGATTATTATAATTTGAATGGCCACGTTATAAAGATTTCTTTCATTATTTTGTATATTGTTTTTTCATTGCTAAGAAATTTTAAAATTTGATAAAACATGAATATAATATATTTATATATAAAATTACATAAATTCTATACACAAATAACCAGCATTTAGCATATTTTTTTATATCTATCTCAAAAATTAGATTGTCATATCATATAAATACCCTAATTTAATTTTTTTGATCACAATACAAATATTCAAAATACACCACAAATTTATAGAGAATATCTAAAAAATTTTGAATTACTACTTTAAAGCGAAACTAAATGCCCTAATATTGAATAATAAAACGTAAAATTGACTTTTGCTACAAAATATTATGCATTTTTACAATTTAAAAAAATTTAAATAAATATTCTAGTATTTTTATATTATAGGTCCGCATCTAGGCTACATATGAGAATCAAATTATGAATAAGGACCTTCTTACTGCAAATGTATTGAGATCACCTTAAAATGTAATAATATTTATTTTACTGACAATTTTCAGTTATCATTAATAATAAATACAGAAAATTATTTTATCTTCAGAAAAAATATTACAACCTCATAAAAATTGAGTTTTGTATATTAAAAATGCAAATTGTGAATTTTAATCAATTGATAAAATGAATATTTGTTTTGTTATAAACATTAGTTCTTAGCATGAAATCTATAAAATATGAATTGGAGTTTTTAATGACATCTAGCGCAAATAAATATTATTTTCAATTATATGGAAAAGCAAAGCGCATGGCTGTATATTGCTTGATCTAAAAATATATATTTACGGAAAATATTTGAGAAATAATCTAAATAGAAAATTTGATATAAAAAAAAGAAACTAATCATAGTAGAATTCTATTTTACGCATACA
The DNA here is from genome assembly GCF_057557595.1 of Rhyacophila brunnea. Classification (NCBI taxonomy): domain Eukaryota; kingdom Metazoa; phylum Arthropoda; class Insecta; order Trichoptera; family Rhyacophilidae; genus Rhyacophila; species Rhyacophila brunnea. The sequence goes on along the minus strand of NW_028233362.1, from coordinate 1,160,289 downwards.
TTCATAATTATGTTTCAAAAAGTAAGGTAAGAATATCTATATACCAAGAATTTTTGATAACTGTAATTATTAATCTGTATGAATTTTGAACATATATGAATCTTACAGACACAACAAATTCAATTTATCTATAAAAGAGTAGAGACAAAAAATATAAATGTTTTTGTGTTTTAGACTGGTAAATATTTTATAACCGAGCAGAGGAAATCCACCAGTAATTAAAACTAGCATGAAAAGGGGCTTTAGACAAAAAAAATAAAATGATGAAGTCTATTTAAAAAATAATTTAGCCTAAATACTGCTCAGAAATAGATTGAGCTCTTGAATATGTCATGATTAGGAAAAGCCTGTTTTAGTTTTTAAATACTTATTTACCGCATAGATATTTATAGAAAATTTTTTATTGGGTTATTGTAAATTTAAGATTCGTTCAATGTAAAAGTAAAATTTGTTTTTTATATTTATTCATGAAAATACTAACCGTTGCAGAATTGAATAACATTTGAGTTACTTATATATGTAGCATTGATATATGCATACATGGAAAGTTTTGCACAAAAAAATATGAAAGCATAGCTTTGGTTTTAAAAAATTCCAACAAAAATTTTGCGATAAAATGCCAAGTTTTTTTATATGTTGAAATGGCAACAAAAAATACACTGGCATCAAGGTTTTAATGGAATCCCAATGCATGAAGTTATATTTCATTTTTGTATAATCATACAAATATTACAAAAAAACGAATAACTTCGCTTGACAGAAATATATAGTTTTAAAAACATTAATTTTTAATATATATGTGTTTTTATCTTTGTAATACCGAGTTTTATATCGTGTTTTTTTTCAGCCTGTAAATTATAGTATATGAGAGGTCACACTTTTAATATGCCTTAAAAGTGCAAAGCGTGTCGTTTACTGGAATTTTTTCGTAATTATAAAATAAATTCTATGTATCGTTTAATAATATTTAATACTTGAAATCCACAAATAAACATTTTTAAACATTAAAATATAATCTTAATAGATACAATCAATTATAAAAAGACTTAAGATCGTGTAAATTTGGAAATTAAAGCTAATTTAGTGATGACTAGACCCATTTTCGTAAATTTATATTGCTTTTGCATAATAAAAGCTTAAAGATCGCACAATTCCAATGACGTACATTAATTAGAATTTTTTACGAATTATCAAAGTAAAAAAAACATTTTTATTATAACTCTCACATTTAAAATGTCAAAATATTGTATTTAAACCTATTAAGGATAGAAATAATATTATCATTGATTATTTTCACAGCATATTTATCTTAATTTAAAATACGAATTGTATCGCAAAAAATATATTTTTAATAAAGAAAAAATATGAAATTTATCTCGCAAGAAACATAACTGTTAAAATCATCAATTCTAAATAATTTTAAAATTATATAAGTTCTGGAAAATTAATAAAATATGACATTCTAAACATTCATGATTACCTTTATATAATCGACGCACTCTCTTATTTTTAACTAAAAATTATGTGAAGTATGCGAACATGTATTTAAACTTTATTAATCTAAAAAATATTTTGATGGAAAATTCTGTGCTTAATAAGAGATCATTCTTTTTGGAGGCTACTACACACATAAATAATTCTAGTCTTTTTTTCATTTAGAACTAGTGTGCTTAACTATTTTACTTAATATATTTTATAAGAATATATGATCATTGTGGTTTTTTTGTTTAAAAATTTGTAAAAAAAACGACATATTATATGTAAAAGGCAGTTTTTTCTATGGATTTACAACTAAGAATCGCAAAATATAAATAATAAGAGTACATTTGCGCATGTATTAGTTTGAATTAAAGTAATTCATATACTTTGTATTACGAAAATAAAGCTACTATGATCGAATAACATATAGTTTATATGATTCTATGGTCGAATCTTAATTCTTGTGAGAATTTATGATTTGATAATAGCATACTATAGTTATCTAGCAATGATATTAAGGTGTAAAATTTATAAGCTTTTTTTTATTTAGTTCTTTTTTATATCAAAAAAAATTGTGTGCATGAATTAGTTTGAACCCAAAAGATATTGTTTTTATGCTAATATATTGATTAAATTTATTTTTTGGAAATTACATACATAATGGGCTGGCAAACTAACTTTTTGAACTGCAACAAAATACATATTTTTAAAAAATTTGTCCAAAAAATGCCAGATTCTAGACAGCTGTGGTGGTGTGAACTAGTATTTATAATTAAAACTAAATCAAGTAAAATGTAATGTTATAAAAAACTAACTTAAAAGATCTAAATAGCCACATTTGAATACAACTTAGTTTTTGAAGGTAAAATTATTATATTCAATAAATTCCAAAAGGTTTTTCTACTTTTATAAGCAGATAGAAACTAAAAAAATTTAGATTTTTGTCCATGCAACTTTTTTTTGAGGAAATATAATTATGCAAAAATACCATATACGAATAATGATGCCTTTATATTTATTTTACCCATTATTTATAAATTTTCTTAATAGCATTTTTATGTAGAGGTAAATTTTTATTATATAATGTTTAAATATAAAAAAATAAAGGAAATTTCTGATATAATATACTACGTAATGTTTAATTTCTTTCGACATTGTATATCGTTCTTTGAATTTAAATTTTCTGTTTTTGTCAAAATAATCGATGATTTTGTGATTTAAACATTTATTTTGTTTTTTAATTTAAAATCATACGAAATAAGTATTATTTATTATTATTTGCTTATAAGTTTGTATACTGACAGATTATGTTTTTTAGTCTAATATATTAATTATTTTCGTGATGAATGTAAATTGTTTTCACATAAAAATTTAAATCAAATAGCAAATTATATTATCATGAATCAATGAAATTTGTAGCTATGAAATAATATATTTTGTGTGTTATACAATTTTCTGCAATAAAACCTAACTTTCGTTATTTATTATATTTTCGATTTCATTTATATTTTTAAAGCTTGTAGTACCGAAAATAATATTTCAATCGTTCCGAGTCATCTTCTGATACTTATATAATTTTTCATCATAAGAAAGTTATTTATTTTTATTACTTGCTATTTTTCTATTTGACAGCCTTTTTCAATTCTTTACCTTGTTTCTTACACACGAGTTATACAAATATTTTTTAAAATTTTAATAAAATACTTACATACAATTTTAAGACGTTTATATTCCTTATAAATTTTTCATAGAGTGTAGGCTGTATCTATTCAATAAAATATATATTTAATCGAATTTCAAAATATGTGATAAACTTTAATTTCCCCCAAATTTCAGATATTAAAACTATCGCATATTATTGCATTTTTTAACTGTTAGATATTAAATATAAATTAGACAATATATCTAAATGATTGCGCCACTACGAAACTCTTTTTCACATTTTACACATTTTTAAAGTTGATCCTTTCTGCACAAAGACTATATCATACAACAAACATGTATTAATGCATACTAGATGCAAGAGATATCGAAACCACACATTGGTAGAACCATGTTAAAAACAATTTATAAAATCTCAAAATATAATAATTGTGACGCGAAACAACTTTACTCCTTTTCAAATCTCTGCGTATCTATTTATAGCAAGAATGATATCACGAGCGATGTCTTAAACGAAACTACGATCAAAATAGGAAAATATATAATCTAAAAAACTGCAGAACAAATAAGTTTTTTTTATGTTGAGTAACTATAATAATATAAGATAAGACGAGATCGATAAATGCTGCATGATTAATCTAATTATATTAGAAATGTAAAAGTTGCCGTGCAAATAAAAAAAAGTGGGATTTAAAAGCAAAAAATATATTAAATGTGTGCGTTATGCTACATCTATCAAAAGATCAATATTTATCAAGCTACGGATTATATCATACTGAAATTTAAAATGAAGCGATGAAACAGCAGCTTTAAATAATATAAACTGCATATTTTTTGGTGTATTTATAATATCTAAAAAAATATATTAGGCAAAATCTAATAAACTAAATCTTTCTAAAAAAATTCTAGCTTTTTTTCTTTACAATGTAAATTTAGAGATACATGGTAATATTTGACAGATGCAATCGAGGTGTAATCCATAATTTGTTTTATACTGCAGATTCAAATTTTTTTCGTACTTTAAACTGCCAAAGAAGCTTAATCTTAACCACTAATTTTAAAATCACAATGTATATGATTTTTTTATCTTTGCAATTTATAAATATTACATTCCAACATTGTATGTTTTGTGTTACCTATATAAAAACAATATAAATGGATCAGTTAATTAATTTTTTATCATTCAATTGAATTTTAGAAAATAAAATTTGGTTTTTTAACGTGGTTAAGTATCTTTTATTTTTATTACTGTGAATTTATTAATATAATTTTTTTTCACAAGTTTATGCATTATAGAACTATCAAAGCATCAAATATTTTGTTTAGTGTAAATATAATTCTTATACTTTATGAAATATAACCTTTGTCTTTCTGTCATGAAAGTTAAATTTAAATTTAAAAAAAAGCTTGAATTTCCTTTAAATTTAATATTATATTTTGTGTTTTCACAAATTTGATAGTGGGATTAATGGTTTTAATATGACCAAGTCAATGGGGTCTTTTCAGGAAAAAGATCCATATCGTACAAGAAATGTTTTTGATCACTTGGTCTTGAGCTTGCATAACGTGAAGGTTTTTTTAGCCCCATATTTTCAGTATTTTTAAATCCAAAATAATTTTACATTATTCATATACCAATATTGTTTTATGAATTTCTTGTAGCTTAACGACAATAATGATTTTTGATAGTTTATCAATGACCCATGAATAAATAGTATTCAAAAATACAATCGTTTATTAACGAATCAAAGTCAAATAATGCAAAAATAACCATCACCACGCTTATTTTTTTATGTTTGGAAATTGGTATAGGTACCAAGTGATAAATGGATAGAAATATCCTTGTCAAAAGTTAAAAAGGGAATGCTCTAATTAATGCACGTTAAAATCAAAGTTGGCAAATTGGTGCAATTCATAGTGAAGTTTGATACATTTGTCGATTAAAATTGTTTGATCAGTATAAATAATAAAATATTATATCCATTATTAATTTAGGCCCATGCTTTTAAATATTTAACAGATCATGTTTTTAAACAAATTATACCAATCAAAAGTTTGAGATTAGAATAAGATTAAAAATTCAAAGAATAATCGAGATTATATATTTTGTGGACCAAAGAAGTTATATCATTTAGAATATATAAATTGATTTAGCAAAAAGTTATGTGTTTCATTAATTTATATTACTTACTTTGCATTTATGGTTAATTTTTTGTTATGTAAATATTACAAACGAAATAGAAATGTTCACTCGAAAATCAAATTGTTGTTCTTGAATTGTGAAATTAATTTTTATGCGTCTAAGTCGAATTCGGGACAAATTACACACAATGATCATAAAAATATATACCATGAAGCATATTTCCATTGGTAAAACATGACTAGGCAAACGCCATTTGTCATATTTTAAGCGCATCCTCACTTTATTTAAGATGGGTGCACATTACGCATAATAAATAAAAATTTATATTTTATTTATATAATGTAATTCTGTAATTTACACTGTAATAGTTGCAACTTATTAGGAATGAAGTGTAAATTACTATTGCAGAAACTTAGGCAAACATGAAATTTTCATGATATAAATATTGTAAAATGATCTGATGACTATCGAAGTATACACATGATATCAAAAGGATGCAAATTAATATTTTATTTTGCGAAACAGTTTTAAAGAACAAACAAAGAATAGAACTGAATATATTAAAAAAAACATGCAGATAAATATATTAATATAATAAAAATGACATAAAGATAAAAAAATTAATATAATAAAAAAACATACAGATAAATATATAAATATAATTGCTGCACAAAAAGTTAATACCTACTCAGTAGTCAAACTTCAGTAAATTACAGGCTATAAAACACCTAGAAACTAGTATACTGTTCAATTCATAGAGAAATAATAAATCACATGTAATCGTTTTATAAGCTTAATATATTTTATTTTTAAAAAATTATATAGCATGACATTTTGATGTAATTCAATGTATTTTGTTTATGAAAAAAGACAGTTTTCATTTTTAAATCTGAATTTATGACTTTATATCGTTGGAAATTTTTCAGGTCCGTTCTTTTTATTATATTTTTTAAGTTTTAGCAATAAACAGTGAATATATTGATTTCAATTAAAAAAAAATATATCGTAATAAAATAAGCCGTAAGAAAACATAGGTGGTTTGTAAGATTTCAAAAAAAATAATAAACGATAAAAACTTAATTTATTTAACATATTAGAATCGAATCTATATTTTTTTTTTGAATTAAATCGATTTAAACAGTATATTTGCATCATAATTATAGATGTTATTTAATGAAAATATTTAAGAAATTTATTTAAAATATTAAATTGAAAAACAACACGAAATAGATTACACGGAAAGATCCGGATATTAAGATTTCTGACTAGGTAATTTTGACATGATTGAAAACTACTATTTATAAATGTTATGATTCAGATTTTATATCCTGTATTCATTCTTAATAAAAATTGCGCAATTTACATAATTTTATACTTTTATAAAAATACAGATATAGACTTTACCTCAAGATTTTTTGTTGTAAAATCGATAAATAATTTTTACTTACGCCATGATTGAATCTTTCTCACATAAAAAGAATCATTTATAAATCAAATGTTTTGGTTATCTTGGGATCTAAATTTACTCTCAAATTCTAATACATATTACTTTTTTATATTTAACACTGATAAACTTAGTTAAGTCTTATAAAAAATAATTTGCACAGCTAAAACATTAAATGTAAAAAAGTTCCATTTTTTTAATGTCAGTTTAACTCATATCGATAAAAAAATATATAACTATCATAAAAATTAAAGTAACCATGAAAACCAAAAAACCTTTTTGTATGTATGTTGATAAGCCAATATTTTATAATATATATGTTATAAGGGCGAAAAACACTATTTCATTTAAGTTTTTAACTAAAGCATTCGACATCTAGGTAAATAATCCAAATGCTGAATTCAAAAAATATAATTTTCCCGTAATGAATATTATTTTGCTTTATTATCTACTATTTTACTTTTTTTCTTAAAAAATCAAAGAAAAGCTTTGCAATTTTATCTTTATATAATCTTAGATATTTTTTGATATTGTTGTGATAGCCAAATTCTATCAATTCTGTTTATGTTTTTATGGATGACAGTTCACTGTATTTTTATTAATATTTAAAAGTAAGATTTCGAAAATTTTAATAAAGTGTGAAATAAAATCTTACAGCTATTTATAGGGCAAATAAATACAACTAGAATAAGATTTTTTTTATGGCATGAATATTATAATTTTATGTTGATATTGAAATTTTTCCAAAATACAGTGATTTTTGTATAAATATAATAATAAAAACACATAAGAAATGTTTGTTTTAACAAGCATTAAATTGGTGGATAAATAAATAAATAATATACAACAAAATAAAGTTTATAGATATGATTTAAGGGGTATTCGAATATAGTTTACAACTTTTATCTTCATACTGACTAATTGGTTATCATTTGTTCTTATCAGCCTTGAATTATAATTAAAACTAACCCGAATATTGCATCCGCATAATTATGTCGTTTTATTGCTAAGAATTTATTTTGCCTCTTTTTTATTGCATATTTTTACAAAATTTAAAATAAAATCTATGGATAAAAATTTTTCTTGCTATTTTTTAAATTAAAGCATCACTAATCAAATGATTAGTAAATTTTAACCTAGTATCAAAGGATAGTGTAAAATTATGTTCGTAAATTCAAACAAACTTTGATTGATTCACATATAAACCGTAATATTGCTTTTGAACTAACATCAGTATTCTAGCACAATTTAGTCATTTTTTAGATTATTTTTGAGTAAATACAGATAAAAAAGCCATAAAACAGAAGCTAGTGATCTTAACCGTTCTTTTATAAATACATTTAAAATTTGTTATCGAACAAAAATTTTCTAACGCCTTGAAAAAGCAAAGATACCAAGTATTAATGCCACAAGAGGCACACAATTTGCATTCTTCATAAATTTGTGCATAAAAAATAATGTTACTTTGATATAAACATCTGCACATTATAAAGAACGCCTAAATTTATGTGGCTTATCATGATTTTTAAATTCAAAAGAGAATAAACATATGCTAAGTACATGAACTTTAGCTAATTCTCTTTCATTTTTGACTAGAAAATCTTATCAGGTTTTTAATATAGCCCATTATGCATTTTCAGGGTGTAAGTTATGGTAAAAGCGTTGATCTTGATTATAAATCTGTTGGTATAAATTTTTCATAATTATAAAAATTAAAGCTTGTATAATAAGTTTCTTGATCTTAGATACGAAATTTCAAATATAAAATGGCTTTGTATAAATTATGTGATGTATTTGCAGTTGTTCTTTTCTAAAAAATACTTTGATATTATCAAAGGTTTTATTGTCTTTAAATATATGAATAAAGCCAAAAATCAAATTAGAACAGAACTAAATACAATTATAATACAAAATATGGTAAATAACTTCAATTTATCAGAAATTCTAAAGTTATATGTAAAAAATAACAGTTTAATAGGCTTTATTACAATTCATTACACCTGATTGTAAAGATAAGATTAGATAAACACATTATTTAAATATAAAGATAGTACATGCAGCAAAAAAAATATTTATTGTATATATAAGTGTATCTTAGGGCAACGAAAGAGCGTTCATACACCCAAACACGACAATTTTACATATTAATATATAATATAGGCTTTTAAAGAGGAGTGATAAAAATGATCTTGTTAAGTTATTACAATTACAATAGTATAATTATCTTTAAATTGATTTAAAATTATCACGATTTCAATTGTTGTAAAGTAGCTTTAATACATAAATAAATCAAACCCCAATTTTATAATATATAACACGCCGGATTTATACTTCAATGTTTATATAAATATTTTTAGTTGATTTTGCAAATATGTAAAACTGACAATAACATGATTTAAAAAAATTATGTATGACGTAGTAGAAATTTAGAAACACAAAGAGTATTTTTTAAACTCGATTATATTAAATATGATACATAAAAAGACACCACATTGCATTTTATACCGTAAATATTACTTTGTGTTTTATTTTAAAAATATAGTCTATATTGAATTTTGTAAACTTCACTAATGAATCCATATGTACATTAGTAGCTAAAACTGCTCTATTTTCTATTACATAGGTTAGCAGATAAAAAAACATCTATTAAATTTTTTATATACAAAATTTAGAATAAGATATTGAAAATATGAAGATAAAATAGAAATAACGTAATATAGTTCTCTAGTTTAAATTTTTAATATCGAATTCGGTTATTAAATTAAAATAAATAATATTTCTTGACGTTCTACAGGCACAAGCTATCAGACATCCTTTTTATGCCGTCAAGGTATAGTTTCTTTGTTTTTACATGCTAAAATAATCGAATTACGGGGTTTTTAATGTCAAGCATAAATAAAGGGCAAATTTAAAGGGGTTTTAGATACTATAAGCAAGAAGCACACGATATTTTATATGCAAAAAATGCTTAAAAGAAGTTAAAATATACACAGGAATGCGTACTAGTTTATGAAAATGAGAAAAACTAATAAAAAAATACAAAGAATCTATTGCCGAAAAGATGGTGATTATTTTCACATGAATAATAAAATAAAATAAATGTGAAAAATATGAAAATAATAAATTAGTTAGCCTATCTTAAGAATTTACAAATTCTTTAAATAAAGGTAGAGAGGGTGATTATATTTTGAATAGGTAAATCTGCATTTATTATATATTTAAGATGATAAAATCATGCATAGAATTTGAATGTATACTACAACCAACTCTAAAATCTAGAAATATAGCCACTATAGAATATTAACAAATAATTTTTTTTTGCGTAGAGATGTTAGTGACAAGCAAAAAATTAAGCAATAATTATTTACTTAAAGGTAAAAACGCTTTATTATTATTTCCCCCAATTAAATATCGATATAAATCTACCTTAAGACATTTATTTTATGTTTCTATCGTATTTGAAGCATGATTATTTTCTAAAAAAAAAGCACAGATAATATTATTGCCTTAATTTGTTTTTTCTTATGAAAAAAAAAACTCGCGTATTTGTCTAGTTTAACGAAAAAAAAGAAGACAATAACTGATGTATAACTTTAAAAAAAAGCAACATTGATGTATAATTATGCGGGATTTGATGACAATAAAAGATAAAATTTTGCTGAAATACTATAACAAAATGCATATTATATTTATTGTCTATTAAGAACAATAATATAAACTTACAGAAAATTTTAAATCTAGAAACTTGTAAAATTCGATATGATATATTTTCAATTATTTGGAAATTTACTGGCCATCGGGGATATAAAAACACAGCTAAAATCGTAAAATTGTATATTTAGACCATTATAATTTTTTATATGAATATGAATAAATCAGATGAACGTGTTTTTAGGAAATTATACTATAAAAAGTAGTTAAAAATGCCGAAGTCGTAAATTAAAAATTATTGTCAACATTTCACATGAGGCATACTAACTATAAATAAATAAAGTGGAATCTTGTTTTTAATCTCTATGCATCAAAAAAGGTAATTTGATGTATAAAATAAACAGCTATAATTTAAGCAGGGTCAATAAACAGCCCATGATAAAATCATATGAAACAAAAGATAGAAGAATTAATGAAACAGACAACATTTTATTGTTAGTAAATCAAAGTTTTTATTTAGAAATAGTACCATTTATTACCTTCAAAATCCATTTTGGCTGCACAGGTGATATATTTGCTTTAAAAAAGCATAAAAAGCTAAATTTTATGGTAGTAATAAACATAAGCTAGATAAATGTGATATACTGTCATGTATATCATCTAAAGTATACTTTTTTAAAATTCGTATTTCTTTAATAGGCGAATCTACAGGAAAAACCAATTGTAAATTAAGAAGTGGTAATAAAATAAGACTGTGTAAACTATGCATTTGAGTTTTATTAATAAGACATAACTAAAAAAAAGTTAGATAATAATAACACTAGTTAAAATTTAACCTTAAGTTTCTTTAAAAGCATAGAAAAGTAAAGACATTATATAATCTTGTACGTATATGCAAAAACTGTATTCAAAATGCTTTTTTTGTAGAGATACGGGATATCATACATATTTTGGTGATTTACAAATATAGATCAATGTAAAAAAAGTAAACCCATCCCAAAATATATATATTCATAAAAAAAGTGGCAGGTACTACATATTAAAACCAAATCATTATATTAAACAAAAATGACCGCTATATTTCCCTAAAATATTTACTGTGCATTTTTATATAGTAAAGCAATTGTAAAATGACTTTTATAGCTAAATTATGGATTATATCCGAAATAATTTAGATATAACAGCCTATGACGGGATAAAGATACTATTTTAATATATATATGAATTAAAAATTTGTTAAAAACTTTTATAATTCTTAATAACCACAAATCTCAACATTTATAGGTCAAGCATTTACATAGGTTGCAAAAATACAGTCTTTATAATAAGTTCTATAAAAAGACCAAAGCTAAGCCCACTATAAAAAAACATTAAAATGCGTACTAATCACCAGAATAAAAAATATAAACGAAGATTCATGCGTTGCTCATTTATTTTATAGATAATACAGTCAAAAATCTTAAAATTCTAGTATAATTAAACCAATTAAAATGTAATATCACACAAAATATCTACTTTTTGAACAAAAAAATCACAAAAGCAGGCTAGTTTTCTGTGTTTTCATAACATTTTTTTCTTGTTCGATTATAAGAAGCGTACATATTATGAACTTTTTAGAGAAGTAGATAATATGGTGAGCAAAAGTAAAAACAAAGGGTAAAGATCACACAAGAAAACCGAAAATAATAGTTTAATGTAAAATTTTTTGGGTTAGTATTATAGTAGTTTTCGTAAAATATAAATTTTAGAATCATATTGGGAAACAAGAACGTAGACAGTCGTCATAAAAATATCAAGAAATGTACCCAAATTTATAATATTATAATAATAGCAAAATTATTTATTAAAAAAATCGCAATGTATGCTTTAAAATTAAAAATACGAAAGATAAAATTAACAAAAATGTGCTACTAGCAAAAAATTTCTTTAAAGCACTAATTTTAACAAAACTATTCCTTTTATCGCTTTAAAAAATGGTATTACGGCAGAATGCCATAAAAATTCGGAATGACTCGAAGCAGCAATTTATTTGATGCAGAAAATTAAAAAAACATACAGATATATGTATCTTTAAAGATAATAAACGATGAGAGAATTCATAAACGAAAATGTAAAGAATACCCCAACAATCACAATAAAAATAATAAATTAGGCTTCAATTAAGATATCTTTTTTAAAAAAATTTCACTCATATAAATATCATCAATAGCTGTAATTTCAATCGAATCCGAATTTATTGAATGCGAAAATATGTCAAAATAAAATTAAAACAAAATTGTTAAACGAGTAAACCTAAAATATTATAAAAAAATTCCTTTATATTTTTGTATCAAAGAATGTTCAAATACTTTGAGACTCGGTGTGGCCTGGAATACTTTTTAAATATCTTTAATTCAAGAGAAGGATTCCTTGAAAAATACTTTATTATTGCTTTTGATATTTATAATAAAAAAAATTTACACACAGTTATTGAATTTCTACATAGGTTTAATTTAAATATTGTGTTCGAAATTATTTTAGTATTAAATAAAATATATATGGAAAACAAATATCTATCTAATCGTTGGTCTATAGATACATCTAATCATTTTTTCATAGTATTTTTTTCTTAAAGAAACTCTCACACATATTTTAATGTATTTGTTATATAAAAATATACGCATTTTCATCAGATATTGATAAAACCCTGTAAACTATATAAAAGCAAACAAATGCTATAATTTTAGTTATAAAACTACATTTAAAGGGCTCTTTTATAGTATTATACTTGAAATAACGTCTTGGGTTGTACGGTATAATATATGTTAACAAAAAATATTCAAAAATATAGCCTAAAGTTTATATAATATATAACAATAAAAATCAAATCAATATAATTTTAGCCCATAAAGTTTACAATCAAAATCACAGGGTATAAATTCTATTGATAATTTGCATAAAATCTTACATCTTTAAAACAAAAAACATAAATACTGTTTTTGAACATAATATACCGATGTATATATACTAAATATTCTTTGCTCTGTATTTTTTATTTTTTTATTTTTTTTTGTCAAGGTTAGCGTTAATTTTCGCTCTTATAACCATTTTATTGGTTACAGTTTATCACTATTTCATTTGAAAAATCCGAAAATAAATGCATTTTTTCATGTATTTTTATATTTTTATGCAGCATTTTGCTGTATACAAGAATTTATTTTCGTTTTAAATCTAGCAAATTACAATTTACACGGTTTTTTATGAATATATTTTGCATCAAATAATTTTGGGAATCAAATTTTGATATATCTTCCACTACTATAGCTTAATATCTGTGTTACTGATATAATTTTAAATTTTCTATATATTTTATTTTTGACAAATTTCATAAAAAAATTAAAGGTAAAATTATCACAAAATACACATGGACTCGATTTTATTATTTCAAAGAAAGTATTTGTGCCAATATTCTCCTATATTTAATGTAATTTAGGCGATAGGATCTAAGTTGGTTTTATTTTCTAATGTTACTAATGTAATATAAGATAAAAGTAAAACCTATTTAAAAATTGTTTATGTGAATTATATATACGATAATATATTTTATTTGTCTTTTAAGTATTTTTTTTCTTATATTTTGCATCTGTGTAAAATTTTTTAAATCGGAAAAGATACAATTACCACGCATATAGTAAGAATACAATCACAAGGTTTTTGCGTATTTATTATAAATTTTTTACGTTTATATAGCAAATAACTTATATTTACATCTTTAAGAGTATATTTGATTACCTTTGAGTCACTTATAAGGGTCATTTAAGGATTTAAAATATTAATGTATTGGTTATGCTAATTTTCTGCTACTATTTACAGTAACTTTATGAATTTGAAGCATAAAATTATGTTTTTTGTATTTTATAAGAATTTCAGAAAATCATAATATATTTGTGAGAATATAAACAAATTGTATAATTTAATTGTTGCTTTTATGAAAATGTGTACGAATATTTTGTATATAGTTAGATTTACTAAATAAATCTAACGATATATTATTCGAAAAATTCAAAATCTTGTTTACAGGTATAATAAATGCACATAAGAAACATATATATATGTTCTATTTTTTTCTTATTTTTCAATACTTATTGTAAAATTAAACTATAGAATGCATTATTTCTAAAGAAAATTCTTTTTCCTCGTATACTTTTGCAATATAAATTGCTTAATATTACTAAAATTATTTTTGTTTATTTGGAATAACAAAGACCGCAAGAATTATAGTATAACATAGATATAGAAAAATATTTATCACCAAGATAATATTTTCCGTTACTTTTTTGAACTGATCAAAAAAAATTTATAACAGCAGGAATACAGATATATAAAACTGTAGTTGTAAAATTGAACATCAAACCGCTCTTTATGAAAAGAATAAATAGCATGCATACAATTAACAAAATTTTAAGTTTGTAATGCAATTTTGCAGGTCTATTCTATTTTTTACATACTAAAAACACAATTTTTTTTTAAAATTAAAGATCTTTATCTTATTTTAGGCATGATACATATTTAAAAATATCCAACCCATTTTAATGTGTTATATAGCAGGCATTAAAAAATAGTTTCCGGGTTTATGCCAATCATCTGTATTCATAGCTTTCTCATCATAATAATCATTTATTATGTGCACTTTTATATAAAAGATAAACATAGCCAGCCAAAATTCAAATTAAAACATATCAATAGTCTTTATAATTGAATTTTTAAATATCTTGGATCTCTTAACAAATTTCGAATTTTTTTATGCTATTTACGCTATATTAAAAAAATTTCTTATCAACAAATAGATTAACATGATGCAGTATGTTCATTATGGGTTTGTTTTCGCTAATATATATTTTTACGCTGAAGCATAAAATACATGGTTAGATTTAGTTAGAAAATTTTTAATTGTTCTAATTACACCATGAGTGTATATATATTCATAAATTACACATTAATATGTTATTATGATTTCTTAGTACCAAAAAAAGCGTTATTTACGCTAGGCAAATCATTATATTATTTAAATTATATACTTTTAAGGAAAAATTTTACATACTTCAAAGCATGTGTATATAAATAGACCTGCATTCTATTGTAATTATAGTTTTTTAAATATAATTTTGTTTTTTATAGGCGTTAAATTATTAATCAGTTATGAAAATAAATGCATGCCAGGTTTATTTTTACGTCAAAATAAAATTTATAAAATTATGGCGATCATATTGTGTATAAAAAAACAAATAGTTGGAATCATTTTTATGCATAATATAGGATGTTTTCCTTTCTTAAAGTCAATAAAAAAAATTTTAACGCAAATATTGCATTATATTTCGTGTAATTTTATATTTGTCTATTTTCGCAGATAATAATTTTGTATAAATTACTTTGTGTTGTTTCATTATTTTCGCAGAAAATTTACGTAAAATCTTAATTGCTATTTTTGTTTTATTTTATAATGTGCATATCTTCAAGGAATAAGAAAAAAATATCTTTTTTTCAAAGAAAGCTGATAAATAAAAAGACTAAAAACAACTTTTTATCTTCTATTCACTTTTTTTTTTAATAAATCTATTTTCTTTTGTATTTTATTTTGTTTAGAAAACCTTTTTTCAACGAAAACAAATGATCTAAAACTTACGATCAATACATCAAAACATTTTATAAATATCAAAAAAAGATTGAATTTTTATTAATATCGATTAGATAATATAATACATAAATATTTAGTTTAGTAGCCAATTTAAACTATAAATATTTAGCTGGTAAAAAACATTTGCAAGATAAACATATATTCATTTTTTTAATTAATAAATTTCATAAATAGAAAAAAAACTCAAATCAATTGCCTTTCAGAAATACTGAGAAATAAAAATTGTAAGTTTTATCCCTGTATATGCGTTTTTATTTCATATTGGGTTATTTTTGTGCTAAGGTAATATTATATTTTATTAGGTTTGTAGAATGTAATATATGCATCAAAACTACTTAATAGTGTGTAAAGGCGTTTAAATTGTTTTTTTTTCTTATTTTAGTAATTTTAGTAGACATACTTTCGTTTTTAAAAAAAATCTTGCTGCTATATTCCTGACTAAAAACACTATTAAAATCCAGTAAAATTATAAAAAAAATATAATCTAGATACAGTACTATATAGATGTGATAATCCAATCAATACACAAAATGCTAGTTTAAAAAGTATAAAAGTTAAATTTTTTCGCTATCTAAAAAATATATCTAATATATAAAATATTATAGACCTAACTTGGGAGATTGATAAAAAGAACGTAAATAAGGTAAAATTTTTTGATATTCAAGAAATCTACAAATTTTATAATCATATTATACTTTTCTGGCTCAGTTTTTTTGTTAAAAATTTTAAAGCTTAAGACAGGTTTTTAATTTTATAAATTATATGATATTAAATTCGACAATACATATAAGTAATAGCTATTTTATATAAAGTTACATATTTTTATACTCCTATTTGTATTCTATAAATCGCTTTAATGGATTTTTTTATTTATATCGTAGGCGAATGATTATAAAAGGATGAAAAGAAGATTTACGATATTACATTAAGGTATTTAATTATAGTTTTACATATTTTTTTAAGTTAAAATATCATGATATATATTCTTATGCATTTAAACTTACAAATGATATGAATTTTATCAGCAATGTAATTTTCTCGGTTATATAAGATTTGAATACAGAAATCATATTATACTAGTTACTATGATGTAAAAGAGTCTATAAAGTGCAAAATTTGAATTCAAATAATATATGTGTATTTAAATGTATTCTATATGTTCAAGTTATTTAGTTATTAAAATCACACTACATTCATCAATCTATGAGATCATTGTCAATTTTTTCCCTTTTACTTCTAGATAATCTCAGATAAGTAAAAATGCATAATTAAAGATTCATATTATGAATCTCATCTTATCAAAAACTAGAAATTTTACCAAACTCATATTTACATGGATAATACAATGATTAAATGTTTTTTTCTCCAATGAATTTTTAGCATATTTATCATATTTCTTTAGGAAATCAACTATGTTTTTGTTTTCTCGCATATGGACGCCAATATGCATATAAAATTATGGTAACTGAATATATTAAATATTTATTTTTTATGCTTACTTACGTATTACAAAGCATTTAAATATGTATATTATTTGTAATGTTCATTGTTCAAATAAAAAAGGGTTTATATAGCTTGAAATAGCAATAAAATATCTTATTGCTATAAACTTGTAACAATAATTTTTTTTTGGAAAGTTGTATTCGAATTCGGAAAAATATACCGACATATAAAATTCATATTACGGATTAGCCATCAAAATAAGTGATGGCAGATGATTTTAATATTTTCGTATAAAAAATACTATTTGTCTACTTTAAAGATAATTCTACATGAATCTTATGACTTTTTATCATAATCTATCATTTATCTTGACTTTCTTTTAAACGTATAACATTTATTTTACTTTAAAAACAATTTGTGTTGTTTAAGCGGTCTTTATATATATTATGTTATTATGAAATCAAAAAATACATTGTTTTGGTATGTTTTAAGAATGGCAATGTTTTTAAATGATATAATTTAAAACTAGGGCTAAAAAAGTGATTCTAAACAATATCTAAATGAAATATTGTATTACTCTGCGCTAAAATTATAAAAAATTTCGTAAGCTACATCTTTAATGTTTAATTTCTAATATAAGAAAATTATTTCATAAAGTTATATTTTTTACTACCCTTAAAATTTTATACAACTAATGTTCGTTATATTTTGAATTTTTCAAATCTTTAATATATACAAAAAGATCTAAATTTTCACGTTCTTTACAAATATTTTTTTATAAAGCAAAAGCTTATATTTATTTTTGGTTTCAAAATTACGCAAAAAAAAATCGGAAAATACATTTGTCTGTATCAACTTATAGACCAAAAACCCATATTATTATCGATTTTATAAGTCTAATTACAAAAATTTTAAATATTCTCGCAAAAATCAAAAAAAAATTATTTTATTGAGTTTCCATTATTTCTTTTATTGGCTTTTTTTTTAAATTTGAACGTACAAATTTGAAAAGAGCTAAAGTTTTAATATTTAATGTGATGTTCGATTTTGATTTAAAGAAAAAAAGAGAATAAATTTAAATACAATAAACAAGTACTATCAAACGCTATTTTATTGCTTTGTTTACTATTTTATTTTCTGCGCCATTATCTCATAGGTAATTCTGAGTCTGGATATAATTATGTTGTTACTTCTTTAAAAGACCATAATAAGAATTTTATAATATAAAAAAAAATATTGAGAACTTTGTGCCTTATCTGTATAATGTATATAATGAATTATGTGTTTATTTTATGATTTTGAAACTAACAACGCGCAAAAAAAAAGATACAAGACCAGCATAATATTTTCAAGAATTGGTTTATCACACTAACGAAATTTTACTAAAAATTTATAAATAATTATAATACATTAGAGTTTTTTAAAATAAAATAAAAAAATTCCTAATAACTTATAAAAAAATAGGAATATGTTTTCTTAAAGTATATCAAATCTACTCACTTGATTTTAAAAGATCAAATCTCGTAACTTGCTGTAAAATACACATATACTGTGGCTTTTTTTGTTATTTAACTGTATCAATTTATAGTCATTTAAAAGCCCATGATTATTCTTAAGCCTTAAATGATATATTGCATCTAAAACTGTTAATCTATGATCGAAAAATTTTGAACACTGCAGTGTTTCCATATACGTCAAGATGTAAATTGAAAAGCGAATGTAAAAATTTGAATTCGATGTTTGTAAAAAATGCATTTGTGCTACATTTATTATAATAACAGTTAAAATCATCTACATACTAAAAAAAAATTTAAGAACTAATTAAAAACTAGCGGGGGGTGATCGCTTTTATGTGTATAGAAGTTTTCTATGGAAAATATATTGAATATTAACACTCCTAGGTATGCAAATTGTGATATTAGTTATTTTATTATTTTTTTTATGGTGTTAACACATCTCGATTCGATAAAACATAATAGAAACCAGTATTCTTTATTGGATTGGTTAAATGATTTTATTATCTGTAAATTATATAGGTCTTTCAATGCTCTTATACAGAATCTGCATGATTTTTTAATTTTTACAATAAGTTTTCTTACGCCATTACTTAATTTATATCTAGTGCAAAGTTTGTTTTATATTATAATAAGTTTAAGGTTTTTATTGGTAAATATTTTCGTTCTAACTACAATTAAAGGAATATGAGGATGCAATTTTCTTTTTATAGCACCATAAAACTTAATAAACATCTTAAATTTTCAATACAAATATAAAACATCAAAAACATCATGTAATATAGTTATCATGGCATTCGTATGTATTATATATTTTGGAAAGCTTTTGCTGCCAAAATATCGAAAAACGGCATACTTTTCTTGCTATAATGTATTAAACATGATCTATTTTCTTAGTCCATTTAAAAATTAAAAAACAAATCTTTGCATGCAAGATTCATAAATATTTGAGCAAAAAAAACTGCTGAAAAGTGCGAATAAATAGTTAATGTTGAATTTCATCAATGCAGAATATATAATCTTTAATAATTGATTTAATTTTTTATTTATGGGTTAATTCTCTTATCATTAATTCCATCCATTGAGAACATTGCGCAACTTTTTGATGCATCTTTTTGTCACATTGCCTTGATCCACCTTCTTAATATTCTCTTCTTCTCTCAAATGAGAAAGATTTAAGTGTCTTGTAGAGTGTGAGAGCTTGCATGCATACTTCTACTTTGTCCGAGATTTTAAACCCATTACAATCTTTTTTACGGAATTTTGTAACCACAAGTTCCTAAGTTATTACATAAGATATCTATATATAAATACAAAATTGCTTTATGATCAGCAATTCAAATTAATTTTATTTATCAGAAGCTTATTTGTTAAATAATTCACGCTCGGTTATGAATAAATAAAATATGTAAATGTGTTGATTTAAAAAAATATTGTTTATGGTTTGTAAACAATAATAAGAGAACAGCTAAATTTTTCATTGGTACTAGTGCGCATAATAAATAAAATATAAAGGATTTATATTTAATATACAATTTTTATGTTTAGAAGATTATTAACGTGTGATTTTAGCATGTATTAATAGGATAACAATAAGTGAGGGGTTTTAGGCAGTAAAGAAGATTTGATGGTGAGATTTTAAATAATTTAAAACATAATCAATGTAAATTTCAAGCATCAACGTAAAAAATATGCTGACTAAGCTCAATCCGACGTACAAACAATAGGAACCAAATAAAATTAAGTTGATCTATCTTGAAAGATAAAAGGACGAAAAAGATTAAAAATGATTATTCTTGCCACTTTAATATTAAAATCTATTAAAAAGAAATATAAGGATTTCATTGGACGTTTTTGTATAATTTTAAGATCAAATATAGCAATAAATATAATCCATCTTATGGATAAAATTTTTAAAATAAATTGTAACATTTTGGCCAATAGAACATTATATTTGCTTGTACATGAAACTAAGAAAATTATAAACATTTTTTTTTATGAATTTAAATTCATAACTAAATTCAATAAATTTTAGTTTACGTTTTGCAGAGCGCAAAAGAGATGGAATATCGGGTTAGCTAAGTGCAGCTTTTCATTTGCATCCAATAATAAGAAAAATTGAATGATATTTTAAGGGAATTTAAGAAAAAATATTATGCATTTATCATTAATCAGAGTATAAGATTGTTTTTTTTCATAAATATATAATCAATGATTTTATATAGTTAAAATATTACACATAAATTAAAACAGATATCCAGTGAATTTTTAACTGAGACTAGTCTGAGATGCATCGAGAATATTTAATCTGTTTATGTTTACTATTAAATTTTTGGGCCTCAAATTAATGTATCTAATGTTTATTTATATCGTAATTATTCTATACTTTAAAGGTGTCAATCAAACAATCAAACTATAAATACCATCTCGTAAGTACCGAGTTTTTATAGGCTCTACTTAAGCTTGATCAATATTCTTCAATAAAAAAAACATATTTTATAATTTTTCGCAGGTTTTATCACATTTGATGATAAAGTTGCAATTCAAACATTCATGTGCCAAATATTATGAATGGATTAGAACAGTTATTGAGAAATTATATATTTCATGATTATAAACAAAATTCGTGTTATAGATCAATTATAATTTTCTTATATTTTACTATCTGGATATATATGACAAAAAAATTTAAAATAATAAAATAAATATTCTCAATAAATTAACATATTTAAGATTTCGAAGATTTTCATAAAACTTAGATATAATTTGGCACATTTTTATCAGAAACTTAATTTTTCATGCTATGCGTTTCTATGGCTTTATTTAATAAGTAAAATAATGTTGTAGAATAAATATTGATATTATTTTACAAGTTTTTCTTTTATTTTAGTTTGAATTTATTTTTTTATATACATATGTAAAATTAAGTTTGGTCGCGCTGCGAAAAAAAACGAATGGTTTTATATTTATAAATTATAATCTATTGTCTATGAAAACATCGAGAAAAATTTTATAGTTATAAACGAAAATTTTATGCTTATCATATGCAAGTACAGCGTAAAATCTGTTTTATTATATTTTCGAATGAATTCTTTTCCATAGCTAAATTTTAAAAAAGCTAAGAAAATTCGGATACATATTAATATTCATCATTGTTTTTTTGTAGATTCTTAATGTGTAGATATAAAAAATATTATAACAATCAGTTATAGAATATGAGTTTTGTAGGTTAATAACAATAAGAACTTCTTTCGCGAATTTCATTCATAAGGGAAATTAATTCACTTATTTTATACCGTGTGGATAGGATTTTATTGTTTTTAATCATATAAAAACCACTAGAAATTTTTAAACATATTCTCAGTATACAGTTTCACATAATATTTATTTTTGTTGGAAAGATAAGCATCGGGAATATTTTTGACAATATTTCTAAATAAACAAGATGCTTCAAAATCGGTCAAATATCTAAGCTATTTCTTACTCACATAAGCTCATATAAAAAATTGAAGAAAATTTTTTCTTAAGTGCTAAGTAGAAAAACACATTTAACACAATTATGAATCTAAAGTGTCTATGAAACATATAATGCGAAAAGCGTTTAATTTTATTTTTTTCTTCGTACAATAGATAATAAAATCAGCTAAAACACTTTTCTTTTATCGCATACATGTGTTTTCTTTGCAAAATGTATAACAGAAACATGCTAGATTGGTTTTACTAGTATTTTTTATACAAATACAGCTACAAGTATTTTTATAGTTTTTTAATATGTAAATATTTATCATCCCCTTTTCTGCAACGCTTAACAGATTTTAGGGGGAAAAGTTCATGTTTTATAGGGAAGCTAATGTCATTCTATCGGTATATAAGATGTCTGCGCATTTAAAGGTATTTTTACTGTTTTTCCATGATTTTAATTTGTATCAATATTTATTGTTTATTGTTATATTTAGAATAGAAATATTTTAACTGCAATGTAGACCTAAAACCGCCTTAAGTAGAAATGATTTTCTGATATTATTATCGTGATAGATCTCTTAGAAACATATATGGATATAAGTCATATATATTTGCCTATATTCCCAGTAAATTTGCTGAATTCATATATATTAATGTTTTTATATGTAAACATTAATATATAAGTGTTTTTCATAACTTTTACTTTTTATTTTGTCGTAAGTATGCTTTAAATTGAAACTTATTATCTGTATTTTGATCATTATTTCATTAATATTTTATCATGTACAAGACTACAATACATAAATGTTTCTATACATTATATATTAATTAAATAATATAAATTTCCCACTTCACCGAAAATAACTTAAATTATTTTGATTTGAGCATGAAAAAAAAATTAGTTTTAAACTTATATGGTAAACGTACGATATAAAATTATATCTAAGCTGCAAATAAAAAAATTAATGCTAGATGTAAGAGTTGCTGTGCATATGATTTTTTTAGATAAAAACAAAAAAATAAATTATTTATAGATTCTCATTACCTTTCCACTCTATAAAAATTGTAATCGGAATGGTTTATTGAAAAACATCTGTAAATTTTTCTATTTAGCTCTATCATAATTTCAAAATAAAAATAATAAATTTTAATTTTACTCCAAATAAATATACAAAAATTCATATGCTTTATTTGAAAAAAGTCTAGTTTTTTTATTGTATTCTTTGCACCTTAGAAATTACAAATATTTTAATATCATATCAAAACAATTCTTTATGTGAAATCGTTATCTTTCATATTACGTAACTATCTTAATTGTGCCGATTAATATTTGACTTTTTTTTAAAACTATTTTGAAGATAATGGAATAATGCAATCATTTATATAAAGTTCGATTCCGACTATGAACATAAACCAGTTATATTTATTCTAAGGCGATTAAAAATCTAGAAAGACAGTAGTATTTTCTAAACAAAAAAGCTTAGTTGATTCTCATGAATAAATTTTATCGTTAAAAAAAATTTCGAGTCATAAATTGATAGAAGAAAGATAAATTTTTTGCTTAAGTATGATACTTAGACTACATGTGTATTAATAATACTGTCTTTATTAAGCTAACAAAATACAAAATCTATAAAAGTATAAGTTAAAGGTTTTTGATATTTTTTATAGCTTCAATAAAAAATATTTAATCCCTAAAAATATAAAAAAAACATGAAAACTAATTTATAAGATATTAGAATAAAATTTTGCATTATATATCCAGAGTTATCATTAAATAAAGGTATAAAAAGTAATTGATTTATAAAATCTGGCATTGAAACTATAATAAATAAGAATACATTTAGAAATTTATTTAACAGACAATCTAGGTATTTAAACTGCTTAATACAGTATAAAAATTGAATTTTATACTATAAAAAAACAACTCTATTAATACAAAGCATTTTTTATAAATATAAATAAACAAGGTTTTATGTATGAATCGGTTACCTTAGATGCAAATAAAAATAAATATGTGCAAAATTTTTTAGATAATTTAACATGTTTCAAAAAATTTCATACTTTAACGCAATTCTGTGAATAAAACTATGCTGTATAAAAGTAAGCAAATGCTGATCTTTTGTATTTTTTGACTATAAAAAGCTGACCCGTTGACGAACAAGATTAGCTGGGGGAAAAAATACCAAGCTTTAAATGAGAATATACTGGTTTTTTGAACTTAAATTGCAAAAATTTGATCTCCATAAAATAATAAGAGACATATTTTTATGTTTATTATACAGCTAAAATGCAATTAAAGTATTATAAACTATAGCACGGTAGAAACTTATGAATAGAAAAAGAAATTAAAAAGTGAAAAAAAGAAAATATGTTTTAATTGTTTAAATATTTTATCAAAGCATTATCTATAATTGCTACTTGTTTTCCTTTTTAGTAGTTATAATACTATAATATATCAATTTATGTATTAAAAAATACAAAAATGCATTTGAAATAAAAATATTATAAAAATCAAATATTTTTAGCAAGAGATAAATGTTTTTACATATAACAAGAACTAGCATTCAAAAAAAACATATATTTTTTATATAATCAATACAAGCTTGTATGTATTTATCATATAAATTAATGTTGTAATAAAATTATATCATAAAATTTTTGCATTTTCATCACACTATTTGTAGATTTACATATAAAAATAACTACTTTATTTTTGTTATTACAACAAAAATAGTATTTCAAGACAGGTGCGAACTTTTTATATAAATAAACACTGCGACAAGAATTTTTTTTTCTGAATTGAATGAGCTTGGTTTTTACCTTTTTTCTCAAATGTTTGTAAAATAAAAAATATAAATTTATATTAATAATAAATTTAAATCATTCTTCTATGTTTGTTATGATTTTTTATAATCTCGTTTATCCACCAAAATATTATTTCTTAAAAGACCGAACGATTATATGAAAAAAAGTATTTCAAGATGCATCGAAATATGAAACTTTTATAAAAAAATTAAAAAGATACAACATCAATAGACTTTTTTTTTGAAATTAAGGTAACTTTCTAAACTTTGAGCAGTCAAATCCCTAAAATCTGCATTTGTGCGATAATAGTAATATAAAACTGAAATAAAGGTAATATATTAATTCAATATGGCATAGATATACAATTTATACTATACATTCTCATTCTTTTTTCAAGCACAGATTACTACGCTACCATGAGGAACACATGGATTTAAATTAAAGACGCTGTTATATACACTTAAAACTTCATTAAAAATTCTCCCTAGATAAAAAAGCCAAAATTTTAGCTGAAATAAATTTATGCAATGCGCAAGATAAAATTAAGGATATATTATATAGCAATGGTAAGATCAAATTGTAAAAAAAAATTATAATCCTTTTTAAGTAAACTTTTGTTTCATAAAATCAGAAAAATAATATAGTTATTAATTTCTATATAAAGACCCTTTGTGTCCGTTATTTAGTTCGTATGAAATTTTGTTTAAATTCAAATTTATGTGCATAATCATAATTAACGTGACTTTTTATCTATTAATTACGTTAAGAATGAAGGAATAAATCATTTCATATTTTGCATTCTTTTTTCGTAACTTTTTGCAGCTGAAAAAAATTTTATTGCAGCACTTAAAAAACTAAAATTTATGTGCAAAATTTTTATATAAAATTTTTGAATGACCATGATAGATAAAGCATAAAACACAAAATTTTCAATTTGACCATTACATTTATCAGAAACATCTTCTTTGAACAATAACTTTACCAAATCTAAGAGTCTCTAGGTGTAATAAAAATATAATAAGACATAAAAATGGTAAATATTATAGATTAATACAGCTGTCTTACGTGTATCAAAACATTATTTAGATATTGGGTTTGTTAGCGCATCTAAACATAATTAAACTCAAAGAAACATATCATATTTTAACTAAAAATTTTATCATTCAAGCAACAAAAAAAAATGAAAAAGCAATCCTTATAAAAAAAAATTTATACAAACTTATTTCAATCATATTGGATTTTTTGAAGATGAAAATTTTATTGGTGTATTAATTAGAATAACCAAAAAGATAAAAACTTATCTAGCATTGTAATAATATTATTTTTTTGTCTTTGTAATAAGACAGAAAAGAATTATAATATTTGCAATAAAAACTATAAGGATCTGTGAGATTTGCAATTAAAACATATAGCTGCGACCCTTTTAAACTTTAACAAACATGAAAAATAGATAGTAGGATCTAATATATTTGATTACTTTTCTAATTTGTGTATATTTTACTTATTGGTTTAAAAATCAATGAACAGGCTAGTTTTGTTTTTGTAATTGCAAGACTTTTTTTTTGTATATATGCAAGCCTTTTATTTTTTGTATAATTGCATCTAATGGCATGATAATTCAGTAACACATTTTTATCAAGCAACTAGACCTATTTCTTGATATATCATGAAAATGCGCTTAACATTACGAAAAATATACATCATGTCTTCACGATCAGAATATACAAATTATAGACATAACTTTTATATATAGATTTTACTTTTTCAGACATATGAGGTAATTTTTTATGGTTTGACATAACCTTTTTTGTTGATAAATCCAATAAATATTTTTACAAATTTCCTATGATATTAGTGAATATTTTTATAATTGAAATAATTATAATATCATTCTCTATTCTTTTATTCAAATTCATGACAATCCAAATCAAATTTATTAAAATTTCTTATGTAATATAATGATCAATCATTCTGATCATATATATTCGTTCCAGAACTTTTTTTCAGAATAAATTAATTCTCATAAAAAACTGCATATTCAAATATAATTTCTTTTCTTTATGCAAAAATTAAAGATATTAGATACGATAAAATGTGTTTGTATATATATTCTAGTGTAATTCGATTTTAGCGATAATAAAACAGCTTTGTGTGTCTGAAATAAGAAGTAAAAGTAAAAAAACAATTTATGCAATTTGCCGTATCAATCAAATCGTCGTTCAAATATTCGCTTAATATGTAAATAGCATTGCATGGGTAATTCTGAATCCAGCGAATTGCTACAATTAAATTCATGACTATACTAAAATTGTAGAAAAGTATAAATTTTCACAATTTTTAAAACCACTTTGTTGTAAATCTGATATATTTTCTTAATTGTAGTCATATAATTTTTAGCTGTTTAAAGTTGCTGTTAATGATCAATGATTTTTATACAAAAAAATGCTTTAAAAAAGCAAATATAATATCAAAAAAGGAAAATATGTTATATAAAACGCATCCTTTCTGAAATTTTCATTTTTCTCTGGTTTTTTATATAAAATAGCTGTTATAATGAATATCAATAAAATTTTATTTTTAGTTAAATGAATTTAAGAAGAACCTAGATATATTCGAATATTTAACAAATATAATTCATATATTTTTTATTGTAAAAAGAATTTTAGGGAAATTTTTTTGCAAACGAATATGCATCCCTAAATTTAAGAACTCTAAAAGAACTTCATGCATTTTTGTATAAAACAAGTATTCGAAATATACATAATATTGCTTTATATTTAAGATATAAAGCGCGTGTAAATACTAATTAATTATTTTTAAAGAGAGAGTATCAATATGGATACATTTAATACCATCCTAAACACAAATTTTTTTCACTGAACATATTTGAACATATAATATTATGGAAAAAGTATATAGACATTATATGATTTCTAAGTACTAGTTTAAAATAATATCGAATTATTTTAATTGCATTGTTCTATGCACTTTATTTCGTATAATAATATGAAATGTTAATAAACTTAAATATTTAATCTATAAGTCAAAACAGTTTTCAGTCAGACAAGCTTCGATTTCTATTAATACTTCATAAAAGAACATTAAATACACATAAGTATAAAGTTTTGTAATTAAATATTTGGCAGCATAATACCAGCAGGAAATTTTCTATTTTTTTTGTAAAATAAAATTATGGATGAAAATTCTATTATATAAGTAATGTGCAGTTTTTGGCATATTATTTATCTACATAGCTATAGAAAGTTTTTGTTTTTATGCATGACGACAATAAAAATTTATGCATTATATGTAGTATATTTTGATTTAGAACATATTTTGGTTTTATTTAAATCTAATTTTGCTTATTTGAGTTTCTAAAACTATTATAGATTGATATCATTATCATATGACTTACGTGTATAATCACCCT
Organism: Rhyacophila brunnea; assembly: GCF_057557595.1. Lineage (NCBI taxonomy): Eukaryota > Metazoa > Arthropoda > Insecta > Trichoptera > Rhyacophilidae > Rhyacophila > Rhyacophila brunnea. The sequence goes on along the minus strand of NW_028233362.1, from coordinate 1,131,579 downwards.
TAAAAGCATTAATTTTGCTAAAAACATTAATTATCGGTAATGTCTAAACTATAATAGTTTTGTATTTACATCAATATCGAAAATGAAGGATCAATAAGATGTCTATTGCATCCATTAAATTGAATTTTGGGTAAATAATATTTATTAGAAGCGTGTCGCTTTAAGTTTTTAGAATTGGGTTTTCCGATAAATATTATTATTTTTTTGATAAAAAATCATTATGTGACATCTCAAGTAAACATGCCTTAATATCCTTTTTAAAGGATCAAATCCTAATCTGTACTTTTAATTGTTGTACAAATAGTTTGTGGCAAAAAGATCAAAAGGTGATTTAATCCCCTTATCACGTTTTATTAGAATAATTTAAGGATGCTGTTATAATCTGTAATTTCTTCAATTTAATTCCAGGGTTTTTAGCAGTATATATCAAACCATGTAAATCTATTAATGATAAAGACAAAAAATACAAACCTATGAGGTACACAAGATTGTCAAACCTATAATGTTATAGAAATCGATGAGATAAGAAAATTATTTAAAATACAATGTAAGCTAATTTTATTTTTTTATTTATCTATAAATTTATTTTTAAAAGAAGATATAGATTCATATAAAAAAAGTTCGTGCATTCCAGATTTTAAACTGTTTAAACGCTAATAAAAAGAAAATCATAATAAAATAAGGATATTAAGTAGCACAAATGAATATTAAAATTGGTTAGAATAATCAAATACGTCTGGCTGAAATAGTTAATATTTCGTTATACAAATTTTATTTGTTCATCGAAAAAAATTCATTAAATGATTTCTAATAAATTTTAAATTGTGGGATATTTGATTTTAAGATTTTTAATAATGTTCTGGCAAAACTTTAGATTTTACTAAATAAAAGCTTGACAGATGCGTCTTACTACCACATCATCTTCATGGTGTTTAAAATCCATGCTTCTTATTTCATATTTTCTAATACAAGTGTCTTTCATAATCTTATTGCTTCGGTATATGGAGATTCTTCATTAGTAATACTAACTCATATAGATAAGGATTATAATGATGAAATCTTAACAAATACACTTTTTTTTATTTACTTATATATATCTTCTTTTTAGGAAATTCGCATTTTACTGTATAGAACTTTTGATCATCTAGAGTACCCTTGCATGTGATTCTATAGTTTTACTTCCATCATTTTATTTTCCGTATATTAGATTTATTTGCTAGGTTCTTTTTTTTTGAAGATAGTAGTTTTATAATGACTTCCATATGCCGGTTAACTATGGTACCATCATCACTTTGAACTTACCCGTATTCTTTCTTTACTTAGTAGATTTCATTCATGTAATTGCTAGTTTTCGGCGTCTTAAACAGCAAACTTCTAAATCGTATCCAACTTCGAAGTCTTATTATGGGCATAATTCTAGTTTTGACAGGTCGCCCCTTTGTGGGCATCTATCGTTTTGAGTGGATTTATATCATACCGGGTTGCGTTGCTATTAAGACTTAGGCTATTTATATAAGTGTTTCTAAACCAACTGAGTCAACGCATTTTCATGTTTGGGCATATATCGATCCAAAAATTACTATATTATTAATTCTTACTGTTTGAAAAGCCAAAGGCTACGAATCTTTCGGGGTACTTCATATGAGAAAAAGACAAAAAAAATAGATACTGTGATGATTTAATATATATTTGCATATGAATATGTTAGTTTTTAATAGCATTAAGTATCTTTTTTTGATATAATATATATAATAATATTTGGTAATGGGCAAGAACATAATTAATATTAGATTTGGATATTAGTGATCTGATTAGAAAGCTGATTTTATATAAACACAAGGTTTTTTTCTTTAAAACTTCGAAGAGTTATCCTATCATATACTTACGCAAATATATTGTTGTAATAATATAGATGCGTGTTAAAATAGATATACTATGAAAATTCGTAAAATTTTCAAAGATTTTATTATCTATAAATATAACTGTAATTTAATTATCTCTTTTTACTATTTTTTAAGAAATGTAACATTTTCATGTTTATTTTAGACGTAATGTTATGGCTAAAACATGTAATTGTGAAGCAAGTATGAAATAGCTTAGATTAGATGAAAATATATAAAACACGGGTTATATAAATGTTGATGGTGGTTAAAAGAAAATTACCATCATTACATTTGGTTTTTTACTATTTTTAATGGTCTTTATTGTTTTGTTTCGAGATTAAGAACTTATTTACACATTACGAATGGAAAACTTTTAAAATTTTACTGTATTTTGAAATATATTTATCTTGTTATTTTTTTAATGAAGTTTTATATGTGATATTCATTTTTTGTATTTTTGATGAATATAATTTTGTTACGATCATTTCTCATGCGTTTAGTTTATGTAACACAGTTTAACTCTTTATTAGAATTTTCCCAATTACTATGATGATCTAACGTAGATTTCTAAAGTCGTGCCAGTGACTTCAAATTATGAATATTAAAACTTATTATAAATGCCCATCACTTATGGATATAGAATACGAGTCAGATTCTAGTAACAATAATTTAATCATGAATAAAAATGTGAATTTGATCTTGAACTAGCTTTAGAAGTTTCTCGCTCTTTAACTAAAGATGATGTCATACTTAGTCCACAGGAGGTTCACAAGTTGGTTATACAGAAAATGAAGATATTTGTAGAGGAGTGTAATAGAATGAAAGAACTAGAATAGCATTTTACATGTGAGAATAAAGTGTCAAAAGATTTTCTAATTATACTTGCGTTGGATATTTGATCGACGATATACATTCTGCTAGAAGATCTTGCATAAACTAAAACTTGATTTTAGTAGTAAATCAAAGAACATTTTTTTTTGTAAGAAATACTATCACCTTGATTTTATATAAATAAATAGAGCTTTAAAATATATATTTTAATATATAATGCCAAATCTGTAACTTTATAGATTACATTACAATAAATAGATAAATATTTTTTTCTTTCATATATTTTTATTATTTTTGTGGTAAATATTCAAAAATAAAACATTTTCTAAAAATTGACTGTTTATAATATATATTTACGGGTGGTTTTTTTGTTCATTCTTCAACCTTTTTTTTATTGTAAATTATACATTCCACAGCCCATTTATCAAATATAAATTTCATGATATGTGTGACGCACTTGTTATACTATTGATCGAGACTTCGTTGATTGTAAGTTTTAACTTTTAAGCCTCCCAGGTAGCCTTAATACGTAAAAGGCGATAAAAATTTATAAATAAATCATTGTTTTTATAATTTCATTATAAATTTTACATAATGAAAAATCATCCCTCAATATTTTCGAACTTATATTTTATTTTCTGAAAATAAATTATATTAATTACGGCTAGATTATTTTTAGTATATAATTCAAATACATTTAAAAACAGTGAAATAATGTTAATATAGCATAAAAATTCACATACGATATTTATACTAATCTGATATGGCTTAATTTATAAATATCAATTAATCACATTTTCTGCTAAATCCAAAAAATAAATATGGCACGCAGTGCTAATGTTTATTCATGGGTTAATTTATTTTGTGCTGTTTTACTTTGTTCAGCTAAACTATAGATTTATTTATAATTACAAGAATAGCTTAATGCTTCCCAGTGGCTCATCATCGTTACAATCACATCCAAAAAAATTTCTTTCAAGACTTATTGACTCAAGCTTTGCATCTAACTCTATCTCATTGTGTATCTTAAATTCTTCCCTAGATAATCTATATACGACCTATGGCATATTACAGCCAAAAAAAATTGTTTTATAGTGTTTCTACTATCATATGGATTCGGCTCGAAGTATAAATTTACAAAATATTTATATTAGGATAGTAACTTCAGTGAATCTTTTATGATTCGTTTTAAGGTGATTTTATCATATATATCAAGATATGTATCTATAAATATAATTTTAAGAAACAAGATATTCTTATCCTTAGTTGATAGGCAGTCTTTTTAAACTTTTTTTTATATTTTTCAACTTTATAGGGGTTTTTCCAAATCTAAGTGAAGATTTTCGTAAATACACTAATAAAATTAAATCAACATTATAAATTACAAGTTAAAAGTATAGCACACGTACTAATGTATATTACTGGATGGAACCTGTAGAAACTGAATGGAGTATTAATAGTGGAATTAATCGCCGCTCTTGAATAATAATATTTAATAAATCAATATACATGTAGTGGTTTTAGATGTATGATGCGTAAGGTGCGGGGCTTTTTAAGACCTTGAAACGTTTTTTATATGTTTAACCTTGATAAAACAAAAAATAGATAAAAATATTTATAAAATTTAAATCAGAATTAATCTTGGCTTTCAATAAAAATAATTTTTAAGAGTAGCTTCCCAGCTATGTCGCGACAAGATGTCTATTTCCAATGTTTTTTTTATGGATTATTTATATGAATAAATTACATGTAAATGGCTTCTTGCAGGGAAAATACAGTTGTTTTATTTATTTAGATTGTATGCAATTTCTGTTATAAAATGTTAAATCTTCATCTAAAACTTCAAATGACGGTAAAATTTTTGTTATGATATTTCAAGACATTGGATTTCTATAATTATAGTGCTTTCAAACTATGTTTATTTTTATTGGAGCATTGTTTCGGATATTATTGATTTTAAGTAGCATATATTTTAAATACAAATTTTTTTGACATCTATTATCATAATATGTAAATAACGATAAATTATATGAACCAATTCATGTAATTTTTATTAGGCGAATACTTGACCGTTATTGATTCGACGATTTATTTATGTTAAAAAACAAAAAGGCTATTTATTAAGGATTTTTTACCACTATATTTTAATATATTAGATGATTTCAACTATATTTTCTATTATTATATAAATAAGATCAAACATTATTTACATCGTAAGGTGAAATAATAGTTTCTTTTTGGCTTTCAACATTTTTTTTAAATCTATTATAATATTTACATGATGATATTTGAATGCATCAATGTATCTTTAAACAGTATAAATATAATAATAATTCTTTATAGGTTTTTATTCCTTTTTTTGAAGATTAATACATAATATCATCCATGGTTTTTATGATTATATTTAATGCTTTGATGGTCCGTTATGTATTACAAAAACAGAAGAATAATTTCCGAAATTTTTTTACAACTAATTTTCAAATAATAATTATATAATTTTGTATGAGTTTCTTGTGATTAAATTAAATATATTAGTGTTTAAATATAAATTATCTGCCAGCTCTTAATAATGATACTCTTGAGAATAATTAAAATGAAAATGGTTGATGCGTGCTCTATGTTTATATATGCTTTTAATTATTATGGAATGCATAACCTGTTTATCAGTTCGTTTAATCTCTAAAATATTTAGCTAAATTCTTATATTATGTAAATCGAGCCTTTGTATTTTTTTAAGCCCTTATCCAAAATGTCAAATAATTTTGATAAACAACGCCGAGTATTTAGAAAACACAGTTACCGAGGAATGATCTTGAAAACTTCAAAAACTCAATATAATTAAATTTGCTGCCCTTAAGCCATCAAAAAGACGACGACATATTAAACGTGGTGTTTCATCAAGAGAAGTTACATTAGTAAAGAAATGCTTACAGTGTCAACAAGCATGTGTGAATCCAAAAGATAAACCAAGAATTGCTAAGACACATGCGCTTTCTATTATAATTTTGCCTTGTATGGTTGGTAATCTTATTGGTGTTTATAATGGAAAGGTATTCGTTCCTCTTGAAATTAAACCATAAATGATAAGTTATCGGTTTAGTGATTTTGTAGCTACGAAAAATACTGGTGGGCATGAAAAGCCTGGTGTTGGGGCTACTAGCAATTATAAATTTACTCCGTTAAAATAAACCTATTTACATAACATTACCATTTAAAATTCAATCTAATTGTGCTTCTAATTAAGTCTGAGTATTCATATAATTTAAATAAATTAATAATTCAGAAAAACGTTTGATATAATAATGTCAGTAAATATTTTTTATTCAATTTATACGCGAGTAAATATTCCTATTACAGGTTAAATATATTAAAATTTGATTCGAGTCAGTATAAGCTAAAATTTATAATTTGTACTCTATATATTTAGACTATATTTTGGTAATTAATATTTCCGAACGTTAAATATTTTTATATAATAATCGGTATAATTAACAACATTCTGACCATAAAATCAAAAGAAACTTAAAAGTTTTTTATTTTTTTGTGTCAATTAAGCTAATTTTATTATTAAACGTTTTTTTTGTTCTAAATTTTATTACACGTAGCTTAATATGATAAAACTAAATTTTCGTGTTATAAATAATAAATTAGAAATTTAAAATGTTTTTTACTGTGCTGTAATTTGCTAAATTTTTTTTATTGAATATATAAAAATAAATTTAATATGTAAATCAAATAAATAATGGAAAATCCTCACTTTTTTTTTGATTAATCATGCTTATATATTCAATTGTTCATATTTTTAAATTTTAGTTGCATGAACAAGTTTATCTTATTCTAGCCTGCAATAATTAAGACGAGTTTATAGGTTCATCCGTTATTAATATTGGTACAAACAATAATGAGATATTTATATATATATGCATTATTAAAAGTTACTTCTATTTAGAATAAATTATGACATCATTATAATACATTTATATATTTTCTCATTTTCAAGCAGTAAAAAATCAATTCATTATATACAAGATTTCCCTGTAAAAGTATAATTAAAAATATGCAGAGCTTTAATTTTTATAATGTTGCAAATTTCAAAGTAGAAAAAACCACAATAAAAATTTTAATATTCGATATATAAAATATTTTTATTAGTGGATAAATTGATTCTATATAAAAATATTATCAGAGGCAGATTTGTATATTCAAAAAAAAAATTTAATTCGAATGGTTATTTCAGTTTTTTTAAAAAAGCGATTAGCACGATATTAAATTTGCATCAGTAGACACTATAATCATCGGGTATTTTACTATGAAATATGATACAGTAATATTATATTTTACAGCGCCTGTTTTGGTCATGATTAAAATTGAATTCTTTCAATATCGTGCATTGGATTTAAATTTCACATCAAATATATTTTTTCTTATTTTAGGTAAATTTTTTAGGTAGCTTTTCCAGAACTATATATCTTATTGATTAACTTTTACGTTGGATAAATATTCTATAACAACAAGTCATTCGATAAATAGCTTTACTGATCAAAAATAATAAATTTTCTGCATATTTATAATGAAAAAAAGTAAAATAGAATTTATTTTTCTGATTGAAGTATATTTAATATTTCTGATAACTTTAGATTACTATATTTAGGTTAAAACATCGTTTTGTCGGCAAAATTGCTGCGAAAATGTATATACAGAGCTCTGTTAGCCTTATATATTCAAATAAAAAGTAGTTTTTAATTATTTTATTTGAAAATCCATTTTATTAAAAGGCATAAAATCATGATTAAAATTTATTATATTTTTTTATTTTGTAATCTTATGTCTAAAATATCCTTGCCATGTTTATTTTTTATTTTGGTTGAACGAGGTGACTATATATTGTTTGTTGTAAAATAAAATATGTACCATGTTTATTTTTAATTCTAAAAGGATATTTTTAAACATTTCTTTGCATTTATTCCAACAATATAGTTATTTTTATTTCTAGAGTAAATTTTGATATCGTTTTCAAAAAAAATATTTTTAGGTTCTTATAAATTAAAGTAGAATGCGAAATGTTAAGCACTTTACGTCACAGAATTGAAAAAAATATATGAAAAAGATATAAATGAAATCTATCTTTTTTAAAACAATTAAAAAAAGAAGCCTTTTAGAATTTTAGAATGCCTAAAAAATTTATTTTTGTCATGTTAAATCTTCTTTATATGATCGGTGTCTGACAATATATATATTAATTGAAACGGTTAAAATTTATGCTAAATTTTTTAAATATTATAAAATTTCTTGAAACACAACCATTAATTAATAATTTTACTTCTGATAAAGTCCAATTTTCCTACAAAAAAATAATTTAATTGGTATCCAAAATCAGTGCAAAATTATTAAGTATCTTAAACATAAAAAAAATTAATTAAACAGGGCCATTAAAAGACACTCTAAAAAAACAAATTTTGATCAAATAAATTTTTTGATTTTACAAATAACATTTATGCACACGTTCAATATAATGAATGTGACCAACAAACAGGTACTAGAAAAAAATAGAAAATCCGCATGATTGTGTAAATCTAGTAACTATAAAAAAATCAGAAAACTTTTATTTTTTCGAAGACATTAATATAATTTAAAACATGTGTAATAGTGTTAGTTGAATATACTGACGGCCCTATGTGCCACAAATACATCTCTTTAGATAATATAAAGGGTATATGAAACAAGCTTTTTAAGAATTTTACAGGAATTGTAGCTTGAGATCGAAAGAAGAAAGCTTTAAGAACTGTTAACTGACTAAATTTCTTGGGATTTTTTGTTTTTATTTCAAAAACTATGATGATTACTTGTTCACCATATCAAATGTAGCGCAATGTTGTACTTAATTATTATATAAAACATTCATTATTAATTATTAATATATTAGAAAAAACATTTAGACAGTTATCTAATTTTTCGGGACATGAGTTCAATACTTCACAAGGAAATGTTTGACTTGATCTTACATTTCTTTCTTTAATTAAATTAAATCCAAAAATGGTATAGTCTAACAAATAATGTAATTAAGAAAATAGTAATTAAGCTGATCTATGAACATGTACTCATTTTTAACATCAAAAAACACAAGAAAATGAAATTTTTTCTAAATCATTCTATTGAATATAGCTATGGTTGAAATATACAAAAAATTCGCATTATTTAAGAAACTCATATGGTGGTTTAGTATTACAGATCATTTTTAATTTGGTTAAAAGAGTAAAAAAAGCTATGATTGTTTACTTTATGGTAATTTGAACCGTATTCATCCAAAAGTTGGAAGATAAAAATCATATTACAAAGAAACTCAAATTCCAAGCGAAAAAAAGTTGTAAAGATGGTTTAATTAAACCAGAAGTTTTAAGGATAGATTTTAAGATTAGAATAGCGACTGTTTATGATTTATAAATATAGTAATGGGTAAGTTATACCATGCACTTTTGCTTTTATTTTTCTTAACTAAATTCTTTGCATTTTAACCACTGCGAATAGTAATATTTTTTTGTTTTTTATTTAATTATTTTTCTATTTGCTTTACGAATTATATGGCGTATTGATATATTTTAACTACCTTTAATCTTAAATTTTCATTAATCGTTAGAAATTGCTTAAATGATTTTAAAGGGTAATTTATTGCAACAAAACCTTTATTTATAAACTAGTTTAATAATTAATTGTCGAGCTTTTATATTTTGAGTATTTCTATAGGTTTAATATGTAATTTTTCAAGTATAGGTATGCTTTGTGATTAATAAAAAAGCCTTATCAAGAATCTGTTGGCTAAATATTTTTTTTTGGTTTGTTGCCCCATTGTTTTATAAACCCTTTTATGGTTACTTAGTTTATAACAATTATATTATGTATTTGTTTAAAGTATTTTTATATTCGGCTAACAAATATTATTTGTTTATATGCTTTTTCGGCTCAATTTGGTATTTATATTTTGTAAGTATGATATTTACATTATAAGGCTTAAAAAAAAATAAAACTATTATATTTTTTTACATAGGCGAATATGATTTTTATATACTGTCATTAGATTTATCAGATGTTACACATAAAAAGCTTATGATATTATACAAATATATAAGGAGAAGTATTATTTTTTTGCACATTATTATATAAGAAAATATTTATAATGTTAAACGGAATATAATAGACACTAAATTGTCAATTTTAATACATCTTGTATAAGTACAACAGCGCAATATATTCAAAAAATTCTAAAATGGTATTTTTAGTAATCGCTTGAATTTTATTACAAACAGTTTTTTGAATATTAAAAATAAACCCTGCGCCTTAACAAAAATATTATTGTAAATTAATTTAAAGGAAATTCGTTTTATATATATATACTAGTGTATAAACATTTGCAAATAATTCATTTGATTCTGTAAGAACTACCGTTTTTTATTAAAAAAAAGTAAGAAGGATAATTTAATCATAAATAATTAAATCTTAAAGTATTTTACCATAAAATAAAACTTAAATGTTGATTCTTGTCGAATTTTTATTGATATAATTTGATTTTAAACACTTAAACTACTTTAGCAAAAAAATGTTTTCCTATAATTGGAATTGTCGAAAAAATTATTGGAATTGCAGATAATAAGAATATAGATCTTCAATAAATATTCATTACTTTCGATTTTATTCATAGTACATAGCATTAAATTAAAAAAATAGCAAAAAATACCTCAGGATGTTTTTAATTGGAGTTTAGCAAGCAGAAAAAATGTATAAATATAATTATATTATTTTTTGAATATCAGAAAACAACAAATTTCATCTAAATTCATTATCCAATGTTATGAATACATAAATACATAACCTACAGTTTTAATTTGTCAATAACCTAAAATTCCAGCATCATATCGGATTATTAATAGAGTTTTGAATCTGGTATTTCAAATCAAAAATAAGAGAATATTATTCTATATTGTTTTTAGGAAAATTGAAAATCCAAATACGTGGCTTATATTTTTGCTGAACAATTTTTGTATTCTAGGGCTTGATAAATATTTCGAAGGATCATTCTATATTAAATAACATGATAAACCTTCCTTTAAAATTTTTCTAGTTAAAATTAGCCATACATATGAAATTTTTGTTGATTCTAATACCTAGTATATTTTTTAAGCTTATCCAATGCATATATTATCTACTAATGTATATGTTGTTAAAATGAAACGAATCTGTGGTCAGTAACATATAATTTTTATTATACAATCAAAGTGAATTATAAATATTCGAAATATTTAAAGCACCGAATCATTCCGAGGATTAGTGGATGACTAAATAGGCCTCCTTGTTATATTAAAATAAATATTTTCGTGCTATAGTCTCATTATTCCTTACATCTTCGATTATCAACGAAAAAATCTTGTGCTTAAATTTATAATTCTCTTAAGAAGTGGTTTTGTATGGTTAAGATATTAATTTGATCCCAATGTAATATTTTCTTATTAAAACAGTTTTCAATATAAGTTATAGACAATTAAAATACAGTAAATATGCATATGAAACATTCTTCCCAACATTTGTTTAAAGTTTACAATATAAACCATGGTCAAAATGCAAGAATAGTAAACATAAATTTTGTATCAAATGTTATATATGTTATTTCTCCTACCCCTCAATTAAATAAACAATCACATCAAATATAATTCTATCAAAATTTAGAACGATTAAAATGGGGCCCCATTAATTGTTTTAAGAAATATAATTAGAATTCAAATTTTTATAGGAAACAATGTAGACTGTTCATAGCTTCAACTTTTTTTCAAGTATAAATCGCAATTAATGCTATTTTTAGTCACTTTTGAAAAGCCTTATAATTTTTTTTTATCGGCGAAATTTTGTAGATAAATTTATATGCATTTAGATATGAGACAAAGCGTATTTAGGCAAAAAAAATCCTTTGAAATTTTATAGGATAAATTTACGGTGATTTATAATAAGATGGTAGGAATTATTGTTTTAGTAATATTATATTGTGTATTATAATACAGCGATTTATGCGGTAAACTATTTAGATGATCTATTTCGTTTAAATTTTAACATGAATTTATTTCTTTGATAAAAAAACGTTAACTAATTTGGTTTAAACTAAACAAAATTCAAATAATTTTCTCTTATTTCCTCGTTTAAAATTTACATGATTTTGTATTTTAAATATTTTCATCCTCCTAAATGAAGCTCATAAATAAAGTGTCTACACAAGTCAAAAGGCATAGAAAAGCTCATTATGATACCTCTCAAAAGAACAGAAGCACACATATGTCATCAATGCAATCAAAATATCTTAGTCAAGAATACATGTTCTGATCTTTTGTTTTTTGCTCGGATGGCTCTGTTTGTGCCATAACTGGGAAATTTAGGGACGCAGATGCAATTTGACAAGTGTTTCGCGCAGAAATTATGCTTTATGTTGAAATTTTTGAAAAGATTTTCTATACATAAATAATTGCTGATGCCATTCCTGCGATTAATCTTTGCATTACGGCTTTTAATTTGGAACATGGATCTCGAGTATGAGCTATTAACAAAAAAAGCGTTCTCATAATCTTCAATAAGATGTATTGATTAGAAGATAAAACGAGGCTGAAGGTATATAAACTTTATAAATAATATTATACAATATTAATTCATTTTTATAATAAAAGATAATGTTCTATTCATTGAAAATATACCATATTCCATTAATTAGTGTATAGTGGTGCAAATTGAATTTAATTATTTAATGAAGTACAATAAAAAACTCTGCAAAAAAAACACCGAACATTTAATGCACATTAAAAACGCATTCTCTGGGATATATTTAAAGACTTGCTTGAATGAGGCCCAAATTCATGTTAAACTTGTTTAAATAAATTCAAATCAATCTTAATATATAATAAAATTGACTATTTTTTGTGCATAGATGATAGGTGATGAATTTAGTTGAAAAATAAAGTTGCGTCAATCGCATCAAAAATAGTATTGAGGAAGCCCTTGCTTCATAATTCTTTAAAAAAGAACAAAATTATAGATTCTAAAATACGGATTAGAATTAAGTAAACATCTTATTACTCAATCAAAAAACAGAAAAGACCACCATTAATATTATAAAAATCAATGATGTATATTATTTAGGCCTCAAAATATGCAATATATTTAATAGTCAAAAAACTATACGAAGCACAAAATAAATTAATATACTTATCATTACATCTATTTTTGCTTAGAGCCAATTAAATTTAAAAAAAGATAAAAAATGCATAAAAAGTCATATGGGGATCTAAATTGGTAGTTGTGATTTATATGGTGCTTACTAATTTTTATAAATTCGACTTTAACAGTAATCTCATCAATTTACAAGGTTTATTTTATTTTTATTTCACTAGGTTTTATAATTTATCTTAATTCTGCAATTAATTTTGGAGAAAACTTACAGAATTTATCTATTTTTTTGTAAATAAATTTTCGCGTCACTCTTCATATTTGTCACAAAAATTTTTGATTCCATCTTAGAAAATATTTACCAAATTTTTTTAAATCTATTATTTTTCACTATCTCTGTGAATTTGTTTTTTTAAGGCAAATATAAATTTAAGTGTCTCTATCGAATGTATGTTGTTTTAATTACAAGCAGCTATTCTTAGAAAAACCATTTTAATTTGTATTTTACTACATAAATGCACTTGTATTTTTTTGCTGATATTGAATTTTTATCTTTGTATATACAATATTAAATGTTTCTGTTCACATTTATGCTTTGTTTTAGCCATATTTTATATTAGATTTTTGAAATAATGATTAAATGACAGAAGATGTTTGTATGCGCTGTTTTCTAGATTATATTGGGACAAAAACATACTTAAAATATAAAACATTGATAAATTAAAGAGTGTATGAAAAGGATAATATATTTTGGTTTTATTTTTTTATTTTTACGAGAAAATAAATAGATAATATGACAATTGTTAAAGCACAACCCACTATGGCTATTATAATACCGCTTGCAACTTTTTTTTCTGCGCAATCTGTTGCGTGGCGTTTATCCCTTCACTTTGCGCTCCCTGCTTTGCTTTTTTAAACTTTTATAAGGCACTTTCTGATATTTTCTTTTTTGAACACCTTTTAGTAACATCGTTTCTGTATCACTCTCCCGTTTTTCTACACATCCATTTTGTGTTTGTTTACTGGCATCGAAGTGCCCACGTTTATGATGCTCACCACTTGAAAAATCTTGTTCATTCTGCACGGCCGAAGTCGGACACTTCCTGTTCTTCACATGCTGCATATTATTATAGTTTTGTTTATTATCATTTTGTTTATCGAATTCTTCTCTCAATAAATCATAGACATCTGGTAACTCTTTTTTATCGAATTTATGCCCGATACATCCAGCGGGGCAAGTGGGTAATAGATCTTTTTTAATAAAATACTTTGAATAATAACAGTCTTCATCCGAATCAATATATAATGAAAATTTTTCATTATAGCAATAAAATTCCTGCTCATTGGTATTATTCTTAAAGTATGGATGATCATAAGCTTTGGAGTAATAAAAGAAATTTATTTCTTTTTCAGTATCACATAATTTCTTACCACAATAAAATGTGCACAACAAAATGAACTCTGTAACCTCAATAGCTGTTATATCTATATATTTTTTGTAACGTATTTCATTTTTCATGATTTCAAATATAAAATTATCATCTTTACTAAATAAAATTTTATATTTTATTTTTTTTTTTAGATCAATAAAAAATAAACCGAAATTTATGTAAACAACTACCCCAACACATACATCATCTTTAAAATCTAGCCCTGCTTTTAAACAAAAATTCGGTCCGAAATCCTTATCACCAAATTGCACTATAAAATTAGAATCTAATCTTTGCCCTAAGATACTGTCTTTATAAGAGTAAAAAACTTCATTACAATATTGGATCCAATTTTTTCGTACTTCAAAGTATTTACACCACGTTTATGCGCTTAGCCTTAAGATGTATATTTTTTTCATCCGGATTTGTAATTGAGCTATGTATTATTTCGTCGATTGTCTGCAACATGTCTTTTGGAACACTTATCCTTTGAGAAACTCCCAGAGCCCGATTTTCTGCAATATGATACTGGTGTTTATTGTTTTTACGCAAAAGAGACAAGAAATTATATGAATTTACATGTCTCAGTCCGATGAAGCTTATTTTTAGTCTACCATAAGAAAATCTATTGGCTTCGTCCGTTTTAATTTCTATTTCAGACACATCTTCTTTTATCATTCCACCTTTGAAGGTGTTCTGTTGCTTTTCCGACTTTTTTATCCCACCATATGTTCCTTTTGGATCATTAGAACGTGATATAACTATTTTAATATTATATAATAATAACAATACAACGGCGATCGGTGTAATCGTAAATATTCTTAACAACATAATCTCAATAATCTTCTTTGACTTCTTGGTTTTTTGGTGGGTATATTTAAATTATAAAATACTTATCACCCCTTTAATTTTTTCTTTAAAAGGATATAATCATTTGGAGAACAGAATCTAAATAAATGATAAAATTATATATGTAAATTAATATGCTATTCATGATCTACAATTTTAATCAAAAGTTTTTACTGATAGATATTCTATTTTTTTAATGGTAGGCTTTTGATTTAATATTTTGATAAAATAATTGTTATAATGTCAACTGATATCATTCTTGTTGCTTAATTTATCTGCGTTGATAAAAATGTTATAGATAAAGAATTATCATCGTTTATGCTAAGAAGTTCAAAAATAAACATTTCTTACCAGTATATTCAGAAAATGCCTCAATAGAAGCTTTAAAATATTGAATTTTACATATTCTAGAAATCGATACTGATTTATGGATTGCTAGTTTAATGTGTAATTTGCCAACAGATTATATTTTCCATAATTAAAGCATTTAAATACACATTGAATTTTTCTTTTGTATAAATTTTGCGTGACACTTTTTATGTTAAATGATTTAAAAAAAAATGTATGCCGCGTTTAAGTAGAATATTTTATAACCCTTTGTTCTTCTCTGCAAAAGAATTTCTTGTAATATATATTTTTATATTCAGAATAATATTCGAATGCGTTCATTAAAATTTTCAATCTACCAATCGAAATTTGATTTGTAGAATAAAATATAATTGTTTGCATGAATAAATGAATATTCGTTTATGAACATGAATAAAGATATTTTGAATTTAGAACAAAAAACGGATATTGCATGCTAAATATGTCTAAGCTCAATTTTTATATCACTGGAGCAGTGATTTTCAAATAAAAATTCATCGTTTATGAAAATATTTAGTCTACTTTTTTAAAATCAGAATGACTTTCTAACATTAATATTTATAATTTGAGAGCATGTTTAACTTTTCATCTAATGTAATACATTATTTTACGCTACATTTGAATTTTTTTGTCGTCGAAATAACGTTTCAATTCTTAATCCAAGGCAGACTTTGGTGAATTATGTAAAACGAATGATGACTCGTTAATATTTAAAAAAAATAAAAATTCGCGTAAATTCTAGCACCAGATAATATATATCCTTGCTAATGGAAAGCCTATTTAAGATCTATACCAGCCACATAAGGTATTTATGAATTGATAAAATGTTATAAATCATCCGAGAAACTTAAAGCTATTTTATATTTATTTAATGAACAAAATTAGTAGCCTCTTATAAAATTTATCCATTGAATACTGTAGGAATCCAAGATAAAACGTCGTAATTGATAAAAATCAAGTATCTTATTTATAACTATATTTTTGATTTTGAATTAATTTTCTTATTCATGCAGTGCTCCATGCAACATGTTTTATAAATGACATAAATATCTGCAGTATAATAAAATAAATCAACATTAAAATCAGTTAATATCAAGAGAAAATATACAAAAGATGTCAAATAAATAAACTCCATTGTATATTAAAAATTATAATATACATGGTTAAATGTAATAAAAAATTTACTTTATATATTATAAGTTAAAAAGTGGTGCGAAAAAATAGATACGAATAGAATAAAACCACTTGCCTATAAAATTAGTATATAGGCGCTTTTATGGATTAATGTGTAATCTAAAAAGCACTTATAATAAATTGCGTGCGTTTGAAAAAATACTTGGTTTTATGGGATTTCCTTCATAAATTTTTTTCCTAGATTTTTATATTTTTTTAGTATTTTTGTTCTCTGAAAGCAAACTATAGTGTGGAATAAATAGTTAATACAATAAAATTGCCTAAAGATTTCGTTTTTTGTATAAAATAGATCTAAAATAGACACAAAATAACCATTCTAAACATGATTTAGCATAAAAATACATATAATAATAAATATTTAATAAAAACATAAATTTTTTGTATTGGTGTGTGTAACATGACTTATAAAAAAAATTTGTTTTCCTATTTGTCAATTTGACTGCAATTTTAGACAAATTTTTATGTGAAATAATATTATGACTCACACCAGAAGTTAATATACATAATAATTTTACTTATTGTATCAATTGAAATAAAATGCTGTTATAGCTCAGGCATAATTCATTGCACATTTTAAACATAGATTCCTACATCTCTATATATAGAAAAGATCTGAATAAATATGATTGCTAAATATCATCATATGTTATATGAAATCACATATCCATAGTTCATATGAATAAGATTATTTTCATATAACTATATAAAATACCAAAATAATTTACATAAGTGTATTATTATATTATATTATATTGGATTTTGCATGATTTCTTTTATCTTTTTTATTTCGATTTGCTGACGCAAAACAACTAATCATAATATTTCCACTATTAATGTAAGGTTTTACTAGTTTTTGTCATAAATATATACGTTTTCGTTTGCAATACTGCCCACAAAGAACTTCTTTTCACTTAACAAAACCATAAAAAATACGTACATCTGAAAATATGGTAGCTTTTGAACCCATATTTCACCTTATACGATCTTTTAGTATAGTATTATCAAAATCATATTTTATTCACAAAAGAATCGTTTTATCATTTATTATTTAATGATGTATTAAATCAGCACAATTGTGCATTTTATTATTAAAGAATTTAATAAACACAATAAATAAATGTTTCTATATTTTTTTTAAATTATATTACAATAATTTTTAATATGCTTGAAAGTCGATTATAGTAATTATAAATATAAGGTTGGTAGTTTTAATGTCTTTCTTAAACTAGTTTCGGCGCCTTCTGAAATATATAAAACATAAATACCAATTTTTTTGCTTAAACTTCCCGTCAAGAACCAATCCAATATGTTTTACACTTAGATCAATAGTATTTTTATATAAAAGCTGTTATATTATATCGTTTATTGAATTTCTAGTCCTTCCGCTCTATGCCCCTGAGTGGCATGAATATGCAATATGGTATCTAAGAATAATATGTGTAAAGAGTATTCATCCAATAATAATTAATTTGGAAAAATCTAACGTCTAATATTCGCTCTACTCATTATGTTCACACCAGAATAATTATAAAACCTCACGGTCAATTCCCCAGATGTACGATGAATACTTATATCTGAAATAGTTGATGTATTTAAAAATGCTTTGGCAGTATATATGTTTATTTTCGTTCAAAAAAAATATTTAAAAAATCTAAAATGGAGATGACAAATCATTAAATCTATGTAAAAATTAGGATCTACAATACTATTTTATATAATCTAATACTAATAATTTATTAACTTTTTTTACCGGCGGCTGATTATAATGCAACTTATTGTGTGTTTATGAACAACAAAGAGTATAATAATTTGTAAAAATCGATGCGGTCATATGTGTATCTAGCTAGTGAGTTGTAATCAGTTATATTCGAATAAAAAATGATCATAAGTTTTAATGTTTAAAAAAAAATATTTGGTCATGCCTATGGTGGTTTGATATGTGTATTTAATATTCTAAGATTATTATACATAATAGACAAAGGTTAACCAAAAATTCACTGATCATCGTCTTTTAATATTCTATAAAATAGCTTTAAGCGTCTATTTACAACGCTTCGTTTCTAATCTACATACTTAGTATGAAAAATATAAATACATACCTTAATATAACCTTTGTTATCATTTTTTTTTGATGAAATAGGGTGTTTATCTATTTTTACATATACTAATGAATGCATAATTTCAGTTTAAAATGATTTCAGAGATAAAAAATTAGCATAAGTTATATAAAATACGTTAAATTCACTAGAAACTTGTGACGAAATGTATATGAAATTTTTTCGTCACTTATCAGAAAAATATTACCGGTGTTGACAAAAAAAAATAAGCCGCCGCTACGGGAAACATCTCCATGATGCCAATACTTACTTTATAATTCTATATTTGAGTATGATTGAATTGGAATTTGTTTTTGCATCCCAATCAAAAGAAAATTTATATCCTGACCTTTCATTTACTATGAGTCGGCCTAATCGTATTTTACTGTATTCTTAGCAGCTAGACCAGATTTATTACCAGTTTTTTTCTTACTAATGCTCTTTAGTTACAATAAATTGATTTCATACATTTCAGTTCTTCATTATCGATTATATATTAAAAACACCCGACCATCAACACCCTCGTCTTTGTCTATCAGGCTTATAGCATAGATATCAATCAAAAAGGTTTTTTGTTTATTTAATTTTTCTTTTTAACCAAAAAAACATATAAAATGAATATATATATATAAGGCTGGCTTATCTTTCCGTGTCATTTTTATATATAAAATCTACGTTATTAATAACAAAACTATAACAGGTTATGAGAAAAAAGAATAATCAAAATGAATTTACCCTTAAAGAATGAATAATTTAAGTTTTAGAATATTTTTGAATAAAAACGATAGATTATAGTTATCAATATTTTAATTCAAGATATAATAATATAGTAGTAAAATTTTAAGCTCATTTTTTATCCATTGTATAGTCGCGAAATCTTTAAAATAAGTGTAAATATAAATAGGGCGCAATAGTACTTTCTGTGGGTCTATAACGGGAATTTAAATTTACTTTAAGCTTCAAAATATTTTAATAAAAGCATAATTATATTCTTAGCTACAAATCCAGAAAAAATATAAACCAATAATATAAGTGGATTTTTCAAAGGTACGATTTATATGAAGTCTGATTTTATTAGTTTATAAATAAAAAATTCATGGATCAACAATTTTATCAAATGAATAAAATAAGGTCAAATAATATCTTCCGTCGTTAAAAAAAGAAATTTTACCACAAAAAGGGTAAATATATATTTGCTGGTGGGAAGAATTATTGATTGAATTATAGAATAAAGGTGAATCGCAGATAGAGTTTATAATAACTAAACTTTACATGATTTCATTAATAATTACAAAAAACTGCCAGAAAAGAATTTTTTGCAAAATTGATAGATAATTTTCATATAGGCAGGGCAAAATATCATTTATAGCATTGAAGTATGCTTAAATGTCGGTGCTCGCAGGTCATGAGAAATAAAAAATTAGAAAGGGGGAAAAATAAGATTTAGTAAGAATAAAAAGACATATTTAGCATTCTAATAAAATGAATCAGGTAAAAAAAGATCGTAATTGAGAGTGTTTAATGAAAAGTCACTGTGAACTGTTAGTTCTATAGGTATACACTCATATATACATAAATAATTAGGATTTTTACTACAAAAATAAATACATGAAAATGATTTCTAAATTACTTGAACAAATTAAGCAAAATTAAATATCATTTCATGAATATATCAGCCTTTTTAAAAGTAACTGGTTGAATGTTAAGTAATTTTATTATTTATAATGCATAGACTTAAGAACAAAACTAAAATATTTCTTTATTATGGTTATTTTTCATATATATAAGAAGAGTGATTTGTTTCGCAGCTTCATTTTTTTTAAAAAAATTCTCGTGTGCAAAATGAGTATTTGCAAGTCATTGACAAAAATAGGCACATATAAATCTAACAAAGTAAGTTCATGTCAAATCTAAATGCCTAAATAGTATTTTTTATGTGCTTAGAACATTCACAAAGTATTAAAAAAGAAAACATGCAAAAACTAAAAGAATAAAATAATGTATAGAATATTTGAAAATAGAAAAGTAGGAATCGCCTTTTTCTTATTAACTAGTATTTTTTATATCATACTTGAAGGAATAATCTTGCATAAAAATTTTCATATACTTAGGAACACAAAATTTTATCCCTATATTCAACCTATTAGCTATTCCACTGGCTGGAATTTTATGTATACAGTTTTTGCAATATTTAGAGTAACTTTATTCGATGATATAGGCCAAGTTTACATTTATTACTTATTTTCATTCCAGTTATTAATAAGAAAATTCTATCAAGTGAGTATATTTAGTCACTTTCCTCTCTCCGCTATACAATTTGTACTTTTTTTGATTCAGGCTACAGTAATGACTTTAAGATGCTTTTTTTTCCACAAGGACATAATGTTCAGGCGTCATAATATTTTGGGGGCAAATTCAAAACAGATACGAGCTTATACCGTACGAATGATTCAAAAGGCAATGGGGGAAGGTGTTGTAGTATATTTTTCATTTACAACTATCATACTAATTGGTCCCGGAGAAGTTCCAACTTGCATGAAAAATATATCAATATCTATGTTGATTTCCATTTTTATAGTTGTATTTATAGGCAAAAAGGAAGATGATGAAAATAAATATTATAAATATGGCAGTATAACTCAAATGACGCTTTTAATTCTTCAAATATATATATGAAACCTAATATTCTGCATATTTTTTTACAAGATTCTCAAATTGCTTTGCATCTGGTTTTAATTTTTTCTGTACCATTTTTTTATATTATAGTGCAAATATTCGATTATTTTTTATTTGGAAGCGGTTTAAAACAATTTTTAAATCAAAGAAGTACTTTTATGGATCGTAATTTAGAATGTTCCGATGAGATTTTGGATGAGTTACATACAGATTAAAAAAATTATAACCTTTAATTCGATTTAAATAGAGTTTTCGCATGTCCTCAATAGAATATATCGTTTATATATATTTTTTATTGTTATTTAAATCTAATTATTTGAATTATCTGATTTATACATAAAGCGCATATTCTTTTATATCATTTTTTTAGCGTAAGCTTATAAATTGACCTGATTTTTTAAAAAATGTATTTTATCTGAGTTTTCACCATTGCTCAGATTTATAAGTTCATCTGTTCGGAATTCCTTAATACTCAATATAAATTTATTCTCCAGCATGAATTTTAAAGGATCATATTTTCTAGTAAAAAATGGTATATATGTCATAAGGGTCAAAATCAAAATAAATTTGTTTTTTTATAAAAGAAGTTAATTTTCAAAGGAATAAAAAAACAGATATCCATGTTTATAAAGTTAAAATCTATTTTATGATTATTTCCAACCAATTTCTTGTGCTGGAAATAATTTGAATTCATCAGCAAATTTCTTACATTTAAAGCTTCTAATCCCGTTAGATATTTTGCACTATTCGTAGCTAATTAGTTATATTATTGTTAAGGAAATAAAATATTTAAAAGGTATAAATTAATTTAATAAATATGAAAAAACAATAGATTAGGTTTATAAAAAATCTTAAAACCAAAAACCAAACAAAAAACTTTTTTAGAAGGTCAAAACCAAATATTTGCAAAAATATATTTGAAATTTGCAAAACCAAAAATAATTATTTGTAAAAATTCTTAAATCTTTTAAATATGAGATTATGCCAATGATCTATGATTTCACAAAAATAAATCTAATAGAAATTTGAAATTATATGTCAACAAATAAAAATTATCATAAAAAAGTACATAATAATATAGTTGATTTATAGTAAAGTCATTGAAAATATTATTTTATTGAAATAGAAAAACACAGTAAATACAACATTAGATATAATTTTTGCAATTACATTTTTTTTTAGACAGAACTGCTTGATTTTGTGTATAATAGAAAATTTTATGATAATCGTATTTTTGCTCTTTTTTGCATGTTTTGAAATTAAAGAGCACCCACCGACACGCATATATCTTAAAATTTAATACGTTGCAGTGTTGAGAATATTTGTTTAAAAATCTCGTAGAATTTAACATCAATCTTGGATTAGACTAAAAATTGCAGCGGTACAGCATAGAAAGAACTATGAATTTAAATTGTTTAATTAATTTGGCATTGATACATAAAAAAATATATCGCATGAGAAGGTATGTATAACTCAAATGAAACGTATGCGCGATAGTCAAGAGCAAATCAAACCTTGATTTTTGTAAAAATATTTACTCTTTTTGTAGGATATTCATTTTTAAAAAAATAGTCCCTAGACTGGTTTTTCATTTAAATGTACGTAGAAACAATTTCTACTACTCGTTTTATTCTTGATACAACACTCACATAGTTGTAAATTCATTGGTTTTATATGGGTATTTCTATATTTCAAGCATATATTTATCTGAAATTAAAAGCACACAAAACTATATCACAATTAAGCATTAATAGCTATAGAAGTAGCAAAAATATATATTTTGATTTTTCACATGTATAAGATTCTAATTTTTCATTTGATGACTTGATATATGAAAATATATATTTTTTTGTAGAAATATGCGTAAATTGATCCATAAATAAACTTTCAAAAAAATTTAAATGAAAACAGCCTGTTAATGAGTGGTGCAATAATTCAAATCCATGCAATCGCTAATCAATATATTCAAAAAAATCAATTATTACGTTTTTTATGCTGATTTGCAAATAAATGGTGTTAGCATATATTAATAAATTAGAAACGAACAAAAACATGTTTTGTCTTTTTTACTGGTAAAATGGGCTGATATCATGTCAAAATCCAAAATATTACCAGATTACACAGTAAATATATGAAATTTAATACGTTTACCTTTTATATAACCTCAGTACAAAGCCTATGGCTTATTATAAATATCACCATATTTCAATTGGTTTTCTACTATAAATAGTTTTGATGTTCTTTTAAATATTTATTTTATGTGAATGTGCTTTTTGTCTTTTATGTACGAAAGATGATATCTCCCAACTTTAAAAAATAAATCCTTGTGTTTAGAGGAATTTGTGCTTAATAAAATACAATATGTCCAAAAAATTTAGACATTATTCATTTATATCTGCTTCTAGCAATGATTAACAACTAAAACTCAAAAAAAATCATTAAAGTTTTTTTTTATTTTCTATATATTTATGGGCTGTAAATATATTTATGGGCTGTAAATATATTTATTTGTGCTAGTTTTTTCACAATACGTTTAGATTTTTGACCCTATAACTGATTTATAAATTGTATACAATAATTTTGATGGTTTTAATGCATAAATATAATTCATAGGGAATTTTAAATTGCAGGTTTTTATTATAAAATATACATAAATGTTTGTAATCTAATTAAATATTGCAATAGAAAAATTGATTTTTGCAAAATACGCATAAATTTTGTTTTAAAAAAAACGAAAATTCTAAATTTGCTGCTATTAATTTTTTAGATGTTCTGAATTTTATTTTCAGTTTTTAAAATTATCAATTTTATATAATTAAATAATCAAGAAGTGTTTGTTAAAGTTATTAATGTTCCTAAAAAAAGTGTTTTTTGGTTTAGAAAATTGCAAAATAATAGTTATACGTGGCGTCTTGATACTAAAGTTAGGCGCTCAATCGCTTAGCTTTTTACACCAGACTATAGAATAATGTATTTATTTATACCAAAGCACTTCTAAGATGAAAATGAAGCAAAATAAGGTTGAAAAACTTATCTTGATATTAGAAATCTTTCAAGGAAATAATATTGAATCTCAATAAATGAATTAAAACTCCAAATCTTTTTGTTTCAATTTGCAGTTCTACTAGATTTAGGCAAAAAATTCTAGATATGATCTTTGATGTTTATAATGCATCATTTTGTCTTTAAGTTTGAACAATTTTTAACATAAATAAAGGGTTCAGAGATCAAGATGACCTTCTATTAAATCATGGTCTATATTTTTTTAATGAACCCGACTCATTTATATGTGATGGATTTTCTATATACACACTCTTTACTACTTTGTATTATAAATCTATGTTTCGGATTTTTAATAATAATAATTTTTTTTATCATTTGTTTATAAAAAAAATTATAAATAATTGCAATTAAAAAACTAAAATGAGTATAAAATTTCGCTTTTGCAATCTACAGAAAAGAGAAGTTATGTTTTTCTTTCATATTTTCATGGCTAAGGCCTGAATGTAATTTTTTTGCATAAAGTCTTACTTTTTATTTCACTGCCAATTATAATGAAGATATAGATCGTAACTTTATTTTCTTCTGTAGATATCGTTTTGGAAAGTTTTTCTGCTCATAATAAGAAACTTTGCATATAAAAATTTCAATAAATCAAAAATCTTTTTTAGAAAAATCTAGTTATTTTTTTTTAATAAATTTATTTCGAATTCATATCATGCGTAATATATCTAAATTTTATATATTAAAAGCAAATTTCGTTTGTGTCGATGAACTATGAACTAATTTCTTGATGCGAGTTTTCAGAGCAACAATGTATTCAAAAAAACATACGATTAATTATTAGAATAATAATAAATATTTATGTATTTAAATATAAATAGATGCTCATCGTATATGTAATACTTAAATAATAGGCGATCTAAAGTTAAAGACTATAGTATTATATAAATAAATGTATAAAGACCATAGTAGAGAAAAACAGTTTCTATTGTAAAAGTGCGAAAAAAAATTTTAAAATGAATTTAGTTTGCGCTTATTAAATCCTAAATATAGATACTTATTATTTTTTGTACCCTAATCCTAGAAAAAAAAAATTCAGTCAAAATAAGTATTTATAGACATAATCAAATAATTTTTTGTAAGTAAATGCTCTAATATCTTTTTTTTGTGACTATATTTATTTCATGATAATTTATGCTATATTTTTAATGCATAAAAATGTACTAATTATTCCATGATTTGTATTTTCAAGTTTAAATTTTGTTTATTATAATTATTTATATTTTATGTATTTTATTATTATTTTTGACAAGTATATTTCTGTAGATTTGTTAAAAGTATAATTTTAGCTATATCATTGCAATGAATTTATACCATACTTAAGTCTTTGTTATTTTATTTTTTGAACTGGATTATTTTGAAATCTTCTGAATTTATTCATGTTGCGATGGACTTATGTTTATGCTTATTTGTATAGAAGTATCTAGATGTTTTTAGTGAATTTATTCATTTTTTTTACTCATTCATCTATAAAGTTAATTGAAATATTATATATATTATTAATAATTACAAATAAAAGAAGATTATCATTTAGTCATTTGATTTGTATTATTTTTTTATAGATCATATAGGATTTTTATACAACTGGAATAATAAAAAGCTAAATGAAATGCTTAAACTTAAATTTACATTATATGGATTCAAACTAAGTATCAATTTTTTTACTAAAATTTTAAAAAAATAATTTTAATCTATGAAAAAAAAATTTTTTTATATTATATTTTTTGAACTTTCTCTTTGACAGTGATTGGAATTTCAATGTGATTTATAATTTACAAAATATATTTTTGCTTTTCACATGCTAGTATTACATCTACGAACGGTGACTTTTAAATAAATTCAAGACAAATTTACGGATTTTTTTATTGATACACCATTATATTTCTCGTATTGAGGGTGTTTTCTTATGAATATTAGAAAATTTTGCTTCTCTCTGCATACTTGTGTGTTTTTCTATACATTTTCTGCAACAAGTTTGATATCCGCGGATTTGACGTGTTTTACCTGGTTTGGTTGATATGGAGGAGGAATTAAAGTTTATATATTTTTCGTCGCTGGTTAATAATGCTGTTACGCTCTAAACATATACTTGCAGTCACGAAGCAGGCTTCATCTAACGTTCGGACTCGTAATCGCGCCTACTAATCCAACCACCTGGTTTATTCCCGGTTTATCACATTCGTTTGGTTTTACTTTGTAATATCAACAGAACGGATACTTGTAAGTATTTCTCTATTCGATATAACGCATATGAAATCAGGGTGGGTTGCGGATCGAACACTTAAACTGATAGAAGCTCTTTTGAACCAACTGCATCACCGTACCCCAAAATAATGCAAGAATAAATATTTAATTAATATAAAACAGGGAAATTACATCTATATAAGAAAAAACAAGATAAAATTATCTCGTGAATATTTATGATTGAGATAATAGTTGTTGCCAAGATATTTCGTTCAAAAACATAAATAAATTATAAAATGATAAATTTAATCTTACAATTAATAAAGAAAAATAAACTTCCAAATATGTACAAATCATACTACAAAAAATAAGAAATTTCGCGTATAATATATTAATATTACGTACTTATGTGGTTTTAGAATGCAAAGTATTTGTTTTAGAATTTGTTTGTATTTGCTAATTTTTTATTAATAAAACTCTTGATAAATATATTTTAAGTAGATAGCACCTTCCGTGTGTTTTATGGTATATTTAAATATTTATGCCGTAATTTGGAACTTCCGAAAGCATAAATTCAACTAGGAAAATACATTTTCTTATTCCTGTTTTTTTTCAAAATTATCCACTAATTAAGAATTATCTGTAAAATATTAAAATAAAGTCATAAGTAATCAATTTGATATTTTTTTTGCAAAAACAAAAAAAATACTCAAATTTGTTTAATCTCGTTCTATCTTATTAAAAGGCTTTTCATCTCTGAATACTTAAATAATAATGACGTCAAGTATTGCTTTTTTTGATTCTGTTTATGAAGAAAGGCAGTAAAAAATGGTTATGTATGTATTATTTTTGTCAGGAACATAGAATAAACATGTTTTCTGAAAAATCAATCATTGTAATAATATAACATAAAAAGCCACTATTGCTTTTATTTAGAAAAAAAGTAGCACTCATAATTATTTTAACGCTTCTTTGCATTATATGTTAAAATACATGTATAAATACATATAATCCATTTTAGTATGATCTTTTATAATGCTTATATATAAAATATAACGCTTATGGGTTTAAATCTATATGGAAAGATTTTTCTTTGCATATTTCTACATAAATATATTGATAATGTGTTAATTTAATATAATTTTTATTTTATGATGATGATATAATTTTAATATTCGATAAAAATATAAATATTGCCTAATCTGGAATATGTGAATAAAATAGGAATTCAAATTGAATAAATTGTAATAAGTTTTTTTTGACAGTGGCATTTATGCTCCACAAGTAATTATTATTATTTTCATTATTAATATAAAAAAAATCCTTAAATATCTCCTTATATTGTTAGTACAAGAAAGGATATTACGAATTAATATGCAAATATTTAATCTAAAATTCACCATTTAGTTATGAAGGTAATTTCTTTTAATCTTATCTACACTTTTATCATTTTTTTTTACATCTATAGTGTCTGGGACAGAAAAGATACAGAATGACCCAACCTTAAAAATCCACGAACAATTTAATGAGGCTAAAATAAAAAAGTCATCATATGTACTTGAATTTTGTGATAAAACTAATTTATTGAAACTTTTTGAGAAAGAAGGATCTTTACTTTTTGTTTCATCTTTTGCTGATTTTCTTGATTACGACAATACTGAAGGGTATAATACAACATATAAACTATCCGGTGAATCTGAGAAAATAATAATTTCAATTAATGAAGAAATAGGAACAGATTTTACAAAAATATTATACCCATTGAAATTAATAACAGATCAGCTCAGACAAAATATTATTCCAGATATCAATATTAATTTTGAATTTCATTTATTTTATAGAAGGATGTGCTTTAAAGCTTCAAATCTAGGAATAATTAATAACAAAGAACTTGGATCGATAGCAGATAACACAGTAAAATATATTGAATTGGTTCGAATAAAAATGCAGGAAATGGGCAAAATAGAATCTAAAAACATGTGCAATAATAATTTTATTTTAAGACATAAAATAAAAGACGAGAAAGCAGCGGGGGGATTTAGATAGAGAATTCAATTACGAAGCAGATCAATTCATATATTTTAACTCTATTTTAGGAAATATTGAAGAAATTTATATCATGATGGACGAAATGGCTGTTCAAAGTAATAGTAAGCTTCTTTCAAAAGAAATAATACTTATAGATAATTTGCCAAAATTTGTTCAAAAAAATCCCAGTGATATAAATTAACATATTTTTGAAAATAATGATGCAAAAATTTTTGAATCAAAACCAGCTGAAGTATATGAAAACGATTTATGTGACTCTGATGATTCTAATGTTAGTTTGTCTTTTAAAACAGATTCTGATTCTTCTGAGCAATAACATAGATTTGTGTTTGAAAATTATATATATGATCTATATAAAGAAGAGGGAAAAGATTCGGTTGCAGTTTTCGCCGTAGGTTTTTTGATAAATATAGCACTCTATGCATGAAAAAAAATTTCTTATATTATGGAACTGATTGGACTTCTATTTATAACTGATTTTTAGCATATTCAATCTCGTGTCAACTGTCAGAGATGAATTGGTTTATAGAAGATATTATATAAGTTTCTACTGTCAGATCAGATCGTTTTTATTGCTTATTAAAAAATTTGCAAGATGAATTTGACAGTGTTACTAAAAGTGCAGATATAATCACTTAGCTTTGTTTTCCGTATGTCGATTTTTCTAGAACCATAAGCGATATGCACAAATCTATAGATTTCATGTGCATTAAGACTAGAAAAGACACTGTAAATTACCATGGTCTTTATGAACCACCAGAAAGTATTCCTGTGATGTTTAGGGTATACTGTAGATATTCAGAAAAATATAGTAGATCTTGAAGAAAAAATAATACGCAATTATATTGATACTATGGTAATCAACAATTCTGAGAGAAAAAACAATCCGGAATTTGCAAATGATCTAAAAATACAAACAAAAAAACCACTTGAAATTGAAAGTGTTAAATTTTTAGAAATGGTAAGAAAAATAGTAGCATCCCGAGAAAAGATCTACCAGTAATTTTTCTTCTTTTCGAAGCTTATTTTTAAAGAAAATATGATACTAATCAAAAGTCAAAGCGCCAATTAATATTTTCCATTTACAGTTATGAAAGAATTATAATCTATTAAGAATTGTCCAAAGAATACAATTTTCTAGAGAATTTACAGTCCTTTGAAAGTTATGAAGATATGGAAAACATTATATGTATTTATAAGCGTAGGAAAAGTAAGATTACGAAGAAATATTTACGATTCCTGCATGCGAGAAGTTCTATTGATATAGAATGAATTTTATGGAAAATTAAAATATTATGTTTTATAATTACATAATTTTTATTATAAAATAACTAAATTCGTGATTAGATATTTATATTGCGTTTTAATCAATTAATGAATTTGTATTTCAAGACAACTATTAGTATTGAGAAGTTAATAATTATCATTAAATCATTTAAACCACTCGTATATTTCCAGCGTATTTTTTTATGAATAAATACACGAAAAAAATGTTATGGAACTTATTATGGTCCTAGAATAAAAGAGTTTTGCATAGAACCAAACAAATATTTAAAGATACATCGTTAATATTAGAAATACAGTATTGATACAGACCTTGAGAAAAAAACAACCCATTGTTACATAATTGTAATTATCAGAAAATTTTATAGAAATTTTGTCACACTATACGAATCGAAATTTTTGACGACGTCTAATAGAAATGAAAAGATTATTTATCTCTTTTTTTAGTTTTTTTTACGCTTATTTAATTTACGCTGTAAATTCTATATAAGGCAGAGCATATTGCTTGTTTAAGATATATATGCCCTGGTTAAATTATTATTTTATAATATATCTAAATAAAAAATCTATAGAACATAGTCGTGTATACGGATTTCTATTCAGATTAGTATATATAACACTTTACAGAAATTAAGTTTCTATGAAAAGGTTTTAGCGTGCATTAAGATAGTATTATTATGTTTCTGTACTATAAAATCTAGGTTAGTACGTGAAAAAAAAGTGGTTTTATTCATGTATATCACAGTATTTTACAAAAAAATTTCTTATATTGAAGGCAATCATATCTACATTTTTTTAATACTTTTTCTGAAAAAACACATGTCATGGTAATAAAATAATGCAAATTTCATAAGTTAAATAGTCTCGTTAATTGATTTTTTGAAGCAATATTATATTCTGTCAACTTTATAAGACCTTATACATGTTCTCTTTGCTTGAATTTCCAAAAAAATTATTTTTAGATATTAATTTTGACGATTAGGATTATTTTTATGATAGATTACGAAACATAAATATTATATCGTAAATTGTAAATAAAATACTAAATCGCAAAAATTATCTACAAATCGGTGTTTTATTGAATAAATTATAGTTGTTTAATAATCAATATATTATAATTACATTTAAACAAATATAATATTATTCTGAAAACATACAAATATTCTCATAACTGTGTTTTCATATTGATTCGATTAGATGAAATATACAAAAAACTATAAATTGTTACTAAAATTACATTAAAGTTTGTGATGATTTCTTTAAGGCAATTTTTGTTAAAAAAAATGATGTAAATTAAGCCTTGGTAAACTATACTAAACAGTTTTCTTTTAATGTTGATGATTACATCATCTCGTTCTTTTTTTACAAGCTGATTTTTTTAAACAAAAAAACTTCAATTATATCAAATACTAAGATAAACTACTAGGTAAAAAAAAATGAAATAGACAACGGTCACATATATACAATTGTAGTAATTTCAGAGCTAAATCTAGAAAGTTTCATTATGCTAGAAATGCAGCAAATTTTTATGATTCTATAGCTATTTTTTTATTTGCTTCTTTTAGAATACCTATGCAAATGCATCTCTTTCAAAATATTTTCTGGCAATAAATTGCAAGATATTCTGAATATATCACTTTTTTGCTATCTTACTAATACACTGATTCGTTTTAGGTGAAAAATCATGCACATTTTTTAAAATTCTAACAACTAATATAATATCAAGTGATATTACATACACAAAAAAATTTTTATACGTTTTTTGCTCGTGTTATTGAAGCTATATCATTTGTTTTTATATGTTTATTGTTTGGTATCGTACTATTTATTTTAAAGTATAAAAAAAATATTGGGACTCGAATTTTATGATTGTTCAATGTAGTTTTGTAATAATTATTGTATCATTACGTTTTTTAGTCTTACAATAATTTATATTGTAAATTTTTTTCTATAAAACTCTAATATTGCTAAAATAAATATTACTAGGTTTTGCATTACTGAATTTTAACTGATAAGTTAGTAAGTAATAAAAAAATGCATATTATATTCTTATTTTACATGCAATGAATATTTTTTTACATTATGTGTATGAAAACATATTTTAGTCTGGCAATATTTCTAGATAATATATTTTACATACTACGATTTTAGGTAATTTCATATAATATTACCCTGTTAAATTATGCATAATTAGAATATTTGTATTATATTAAGCTAGGGACGTAAACTTGTGTTTATATTCACTCTTTAACAGATTTCATGCCTAGCCAATGTATATGAATAGACATCTACTTAAAGAAACAGGGATTTTTTTTTATTCCTATAAAGTATAAAATTTCGCCTCTAAAAATGAGAAAAATCTATAATTTAAATCTAAAATATTGCATAATAATGTTTTAAATATAAAATAAAGCTAAAAATTTTCTTTCTGGTAAAAAACGTTAAAAATTTTTTTTAATAAAAATACCATTTTTTTAAGGCGAAAAGAATTTAGCAAATAAATATGGCAAATACAAATTAATATTGAAAAAAAGTTGGTTTTATTGATTTTGTTTCTTTTGACTAAATATATATTTTCTGATAATGCTTGACTTTTTTTTTTGTGTTTAAAATACTCATTTATTGTGTTAAAAAATTTTTTTTTGTAAAGAAAATATAGAAAGTTTAGTTATATGATAGGATTGAGCAGCATATTTTATTCCAAATAACTATTTTTTTGTGATTCTACTTAATATGTTGGATTGCAGCCTATAAACATGATGTTTTCACTTGATAAAGGTGTGTTTATCTTTACATTACTTTTGTTATATTATTGT
The DNA here is from genome assembly GCF_057557595.1 of Rhyacophila brunnea. Lineage (NCBI taxonomy): Eukaryota > Metazoa > Arthropoda > Insecta > Trichoptera > Rhyacophilidae > Rhyacophila > Rhyacophila brunnea. The sequence continues at coordinate 1,098,664 of NW_028233362.1, read as the reverse complement.
ATATTAAATTTAGAATTATGCAATCAAAATCAAGCATATTTTCTAAGTTTACAATGTTCTTATTAGAGTAGGACATAAACTCAAATATTGTGCTGTGTTGGTCTATGGTCGCTGAATATTTTATAAATTGTGTTCTAATAAATAAAAATAAGAATATTTTACCTTTAACTTATATGAATAACAAATTTTTTGTTTTGAATTATTTAAAATTAAACTTTACTGCTAATGGCAATTCAATCTTCTAAATTTGAAAAAAATATAAAAAAAGGGGTAAATTCAAATATATAATTTACAAAAAATAAGTTTATAAAAAAAACAGCACTTTACATGATCAAAGATATTTATGTATGTTTTTTTTATAATTTATCATATATTTATTTATATAAAAATACATAATTTTGTAGATAATCATGCGTCTTTAATGAAAATATTAGACTTTATAGAAGAAATTCTTTTAAACGTAAGAAAGAAGATTAAAGCTTTTAGCATATTTTAGAAAAGTTGGGTTTTCATCATTGAATATCTGCAACTTAAAGTTCTAAAAAAAACGTCATTTATTTAGTCTACCAAATTATGCAATAATTTGTTTACATTTTTATTTTTAATTTGATTAAAAAATTATTATGGGTCATTACATCATGGATCAAACAATTTTATAAACATTTAGATGAAAAAAACATGTATTTTTACTTATATAACTCATAATGTAATAATTTGCATATAAATTACGCTTTGTAAAGCTAAAATATTGTTTAAAGTCACATAGAATTTTAGTCTTACAGATTTTCATGTAAGGAATTTACTCGAACGTACAAAAACAATCAATTATAGCGAAAATTTATGACTTAGTCTAAAGATATTGCGCGTTTCATAGCAGATAGAACATTTAAGGCAGCAATGCAAATAAGAGTATTTGTTAAATATCCTTATTATATATTTTTGTATTTAATTACTACATTTTTTTTTACATAATTTTGACAGAATGTTGTTCTTGCTGTAATATATAGGGGGGAAATTATATGCTAAGTTGTCTAATTTATTACTATAGATTTTATCTAAATGGGTTGGTCGATATATGTATTTTACTGTCCATAAAAGATTTATACATATTATAAACTTGAAAAAATACATATAAATTCGCTTTTCCGTGAAATTGGCTTATATCTATATTGATATCATAGCAAAATTTAAATAAATTAAGCCTATCTTTTAGTCAATTCAATATAAAAGAAAAAAAACCTTTCTGTTATAAACACACACATAGATACTCATGAAATAATAAAAGAAAATATCATTAGCATTACGAAACGAATATTTTAAAAATTTTATCAACATTAAGTCTCAAATGTTTGATAAATCATATTTAGATTTATAAAACAAAATCAATTGATTTTTTGTGCCCGTAATAAAAATTAAAAGCCGACTATTTTCAGCGTTGCAATTCTTACAAATATTAAAATTATCATATAAGTTTAAATATAGATCATTATGCATATATTCATAAAGAAAAGCTTCTTAATGATTTCTCATCCAACCACATTTTTTACTTTCATCATGTATTTGGCTATAAAATTTTACTAAGATCACAAAAATGATTATTTGAAATTCCATAATTTTAAAAATGCCAACTTTATATTTTTTTATATGCTTTCAAACTCTTTTTTTTTGTTTTCCGATGCTTTTCATTTTTTTTTATATAAATATTTTCGCAAGTTGATTCGAGGCAATCCGATGAATTTTTATTATCAAAAGTATTACACACCAAAAAGTAGGGTTATATTTGAATTTGTTAACTTTTAGAATGATTTAAGAGTTTAAAATCATCATCTAATATGTTTCTAGCATTTAATAGAAAATTTTTTTTTGTTAATAAATTCTTTTAAATTTTGGTATCTTGCTATAATTTTAAACAACTATAGATATTATAATAACCCTTATTTATTTCTATTTAAAAACTTTAAAAAAAGATTCTCGAATTATCACATTGTATTCTATATCCATTTAAAATTTATTTATCAAAATATAAGCTTTTATTTATTTAAATAAATATATGCGCTTTTAAAGAAAAAAAGTATGACATTATTATTAAACTATACAATATATATCATAATAATCGAAATTGCCGAATTTATTTTATTAAATAAATCATACAAACAAGTAGAAAAGATTTGATTCAGACATGGAGTCTACAAAAATGATTTTTTTCATATGAATGATATAAATTTTTGTTTTGCTATTGAGCTCAAGAAATTTTTATCTTTTAATTTTCTTTTATAGTAGTTTACCCGAAAAACAATTTTCAAAAAATTATAAATAAGCATAAATTAAAGATTATATATAATTATCAATATTTTTTAGAAAATAACTGCATGAAAAAATGCATACTTGATGTTAAAATTATTTCTATCATAAAAATTAGTATATTACAACGATTAGTTAAAACAAATTTCGTGACATGTGGGATCTAATAACGTATTATACATTGATTAAAATTCTGTATCATATCTCTCATTAATTTTTTGTATTCATTTGCGAGATTTATAGAGGGATAAAAAGAAATAATGGCTTTGACCATAAATAATTATCGAATTATATACGAAAAAGAAATATCCCTTTTGGTATGCACCCACAAAAAATATGCCTCTTTGACACCCATTTTCGCTTAAATTTTTATATCCACTTGATTATCAATTTTTAAACTTACCGAAAATTCATATTTATTTATATATCAATGTATTTTTTTGGTTTATAAATTTCTGTACTTTTTTATCTATTGCTAAGGATTATAGATTGCATGAAAATTACAAAATATACATTCTCTGTAAAAAAATATAAAGAAGCTCTTGGATCTTCATTCTGCAATGAAGTAAAAACCTCGTATGGATGTTATCTTATTACACTAAATTATATTCTATCCGTATCTTCTTTCAGTTAATCTTTTGCATCGAAAAATAAAAGGAAATGTTGTCATTTTATCATTAATTCCACCTATAACAACAATCTTACTGCAAAGGTTATTCATTTATTTTGAATGGATTTTTTCCCTTTCAAAGACTAATTTTAAGATATTAAGGTATGTTTTTCTAATTTATTCTTTATTATGCCATAATTTTTATATATGAATTTTCATATATGATGTATAATACTATCTTGTTAATAAATAATAGGTGTATCAGAATAACTATTTTTATGAAATGGAGTCATGCCATCTTATTTGTTTAAGAATATAGTGTTTTATCGACGGATTTTCTACAGCTTATTTTTTTGATTTCAGTTCAAGTATACTTAGTATTTGAATTCGTGCTTTTAAGGTATATGGTATTAATTTTTCGTTTGTTATCAATTTTTCTGAAACGGAGCAAACACTATATTTAATGTTTTCTCGGTTCTTAATTTTTTCTAATATATATATGCACATTAACTCATGTTGTGCTTATTTGAATAGCAATCCGTTCTGTATCATCACGAAAATATTTTCGTTTTATGGCATTGATGATGTATTAAATGCGGAAACATTGCATTATTATCGTACGAGTGTTATTCAGCTATTATATACATTTTTATGTCGTTAAGTCTGCACTTAAAATATATTTTATCTTTTAAGGACCAGATTGTAGCTTATTTCGATCCACTTATCAGCAGATTATACAGGTTGAGTCACCGTATTAAAGTACAGTTTATGCCCATGTACCTTAGAAAAATATTATAAGTTTTTTTCTATGGTCATTGATATCATAATATTGTTTTACTTTATGTTATTTGTATCCGACTCAATTTTTATTATATTATTCGGATCTTGCTGATGTGAAAATTTCTACGCGAACTCGGTGATTGTTTATAAATTAGAAATATTATTGTTCATATTTTTTTTAGTAAGATGTGAAATCGTAACACATTACTTGCGCCTTCTATTCCTAAATATATGCGAACATTTATATTAATTTATTTTTTCTTGCATATATCTGTTTTATCTTAAATTTTAGCCCGTAAAATTTGCAATGCCACAAACCAAATAGCAGAAAAATCGTTCTATTGTATATTAATATGTGTGTTTTGTATCAATTGATTAAATATAAGATAAATATATGTGCATTCGCGTTTAAATTCAATTTATAGGACTATTAACTTATGTTCCTACAAGATCAGATAGATTTACAAGATAAATCAATTAAAACGTGGAAATCAGAGTTGAAACACAGAACTAAAATATTTCTATTCTAAGTTCTTTCTATAGCAGTTTCTGTTTTTTAGTATCATCTAGTAGCTTTATGGGGTTTAGTGGGCTTCTAAATCTATAATACTTTTGTGATAAGATTTGTAGTTCTTATATTACGTGTATAATGGATTTATGTAGATTATCATAAATATTTTAATCACAGTCTAAATTATCATATAAATTTATACTTCTATGCTTTGTTTTACTGCATATTGCTTTCTTAAATATTTTTATAGTATTTCTTCTGATCATATGGTATCATAATTTATATCCATGATTATAAGCCTAAAAATATCATCCATATCTAATTATTGTGCTTTATAATGAATAAATATTGAGTTATCATGCTTCTATATGTATTCTTTTTGTTTATTTTCATTTTAACTCTCTTTTGAAAAACGGATTACTTTTAAAATGTCTTAATCCATTATATTTCGATTTATGCTCCTGATGTTAGAAAGGGCTATTTTAATGCTGTAATTTAGATCAATTTTAATGATATACGAATAAAGATAGATTGGCCAATAAAAAATAATTTTTTGTCCACTGCAAATTTGAAAATAAATAAACTCTATTAAATACAGACAATATCTGTTCATGTTTTTCTGAATCGGCACATATATGTGTGATTATAATTTTTAGATCAGCATTCGGATCGTTGTATCAATTATTACATAATTTAAGATCATAAATACTAAAATACTACGCAACACAATTTTATCAATTATAATTTTTTTTGATGTAAACATTGTCTCAAGTCTATTACCTAAATAAAAAAGATTTTTGTAATTTTATAATCGATAGTGTCAACAATGAATATTTCATACGTTTATGGATTTAGCAAGTCATTTTTGCAATTCGAACGATTTTAGGTTATAAAATAATGGCGTTTTAGAGTCTATATATTGTAAACCAATGATTGTTCCATCTAATATGAACACAATCATAGTAAAATCTTCTATGATTAAATTATTTCCTGAATTTACAATAAATCCATCATATTTCGCCTATAAGATATAAAAAAATATAATTTATTAATTATTAAAGGAAAATTATTTTTTATTTTAAAAATGTGTATATTTACTTTAATTAGCATAATATTTGATGTATTTAAACGATAATTTCATTAAAAGAATACTAGAAATTTATTTAAACTGTTAAAAACCCTATATTAATTTTACAACTAATGATTATGGTTCATAGTTAATTCCAAATAAAAATTTACCTATCTAAATACAGATGAATATATTTATTTCACGATAAATACTAAAATGAATCAATATTAGAAAAATATATACATGAATATCAAATATTAGCAAAATTCAAATGTAATAAATAATAAAGGAAATTAGGGAGGCATGGAAAGAATACCGAATAAATATGATAAACAAAAAATCTATAATTTTTTAAATTTCTAATAATAGAACGAATTAAATTGAAAAAATTTATTGTCATGATAACAACACATTTTTGATTAGAACGTTATTTAAAATTAATAAATTTAAATATGAAAAAAAGCAAAAAATCTCTCAAAGGCAACAGAAAAAATTTTATCAAATGGAAATAGAATAAAGTCATGGTTTTATATAATTATAATGTAATTAAGATACAGGTGTAAATAATCTACTATCGTCAGATAGAAAAATAAAAAGTCAATAAATGCATAGAAATAACATGCCTACAGAATCTAAAATTATTATAAGAAATACTTAAGAAAACTATAAATGCGCAAATATTTTAATATACATGGAAAAGATTTTTTTTCATGTTCTACATACAATAAAAGAATAAAATAAAGTTAAAACCTTCCTGTATGTATTTTTATATGATTTTTTTACTTTCATCGTTTTCTGTATGTCTCAAGTTAAATTTTTTCTCAAATTAAGTTTAAGTACAAGCTTAATAAGCTTTTAATATTTTGTTGGAAATACCATGTCTCAACTTATCTACTGATTATCGCAAAAAATATTTTTAAATTAAGTCAAGTTGTTTAAATACATCATATTTATATTGAAAATAGTTTATCAATAAAACAATATTTCAATATATCTCTGCATGGTATAGCATATAAACCATATATAATCTCTTCGAAGATTCTTCTTCAAGAATGTTTTCAATAATATCTAAAGAGTAAATGTGATCATATGTATCAGTGTTTATATTATAAATTCGTGTGAATTCTACGCATATTTTTTATATAACTTTGATATCGTTCCATTTCAATCTATTTAGTCGGTCATATTTTTGTTTTAAATTTGTTTATTTATTAAAAGTTAATATACTATATGCCAATATTTCCTATTCTAAATTGAGTTTATATTGCAAAAAGCATTTTTTTTTAGCGCACAGAGACTTGTGTGTATTTGGTTCAAAAAGAAGTTTGTTTCTATTCTAGTTAACTATATTTACCTCTAGTAAATCCGCTAGTTACTTCTGCTTAGTGTGTTCCGATCATTTCGAGCCAATCAAAATTTTTGCCTTTACAATAAATAAAGGGGTCATATTTACAATTATTTTGTCGTCAAAATAATCGGTCTGTATAATCTTCATTATTCTGTTGCAGGTGATCTCATATTTAGATTGATTTTTTACAATGTGATGACCTAATACTTTTATCTAAGTGAATGTTTTTGTCTTAAGAAAAAAAATTCTTCTTTTATAAATATTACTGTTGTTCGATTACTCAAAGACATGAGTTTATTAACTACCAGTTATTTATTTTTTGAAACGTTTTAGTTATTGATTTTTTTTATTCCTAGAATTTATTTTAATTTTTCCTAAAGCTTGCAAACACTTTGAGTCAAATTTGATATATTATAATCATTTTTTGGAATTTAGGGTTTTTTGTTATTTCTAAATTATTAATATTTCATCACACCTCTTCGTATTGTCTTTTATGTAATTTTATTATTATCTGATCGTTCTTTTATTCTGCTTAAAATACAAATAAGGATAGACCACATTCTATTTATGTTTCCTAGTTTAAAATCTCTCCCTAAATGTTGTAAACTATCTTAATGAGATTAAAAAAACAAAGTATATATATATAGATTTTAATAATTAAGCATTATATTTTGATATGAGATATCATGGTCCATTATAGAAAAAACAAAATTATATAATAGCAAAATATATCGTTTCATAGCCATAAAAATATTTTAGCGACTCTAGTTCAACTCGACTCTTTTTTGCGAAGTTATGTGTGTAATACAATTTTTTTAAACCAAAAGCTGTAAAAATATTCTTATTCTATTAAATTTTATTAATATATTCCCAAAAATATTCAAATGCTTTTATAAATTGCGTCATATAAAATATTATGTTTTGTGTTCATGTATATTTCGGTTTACCTGATTCAATTAAATTCTATAATATCTAGTTCTGATAAACATAAAACAGTTATGTATAATAATATATACAGATATTAAAATGAAATTTGATGATTTTTTCATGATCATGCTTGCAAAAAATTAATAAACAAGGAAAAGTTCATGCGTTAAAATGGTTCGAAAGTGAGCATATCGGTCGAAACTGGCAATAGTTTTTATTTTTTACAAAGATAAATAAATAACCATTCTAATACTCAAAAAATCGATATAATTTGGTTAGTTAAAGCATTATAAAATTTTATTGATTTCAAATTTAATACAAGATATAGGACTTGGCTAATTGAATTAAAAACAAATTATTGGCATGATATTTAAAATTTAAACGTAATGCATCATCAAAAACTATAATAAATTATAACTCTTGATTAGAAACAGATAAAGCAGTAATAAAATTTGTTTTCTATATTTTATTTTATAGTGATACATGATTAAATAATTTGAAGCAATCGAAAGTGCATAATAAAGATTAAAAAAATGCAAGACAAATATACGAAAAGCATCAATACTGCTTCAACCAGAAAAAAACAAAAAAAAATCTGGGTGTTCTATTTTATATTTAGTGATCAGAAAGCCGCATTTTTAGACATATGCATTGTTGCATAAATTAATTTTCTCATGTTTGGCAGGTTACTAATAGTTAATCTAAATGCTAAGCTATAATATTTTTTTTTTCAAAGTAAGCCACTTATTTATCTATCTATGAAAAAATTGTGTATTTTACAGAAATTTATAAATTTATTCATAATTTAATATAATCGAAATATTGATATTTTTTTTGCTTTACACAAAATTTCTAAAAAAGCGTAGCTTTAAGATAAACTTATTCGATGCCTTATAAAACATCTTTCTAAGATTCCGCATTTTATTAAATTACTTTTCTTGCCCTTAAGCAAATATAAAATTTTTAATAACCATTTAACAATAAAATTTAATCATAACACTTTCAAAATTCAATCACTAGATTATTTTATATGGTTCTGATCTACATATGTGACTAACAGCTTATATTTTCTTAGATAAAGTATGAGTAAATATATTTATATCAGAATACATGAATATTAAATACTTAAAAATACCATCTGATCTGTACTATCGATTCTTAGAATTAGTAACACTACGGTAAATATATTTCGACAGTACTTCTTTATTCATATTCTTTAATTGTGTATATGTATACTTCTGTAATTGAATCCATAGATCAGATTAGCGTTCCATCTCGTTATTTATTAATAAAAAAAGCTCTATATTTATTGTTATTTTGAATGAATATAATTTTTCTTAATTTTATGCCGAAAGTTATTTTTAAAAGCAATTTAATAATAATAAATTTGGGTATTTTATCATGTTATACTAAAAAGCATTTAATTTTGTGTTATATTGCCTGTAAAGTTCTATAATATATTCTTAGATACTCTTTATTATTTTAAAACATTAAATATAGGTTTTTTTCTATTTAAGGCACATATAAAATTCCACGTTTTTACTTTTTTTGCTATTTTAAACTTTTTTGTTTATTTTTATCAAGATATTGTAAATATAACAAAAGCAAAAACAAATCCGCAAACAAAATTGCCGATAAAAACACATGTATGCAATATTCATGAGCATAGAAGATTTATATGGGATATAAGTAAGGATGAATTGCACAAAATGTTTATTCAGAAAATCTTTTATATTAAGCTTGTCAAAGTTTTGGCCGCCAAACAAGAAAGGTATAAAGAAAAATTAACCTTATAATAAATAAACAGGTAAATTTTGCTTTTATTTATTTTATTCTACATTTAAATATTTCGAAGTATAATTTACTAGAAAAAAAATGTTGTGTTGATTGTAAGTATAAAGAAGTTTCTCCTAAAAATTTAATAAAAATAAATGAAGATTCAAATCTCAAATAATTAAGGTTATAAACAACATAAGTGCTACATATCATTGAGTAGTAAGAATAACACAAAAATGCTAATTATTTATGCCTATAAAATATTAACTACGTTTTTATTGCATTTTATTCTGCTTTATAAAGTGCTAATGGTTATTTACCAAAGTAAATCATAAGATACAGTGAAGAGAAACACAAAATATGAACGTTTTTATATAACATTGATCGGCCTATTTGCATAGCTATAAAATTATTTCTATTGTTTTTGTATAATATTTATCGAGAGGAAATAACAAAAATTATATTTTCTAGATCTGTATAAACATTAACCTAGGATTTTTATTATCTGAATTGGCTTGATAACGAATGTTTTTTTCCAGAAATATAAGTTTTATATGCATTATACGTATTTTTAGAGTTTTTTACAAAAAAAAAACTTTCAATTTTCTCTGTTAATACACAAAATCTACCTAAATAATAATTAAATTTGTTGACCTCATTTTTTATATATGGTAGCCATTAAGTTTCAAGATATCATATTGTCAATCTTTTTCCTCGTAATAATGGATCAAATTTATAATAATGTAAAAACCGATTTCATCATATAATTTTAAGCAACCAAATGCGCTTTTCGTATATGACTAAGTATAAAAAGTCATTTTGATGCAATATAATTATTATGTACCATATATTATATATCTTATCTAAATATATTATAATTTTTTCTCTTCCATATTTTTTATTTTTACAGGAACTCAAGAAACTTTGTGATTTGATCATTATATTTCTTTGCTGCTATTTCCTATCTCAACATTATAATAATGAAATATGCATCTTTTTCTTAAATTTTTTGTGTCCTTGTCGGTAATATTTTCTTTTTTACTTGTATTGACGTAGTTATTACTCTCTACACCTCTATTGATTCTTTATCGGAATTTCTGACTATTTCTATATTTCCAAAAAATAGTTTTTATTGATGAGTCTTTTCTAAGCTTAGTTTAGGTATTTATGAAACGGTATTATTAGCTTCTGATTAAAACTTATATGTCAAAAAATATAATATTGTATTTACTCTGCATTCTATATTTTCAATTCTTTAAAAACGTCAATTTGGTTTTAACTTCATTAAATTTTACTATAAAAGTAAGTATATCTATATTTTTTTGGTTAATTTAATTGTATTGTAGCATTTTTTAGAACTTTAATGTTCTGAAGCAGTATAAAATGGGTTTGTATGGAAATAAAGAAGTTGTGTCTTAACGTATCTTTTTTTGTTAGAGATAGTACTTTCTATTCATATTCCCCTCGTGCATATATTCTGGGCAAAAAAAAGCTTATCTTAGATATAATTACTGGTGTTTTAAGAGTGAATTGGGGTCAATATTCTGTTTATCATTGGCCCATATAGTATCTGTATTTTCATGTAACAGTATTAATTAATGAATAGTATTTATATATGCCTACTATAAATTTTTTACTTACCAAGCGATTCCAAAATATATATGGTACTTTAATATTTCATAACACAATCTATCTATGTTTGTGCAATATTACACTAAATTTTTTTGGTATATCTCCAATATGACTACCTGGATCAATTTTTTGTAATTACGATTTTCAGTCAACGGGTAATTTTCAAATATCTACCATATTAAAGACTTTTTTTTATCTATTTGCATAATACATCGTTTTCATATTTTTTTTAATATAAATTAATTTATTACATCAGAGATGTAAGGAATACCGACCGAAATCGAAGGTATATGGACAAACAATAGTATTTAGGAAGACGCTTTGTATAATAAGCTTTATGTATAGCGTATTTATTAAAGAAGAGTCATACTTAAGAGTAATATAAAATGTTAAATTCATTTATACAGACACATAATATTATGAAATACATGTCTATCAAGGATTAAATGCACATTTTTCTAAATGATAATTATATTTAGAGCGGTTGAGATAGAAATATAAATTCGTGAATTTAATTATTGAAAGAGAAAATTCAAAAAAATACCAGCAAGAAAGTGTAAAAGACTGTTTTATTCTTATAAATTATCAATAAATTTAGATGAGGCAATATTGTCTGAAATCGAAGCTGTTAAAAAATAATAAACTATAAGTTTAAAATTCATAATAGAAATTAAAATTTATTTAATAATTATGCATTATTTTCTGATCGGGTTCATTAAATTACTTGCCTTATGTGACTGTATTACTTGAACGCAAAATATTGAGTTCGATTATCATTGAATAAATCAGAGACAAATCATCATATTTATAGTGATATAAGACCATTTTTAATTAACTTAGCGGGTTATTATTTCTAAAAATAATGACTATAAGTCAAAATTTTATTTAGAAAAAAAACATGATTTGTTTTAATTTATTTGCACTTCTTTTATCCTTTCTTATCACATCTCGATCCAAAGGATTACGGATCGTTTGCAAAGAAACACTTTCTTTATACTATAAAATAAAAAACGATCTAGCTATGTTTTAATTATGTTTAAGTGGGAATATTTTTGTATCTTTTTAAGTGTTTTATTGTTTCGCTATGAATTCGTGGATCTCTCTTAGATTTGAGTTAAAATCCCATATCGCTGTATTTTAAAGCCTGAATTATGTTTTAGAATGCACATATTCTGTTATTTCGATCTTCTAATCTATAGAGCAAGTGAATTGTAGCAAGCCAAAATTTCTTTTTATTTTGCTCTCCTTTGATGCATAAAGAAATTTTTGAATGATCAAAATTACTATTTCTATTATACTCACTTACTAAAAATTATAGTTTAAATTCATGGTTCTATATAAGTTTGTTGCCTTTTGGCTAAAAACTATATAGCTTGAAGTGTCATCTGCCATATTAATCGCTATTTGCATATATTCTGAGTTCAATATTTCTTAAATATATAGGTATCTAGTCTTGTCTTGCATTTTTACCATACTTTTCATTTCTATCGAGAGATAAATTTTTGTGGGTTATTTTAAAACTTTCTTAATATAAGCTCTTGGTATTTCAATTCCATAATCTATCGAATAAATCATTCGAATACAAAAACCGCCCCATTTAATTTGTTAATAATATCTACTCTAATTTTTTAAAGATGTAATAACTGTATGGATGCTCCTTCTTTTTCCTTTGAATCACATGTATATCAACACTCGCCGCGATACTTTGTTTTATAATATTTTTATAGGCTGTTGTAAAATAGATGAATTTTTAAAAAAATACAAACCTGATAGTTCTACATTGTTTGATTCCTCAAATTTGCTATTGTCAAGTACAGAACATGTATTAAGTTATTTATCTTTCCTAAAACTTATTTTCAAGCAAGATAATATAACTTCTAGGTTGATTTCTTGTTTATTCGTGTTTGCCGCAAAAATATATATTTCATCGTTTGTTTGTGAAATTAAGTTAATTTTCTAGGCCTCTAATTAAAGCTATCGTTTCTACATGTTGAATTTTACCATAGTCTTTGTATTATAGTCGCTTTCTATTCTTCAAGAACATTATAAGGCATCGTCACATATGTTTTTAAAGGTTTGAAGTCAAAATACTTTGCCTTGATTCATAAGTTTAATATTTGTTTCTAAAGATAATTCTTATAATAACAAGTCTTTATATAATCAATGTATCTGGGTACTCAGAAATGACTTACACTTAACATGAACATCTTCAAAATTTAAATCTCGTAATGCTCATGCTTTTATAATAAAATTCGGTTCTGTATTATTTTTAAAATGGTTTAGAGTCCTTTGTCAATTTCTAAAGGGTTCCGGCATTTTTCGTGGATTTTTTATCTTATTCTAATGGGTACATTATATTAAATTATTATATCGTTTAATTATAAATGAAAAATGGTGCAAGGAAATGATGTCCCATAAACACACCTTTTTAAAATGTAGAAAAGTCTTTTAAAATTTATTTATCTAATAATGAAACTATATAATAAATTATAACATTTCCAGGGAATTTTTGCGCATCATAGGCCATATAAATTTAAAAAAAATCCATATTTTAAGTATTATATCTTCTAATTTAAACTTTCGGTTTAATATTAATTTATTGCTTAAAAAATCACAATTTGTGATACTCTTGTGTTTTAAAGAAAAGAATTTATACTTATTTTTGTTTTTTTTTGCTTAATTGACAATTTAATCGTATTATGAACACATCTGTCACAAACTTGAAAATTAACACTGTAGTATATGAGCATATATATGATTCCTTATAATTTTACATAGCAATTTTTGTCTCTTATATCTTATGTCTATTTATCAAAATTTCAATTTTTGTCATATAAACACTAAAAATACTGATTATATGCTTTTGATTTATACAGCTTATAAAATCCCCAACATTGGATATAAAATAAAATTAATGAGAAGTATAATATATTGTATTATAATACATCAAATCTAAAAAGTAAGGCTAACTTACTTTAAAACATCTTTTGAATAAGCTAATTCATCTATTAAAAATAAACTCTATATTAACTCAAAAGCAGATTGAATGTAGTTATGTATTTATAAAAATTAATTTGACATTATCAAATGAAAATTCATATTATCATATAATTGAAATTTTTTTACGAAGTAAAATAATCTCTATAGTAATAACTGCAGCAAAGGCAACATACATATATTTTCCAGAAATTTTGTTCTTTTCATTTTTGTTTGTATATTATTCTTTATTTTGTTAATTTTATTTATTTATGGGTTAATTTTCTTTTTATCAATTTTATGTATTTAGACGTGGTTAGTCCATTGAAAATATTGCACAACTCCTTGATGCATATTTTGACACCTTCCCCGACCTATCTTCATCAACTGCTCTTCTTCTCACAGATGAGATGAGTTCAAGTGTCTTTCGAAGTGTGAGAGCTTGCATGTATGCTTCTACTATGTCCGAGAAATTTAAATCCTTGGCATAAATTTTTGTTTATATAAATAAAATTACAAATATTGATTTAATATGGATATCTATTATCAATAAAGATAAACATCAAATATAAATTCAAAGTTAAAAGATGACCTACGGAAAAATCGTAGTATCTAGAAATACATATTTTATCTATAATCAGAAGTAATCTTTTGATGCAATACAATGAGTTAAATATTATATAAATCTACACATTTTCTTAAAAGAATACCGTTTTTAATTGATCTACAGTATCACGTTTAGATATCATAAATTATCATGGGTTTCAATAAGCATAACAAGTTATTATTTGTTATTATTCAGAATAAAATCTATTATACTATTGCTTTGAAAAATTTGAATTCTATGATATATTAAAGGAAATAATAATAATTCTGAGACAAAAGCAACACGAGGATTTAATGTATTATTAATCAAAAAATAAAAATAACTTCGGTAAATAAATAAAATTTCAAAAAATTATAGGTTTTATTTTTACTTGATTTTTATGATCTAAAAATATTTCAAGTGTATAAAATGAAGGCAAGTAAGCTACTATATACAAACAAAGAAATCAACATAGTGTTTCTTATTAGAGAGACAAAATTTTACAATAAAAATCTTTGCTTAATTATATCGAAAAATTTTACGAATCAAAATAAAAAAATTATATGTATATAAAACTAATGCCACGACGTTAGAAAAATTAAAATAGAAAATGCTCTTTCTAAAAAAATAAGAGTATATATTATTGCTTTTTCATTTTTATAAAACTTAATATCATTTGTGAATAGAGCATATTTTATGATATTACTGTATCTATGTTTCTCTTTATAATCGGCATGTTAATTATTCCCGTTTATGATTCGTTTTAATGTAATTTTTATTATTTTTATTTTTACATATATGAAAAACTAGTTGGATGGTGTGATAACACAATATCATAAAATATACGTACAGAACTCGAAGTAACTAAACAGTTGAGCAATATATTTAGACCTTCGAATTGTGAAAAACCCTATAATTAATAATTCTTATACGGTATAGAGTCATTGAAGAAGAATTCAGAGAGGAGAAAATAGCCAAAAATAATATTTCCTGTGCATACAAAAGATCAAGCAAGTTATGCTTTAAAGAAAAACTAAAATCATAACAAATAATAATGTCCTATTACAAATAAATTTTATAATATTTTTACGCAATATGGTCATCCACATGTGCAATTAAGAGATTAAAAAACTTTATGCGTGAAAATATATCTACATTAGATACTAAGCAATTTTTTTATAATGATAAAGAACTTTTAAAAACAACATAAATCTGATATCTTGATCAATAGAATAATGGAACTAATCCTTTTTCGATATAAATTATTTTATTTGTATATAATTATATAAATAACGTATAAATGATATATTAAATGTATTTAAAAACATATTTTGCTCCCATATACACAAATTTTTGATATTTTTATATACGAAAGATATAAATTATCGCTATTAAGATTTCTGGCATAAAATCATTTCTTTTTAGTTCGAAAAAAAATGTTATAAAGGTATAAAACAATAATTTTTATATGTTATTCTAAATTCCTTATTAACTTTTGGAATATATTTATTTTTATGTGCCATAAATATGCATCTTTTGTGATTTTTCCACTTCCATGATGTATTATATAGTGTTTTGTGTTGTAAATTATGTGGAATTTTAACATTATTTGTGGCATATCTTCTTTAATAGATAATAATAGTTGTTAGTTCCATTTTTTTTTAGGATATCTAAGAGAAAGATTTCCAATAAATTCAAACTTTATTCTACTTTAAATTGTTAATTTAGATTATATAATATAAAAAATTTAAACTCCATATGGCGTCTTTTTCAGCGCCAACTATAATCTTTATTCAATCTATATCTCTGTTTTTTGACTAAAATTACATAAAGTGATAGAATTTCACATTTTTTACCTTCTAAAATCGGATCTCAGCTTAAATTTTAGTGTTATATTTCAAGCCATTAGAAATAGAAAAAACATAAAAAAAACACAAAACATTTATAAGTTTGCAGGGAAAATCTCTTTAAATCTAAATACAGCAAAAAATATTTGAACTGCACTTTTCTCGATTTTTTTTATTAATTCTTATAATATACTCGCCTTGGCTATAATTTTATTCTATATTTTCGCTACTAGTTGATACATTTATTCTTAAAAACAAAAGACAAATCTTAGAATCAGCTCTAAGATTTTATATAACAATTTGAATATGCGATGTAAGTTTTTATTTATTTTAAATTATATTTTTCGCATTTTAAAAAATAAATTGAATTTTTTATAGAGTGAAACATACATCTACCAATTATAATTCAGTTAATGCAATTATAAAATATGAAAAATAATAAAAAATTTTTGCTTTATTGCCTTATATTGCACATATAAATTAAAACATATTTTAATATATTACTAATGTTTTAGTAGTAAATTATAAATTCAGACCAAGATTTAATAGCTTAATATAATTACATATGAATATTTCGATAAATTGTTCAAAAATACTATATTATATATTTTCCAAAAAAAAAAATAAATCATATAAAGTTCTAGAGTTACCACGAAATTTTTTTAAATTTATTCCTATACTCAATCACCATAATCAAAAATATATACTAGCTCATATTTTTATAGAAACAATTAATAAAATGTCGACACAAAATAGCATTTAGATTTTTATTAAGACCAATAATTATATATATCGAATCCTAAGAAAATAGACATCCTTACACATTAGATATATGTTTCGATAACATGATTTTCTTTAATCTTTTTAAAAGGATTTTACATTTTCTGATAAACGGCAACAATCAAAAAATTGATTTTTTATTCACTCATATGAAAACTTTACATTGAAGTTTTTTAGATGATCTTTATTAGTTAAAACTATGATTTTTCGATTAACGTAAATGCTTAACGTATTCCTAAAGCATATCCGATGAGTATTGAAATTTTCTATTATGTTTAGACAGCTAATATATAGAGAATATATTGATAATTACCCTAAGATTTATTATAATATCAGCGTTAATTATTTAATTTATATATTTTCCTGGTATTTATTCCTTATATTTGTATAAAACTAAATAAACTACACAGTCGAGATATTTTTTTGATATTTTCGGCTTATGGTCTTATCATTTCTTACTGCTTCGATTCTTGACCAATTTTTTTTTAATGTCTATAATCTGACAATACAATAATATTTTCAATTGAATAATATACAAATTTGTTCTTAATATTTTTTAAGAAAATACCACTTATATTTATACATCTTTAATATCTGTTGAAAAATCGATTTAAATTCTAAATAACAATTTATGATTAATTTGCACAAAATACAACATGGTACGGTATATCATGTAATTTTGGGCGGTATAAATGCATACTATGCAACTTTTTAAGGGACAAACTAACTAATTCAAATTTTAGATTAAACTATGTGTACGTTCAGATCTTTTTAATTTTATTTAAATTTATGTTGTTTTGTTTTATGTCTAAAAAGTAAAAATATTTGATATCAGTAAAGTTTTTATTTTATGAAACGTTTTTTATGTTTCATTGATGAAAACAGAATGCATTTGGAATTATAAATTCCTTGGTATTTAAAGGCTAGATTTTAATAAGATTATTTAATATTTTTTTATATGGGCATTTTTTCTTATGAGTATATTAAGTATCTCGGCATAAAAACTTCTAAATAGGTTCGATTTATTCTCCCCAAATAAATTTTTATTGCAAATACTCTAAACTGTAAAACTTTTTTTGATAGATATATAAATATTCTTGGTTTCAACAAGTACAATATTTTAATTCAATTTATATTAATTCGCTTCTGAAACTCACACGACCACACGTATTCATACCACGGCTCTTCTTACTCTCATAGCCATCTGCAAGAATACACCCGCCGAGAAAGAGAACTGGATTCAAGAGGCTTATACCTCGATCCTAAAACGATTCGGAAGAATGCCGAGATCTGGCTGGCAAGAGTTCCTAAAGAGTCACAATGATATTTTCAACAGTGATATGAGCATGACTGAAATTAAAGCTAAATCATCAAACGTTCTAAAAGATAATGATGGGAAAAGAAGACAAGTCCGGAAGTTCAAAGAAATAGAAACGAAAAGAAGAAAACAAAGCGATCAAGAGGAAGACTATAAAACGCTTAACCATTGCATTAACCACGACAGATGCAAAAAAACATTTCTCAGAGTACTGACGGGCTTAGAAAGTATGGACATCACAAAAATCCCTAGAACAAGAAAAATACCATATACATAAGTTAAAAGCGATATAATTGAAAGTCTAAATTTAGCGGTTCATGCGCATATCACTAACCACCGCCCTCAAAACATGTGCGATATAGCAAAGATCTTGCAAGCTGTCCAAAAGAGTTACGAAGAGCTAACATCAAAATCTGTCCAGGAAGGATTAAACTACGTACAAATAAAGGAGGAGAAAATGAAAAGATATGATCAAATTAACACAATCCTCAAATCCTACGTAAGAAACACAGTAAAACTCCCAGAAAGTGAGACAAAATTTCTAAGAAAAATCATGAGACAACATAACAGGATACTCGACAAAAAAAATGATGTCCTTGAAGTAATTACTAACAATAACGATAAAATAAGGATAATAAATAAACAGATAGAGCAATATGAAAAAAGAAAAGAATTTACAAAAACAAACACCCAGTTCGAAGTCAACAGAAGACAATTTTATAGAACATTGACAGATACGGTGAAATTGGAAATTAAGGCTGATAAGGAAAAAATTGTGAATTTCTGGTCAAATATGTGGACTAAAAGCACGGAAATTTTTAACTTCGATACTTACCTGCGCAAAAACGCGCTGGAAAACACCCCACAAATGGTTTTTATCTCTGAAACAGAATTTTTCGAAATCATCAACTACCTGCCTAACTGGAAAGCTGCTGGATGCGATGGTATATACAACTTCTTCATCAAAAAAATCACAAAATTACATCCAATATTATATGAAACAGTAAAATCAATATGCCTTGAGAACAAAGAGGTAAAAAGCTGGTTCTACTCTGGGATCACATACCTCATACCCAAACAAGAAGTTTTAAATGGATCGGAATTTAGACCTATAACATGCATGTCAAACTTATATAAATTGACAACTAAAGCTGTCACAATGATACTACAGAAAGACGTCGAATCCCGAAATCTACTATCAGAAAACCAACTTGGTACAGTCAGAAGAGTACAGGGAGCTAAAGAACAAGCCATGATAAACGTTGCAATAAACAGTGAATATAATAATGAATTACACGTAACATGGTTCGACATAAAAAAAGCATTCGACTCAATCGACCACGAGTATCTTCTGTCCTGCTTAAAAAATCTTAACATACAAGAATGGATGATTGACTTTATATCTGTGTTAACAAAAAACTGGATGTTATCTCTAAGATTAAACAATGAAGAAATCTTAAAGAAAAAAATTGAAAAGGGGATTATACAGGGAGATAGTCTATCTCCATTACTGTTTGTTCTTTGTATGGATCCGCTAAGCCGCCGATTAAATGAAAAGTTTCCATCAATATCCATTAACCTCGATAAGAAGGCATTTACAACCAATCACTTCCTTTTCATTGATGATTTAAAGATTTTGTCGAAAGAAGAAAGTAACTTAAAGCTAATGTCCAATGAAGCAACAAAATTCTTCGGATGTATCGGAATGGAAATTAACATTACCAAATCAGCCACTAACAATATAAATTGCAAAGATATTGCCACAGTAATAGAAGGAAAAGAGGAATATAAATATCTCGGCATACTGGAAGATTCGAAATCAAGAACTAAACCCGAAACGATGGAAAAAATTAGAAAAGAAATGCTAGGAAGAGTTCAAAGCATATGCAAAACAAAACTAAATGGTAAAAACATAATAAAGGCGATAAATGAATATGCGATTTCACTGATAAACTACTATGTGGGTTTATTAAAGCTAGAACCGGAAGATTTTAGAAAGCTAGATGATGAAATTCGGCGAATACTAATAGAAAATGGGATACACTTACAACCATCCAATAAAGAAAGATTATATCTTAAAAGAAATGAACTAGGACGTGGATTGGAAAATATTGAGTTTAAATCCGAAAGAATACTTTACCAACTATATAAAACTCTAAACCAAGAAAAAGGACAATCACCCAGAAAAGCCGCGATATTGAAATTTGAAAATGAAAATGCAACCCACTTATCCGTAATAAATGAATTCCTCAGAACAAAATATGGCCTTGTTGACATAGATCTTTCTATGCTCGAATTTAAACAAAAAGAGAGTTTATTGTGTAAAATAAAACAAAAAACACTACATCAAAAACTCTTCGATGTTCATAAAAATACAACGCTAGAAATATTAGGATCCTCAAAGTGGCTACAATATGGAAATATCAGACCATTAGAAGAAGCTAGATTTTGCTTTATTCAGGATAGGAACATATTCTTTGGAGATAGATCAAGGTGCCCGCACTGTAACGACTCAATAAAAACTGTCGACCACTTAGCAAGCAGATGTAAAAAAATGCTTGGTCATGACTATACAAGAAGACACAACGAGATTGTAAGATGTCTTCACTTTATGTTGGCAAGAAAATACAATTTCAAAAAAACCAAGAAAATCCGCAGACACTCTGTACAGGAAATAATGGAAAACGAATTCGCAGAGATCAAAGTAGATACAAGAATTAAAACAGATATCAAGCTATCGAATGACAGACCTGATATTTTTGTATATGACAAAAAGAAGAACTGCATCACTCTGATAGAAATTGGCGTGACAAGTATTGACAACATAAACATAGTTGAAAACGAAAAATTGAGAAAATATGACCTGCTAGCATCTGAACTTTCATTAATATACAAATGCAAGACAAAAATTATTCCATATGTTATAACATGGGACGGCGTGGTGACACGATATCATAGAAGGTACCTGAAGGAACTAGATGTCACCAACCAGGTTGAGGCATATATTCAAACATTGGGATTGAGAAAAACCCTTGAATTAATAGGTCTCGAAAGAAGGAGGGGTATTGAAGAAGACTTTGGAGAGGAGAAGATAGCCGAAAGTATAAATACGCTGTGTGTACAGAGAATCAAGCAAGCTGTGCCTGAGAACAAAAACTAAAATTACGACTATAAATATAGCCCTTAAATAAAAATCAATATTAATTCGCTTCAATCAAATTTTAATCTTGTGTATTTAAATATATCCCCTGTTAAAAAGGCATGCCAATAAAGTATCCTCATTACCAAAAAAAAATATAGAAAAGTTCATCTTGGCACATCTTAAAAGAATAGACACATGTGGATTTCATCTTTGCTATTAGAAAATATACATCAAAATACATGTTTTGATGTTTTCATATCTATTTGAGTGAATTTGTACGTGTCGTAACAGGAAAAATGTGGCATAGAAGAAAGATGAAAAATATTTAACATATAAATAGTGCTGCTGCTAAATAAAGGTGTGATGGCATATAAATAGTAAATTTATTGCTGATAATATCTTATCAAGTAATCTTTGTAGAATGGGGTTCTAATTAAAAAATTGAATATCTGTTTTAATTTATTCTAATAAATCGATGTTCTTAAAAAACGCAAAAAAGATTCCTTCAAAACATCAACATGTTGAAGTGTTAAAGCTATATAAAACAAAAATTAATAATTTTAGTGTGGTGGCATATTATCATTTAATATTAAAATTATTTAATTAGTATCATGTTCCAACCAATAGACTATAGTGGCTACAAATATCTACAAAATACAACCATTTTTTTAAAAAAATAATGCAACGGTTAAAGCCCAAGAATAATGTATAATTCGAAATTTTGCTAATATATATTCAAATAGCCTTAAAACATCGTTTCATATTTGTCCTAATGTATGAAGGAGGAATTATAATGTAAATTTCATTAGTAACATTTTCTGTACTATAGATTCCAAATGAAGCCAAATTCTGTGGCAGAAAAATAATTTGCAGCACTTTATTAAATAATAGCATGAAAAGCCTTTGATATATAGTCTTTAAAAAAAATACCCTCTAAAACAGATATTGATTTTTAATAGCTTATCAGTTGACGAAACTAGATCAAGTGAAGGTCTCAAAAGTTGCATCAAAGAGTTACGCAATATTCTTCATGTGCTGTCTACATATCGGTAGACGAAACGGTAATCGATAAGGAACTCAATTCAAAGATAAAAATGATAGTGGACTTGGAATACAAATGATATTCAGTTTTATTATTTTTATTATATTATAAAAACTACTAAAACCACATAGAAATTGATAAAATATAATAATACAACTTTTACTGTTAAGATAAACTAAAATATTGTATAAACTGCAAATATACACTAGAAACACATCAATTTGTATATTTATCATTCATAGAAAGAAATATTATGCCTAAAAATATTTTTTTGTATAACTTGCTGGTAAAAATTAAAAAAAAAATGCTCCCATAAATTACTTCTTTTTTTATGAAATGTTTTATATTTTTTAATTTGATAATTATTAAAAAATTTATTGCCCCTTTTTGAGATTTTCCTCATATTAGAATGCTATTGTTTTTTTTTGTTACTTCTAGACATATGTACTTACATAGTCTTTTTATGAACGATGTTCTTTTTATATACTATATTTATGCTATCTTTTCATAATTATGTAGAAATTTTATATTCTACCATAAAATATATTTTATTAACGGTTTTCTTAATCGCATCTTTTTCTGTTTTCTTTTGTTTTTTTATTTTTCAAGACTTATTGATTTAATTATTCTTCTAATTCAAATGTTTCTTCGTATCATAATCATTACGTTTTATAAAACATATTATTCCTAAATATTTATTATACAGAATATAAACTGTAAATATAATCGATAATAATTTCGAAATCATATGAACTATAATGTTTATAAACATGATGATTCTGGGTTCATATCACATTTAAATTCTTTAAAAAAAATCCGATGAAATAAAATAATATGTTCATGAAGGCAATATTCAGATAAATATTCCCGGTAAAAATATACTTTTTTAAAATAAATGGTGGGATTTTTTAGTAACCTTTTATTTAAATAAATTAAAAAAATAAAATATATCGATATCTCATATGTAATCATACAAACATAAATTTTATAAAAAACGAGCAAACATTTTGGTGACTATATTCAATCCTTTTTCTAGCGGTTTCTTTGATTCGATTATATTACCAGCGGTCAAATCATTGTTCATATTATGCAGCTAAAATTGGTGATTCTTTATGTGAACCGATTCCCACACACCCCAGTGAAACCTTGTGATCATGTTTCTGAGCCATATTCACTATTTTAGAAAGCATAAACAAATAATTTCGCATGTTTTTTTATACTAGATTTTTCACATACATATTCTATCCCTTATACTTATTTGAATTTTATTTCTCAATTGATCATACACATCAGTCATATTTTTTTTATCTCATAAATGTTCAAGTTAACATACGGAACAATTTATGTTGGCATTTTTTTAATAAAAGAAGTATTATCGTAAACCTCTGATCCGATGTATAATTTTTGTTTTAAATTTGTATAAATACCCATAAAAAAAAATATTCATTCTCATTTTCTCCATAACATAATTGATATAGGTTATAGTTTATAGACGGAAAGCTAAACTTTGAATATGCTTTTAAAAGCTGTGGCTAGAAAATACCAAAAATAAAAGATAAATAAATTAGTGTATATATATTCTATACCTTTGACTGTTTTTCATAACTTCAATATAAGGAACTATTTTTTTTAACATATAATAAATATAGAAAATTTGTGCTTAATCGAATATACATGTAGATAAAAACCAAAAAAATCCATTTTCTTTTTATTCTCATTCATTTTTTTATGTAGTTAAGGCATGTAGTATCACTGTTATTCTATGAAATTATACTCTCAATATTAGTATGCCATATGATTCGACATATGTAAAGTTAAGCATATGTGCTATTATAAGTTGGTTTTTTGGGGATGTAAATAGTAAGCATAAGGGTTTTTCTAATTTATTTGTATGTTCTTATTAACACGTGTATGAATTATTTTTTTAATTTCTGTTAAAAAACTGCTTTCCACCATGACTTTATAAAATTCATGCTTCATAAGATCTTTTGCTTTTTATACAATATATATTTTTAAGGATAAGAATATAGATAAATTTTTGATAAAACCTATCTAATCTAAGAAACCAGGATATATTTAGAAAAATAGAAATAAATGCATTCTAAATGATATTATTGCACATAGAGACAACATTAGAATTATTTCTTTTATTGCGTAAATTTTGGTTTTTAGGCCTATCCCTTATATTTTATTTTTTTTATCGGGATTTAACCTTTCCATTATGAAAAATATTGAAAGAACTATAATGATTCTTAAAATATTTAATCATATAAATAAAAATATTCTTCCGTTACTTTCTGGATGATATTATTATAGGATTATAATATTAAAACCGCTTTAATATTTTTTTCTATTGAAATGGTATTAATTTTCTGGTTTCTAATCATACATGTTTAATTAAAATGATAAAAAGGTACACATAACAGTAGGCTTATATTTTTTTCATTGAATCTTCATTCAAAGGGTTCGATATATCGCTGTTTATTTTCGGTAGAAACAAATCATTTGATACTAATATATTCATGAAACATATACCATGATATTAACTTCAAATGTATTTGACTATAAAAATTTTTAATAATTTTAGAGATGTATTGGTATTCGTTTATAAAAATATTATCAAACATGAAATATTGCACTTTCATAAATATATACATGCAGCGCTCGTATACATTCATGCTAAATAAATTCATAAATGATGGTTTTTAATAAAAATAGTCGAAATTATCTTGTTAAAAATAAGGAATGAACCTGATTCATAAGCGCAAACAATAGGATTATAGTACTCACCAAAAATATTTATGCAGGTACAAAAAATATTGTAAACTTGAGATGGTTAGAAGTTTCTTCTAAATCTGTTCAACATATCAATCTGTGGTTCTATAGTGTTGACATTCTATAGCATTAAATTAAGTAAACTACAAATAAAAATTTAAATGATCATATTAAAATGCATAAAAAATGAGAAATTCACAATATATTCTTTAAAAATCTATTAAACTAGACTTCCTCATATGAATAAGTAATTTAAAAATTAAATATGTAATAGAATTGTAATAAACGAAATATAAATGTCCACTAATCGGATAAAATAAAAACATTTAAAGAAATTAAACATATAACATACCATAAAAAATACATTTGAATTTACAAAAAAACATATAGAAAAAGATATAAATATTTTATTTTATAACAAATATTATGAGAATCACATGTTTAATTTCGGAAATATCCAAACAATCTTGAACTATACGGAAATAAATAACCAATAAGATAACTTGAGGTTTATCAAAAAAAAGCTTAATTTTTAGTATCAGATCAAAAGGCTGAAGACTCTAGTGCTTATGATATTAGATAAAGCATACAATCGAATCCCACCAGTTCCTTTCCTCCTTTTTATAAAATTATATTTTTAAAGAGAATTTTCCATGAGTACAGAACACATATATTGTATTCTAATTCCAATAATTCACTGATTAGGGGATTTCAATTTAATAATTTTTCTAAGTATCAATCGCAACGCACCTGAAATATATTTTCACTTGTACAAGATGATAAAGATACGAAAGAAGATTACGCCGTCTAATAAGAAAGTAAAAAACGTAATGAATGCTTTACAGCTCTGATTTCATCAAGAAGTTACTTTTTAAGAAATCTATAACGTGCCATAATATCTTAAAACCTACACCATTAGAAATATATTGGTAAGTATAGATTGGTGGAGAGACCATGTTTAATCAGCAACATATTGCACATAGAATCACACCTCACGCCACTTTGACGGATACCTGTAAAAACTGGTCTAATTCACGGATATCAAACTGGTTCCAGGAAGTGTGAAGAGCACACACAGGGGTGCATCTATAAACAACACACAACAATATATATTGCTGAACATTCTAAAAAAGGATGTATACGATTAAATAAAAAAAAGGTAAAATTTACTCAGATTTATTTTATAAAAAAACAAGGTTTTTAAATGAAGACGCGCCAAAGTCAATTGTCTGCGGATGTATATATTTATTGAATATCTAATATGTAATAGCAAAATCCTGTTTAATAGTATTTTATTAAAAAAATGAGCTTGTATCTCTGATATTTAGACACAAAAGTCTACTGTACGGCATGATTTTAAACTAAAATTTGAGCTTACAATTTCCAGTAAGAATGTATTCCTTATAAATAAATATTCTTATAATATAACACAGTGTATATTTTATAATGTTTTATGCTTTATTTAACTTTTTTACAGTTTTTATTGGATTTGAACTTCATAGTGATAAATATTTTATAGATTAACTCTTAAATTCATTTTATTAAAAAAACTATCATAAACACGTTTTATTAGCTATATAAGCCAGTCTTTATGCAAATAACGTATAATTCTCTGTTTTACAATAATAATGTATTTCATATAATATAATATGCAAAATAGATTTATTGTAATTCGTTTTGTATAAACATTTTTTTTATTTGTTAAGTATTAAAGCTTTGATGTGTATTATTATGCTTTGTATATTTTTTTTATCAATTTCTTATACATTAACATCGAAATCTATATCCAATTTTATTTTATACGCTAAAATATCATAATTTCGCAAAAAAAATGTTATGTGTTATATTCTTTAAAACTTAAAAAATCATTGATATTAATATATAATGTCAATTTTTCGATCTTTGGTACCATAAATATATATTATAAATATTTTTTTAGGCATAAATTAAAAGGTATATATCTATTATTGTCCTTGACTTTATATTATTTAAAAATTATTGATTATATTATAGAACCATAAGAAAAATATGGAAACTTATATAATTTCTATAAAAATGTAAATAGCAGAAAATTTAGTTTGCTTACAGAGATACCATAAATATTGAGTTTTCTTTTAAACAATACTAGAAAATATATGCTTAATTTAAGTAGTAAACATAAAAATGCACTTTATTTATATTGTCAGCAGAGAAAACCACCTTAGTATGTTGTGTTTAGATTTAATAAAATGTTAGCGAAAACCTTATAAATTCTCAAATATTTGAATATTTGGTATAAGCGAAATTTGTATAAAGATATATGCAAGTAAATAGGACAATGAAAGACGGTCTTGAATTCTTTTATATAAAAGAACAGCAAATTTTACCTACTAACGGTTCGAATGTTATTTAACAAACTTACAAAGATAATTTAATATTATTAATGAATGTGCCGTAATATTTTTACTGCTTATTATGTGCGATTCATCTATAATTTTTTTATTTTTCAGCTTCATCTTTTTTCAAATTTCAAATTTTATTTTAGAATGTTAAATTTCATTCCGACATAGTCTAATGTATATTTTATTTCATATACGAAATCGAATAAAAATTATGATATCTTAATGCTTGAAAAAAAACTTAAAATTAGCACAATAAAAATAAAACGTATAAATTTCTGTACAAATATTTGCAATTTTACATTATTAATGAAAAATTCGGGTAAATCATATGTTATTATGTAGAAGATAGACTCAAGAGCGTTTTAAAAATGCAATCTATAACTATTGATTGTTTTTTCCGTTTATTAAGTTTCTGCAATATATATTCGTGCAAAATATAATTATATATGTCGTCTATATGTTATTGTTTTCATAATAAAGAAAACATTTTAGTAATTAATAAAGACCTTAAAAAAGAATGAATGTACCGCATAAACCTAAAAATGATCATATAAGTTGTTTAAGTAAAAATTTAACATAAAAATTACGAATCTAAGATTTCCTAAAATCATATTAATTCTTTTTATAAAAACAGATTATACCTTTAAATGATATTTTCTTCAAATTTTTCATATTTTGGATGGTTTTTCTATAGTTTTGAAGTTCATAAAGTTTCATAGGCTGTACAGACACAAGTGATTTTATGTATGATAATAAAAAAAGGTAAATTGTTTTTAGATAGATTGGTTTTTGAATTATTTGCTATTTACTTTACAAGGCACTCAAAGCTAAAAATAAGTAAGAAAAATAATTTTTACTTACGCGAAATAGGGTAAAATAAAAAAAGGTGCTTCATGCATTTTAAGAATCTTTATTTTCTTACTTACTACTTGGAGTGGAGAATATTCGAATTAAAAAAATTAAATCGAATATTGGTAGTATTTCGGCATTGAGTATTTGTCTTTGAAAGGTTTTTTACTTAAAGTTTGTATATTTACATTAAGTAGATTTTTCTGAAAATATTTTTGGTTTTTTATAAAATTATATTTGCCTTCTTATAGTAGAACAAATCATAAAATTGTTTCGAAAATAATTTCTATTTATATCTTTATTTTAGTATCATAAAAAAATATCCACTGACACCTTTGATTATTCTTATGTTATATTTTCATAAAAAATATTGCACGTGGATGTAAAACATTAAGAATACATACAATTAAAACAATAGGTGCATTTTAGTAATGATTAAAAATTGATTAAATTATTTAAATAGAAAAACTGCGATTGAAGATGTCGAAATTCATAAAAAAATATTTGAAAATAGAAATCATAAATTATTTCTCGAGATGCATTCAATTTATAACATGTTAAATTTTATTGAGATAAAATATGAAAATCTAGCTTGAACGAACATAAATTATGATAAATAGTAAATACATTGTTAACTCGATAATAAACATAAAATATCTTTGTTATATGTATGTCATGACTAATATATAAGACCAACAAACTCAAATTGCTTTGCATCATTTGATGAAATATATTATACAAGAATTTAATGGTTTAAAATATATATATGGCACAATTAGATTGTAAAAAACAATAATGAGTTATTAATAATGACATTAATACAAAAAAACTGCAAAATGCGTATAATTATCTGCCATATTATATCATATTTAAATAAAAATGTAATATACATAATATTTTTCTAAGATCAATTCATCTGAATTTGGTGATTTATAGAGTCTAAATGTTTACTTTTATTTTGTGGAACTGTATAAAGGATATCATGTTTTTTATGTCTTTTTTTATAAATATTTACGCATTGTTATGAA
The DNA here is from genome assembly GCF_057557595.1 of Rhyacophila brunnea. Taxonomy (NCBI): domain Eukaryota; kingdom Metazoa; phylum Arthropoda; class Insecta; order Trichoptera; family Rhyacophilidae; genus Rhyacophila; species Rhyacophila brunnea. The sequence goes on along the minus strand of NW_028233362.1, from coordinate 1,068,986 downwards.
CCATAGTTTGAAAGTCTTGTTTCGTAGTCATTTATATGCGAAATTTCGGATTATATTATATACAAAAGTGCCGGACATAAGTAAACATAGATCTTTAATCGTTTTAAAATTATTTCAAATAAAAATTATATTCCTTTCTAACCTGATTTATCTTTTGTGTTTATGCACCTATTGGGATTTTAGATTTTTTTGTTATTTTTAAATATTTGAAATATAAAAAGATTTCACTTTTAATTTATACATATATTTTTATTTGTTTTCATTATATTTTGTAAAAATTCGTTATATAAAGGTATCATACTAACTAAATTTTGTATTTATTTATAAGATCCAACAAAGATTTATTTATGTGGGATGTTTGATTTTTTGACTATATTTTGGTTGTTTGAATATGTATACGTTGAACCCAAACATCATCTTTAATTATAATTTGTGCAATCTTGAAACCTGTCAGTTTGCAAACACAATCTGAATTTTAAAATTAAAAGGCGCACTTCTATTTTAAGAACGCAATGGTGCACAAAAAAATCATGAAACATAATTTTAACCTAATGTGTTTTTCTAAACAACGATATGGTTTAATTATATACTCATTTCTTAATCTGTAATAAATGAAAGAATACAATTATTTGAATTTATATCGCCAAAATAAGCATTTAAAATTTCTGTTTATTGAAGTTTTCTTTTTGAAACAGTTTAAAGGATAATAGCAATTAGTTAAATCATCCATAATTTTAATCTAAACAAAAATATTTTTTTCTGATGAAATCAATAGCCTTCAAATTAATTATCCAGCAACTTTTTATTTTTTAATTTTAATTTATGCACACAAACTTATTATAATCATTTGAAATACAATAAACTAAAATACTATAAATTTTCTATTGTTTTTTTAAGCGATATCTTCAACTTGATAAATTCGTCTTAGCTAGAATGTATAAATTATCAATATTCTTTTATTATGCATAAATCAATAGTTTATTTTCTATATTTAATATGTAAAAATTGGCCAATCCATGCCGAAAACAGTATTAAAATTTTTTTTCATATTATGGGTTCGATTTAAATTCTATTTCATCTGTTGGTTCCAAAAATTTTGGTTTATATAAATTTACTTTTTTTAAGACTAATTTAAATTTAAATTATTGATTCTACTTCTATACCAAAATCCTTTTAGTAAATATCCATATATACAGTTTTTTTTTAGGAATACTTTCTTAAAATAACATACATGAAAACGTTCTCCTTGATTATTCCGCAATATGTATATTTTTTTAGTTTTATTTTGTAAGGATGAGCGGGTAAATAATAAAAAATAGTAAAAAAACTTATAGAGTATGATCTGATGTGGATTTGATTATTTTTTGTAGAAAATTGATGTATATCTATAAATAAAAGGCTCGCCTAATTTGTAAATAGAGATATATAATTTTATTCACTATGATGGACATAAAATGCTAAGCAAGAATATGTTCCAAGAAAATTTTGTTAAATTGCTAGTGTAAGGATTCAATATGAATAAAGGCCGAAAAAAATGAAAACTTTTTATATAAATAACGGATATAAAGTCACCACTGACATAAAAATACATACTATATTCTGAATTTATCAATATAGTATGATCAATAATTCTTCTTTAAATGCCTTTGAAAGCCAAATAGAATGTATACATAAGTTATTTTGCCTTTTGTTGCAATTTGAAATCCCAGTAATAACAATTTGTCGATTCTATTTCGGAAACTAGAATCAAATTAATGAAAAAAAATAAAAGTTAAAATTATTTCACAGGTTGTAAATCTAATTTAAACTAATCAATTACAATTTGTTCCTTATAGCCTATTATATTTCTGGCTAAAGCTAAAAAAGAAATATAAATAAATAAGAAACTACGTATATATTCATCTATTTCTTACTATTTTAATTTCTGTGTAAGTATTTTTTTCGAAAATTGTAATTTTGTTGTACTCGTTTTGAATAACAACAAATTATAAATAATCTGTTCAAAATTATTATATACCATATATCTTGACTTATAATTATAAAAAAGAGCTATCAAATAACATAGAAAAAAATAAAATATAATATACACCATTTTATACCTTAAATTTAAAAGAATAAAAAGTAAAGATTATCTAGATTGGTATTATTTATATGCATGTTGTTTATAATATGAATCTTAAATAGGGGATCTTAATACATGTAAACACATAGTTTTACAGTTTCGCTGATTTAAACTTGCCTGTATTTTATGAGATATAAGTTCTAATTATCCATATATAGGATTTTATGGCATTCTTAAATTTCTATGATAAAGGATATTAGTCAGATTTAAATATGAACAGGCGATTAGTATTGCTCAGATATTTATTATTAATAAAGATTCCTCAAATATACTGAAATACCATGAAAATGAAATCTAATGGGCATCTATATATAAAAAGTCTTTTAGAAAATTCATTTTTTTTATTTTGATAATATAAATGTAACAACAATTAATACCTTAATATAACTCAAATAAAATTAAAATTTGTTTGATTCCAAGGATAAATTATACAATTTCTCTTTCTTTTATGATCAAGATATAAACACATGCATAAGACATCCTGGAATTCTTGAGCATTATCACTAAAGTTATATAATTCATTAAACATAACATATTGCGTAATTCTGTATAATTAAAACATAAAAAATGTGTTTTCGGATATGTTTTTATGTTTATAACGAAATAAATACACTATTTTATATCATAATCATATTTTTTTTAGTGAAAATGAACGTGTTATAGTTATCTTATTCTCATACTAACATCCGCGTATATTCTATGTAATTTAATAATATAATGACATAGGCAATACTTTTTAAAGAAAATGAAAATGAAAAATCAATAATGACCCCTAATATTCTTATGTGAAATGCATCTGCATTTGTAAAATTAAATAACTAAATCAATCTAGTCTTACGACTCTGGAATAAATACAGTAAAGGTTTATTTTTTACACTGTATGATATGTTCGATATATTTTAAAAGATAATTTCAATAAATTAAGTCGTAAATTATATGTTTGTTTGCATTAAGGATAATATAGTGTGAATAATTGTACTAGATTAATTATGTAATGAAAGTTTTTAGATCTTTTTTATGATAATAGAATAAAACAGCGATTATAGATAGGTTCTGAAAATAACACTTTTCAAACCATATAAAGATTTTTTTTTAAATAAAATCAATCGACTCTATACTTTAAATTTACCTTTTCATTATTTTTATTATATTTTAAATCTATGTGCTCTAAAATTTAGCCCCTAAATCGGACTTTTGATGTTTAAAAAATACTTAATAAATAAAAAACATTATTTAAAAATATAAAATGATATCAAGCACATCTAGACCGAAATCACGCAAAAAAAAAGATTTATTATCGAATCTGAAAATAATTAAAGTATATTTCTATTTAAAAAACATATGTATTCTATTTTATATACACGATAGCTGAATAAAACTATAAAAATTTCTTTGAATTTGAATAATCAAACTTCTGAAAGTTGCGTGCACTTTTTATAGTAGTATATTTTAATGACGAGCTTACATAATATTGTACATTTTATCTCTATTTATGTTTACGCAAATAATTTTTGATCAATTTTATCGTTGATATGAATCTGTTTTTGCATTTACAATTATTTGAGTTACTTAGTAAATTATATTTATAAAAATTTTCCATAATAGATAATAAAAATAAATACAAATATATCCGTGGACTATCTAAAAATAAAAAATTATTGTAATATAGAATGCTAGAAAGTATGTTTATAAATTTATATTCATGGATTATGCCATTCTATACGAGTGTCATCAAAAACTAAAGATTGTAATTTACAGATAAATATTTGTATAATTTTTTATTTTTTAGATGCATGTATGTCTTTTATCCTGTAATATTCATGTATTATAGCATACTACAGGTATCAAAATCTTTGGACCTTAGACAAAATCATAATTAGCTAAATAAGAACTATATAAAATAAAGAACTTGCTAAAGAAATTTTAAGCTTTTTTTTTGCTAGCTAATTGTTCTCTTTCTTATTGTAAAAATAATTTAATATACATTATGGCATTACAATTTCAATCAGCCTAAAAATTATAAAAAAATGTATGCTAAGTTCATAATTTTATGACGCGTTATATCAAAACAAATGACAAAAAAAATTACTGGGCATTATTCAAAAAGATTGCTTGCCAGATAAATATATTCTTTCTTGTGAAAATGTCAATAATCAATATAAATTTGTATATTAATTTCACTTTATTCAAAAAATTTTTAATTTCATCATTGTAAAGTTCGCTAATTATAGCGACTATTTCTTAATTTTATATATTCCTCTAAGAATCCCCAGTATCTCTAACTTACCTGTTAACCTCATCAATGAAACAATTTCATATATTTTGCTGTTGCAATATGGTAAGAATGTGATTTGTTTGTCGCTGAAAAACATGCTACAATTCCACTCTAATGTACTTAAGTCTTTGCTACATGTATATTTATATTTCCATAGAAAGCGTATTTTGACAACAAAACACAGAAACTTCGTATTGTCTTTTTTGACTGGTCAATATTTTATATATTATCCTTTTATGTCCATTAGCTGCCGCCGAGTGCTTGTATATCTCTTCTTTGTATATTCAAATGATGAATGTGCAAGAGTGCATGGAAAAATTACCCATCAAATCCACAATACTTGATGAACTTTACATTTAATGAAGTTCATATTTTTCACCATAAAGATTTCTATATTATTTATGATCCAATCCACTTTGCTACTAATTTTACATCGTTTTAAATATTTGTCTATTTCATATATTTCTAAAGACGATACTGTACACTATATTGTCTGTAGGTCATATAAGGGCCCTTTTATTAAATTTTGAACATCTAGAATTCTCTATTCTTATTGGGTACATTGGGATTCAAGTCATCTAAAATGGAATAAGTCTTTCTTTTGAAATTCTGCTTTATATATAATTTAGTTGTTCAATCTGCTTTTTTATTCTCTTTTACAGCTAGTGTTTAATGAACGAAATTTCTATTTGAATATAATTTGCATTTTTTTTGCATCGAAATTAATAGGCTATGATTGAGAAGGCGTTTGTTAATAACCATAAAAATTTTATACCTATGTTCTTTCATTCGTTGTTGAATTGCGCTTGTAATAAACTCACATCATTTGCTACATCTCATTATAAACTTTTTAAATGCAATCTATTCCCTATTATTTGCGTATTTTCCATAGTTCACATTTTTATTCTATAGGGCTCAAAAGGGCTTACATGTTTTATAAATGAGATCAAACTTGCGATATATTTGTATTCATTTTACTTTATGTAATATAATTATAGTTTTCTTTAAAACCATAAGACACAAGAAGTTCATAGTATTCGTTTATTTTTAAAGCGCGAACTTACATTAAAAACCACATATGTCATACAAATCAACAAAAAAAACAAAGGCTTATAAAAAGAATTTTACACTTACCATCTGATTTTTCCTACTTTCAGACGATCAATAATGAACATACAATATAGGATTAAAATCATCAATGAGGTACCGAATATATATTATGGGTTTAAATTACTTTTTTGACAACATTAAAGATTGTATAATCTATAATAATTATTCCATATCTCGATAATTTTATATTGGGGCATTATAATTAGATCTAGCAAGAATTCATATTATATTTAAGTTTATTGTGTTATGAATGGGAATTTTTTATATATTATCGATTAAATGATTATATAATTAAAAAATTTTCCAACATTGTATCATATGGTTTTAGCAGTGGAAATTTTTATGATAATCGGGTTATTGTTCTATTTTTTATAAATACGAATAAACAATACGATTTATAAAACTTACAATATATTTTGCTCTAAATAATATAAAATTATAAGAACCCCCTAGAAAGAATAAGGAGCAAACTAAAAAAAGTACCAATATACACTTTAAATATTAAATTTTTTGCTTTTTTGGGTTTTTTCGTGTACATTTTTACATATCCAACATTTTAAGGTAACTTTGAGCCTTCATTTTTCGAAATCAAGTTTTAAATTCGGGAATTCAAATAAAAAATATTGAGCTTTAACTTCAATACCTAACAAGAATTTTAATATATGTTTTGAATTATAGATATTAATACAGATTAAATTACCAAGTATCCAAAAAAAATATTATGAGCAAAAAAAATCTTTGTTTTATAAATTTAATTGTTTGGAATTCAATGCACAGTAAATCACATCAATTTACTTTTTAAATAAATTGATTTGCCTAAAATGAATGCAGAAATATATTTACACTGCATTCATTTACCACTGCTGCGTATACACTTCTACTTTCGAAGATTGGACCGATTCTGCATCAAAAGTAATTTTCTTCTAAAATTTTTATTAATTTATGGGTTAATTTTCTTGTTATCGATTTTATCTATTTAGACGTGTTCAGCGTGTTCGGAATATTGCACAACTCCTTGATGCATCTTTTGACACCTTCCTCTGATCTATCTTCATCAACTGCTCTTCTATTTGCTTCTAAATAATATATCTTATGTAAGATACCCATATTAGTTAAACACATATAATTCTTAATTAGAAATTATGGGTGCTTCAAGACGGAAAATACATCAACTTAAAACAATTGAACTATATCTGATAATCCCAATTTCAAAAGAAATAAATTAAAAATAGGCAAAAAAGTTGGTTATATGGAATCTATAGTATAATAAGATAGCTGAAATTTAACTCAAATGCCGATAATGTACCAGAATCACATAATAATATTTTCCTTATGAAATTGATACAATTTGAGAAAATTAGAAAAAATTAACTGGCATGTTTTTGAAGCCGTCAACTAAACTACTTTATATTTGGATTTTTTATCGATATACACATAATTTAAATTTTTTGAGGCATTATGTGATCGTTTATTATGTGATAAGTTGATATATACATAAATTCGCTAAAAGAGTTCCAAGTTTCAATATAAAAATTATTTATAGTTTCTTGGTTATGTTATCTGATTTTGGGCCAATAATTATAATATTTAGTATACACAGATTAGGAAAAAAAAGAAATTGATCAACATGCTCAATGCATGATATAAAAATATTTGAAGCAGATATAATAATGCCAAGAAAATCATTTATATAGAAAACTTTAGGGGTGAGAATATGATATAAGATGTATGTGGCTGTGATGAATGTAAGTGGTGGTGTTATTTTATATTTTAGAAAATAATATTTGTGTTGATTTTTATTTTTAATAATCTTTTCGTAGACTGCATCATTTTAATCAATTTATAAAAGCAATATTACGATTTTTTTACATAGATTATACTAAAAGGTATATAGAAAAACAAGCTAAAAATTTGCAGAATTTTACAAGTACATTTCTTTCTGAAATTTTATTATAGTTTTTATCAAACTAAATTTCTTAACTTTATCCATAAATTTAATTATACTGAAAAAATATATGGGTTTTGTTCTCAATTAAATATTTCATCAAGAAACGCATTAACAAAAAATCTAAAATTAATATAAAAAATTTATATGTACATAAGTAATTAATTTTTAGTATTTTTAATTAATTTCATGTGTTCTCTACTTCTCATATTATTCTTATAATATTAATATTATTTAAAAAATAAAATAAAACAACGAATTTTATACATGATGCATAAAAGGGTCGAATATGAAAAATATTATTATAACATTTTTCTGACTGTTTTGTTAAAGGTAGAATTATTTTGCCTTAATGTAATATCTAATCAATAAATTAATAAGTTTATTTTTTATTTATATATAAAACAGTTAAATAGACGTGACATAAAATTATATATCTAAGTATTTTAAAAAATTAAATTTTATTTTTTTTTATGGGTTAATTTTCTTTTTATCGATTTTATCTATTTAGACATGGTCAGCGTGTTGAGAATATTTCACAACTACTTGATGTATCTTTTGACACCTTCCCCTGATCTATCTTCATGAACTGCTCTTCTGCTTCTGAATAAGATGAGTTCAATTGTATTGCGCAGTGTTAGAGCTTGCATGTATGCTTCTACTTCGTCCGGAATTTTTTACTCCTTAACATATTTTTTAAGATATATTGTGAACACCCTATCCCAAAAATCAAATATGGTATTATTCTTGTTTTACATTTGTAAATTAAACCAAGTTCTTTTGCCAAGATTTCATACTTCCTATATTTTTCATTCTCAACTTTAATTAAGTTATCAAGGCTAGTTATACCTATTTCAATCGGCGTAATCTTATTTTTTTTATCTTTAGAAAAATATCAGGTCTGTTTTTTTGATTAAAATATCTGTTTTTATTATTAAAGTAACTTATATATGTCTTAAATCATGATTAATTCGCCCTTTTACTTTGATACTTCTTGATTTTTCTATAAAACTCAAAAATATTTAAGTTTTTTTTCAACTTGAGGATTGTAAAATAATATATTGCATCCGAACTTTTTTTGGCAATCAAATTTATTTTTATAGATTTTTTGCTCTTTTTTCCTCTGAATACAATTTAGATTATTTTAAGTTAAACTACCTTGAATATAAATCTTTTATTATAATTAAAGACAGTTCGATTTTTTGTCATTGACCATTTTCATATAATTATATATAAACATTTCAAAAATCAAATTAATTTTATTTAAATTTTAATTCAAGACCACATTTTTTATTTTGATTTTCCTTGTTTAATTAGATATACTTATAAGCTTACTATAATCAGAAAATTACATCTATTTCATCAAATATTAAGGCTATTGTATTTTAAATATAAAGCTTAAAATTCTTATCAACTTTAATGTGTTTTCAATAAATTTAGTGGCTGTTTGCTGTTAAGAAATCTTTATCATCTCTTTTTGTATTCATTAAGTCCTATCCTTCAATAATGAACGACGAGGGTATGAAAGAATTTTGTTAAGAATAAACAACTATAAATCTTGTAGAACTTAAACGATAAAATTAATTCTCATAATCTATTCCTGCAGCTTCAAAGATTGTATTCGCCAAAGATTAAGGACGTTTCGCCAGGAGAATTGATAAAATGGTCAAGAAGCTTTAAAAGAATAAATGACGTAGCGCAAAATGCTGAAAATCGAAAGGTAATATTTATTTTTTTTTGGAATTAAGACAATAAAAAACTTTGTCTGAACATGTTGATCATTTACTCGGATATTTAAATAAATTTAAAATATGATAGATCATTTTTATTTACTCTAGTTTTATTTAAACGTACTTTTCATTAATAGCACGTTAAATCTCCGATAAGTCTCTACGTATTTAATTTCAAAACAAAGATAATTAAAAACAATAAATATATATACGCTGTCCAAAATTTGATATATAATATTCATTTTGAATAACACACCAAAATTTTTTTTCTTAAATAAATATAAATCTATAGTGTTTTCAAGCTGCTTTTTACGATTAGTTTTTTTATAATATCAAAGTATAATTTAAAACAGAAAAATATTTTGTTTACAACAAAGGTATTTTTACAAAAAATAGGAATTTTATTTTATTATAGGATTTATGTTTTAAATTTGTATAGCTAAATGGATCAAAATAAATTTTCATTAAGATTTGAATTTTTACAATATATATACCTTTATCCCATACTTTGGTAGATTCCAACATCAATTATTATTTATAAAAGTAGTTTTTTATTTATAGCCATATTTAAGTCGTAATTTTAGTTTTTGTTCTCAGGCACAGCTTGCTTGATTCTCTGTACGCACCGCGTTGATATACTTTCGGGTATCTTCTCCTCTTTATATTCTTCTTCAATACCCCTCCTTCTTTCGAGACCTATTAATTCAAGGGTTTTTCTCAATCCCGAGGTTTAAATATATGCCTCAACCTGGTTTGTGACATCTAGTTCCTTCAGGTACCTTCTATGATATCGTGTCTCCACACCGTCCTAAAGAATAAAATATGGGATAATCACTTAAAAAATTCAAACGTCATACATCCAAAATCTTATATAAATTTTCGTATATACATGCCATATCATTATAATTTATAATGCATAAATTACAAAATAAGGACTTCCCATTGATCAAAAGCTGTTTAGCTTTATTGGACCTTATTTATTTGAATGCCCTTATCATCAAGAATATCGAAAAATGTGTTATAAAGACATTAGATCAAGCTAGATTGCGCTTCATGTGCATTGTATTTTTTGAGGAATCATGGTACAAACAGTTATTAGAAGTTTACAGAGTTGTATCACACTTTTTAATAATATGATGAACAAACTTTTCGACTTGAAAACTCGGTTTTGCTATAAATTTAATACGAAAACACCCTTTTCACTCATGATATTTCAACTTAAATGAAAATAATATACGAAAGCTTAATTCCAAGAATATATATAAAACAAACCAGCCGTAGTAAAAATAAGCAATATTGCTATAATGCAAACATTTATTTTTAATTTAAGGCAGGCCATATATTTTTAGCCCAGTATGAAAATCCAAACTTTATAAATATATAGGCAAAGCAATAACAAAACCAGTAAACAGACTTATATTAGAAATATAAGAAATAATGTATACATACAATATTGAACATCACATATTTTTTTTTATAAAAACTCGAAAATGTCTTACATCACTAAATAGGATGGTTTACATACTAAATAAAATACGTCATATATATAAAAAATAGAAATGTTAGCTTAAGCAAACAATATACATTAATAATATCAATAAAAAAAACTACAGCAATAATACTATAAAAAAGAAATTGGTTTTTTAATGTTGTAAATAATTTGAGATATCATGAAATAAATCAATATTAAACTAAAACCTAATATAGGATTTAATCTAATAATTTATATAGCGCAAAGTTATATAAACCCTATATATTGCATTAATAAAACATAGATTTATATAAAATTTTGGGGAAAATAATTTTCTCATCTTTATGAAAAGAAATTTCTTTTTTTAAAAGAAAATTTATAATTCTTATCAACGTATTATGTAACCCGATGATGAATTTAGACACTTTCAACCACTAAAGTGCGAAATTCATAAAATACAGTTTTGTTTAAAAAACCCGATTTTTGCGCCAAATACGAGTGATGGAATAAATTAGTTTGAATTTAATAGTTCACATAAATCTTAAACTACTAATAAACCATAGAGAAATATATTTAAAAGTCTGATATTTTATTCTATAATTTAGATATATATTTGAGCCTTATGTGCATGATTACAGCATTGCAAAAATTAATATAACATTTAATTACTAATTTTTTTTGAATATGCTATCCATAAATCAATAAGATATATTTGCACAGTAACTTCATATAAATTTATTCACATTACAAAATTTATTTTTTTTGGAGATAAAAAATTTCTGTTATTTGCTAGGTATATTAATACCATAGTTTCCGCTTTAATACTACATTTTATGACTGTAAATCATATTTTATGAATTTTTTACGAAAAAAAATTATTTTATTAAATATAACATTACATCTTGTACTATATCTAATTTATAATGATGTAAATGCCCTCAAGACATAATAAAGTTATGATTACGGCTTTTTAATTGACTAAAAAGATAAACTAAAATCATAAAAATAGGGTTATTTTGTTATAGCTTAAAACAGATAATTCCCAGGCAAAAAAAATCAGTATAAAAAGTCGGGCCTGTGATATAAATACGCATGTTTCATTTGGTTTTATACATGTTTTAAGCAAAAAACAATTACGTCTATTACTTAAACTTATCATGTTTATGTAAGTGAATGTGGTTTGATTTATGCACCAATTTATCGTTTCAATATGTGTTTATTACTTCTTCTTCTATATTTTTAGGCGTATAAGACGAAAAAAATATTTATTGGATTAGTTTTCACGTTACTAAGTCTATATATTTCTAACAAATTATTTTTTATCTTTTTAAAGTATTTATTTTAGCTTATTAAACTACTAGCGTTAGACAATGGTCGTTTATTTGAATATATAGTATTGCTTTTCTGAAATATGCAAGTGATATAAATACGACACTATATAGCATTAATTAGATGACATAAATAACATCAAATTTTCTTTCATGAAATATGCAAGCCAATAAATGCATCCGCTAGCGAATTTATAGTATCTCAATAAGCCTCAAGTGCCAAATTCGAAACATGTGTATTATCATGTTTATAAAATTATAGCAACGAAAATATTTACGCTATAACTATATTAAAGAATCAGAATTTCTCTATTTAGAATATAAATTGTTGCCCAATTGAAGGGTCTATTCCGAAACAGATATCGTAATTTTCTGCTTTAAATAAATTTAAAATTCATGTAAAACCGCAGAATGTTTATTTTATGCTATATGAGCCTTCTATGTTATATGAAAAACCGCAAAAATGTATTAGATAAATTTTGCTAAGTACTTCATGGGCATTAGTGCCTTAAAAGTTGGTAAATCTACATTTAGAAGGAATTTTATAGAAATAGCGCATTTTTATATATTTTTGAGGGCAAAAATTTTGTCTTTTTATAACAAAATCCTTCTAGATTATAGAAAAACTTTTTAGAGTGCAAAAAAAATAAATTCTATCTGCTATAAATCATCAAAATTGATAATGCACAGCTAACGCATAACTAGAGACATCCATAACCAATCATGACGCTTTTTTCTGTTTAAATTACAATTTTGGTTTAGAACAGTGGCTAAAACGCTATTTTATGTTTAAATTACGTATTTATAATGTGACAACTTGTTTAACTCCTTATTGCATAATAAACTCAGATTTACCCAGTACATTTATCTATAGTTGAACAGAAAGCAATTTTATTAGTTACTAGAATGGATCTATTTTTAGTTGCGTTAACACATAGCTATGTTTTCTCTGTAGTTATTTTTAAAGCTTTTTGTTTGATTATGTTGTAACTTAGTCGAAAAATAAGCTCGATTGTGCCAAGCGGGCTAATGCATTTTATATCATTAAGACTTTAAAATGAGAATTTAGACGTATTGGACACAGATAAAAATCGTAAAACAACATGCATTGTAAAAATAGTCGTCTAAAATTCCTTAATAGATTATCACAAAAAAATATAATCAACTAATCTTAATTTCAGTATTATTTGTTAGAATTATAGGTCGAAAAAAAGACAAAACTATAATAAAGACAACAAAAAAAGGCACATTGATGAATTATAATATTAAAGATCGAGATGTTTTTATATGAGGAAAGAAAAAAACACAGACGATAAATATTTACTAAATTGGAAGTTTTTGAACAATTTCAATATGGCTCTCAATTTGAAATTTAATATTTTATTAAAGCATTTTGAAAAAGTTTACCAAGCCAAAAATAATGTTTTTAAAGATTTAAGCTGTATAAATTATTTTTGAAGCCACATTCAAGCTTTCAAGCATTATTTCTTCAAAATTTAATTTTAAAATACACATATTCATGTCTTGTGAAATATTATTGACAACCTTATCGTAATAAAATGTACTTGAGTCAAATACGGAAAATTGGCGATAAAAATCATGAATACCTTGACTTTTTCGTAATGAAGATCCATATCTTTTTAAGAACCTGGAGGTGTAATATTTCGTAATAAAGAATCGTGGTTATTTCTTCTAATTTTTCTATTGAAATTGTGATAAAAATTATCTTTATGTCGTATTTCTTTGTTTTTATAAATTCATATAGATATATTTCTTTCCACACATTTTATTTGCAATTTCTGTTTCTTTCTTCATCATTTCTACCGAAGCGTCCATGGATACATCGAGTTCTATAATATGATCCAGACAGTTTCTTAAACACTGTATGTATTCCAATATTTTGTTTTTAATGATTTTATGTGATAATCTATTAGAGATTACTTGAAAGCCGATATAAAGGTATCCTTCAAATATATGAAAAAATTTTCTACAGCGTAACCAATCAGATTTTTTATTCTAAATTCTTCAAAAAATTTAGGCGTCGAAAATTCGATTATGAGAGTGGCCATTATGTTAATTTTTGCCAATATATCGCGGTCCGATTTTTAAAAATGTAGTTGCACAATTTTTTTTTCATTTTTGCCATGTTTGTGTTTCTTATAAAGACTCGAACTTAACAGATTCTTTTTTTGCTTGAAATCGTTTTTTTTGTCTATCTTTGTTTCTGGTGCATGTAAAGGTAACAAGTAAGTGTTCATCTCTTCAATAGTTTCTCCTTGTTTTTCAATTAGAGAAAGTTCTTTATTGTTTTTTTTTGGCATTGTTTGATTTTATAATTATATTGGATCGATGAATTGAGTTTATTTTCCAAAAATTGAAAGAAGCATATGAATTCGATGTGAGTCCGTGTCGTTGTCATTAATATACGCAAATAACAGTTTTCTTGAATTTTTACGTCTTTCAGCTCTAGTTTGTCTACAAATTCATGATCAAACTCAATGATTTTTGTATAATAACTGTATAAAGAGAGCTTTCATCACCCATATATTAAAATATTTATACATAAAAGATGATTCGATTGGGATTGCCTTGGCAAATCTATATAGATATAAGAGATTTTCTGAAGGTTTTTATTTCGATATTAAGTCTTTTAAAATAAAGAAATAAGAAAAATAAATTTCAATGAATTTCATTACATCCTTCTTATTTTGGGCAACGAAATTCAATTCGATGCCAGATCTTGATATTTTTTGATCTATATGACAACCTTGCGATACTAAAAAGCTATTATGGACATTTATCATAAGACTTATTATCTCCAAATAAACTTTGTAAATGTAATATTCTCTATTGGTGACTCGACTGTTCATTTTAATAGACACGTAAGATACAAGAGAAGCGATAAATGTAAGATTTATTATAATAATCGTGAATTTTTCCAAATTATTATTTTGACGCCTGTTATACCATTAATATATTCGTCTAAATCTAAAAATGAAATCTTTTATTATATGTATTTTTTAATTCATTCAAATCAGGCCCATAATTATCTTCCCTAAAGTTTTTACTAAAGATTACGCGCATATCTTCATTATAATTTAAATTATCAGGGATTCCTACATTCCATGACAGTTTATATTCTTATAAACAATCGAAATAATATTTTTTAATATTTGAAATAAAATTATTAGAAATGATATATTCAAAGTCTGTATATTGGTGTTTTAAATTGGTATAATCCCCGTCGTCTTCTTGATTTGCTGTTATGTACATAACGTTCCAACATTTTCTTTGTTTTAAAATATCGATAGCTGACAGAAAGCCTTGATAATCGAATTCATTTTGATATATTTATGGCAAAAGATGTTTTCGACTAAATAATAATACTTAAAGCATGAAGCCCCCAATGCTCTCTGATATACATCTTGTGGAATGGTATTGTCGATTTTTTCATTGTTAAAATCTTTAAAATATTCATTGAGTGTCGATAACTTTTTTTTTGTGTTTTCATCATCAATTTTTCCGATGAACAAAAAAAAATTCTCTATAATACATAATATAATTTCTTTGTATTTGCAACCCCGGGCTGTACACTCTATTGAAATACGAAAAATTCTCCAATAAATGGTTTCAAAAATAGCTTTATTTAAGTCGATGATCAGATTATCCATCTTAAGAATACTGATCAAAGAATTTATTCCTTCGTTGGAGATCAAGAAATAAATAAAATATATTTAATGCTTACTGTTTATACGTGGGGGCATTGGAATCTCGATTGATACAATTATTATACTTATTTTGTTTATGGGTTTAATTTTAATCCATTTATTGAGGTAATTTTCATCAAGAATACCCAATAAAAATTTGTTGTAAATATAAATTTTGTGCCTCTGCGAAATCATAACATCATGTTTAGGATTTTTCTTTGCAATATAAAATTGGATCTTTTTCTCATGTTAAGAAAAATACACCTTCTACACATTGGATGTCTGGAAAAAAATCTTTTATTATATTTTATAGTAAACAACCGGTATCATTTTTCCTGAACAATAATTGGTTTTCTCAAAATTCAATTATAGTCTCTTTCAAATTAATAACTGATAGTCTTTTTTATTACCACATGTAAAGTCTTAAATAAATCTATTAAAAGACTATAAAATAATTATTCTGTGGCGAAGTAATCATATTATACGTGTTTATAATTAAATTCCAAATCTACGGTATCAATTTATTTATCAAGAAAATCTTTTTCAAAGTCAGGATTCTTAAAAAAGTTTGAAAAATCATAAGAGATTTGATAAATGCAATACTACATATAAACATGCTGTAGATAGTCACATCAACATTAATATAAGCCCTTATAATGCCATTTTTTGATGATAAAGGTTTTTTTTAAGTCTTCACCGCAAGGTCTACCTCCTCCGTTTATTATAAGATACTCAAGTAAATGAACACTCCCTTTTATCTCGTCCTGGAAGGATCCAACTGCAATAGATAATGAGCAGGAGCTATAAGAGCATTGACCGGTAACTCCAATTAAAACATCAATGTCGATATTAAGTCGAAAATTTTCATGAGTATTATATCATCTTCTGATTTATTAATTCTGCTTACATCAACCGGTCAAAAAAGAGGTTATTTTTTTGTAAATATTATAATCTTGATAACATTCTTTTCAACCACTTCTTATTTTAAAATTTGGGGTCTTTAAATTCAATTTAGATTTAAAATCAATAGGCTAAGATGAGTTGGAGATCTCCATTTTACACAATAAGTTGTCATGATAGATAAAAGCTTGAGTGATAATCGGATATATATTTTCAAAGAAAAATTATTATTCGTATCCTAAGTTGAAATTTATAAATTTGCTTCACTCAACTAAGAGCGAAAGTAGCTATTTCGATATCCAAAAAACTGATATTTATTCATATTTAGATCAGATTTTCTTTAAATAAAGCCGAATTTCTGGTATTAATATGTAAAGTGTATACTTCGCTTAATACATAGTATTTCTTTCATGAACAGAATCTAATGTATTTATTTGAATATAAATGTATTTTTGAGTTTAATATTAGACTTTTTATAGATTTAGGGCTACAAATAAGATCACATTATTTATTTTAAAAGAAAATTATTATCAAATATATAATTCGTAAAATTCATATTGTCTCAATTTCATTTGATGTATGTAACAGTATGTTTAAAAAGCTAATTAAAGAAATGTATATAGTGTAATTAATTTTTCTAGACAGCTTCCTGCAATTTTATATTAACTTTATGCAACAAATGATGGTAAAATATTGTGTTCTCTTTTAATGCGTTCTTTCTACAATAAAAAAACATGACTTGCCTAACTTTTATTTATTGAAATACTTTTATATACGTTCAGTTATGATATATTTAAAAAAAATTTATAAAGCAAACGATGCTCATTTTGCAATCTTATAGTCTATACATTTCAATTGTTGATGAAATATTTTAAGCTGATTCGTAAACAGTGTGTTTATTTTTACTTTTGCGCTTCTTGAAATAAAAATACAGTTTATTATTAGAATAGTCTATAAAAAGACACAGTATACCGAAATTTTTCTTAAAATTAATATATTTTTTATGAAATAAAACATATCTAACAAGTATCAAAAAATATCATATATATCTTACATATGTAGTTTACACGTAAGGATTTTAAATTAAAAAAAATTTGAACTTTTACCTGTTTAATAATTAGAAAATACAGCAAAGATGAAATTGGAAAATATAGCAATCAATATCTTAAACAATAAATTTAATTCATTAAATATAATTGATTTATAGCAAAATCTAATTCACGCTTGATAAAACTTCAAATTTACCCTTAATTTTTTTTTTGAATTAGATTTTATTTAATTATTGCTATTAAGTTTCTACTTTTATATATGAAAATTATGAAAAAATACTATAGCACGAAATAATATTAAAATTTTCATAATTTTAGCATTTATACTGAAATTCACGTAGATAAAGTTATATTATATGTTATGAGAACATAAATTATTTTGTTTTTCATTATATATGCTGCGTTCTAAACATTTATTTAAAAAGCATATTTAATCAGCTATAATTGATTATAAAAATAAAATAAACTCGTAAGGTGTAATGTTTAAAATATTAAACTTTATTCGTATATGTGCACACAGAAAAAATAAATTATTAAGGGTATCATAAAGTCATTAAAAAATTTTAATTAAAGCAACAAATAGAAAAACCTATAATTTCGAAAGCTGCCTTCTTTAAGTATTTTACGCTATAGATACTTGTTATTTTCGTTTTGATGATTACTCAATAAATGTTATGTTTATCAAGTAGCAATAGTTCCATTAAAACCTTTTTTAAATATTATATTACGATACAATTGGTTTTTTGTAGTGCATTTCTTGTAAAAAATAAGCTTAACAGAATTTTGAGTATCTGTAACCTTTAATTTTTTTAATATTTTACATATGTTTTATTAAATTATAAAAAAACAATATTTAAGCCGACCATGTGACGTAAATATACAGTTGGTTTATTTATGACTATAATTGGCAACTAATTAATATTATTTTTGTCGGGATATACAAATTCTTATATATATTATGCATAATAAAATATCATAGTAAATAAAAACGTGTAATTCAAAAAAATAACATTGATATGCATTAAAAAAACAAAAATCAATGCATTCTAGTTTCTAAAAGCACATAATCTAAATTAATGCCTCTACATACATCGTATAATAACAGTTATATAAAAGACTAATATGATTTGATTTCATATATTTAATTTAATTATTTAGACGAAATCAACATATCGGGAATATTGCACAACTCTTTGATGCATCTTTTGACACCTTCCAATGATCTTTATTTATCGACTGCTCTTATTTACATAAAAAAGATGTGTTCAGTGTCTTGCGCAGTGAGTGAGCTTGCATATATGCTTCTACTTTACCAGAGAGTTATAATTTCACAGCAAATTTTGCATATAATTTTGTGACCACCACATCCAAAGTCATCACATCTGGTATTATTCTTGTTTTACATTTGTAAATTAAAACGCATTCACGTGTCAAATATTAATACTTCCTATATTTTTTTATTCTGAAGTGTGTTAAATTTTCAAGGCCAGTTATACCTATTTCAATCAATTCAGTCAGATTTTTATTTTATTGTGTGAAAAATATCATGTCTATTTCGTTTGATTAAATTTTCTGTTTTTATTCGGGTATCAAGCTTTATTTCTTCGTTTTTGTTTTCGCAGATCTCTTGTACTGAGTGCATTCTGATCTTGTTGGTTTGATTTAGTTTATCGTCTTGATAGGAGGAAATAAAGAGATCATATGATTTTTTCGTGCCTTTGACGTGGCATCATGCCCTAACATTTTCTTGCATTCTGTTGCAAATTAATCAATTGTTTACATGGATTCGTTACAATGTTGGCATTTTTTACTTATCATCAAAAAAAACATTCTGCCTTGAATGCAACATTAATAAATCCTTCACCTGGTTAAATGTTACATGTTTATATTCATCTAAATGATCCAACGCATTTAATTCTTGGCTTCAAAAAAAATTTGGTGCCATACTTTGCCTTTAATTTTACACAATAGACTTTCTTGTTCTTTTTCTTCAGTGTCTTAAAATCAGTTATATTGGCATGATTTCTATTTATAAGATATTCTTCAATTATTGTGAGATGTGTCTTTTATATGTTTATCTACCATTCAATATTACTGCCCATTTAGGTATACTCTTTATACTGTTTTCAAGAAAATTTTGAGCTGGTAGATCATCTTCTTAGCTTCAAATAGAATATTACATATCGCACGTCATATTTCATTTCTTAGCATATAATTTTTGTTTATTACAGGCTGGTGGTGAATAGAAAATTCGTTTAAAATATCTCTTATCTTATAATAAATTTTCGTATCCTTCCTGTTCCATTTTGAGTTCACATTGAAAGTAATATGTGTGTGATGTTGTATGTTTCTTGATTGCTTTAAAAAAATTAAAAACATTCAATTAATCTCTCATAAATTTCTTGTTCAATTTATTATTCGTTATATAATTATATGATAAGTTTTTAGCTTTATATCCGATTTTCTGGTTTCATAAATCCAATATATTAATAAACTGTCGGTTCTCATATTCATGTTGCTTCATCAGCGCACATTTCATGGCGGCTTATTTTTATTTATTTCGAGGCCTGCTGCATTAAAGATGGTAGATGTCCACTTTGTCATATGTTATGGTGCTTATGGTATAATTATTATTTATTTAAGGTCATCATGAATAGTAGATGATTTTTTGTATAGGAGTTTTCAGATTTCGTTACAGTTACCCTCGGAAAGCGTTCATTTAATTTTCCAATCAAGAGATTCATATATTGGACATATCATAAAGGTTAAATACTGTCTTCTTGTAGTATATTAGTATATATTTTATTATGCGCTTTTTTCTCTATAACTTAACCCGGAAGATATACTTTATTTGCTTGATATCTTTTTTATAAAAGAAGTTGTCCATGTGGGTGGATTTTATTTTTATATACATGCTTGTTTCATGTATTGTTCTATTTAGTCAAATCGTTTTTTTATTTAAACTCGTTGTATATGATTATTTACATATTCTATATTTATCGCAATAATAATAAGAGCTTGTTCTTTTGCTCCCTGAACGCGCCTTATTGTTACTAACTTCTATTCAGCACTAAATTCTCTTGTCAGACTATACTAAATGATTTTAAAAACCGCTTTTGTCGACAACGCACATAAATTAGACATACATGTGACTGTTCTGAATTCATGATCTATCTTGACATCTTATTTGGTATAAGATACGTCAATCTGATCAAAATACATTCTTCTAGAGGGCAAATTTATGAAACATTCATTAGATACCTTCTGATATATGAATTTTTCGTCGCTTTTTATTTTTTTAATGAAGAAATCAAAGTTTCTATCTGGTCCTGCAGCTTTCCATAAGGCTGTTGTTATATTATATTATCAAATTATTCATCAGTTTGAAGCTTATTTTTAGTCAATTTTGGACAGGTGGAAATGGGCATAGGTAATTGTTATAATTATTTTTGGTATGATTTTCCACACTATCCCAAATTTTCATCAATTTTTTTTTGTTCATTTGACGTTATGATTTTAAATTTTTGTTTGAGTCAATCCTCCGTAAAAAAAGGTTTCCTATTAAGCTCAGAGCAGTTATTTTCTCTGGTAAAGTCACATCTTTTTTTTTGCTGCTCTATCCTTTTTTTTAATATTCTTATATTTTCTATATAAACAGTTAACATTGTTTTTTGATGATTATCTATGTCTAGGATCATGTTTCTTGATCGCATTATTTTTCTGTAATTTTTTTACTCCCTCTTCTTAAAACTCACTGCGTTTATTTTTATTACTTTTTAGTAGATCTTTTATTCTTTCCAAAAGCACAATTAATATATTTTTTCCGAATTATATTCGTTGTTTTTTTGTTTTATTGATAGGCGTTTGTAGGTCTGTTGTGCGGTTGGTGCAAGATTGCAAAATAGGGCATATTCTTAAGATTTTGGGTGGATATAATTGTCCCTATTATTATATTATTAGTTAGAAAAGTTTAGAGAAACTTTCCAGTATGAATATCTTTTTCTTTCAAATTCAACGATGTTTGTTTTTTTTTAAGGTTTCTAGTGTTTCTTTAGAATTCCTTGCACACAAGTCTTTTAAGCAATACAATTCCAAATTTAAAATGGTTCTTCAGTTTTGTTCTTTTGGAGTTTTTGACGAGTTCGGCATAAAATAATTTGAAAACCTACTTCCTTTATATTTTGATCATTTACTGCTGTCGCTCTTCTTTAAAGTTCTTGTTGGGACAAATTACATTGTAATTTCAATTGCAATATTTTTGGATTATCCAATCCACTGTGTGGCATACGATTGAAGCGTATTATTATTTGCGCATGGGCATCACGAGCCCATTCATTCATATAGGATTCTGTTGACGGGATCATTGATTTAAAATTCAGATATCTTGTTGATTTTTTAAAGGTGTTTGCGAATGTTTAAATGCCAACACATCTTTTTGATCGGTTACAGTCACAGTTTTGCATAATTTGTCATATAGGTTTCCTGCCAAGATTAATTTGTTTTACTTATTTCGCAGGATCATATATTTTTTTCATGTATATGTATTTAAAACCTATCATATTTCGAGAGGGATGAAGGAATAAGTATGATTCAAAGTTTGCACGTCAATAAAAAACAAAATTTTATGATATTTTGTAACATTTTTCACTACCGATAATATCAAATTTATATTATATATTTTTTTATTCTTAAAAGTGTGAATTGAGTCAATCGAATTTAAAAAATTATTCTGTAAATCTTTTTTTTGCTTTTTATTGTGTATTTAAAATTTAAGGCTCGATAATTTAATATTTTTGTTAATATTTCTATCCACCACATAAAAAAACATATTTATCTCAGCTAAAATAGAATTCCAATAAGATGGTCATTTATAAATTATCTGCTCATATTCAACTTTTATGAATATTGCAAATTTTTAAATAATTAATATTTTACATGTGTTCAATAGAAGCAATAATTAAATAAAATTTATCATAAATTTTACTTCTATGAATTTTAAAAATAACGGACCCTATGGAGAATGCGTTTCATAAAAAGAACAATGAACGCTTGGTAGGCCCCGTTGGTGGCATAGCGAATCATGAAGAAGTTACCGTAATCATGGGCAAGGATGGGAAGGATTACTTCTTAATTTAAAATGCGTATAATGGAAAAATACATTCGTCATCAAATAGAAAATAAACAATAAGCTATGATGAAGAACAGGGTTGCTAAAACATTGGTTACACAGCAGTATTTGTAAAAATTCATATTATAGGTTTGTGCTTTTAACTATAAAGAAACAATTTTTTATGATGCTATTTTTCAAGTACAAATCGAGAAATATGACAGTGCTTTGTATAAAAAAGATGAAGATGATAAAACGCTAAATGATCAAGATCTAAAAATAACTCATGATATAATCAATGATTGTGGCATATAAAAAAATAAATAATAGTTGCTTGAAGATGTCTCGAATGGTATTATAAAATCGTATATAATTGCAATTGTGCTAATAATAGAACTAAAAATCCAGTTTCTTAATAAGCCTGTTATAAAACAGACGATATTCTTAAAGCTTGATAATATTCAATTACGGAAACAATATGAAATAGAAAAAAAAACAAAACACTAATTTATAAAGCTTTTGACCAATATCATCAATATCTAAAATTATTGAAAAAAATCAAAAGCACTTAATATGGTTTTGTATTTTTTGATAAATTCATAAGATCAATACGAGAAATGTTATTACACCAGGGTCATTTTGACATATATGACGGGGATTCAAAATTCCTTGCAACTTTACACACAAATAAAACTAGCTTAAGTGATTTAATGTATACTGATCATTTAAATAATAAAAAAGAAATATGAATCTGAAATGGAGAAGGTTTTGATATAAGTTCTTATTTCGGAATTTATAGAATAATTATACAGACAACTTGACTATGATTCAGCGCCTGTGAATTCAGTTTCTTTAGATATAAATATATGGGATACACATAATAAAAATACACTAAGTGTTCTGGAAAGAAATTTATTTTTAATCATTCAATAATTTTAACTCTAAGAATTTTAGAATCATCTAAAGTGCAAAAATTTTCTTTTCTATAAAGCTTATGCTACCTATCCTATTTTATATTATTGCGATAATCGGTCTTGTTGTTTCTGAATATAAAAAATTCTAGTGAAATAAAAAATAAGAATATAATTATGTCGGGATGTGTAAAACTAGCAGGAATAGGATACATGGATGCTTAAGTGTACCATTTTATACTTTAAATATGATTATGTGAAGTTAGGAAAGCTTTTATGTATAGTTGTCAATTTATGCACAGTGTATTCACCTATATGAACAAATACGGTTTCTATATGAGAGATTTGTTTGATTGTATTCTTTTTCTAGTCTAATAAAAACCCACCGGTGCTTGAATTTATTGGTACATACTATATTTACATTGGTATTTGTGTTACTTACCACAGTCGGTCATAAAGTTTCCAGCTTGCTTGCTGACAGTCTAAAGATTTTTTTCAAAAATTAAATTGATTGTATGGGCTTCTTTTGCAATCGAATTTGTTTACGAATCTTTTGCTTTATTTATCGGTCTTGTTTGCGGCAGTGTAATGTCTCTGTTCGTGGCTACAATCCTCATTGTTTTTTTTCATAGTCGTGTTGATAATCCGTTATTAGAAGATACATTTTTCATAGATTCAACTGTGACAACATATTATTCAATATAAATTATTGTTTTGCTCGTATATTCGTTATATCATCTTAAAATAACATTAGATAACGAGTATTTGCGGGATTTCTTTATTGATGATGAATTAAGAAAAATGTAATGTTAGAAAAATTGACAAACTTGGAAACAAGTTAAAAAACATACAACAATCTCTAGATGTCACTCCATGTAAAACGGTTCTGCCTTGGATGGATTTTGTATTTTTGAATTCTTTGACAATTTTTTAGTAATTATTTCTATTTTATTTTTAAGATGAAGATTTATCTCCCAAAAATGTGGCTTAAGTTGCCATAGTAAACTTAAATAATGCATTTACATTTTCATAATGTTTTTTTGTAGTGCGAAATTAATTTTTTAAATAATTAATGATATAACTAAAATTCAAAAAAGTGTATTCTATCGGTATTCTTTGTTAATCAATTGAGTTAGATTTATATTTAAATTGAATTTTTGTATTGTAAATAACCTACTATATTTTTTTTGTAAATATCCTTGGTTTATATAAATAGCTTTGATAACACCCTTTAAATGTGATTCGTATTTAAAAAGACACGGATTTTTACAATTATTTAAATTATAGGTTTTTGATATTTCGGATTATCACACAAACCTATAGATTCGAAAGGTTTGACGGACGATCATGAATTTTGAATTAACCTAAATCATTGAATCAACCCTTATAATTGTATATGAAAGATTAATTTATGACGAATTTACCAATTTTTTATTTTTTACTGAAATATATCTTCTTTCTAGAATTTTCGCTTATTACTATTAGGACTTTTGCTATTCCGCTGCACCTCCAAATATATGATCCTTTACATTTTCTATTACTAGCTTTATCTATGTTTATAGGACCTTTTTGACTAAGTTTTAGTCGATTGGGGGAGGTGATTCTATATACAATTCGCCGCTGCTTAATTTTGCTATCACCACCACTCATCATTTACCTAATTCTTTGCTGGACAAAAATGACTTCACTTGATATTCGAAACAATAAGGCGTCTATCACATCAATATAAATTTAGTCTTGTTAGTTTTTTACTATCTAGCTTCGACAGACCGTTCTCTTTCGGACATTTCTCGTTTTTGCGTAAATTCATATAGATTCCGAGGTTGCATTGCGTTGAAACTCCAAACATCTTTTTTAGGTAATTTAAACTAACTGCGCTACCATACACTATCTAAGGATAAATATTTAATTAAATTTACTAAACAATAAAAATTATTGATTTTAAGATCGGCTATCATAAAATATTTAAAAAAAAGCTTATTTTCGTCCTCACACAACGAATTGGCATCATATTTCTTGTCCTTGTTCTTGTTGCAAAATTTATATAAACATAGATTTCGGTATTTTTATTATTATTCAAGTTATCAGCATTTGCATGTTCAATCATCCTTCTTGTATAATATCTTTATTTGCATCAACGATTATATAAATAAGTCTCATTCTATTCAAATTTATTTTTTTTATCCACCAATCTTGTTTTAGTCAGGTAATAAAGACAGCTAGAGGAACCTTTCACTAATCAACACGTGCAATCATACCGTTTACTCATACACATACAACACAATATCAAGTATAAAAATTTTTCTTTCCACAATACATCACCACTAACTATATTATTGTAAATTTAATGCCATTAACGCATGATTTCTCATGATTTTTGGTGCCTAAATTTGAGATAAGCTATTTAAAAGTCTCTATAAACTCTTTCTCAAAACCCAAAAAACATTATATAATAATTTATAGGACTGTTTATATCAACAGCTCCGCATTTGAAGAATTTCTACTTTATTATGTAAAAATTAGAAAAAGATATTTGACCATACAGAATATTAAAGAATAGATAAATATATAAATACTTAATTTACAATCCATTAATATTTATTCTAATCATTACGTGCGAATTTGGCTATTTTTTACTCTTTCTTTGTAAAAACAAAAAATAATCTATTATAGTTTAATTTTCCAAGATTTTCATGGTTGATTTTTAAGAGTAAGAAAAAAAAATTTTTGTCATAGTTAAATATGAAAAAGCATCACTCCATGCTTTGTGTCGATGATATCTAAATGTGTTGTGATGAGATAAATACACTGAAACTTATTGATATAATTAATATGAATAAAAATCAAATGGAATTACTAATTCATCATTAAAATACATAGAATGAAAATTTATTATCAGAAAAAAATTAAATGCATCGAATATGATTTCCCTAGTTAACTTTTTAAGAAACAATCGCAATAAAAGACGCTAACTTGCCTATTTATTATCTAAAAAATAAAGGAATTTTTTTCTTTCCGCCTTGATTCATTCCAACGTTTTAAAAAAAATATTGTTCTTCGGTGTAAATCGTATACATATATTTGCAATGTAAAAAATTTATTAAATGCATAAACTACATAAAAATTACTTAAGTTCTATATAGTAGAAGGTTTAAACATTCATGACAAACATATTTCTATACTAGGAATTAAAAAACAACCGAAAAATCTTATAATTATAAATTGTTAAGATATACATGCAATAAAAGTTTCGTGAAATGAATTACATATTCAAAATATATCAATATTTTGAATCGCTAAAAATTTATTCTTCGCATTATTCCATCTTGGAATTTTTATGATACACAGAATCTTGATTACTAAATGAACCCAATTTATTTAAGTTCGATATCATTATAAACAAACACAAAATGCTAAAAATTTAGGCTTTATGTATAATATTCAAAAAATTGCTCAATCAAATGTGAATTTCTTGACAATTTATATTGTAAATTTTATAATTTATAAAATTTAGTTGTAAAAAAATTCTTTGTGAATTTTTTTAATTTAAGCAAGTTTATTGAACATATTTTATCTTAATATGTGCTTTTCATTATGCAGAAAAATTTCTTTCATAAGCATATCTTATATACACATATTTTTGATTAATTGCGGAAATAATTATACTTTGTAGATTTATATGCCCAGTTTCCCAACTAGATAAATAATAAAAAAGTTATGATTTTCAAAAATAAATTATCATAATCCTACTCTTGTCGATCTAATTGATAAAAAATTATTAAATGGTATAAATCATATATATACTATATGTTTTAGATATGTTACAATGGAAACTGTTAAAGCTAATAGGCTAGAAATTTTAAGGCTAAAATATACAACAAGATGTTTAAAACTATAATCGGCTTTGATTTCTTTATCTAAATCAATTATACTATATCTTATCATAAAATTTATGTTAATATAATAAAAATATAGTTTTTAGATGCTCAATTGTTTCTTGCATATCTTTGACTTTCGTAATATACCCAAAAAATTAAATATATGTACAAAAGACAAAGTAAAACTAAATAAAAAACCACAAAAAAAATAATGCAAAAAGTTTAAAAAATATAGTTAATCTAGGAAAGAAATCGATAGTAAATTTTATAGTGTGCAATCCATTGTATATTTATTGCGCATGCATAAGATTATAGCTATTTTTGAAATAACAGAAGTAAAGCGCTAACACCACTAATATGATTTCCTTCGCGACTGCACAATTTAATAAAATTATGAGCTCGATATAACTTTTGATATTGATCATATATCTTGACAGCTGGAATATTTTATACTAGAAATGTTAGACTAGATGTTGAATATTGTTATATGAATATATGCTAGCATATACGATATATAAGATTCAGTGTTCAAAAACAAATTTAAACTCATATTCCATGTATTAATAGCATTTATAAAGTCACAATGTCTTTCTTTACATTTAATTAACATTAGCGTTCTGATAATACTATGCATATTATAAGTTTTCGGCATTAAATTAAATATTTTTTTTTACGCATATTTTATATTGATAGTGATATTTTTTTTGTAGCAGGATGGTTGAATTAGATGATTGATTTCTTAAATCTTCATTCCTAAAGCTTATATAAGAAAATTTTAAATAAAAACATTTAATCGTTTATATTAGATAGAATGATCAAATAATAATTATTTCTAATAAATTTTCTAAAATTATACAATAAATTCAGGTAAACTTAACCTTGATGGTATTTTTTAAAAAACAAAGTTTATAAAAAAAATATTTATACCAGATTAATGCTTTTATATATTAATACTAACGAGAAAATATTCATATTTTCAGTTATATTGATCTTATATTTTAAAGCACCACCGATTATTCAAATATAGCATAATAAAAAATAAGAATAAGCTCAAAAAAATCATTTTGAAGGAATTTATAGATAACACCATTGATAAAATAGTTTTTAAAGTAATTATTCGTTTTTTATACAGAACTTTGGCTGTGATTGTTATATATCTTGTATGCTTATAATAAAATACTTCTTAATTCCGACCAAAGCTCTAGTTTTATATCAGTTTAGATTTGATTTTGATATCGAAACTCTAATTTGCGCCATTATAAATTTTAGAAAACAGTGTTTGTATAAAAAAAATGCAAAAAATTAACTCTAAAATTATAAAAATTGATGGTGTCAAAAATAAAAATATCGTATTAGATATAAGTATAGATGGGTTTTTCCTAGTATTTAGAATTAAAAACACATAAAAAATGCAATTAAAAAAAAATAGTGCTGAGGATTATATATGAAAATGCTTTAAATGGTAAAAAGAAGCTTTTTAAAAATATTATTAAGCCTATTTTCATGTGAAATTTATATTTTTTACCTTTAGGATATATCGATCATGGTTTATACAAGGGTTTTAAGCAAAGAACTTTATATGATAGAATTGTTGACAAAGAAAAAAATAAAGGACGCAAACTAAGACGGTTATCTACCATCACAAGTTTTAGCTAAAAATATAGTTGGTAGAAAGATACTTTTATCTGATATTCTGTTTTTAAATCTTTTTTAGAAAATTTTATTATATATTTTGCCAAGATTAAACTCGATTAAATGACTCTAAATCCACATATCTATGATAATTTAAAATTTTAATAAGTATTACAGCTTATTTTTAGTAATTATCTTGCGCAATGTATAATTATGTGTTTAAGTAATAGGATCAGGGTTGATGGTAATTAGGTATTATAACCTCAAAACAATTCAAGTTTTGAAATTTTTTTATGTTTTATAACTTATTTTCAACTAAAATGTTACAGCAATATTTAATCCTCTGTGAATCGAATAGCCACAAATCGAGTAATATGCATGAATAAATCACTTATCGATTTATATATCAACTTAAGAATTCTTTCATGCTTATAAAATACATTTTTTTTTGCTTTGAATTAGTATAGGCCCAAAAAAATCAAAAACACACAGGGCTAAATCAATTATATCGGAGATTTCAAGTATTTGATAAATATGCTCTAATTAATAGGCCTTATATTTTTCTAAGCTTAGAAAATATATTCAATAATTTCAGCGCGATGTTTTAATATATTTTTATCAGTTCTGAAAATATAATTGTTCATTTTGTGCTGATGTTTTCACGCATGATCTCTAAAGAAATACAAACTAGTGATTTTATTGCATGCATTCATATTTAGTTTTGATCAAAAAAATAGCAAATCAAGATCTTAATTATAAATATATATAAAGCTCTTTTTTACAACTGTCTCAGATAATATAAAATTCAATTCAAGCAAAAACTATAGATCTGTGAAATACCAAAGATAATAATCCTGTTATAAACTAGATAAAATCCAAAAAAAATCATTTAACACATCAATATCTTTTTTAAGGTAGGTTGGGCAATTAACAATTTTTAAAAGGTTTATATTTTAATATAAGAAACGTGAAAACGAAGAATGACATAATTTGATTGTGAAAATTATGGTTTTTGTAGTTTTATAAGTATCTAAATCTGTAATCATCGGTGGTTTTTATTTTTAATCACAAAAAAACATGGAAAATAGTTCTATTTTTGATCTATTTGACAAGGCAATACAAATAAATGGTTTAAATTAGTGTTATTTGAACATTAAATCATACTTAATATAAATTGTAAATAATATGTCTCTTTACTGTTGAATTAAAGTATGACATCTCAATGAATGGTGTTTTTTTCTTAATAACGCAGTTGTATCAACTTGTGCAATAAAATTTTGCCCCAATAAAAATTTAATTGTGGATGGATTTATATCTTAGAAAAATACTTTTTATATTTAGCGTAAATTTTTGATTTATATTATTAGATTTTTATAATTTTGTTTATGGGTACACAAAATTTTTAGTAAATAATTACATAATTATACTTCTAAAAAGATCTGAAATGTAAACAGCAAAATCATTTAATGCATTAAATATTGTTAAGGAATATTTAAATGATTGATTTAAAATATTTTCTCGACAATTAAAGTTTAATTTACATATTACAGAGAGAAAGAAATTATTTAAAATACTCAAGTACTGGTTTATCTTTATGTGGATATATTGTCTTTAATTAGTTTACCTGCTATTTATATTCAATAAAATATTGCTAATAATTAAATCGTATTCATGCATTAAATTTTATTGCATTTTTTTATGTTAATGTTTGCAGTTACTCAAAATCAAGCCTTTTTTTGTAAACTACAGTTTCATTTTTTTGATTTAAATGAATTTCTAATACATTTCGTTTCCTACGTTGTCATCTTTATTGTTCTATTTGACAGATATTTGTTATTACTACTCCTGTATAGCACCTTTACTGAATGGAATTAATAATTTTAATGTAAGTGTGGCTTGATGTTTATACTTATTAGCCTAAACGTTTTCTACGTTTATCTTTCTACTTTCTGGTACAATAAGATATTTTTTTATTAAAAACATATCATATATTCTATTTTAATGAACGCATTTTACATTTGCTTAAATATTATGATTTATGGCAGGTATTGAATAAAAATCCGCACAGAAGATTAAAATATAAACAATCAAACTGCAAGTCATAACTTAGTGAAATCATCAACTGAATAAAATATAAAATTACCTATTATTTTATTATTGCATTATTAAATGTGTAAAAAAAACCAATTTAGAATCACAGAAAGTATATCCGAAAGTTGTTACTTTTTGTAAAATGCACATACTTCAATGCCATATAATGTATTGAAAAATAAGGTTATATAACACACTAAATTATGGTCTTATTGACTGTAAAAATCTAAATATAGCTAAACAATGCACACTTAAGTGTCAAATACGACAATTAAAGTGCGTTTAATTATTCAAATTTTCTCAAACATAATAAAATAGTAGCTAAGAGCGCCATAGATAATAAATTTATATGATTGCGGATCAACATAACATTGGGTGTTAGATGATGTGCTATAATTTTAATATAAAAATTAGAAATATTAAACATAAAAATAAAAGAATATAATTTTATCATATGAATTTTCGCTCATATGTAATGGTTAATGAACGATTAATTTTATTTTCTATTTCATTTATATGATAATTGACATAACTTTTCAAAAGGTATCACCGTGATAAATACAAAAAATATTACAGTTTTATTTGGTTTAAATATTTTTAAAATATTACTATAGGTTAATTTATTATAAATCCTTCTAATGTGTATTTTTTAAACAAACATTAAATTTTATAAGAACTATTTTTAATATAAATAGACGAACATTGAATTTTATATTCTAGTTTCTTCAAAAGTACCAAAAAAATAAAAGCACACAGTGCATAAAAGAGAAATCAAATTTTATATACTTTTACTATCGTTTTTTTGACTGACGTGTGCAAAATAAAATAAACCAAAACCCATAAAAATTAAAGCTTGAATTTAATATAGTTTTCAAGATACAAAAAAAAGTCTTTTAAGCAATTACTTTTTGAGAATTTTTCTTCTATTGATTATACAAGCATGAAATATTTTCTTCTTGCGTTTTATTTACAATAAAATAAAATTTCTTAATTTATTGAAAGCTATATACATATCTTATGTTATTTACGACTTTAAACACATCTTCATGCTATATTAATAGGTATAAGATAATTAATGCCGCCTATAAACGAGTATTTATTATAATAAGCATAGATTTTATGTAAAATTAGTGCGGAATGCTCCAAAAGACATATGAATAATCGTCAATGTTTCGCTGATTTTTATAAATTACAGATTCATCTATACATTTTTTTGTGGAAAAACGAGAACCGAATAGCAATAAAATAAATAAAAGTGGGCTAAGTCAAATAAAACAAAAATATTGATACTTCATAAATGCAAGCTAAAACTTTTGAATTTTTTATTAGAAATTTGAAGTTCTTATCCTAAAAATATAAATTCTGTGATTTTTTTTTGTAATTTGGTTTAAAAATATATTAACATATACACACAAAATTTTTTTTTGATATTGAATCAAAGCTTAAGAATACCAAATTTTGAACCTTTTCAAATATAATGACTTTTTAGGCTGTTCTTTTACAATTTATAATCTGATGTATAAGAATCGAATGTTATTTATATTCAAAAAAACAAAACTAATATGGATTGATTAAAGGTTAATGTATGTTATACATTAATTGCTGTCTTTACATTTTTTTATAAGAATCTTACAGTTTTTTATTTTACTTGTATTAATAATTTTTTCATAACTTATATGTAAGGCCTAAAAGATGCTCGTTTTTCGCAATAATTACATTAATTATTTAATTTTGGTATTTTTAGTATGTGCTTATAATTTTTATGCTGTTTTTGTACATATTTCTGTTTAATTTTTATAATAGAATGCGTATGAAAAACACCTTTCTATATAACATATAATCCCGATTTATATGTTTTTTTTATATATCTAATAAACTTGGAAAAAATATGTTGGAATTCTCTGATCACTGGAAATTGATTCTTCGTTTTAATCATTTGAACTAAGGTGAAATTATCGAAAGTAGGCGATCCTACAAAATCAAAAAAATCCGATGCCCTATAAATTCTTTAATGTTATAAATTTACAAGAAAATCTTTTCATTTTGTTTCTTAATGTAAAATATGTGTTTTTCCGAGGGGTTTTCTTCGTGTCATCTTAATTTTGTCAAATATGTATTATTTATGTAGGATAGGAATTAT
Organism: Rhyacophila brunnea; assembly: GCF_057557595.1. Lineage (NCBI taxonomy): Eukaryota > Metazoa > Arthropoda > Insecta > Trichoptera > Rhyacophilidae > Rhyacophila > Rhyacophila brunnea. The sequence goes on along the minus strand of NW_028233362.1, from coordinate 1,035,590 downwards.
TTATCTTACACGCAGTATAGCAATCTCTTTTTATTACAGAATTATTATTATCAGGAGTATTCAACAACAGCATAAGATAAACCAATAAATTCGCTGATATTACGATGTAAAGAAGATTTTCCGTCGATTTATGGGCAAAATAAAAGTAAATATATGTGGCTAAGTCAAGTTCTATCACTCTTATCTTTATAAAAAAAGCCAGACACTTAATAGAAAAATAAATTTCATTATTTAAGATCATAAGATTAAGATATAGATAACCGAAAAAAAGCCCTATAATTGTATATACAAAACTAAAAACAAAAATTTGTTTAGGCTAATTCATAGAAATTGATATAAATCCAGATCATTAGATTTCATATACATAATTGATCAGCTTTGTGCAGAAACTTTGTGGCTCAATATAAAATGTTCAAATGATTTTATCTATAATAACCTTTTTATTTTTATTAGTTAGTAAAGTCTGCACAAAAAAATCTTAAATAAAATATGCATCCAATAAAAAAATATTGTCTCCGCAAAAAAAGGGTTACAGTTAGAATGATTGTACCATCATAAAATCATTAAAACTAAAAAAAATACAGTGAGGCAAAACATAAAAGACATTAACTAATAAATGCATTTAATTTCGAATAAAAAAAAGCGGATTGTGGCACAATTGCATAGTTAAAAATGCAGAAATTGTATATATATATTTTTTTCTTTTCACGTTATATTTTATATTGGATTTTTCCATATAACAATATATTACCCATACTTTTTGTAAAAAAACATAAAATTTGTTTAAACAAAAAGTCGGCATACAAGAACATCGCTTATCGAAAAATAAGCGAACAAATCTACCAATTCAATGCAAAGATAAGACCGAGAAATCTAACCTTGGTAATCGGTTTTTATATAGTTGCTGCAAAGTTAAGACTAAAATTTTCGTGACTTCACATCATACATAAATCCAAAATAATATTACGCAATTGAAACTAGCCGAATATATTGTACTATTATGGATTATATTATATGAATTTAGCCAACAAATATTCTAAATAAATAATATGGTATTGTATCTTAGAATCCATATTTATTCATAAAAATTTTAGAACTATAAAACGATTTTTTCATAATTTCTGGAGGGTTCAATCAATTGTTATATCTGTAAAAAATAATTTAATCCATTTTTGCGGCTCAAAAAAAAATATTGTTGGCATGACCTTAAAAATCAAAATGTAAGAAAGTTTCAAATAAAAAAGTTATAACATTTAAAAATTCATCGAGTTTTATTTTTAAGATGATAGGCCGAAAACTTCAAACATTTATATAATAAATGAGAATTCCATTGTATCACGACAAAAATTGTGGATGGATATTAAAAAAAGTTTCAAAGATGGGGCCTACCATTTTATAAAACATACGTTGTTTTCTGTCAAAATGCTTAATTGCAATATCACAATAAACCTTATCTTCTCCTTCTTTTTCGGTTGTAAATATTTTTTGAAGTTCTGGTGACAATATGCCACATGCATTTTGAGCTTTTAGACTAGCTTTGTCTTCAAAGCCTTAATACTGGGTGTATAATATAACGGGAGTTTTGATAATAAATTTTTGAGATCTGTCTAACATAAATGCAGGCAATGAAATCCCTTGGGACTGTAGTTTATTCATAATTTTCAATGATTTAGGATTACAACATACTAGTTCGAGTTTATGCATAATTGTATGCATAAATTCCAATTCCTCATGTCCCTCATTGAACATATTTTTCAAAGTTACTTTGAAAAATAGCGTTTCGTCCCGAACAATGGTTTGATCAATAATTGTGTCTCTGAAATCAAGTATTACAAAATCCTCTTGGATATCAAAACCAGTATAATAGTCCTTCTTTCCCCTGAGTAGATCCTTAAGCTTAGTTTTATCCTCCCCACTCAATTCAACGCAGCTTTCAAGCGTGATCTCTTTGACTTCTCCAATTAATTTAAGGGATACAAATTTTTTAATTTTATCTAAAGTTCCAGGATTTGCAATCATACCAAATATTATATTTGGAGTTACGCAAAATTTGGTGCATAAATCTATTTCAGCTCCTAAAATTTCCTTATCTTGGATAATTTCTTCTATGATTGTATTGGCATCTCTTATCGACGACTCTTCTTCTTTTTCTTTTAAAATATCTTCTGGCTTATAAAACTCTTCAGTAGGATTACTTTTCTTGAATTCCTGATAAGCGGAAAATTCTTGATTGACTGAAGTCCAGAATCCATCAAACATGGTAAGTTTCTTCATCCTCGCCTTTTTGTCTTTACACAGCTCGTTAAATTCTAATTCTTTGGTTTCTGCCGGCCTTTTAATTATTTTAGACAATATACTCTCGAGTTCTTTCATTGAATCATCATCATAACCATATGTTTCTGGTAATAATGATCTTATGCCCTCCACTGTAGTTGGTTGCGGTTCTTTCGCCTCTGTTTGTGCCTGAAGTCGCTCTTGGTTGGATTTTAGTGCATAAAAAATGCATACGAATCCAGGTACACCAAGTAATCCACGAAATAATAAATACAATTTACAGTTTTTCTTGCTCATTTTAAAGGGGATTAAAATTTATTTTATATGTACTGATTAACACAGATAAGCCGACAAAATAAAGTTAATTTAAAAAAGGATAAATTATTCGAAAAAAATGTGTAAAAATCATTCACAAATAAATAATGTTTATTTTACGAGGCACAAATAACTTAACCGTAAAAACATCTTTAAATAAACTTTTTCAAATAATTTCAATTCCTGGAAATTTATATTTATGAAGTTGCATGTATGTAAACAGGTTTTTCGATACTGATCAACCTAAAGAAAAACAAAATTGCAAAATACAATAAAATAAATTTCATTTGAAAATGAAAATATTTTTAATATTTCCCCCTTTTTCTTTGTAGTGAAAACGTAAACCAGCAAATCCTTTTTAATCAAAATTAAATTAATTCTTATAAAGATTTTGTAATAATATACACTTTAAACTTTTTAAATTTCTTTTTTATTGAATGTTAAAAGTTTTTTGTTTCAAAACACAGACAAACGGGTTTTTCAGAAAAACACATTAATAAAATAAAGAAGAACATACTTTTATACATTTCTTATCTTTCTGTTCTATAGATAAAAAAATGTTTCATATATATTGAAAGGTGCTTTTCCACAGGAAAACAAAATAAAGGATGCTATCCAGTAATTTAGATTTAAAAACTTAGCCTTTAAGCAAAAATTTATTAAAAAATCGAAATAAATATTTCAAGTTGATTATTATACTTATAAGTCTAGAATATATAGATAAATATAAGAAACTTGCTATAATCTATATTTTAAATGTTTTTATGTGCATCTTAATATTATAATAATTTAATGAAGAACATAGTAAGCTCGATAAAAACAAAAAAGTCATTTCTGCTAGAATATCTTTTGGATATAAAATTATTATGATGATTCCTTCAAAAATGAATGGATTTTTTTATTTTATAACATTTGTACAAGCGAACAGACTTTTAAATTTAAAATATTCTTATAAGGAAGCGTATTTGCTATTAAGGTGTTTATTGGCAGTATAAAAAAAATAATAAAAATAAAATAAGTTTTTCATTCTGACTATTTTATACACATTATCTAGATTTATGCTTTTGAAACTAAAACAACCTGTCCAAGTCTCTCGAACAGATTTTTAACTATGAGAATAATTAATCTATGAACTTATATAAATTTTAAAAATAAAATATTTTTTAAAATTAAATTAAAAAAAATGTTTTGCATTTTCGATTCATGAAAGACTCTTGAAATGATAAATCTTGTGAGAAGAATACGTATATATATGTAAACAAAGTAAGAGATAGTGAAGAGTATTGGCAAATTTTGCAACCAAAATTGTACTACACAATCAGAAAAGAACAATCTGCCAATTTAATTTAGAATTAACTTATGTAACTAGCATAAAAATGTTTCATGGGATATTTCATTACGTTGAACTAATGGTAATATATAAATTTATTTTATTTGCGCTTTAAAAATCACATAGATCTTTATAGTCGCATATTTGCATTTTAAAGATCATGCTTGAGGCTTTTCTTGTTAATAATTCTAGAACAGCAATGACAAAATAGACCGCTTTCTGGATAAGCAACTCTAGAAAAAATTTTATTATTCGCAAGGATCATTTTTTGAATCCATCTATAGAATTATACGCAAGACTTACACGTTTGAGAACGCAAGCAAATTGCAAAAAAAAACTCAGAGCTTTATGGAAGTACATGCTTAAGTCAACTTATTTTGTTTTAATAAAGCGAAATTTTTTTAATAACCAACAAAAATAAATTCTTTCTATGTAAAAAGATGATTCTTATTAATTAATAGATCTAATTACCTATAGTATTTTTATCTGAGAGACTATAAAAGGTTAATTAATATCTATAGAAACGTATGCATTCCTAATATTACCATATTATATTTTAATTAAAGAAATGAAACTCTTAGTTGGCAACAAAAATTTTCTTTTGAATGACTTTATAACATTTTTTACACGACTGTATGCTAAAAATGATAAAAGGCTGTAAATGACACTCATATGAGAATAATATTATAATAAAGCACTAAGTTTGGATTAAAAATAATATTGTTAAAAAAATAGGATTTTTTTGGATAAAGTTGACATTGACTGCTCATGTGATAAGAACCCTAAATAAGTAAATACTGCTATTAAAATCTCTTTATATAATAGAATAGTATAATGACACCAAATAATTATGTGAACTAGAATTTTAATGCAAAAATTTAAATTTGTAATAATATTTTCTGCAGAAGAAGCCATTTCAAGATATCATGGCGGATACAATGATATTAAATACTGGACCTTTGTTTTTATATTGGTTTGAAGCAATCAACTGAATATCAAGGTTGTAAAAGGTAATTGTGACTAATTGATAAAAGTATAAAATGAAAATAAAAGAATAAATCTACTATTCGAATTTGTTAACGGGTTTATTTATTATATTATTTTGTTGCGGTAAATTCTATATATTTTAAGTAATTTCTAAATGTAAATATTAAATACAAACCTTCAATTGCTGTTTTTTTTACAGTTTCACAGATATATATATCTATTGTAAAACTATTCTTAGAAACAAATATATTTTTTTAATTATAATAAAAATTATAAGATAAAACTAAAAGTTATTCAAGCCTTAAATAATATTTATCTAAATAGAATTCTTTGTGCTTTAATTTAACTTTATTTTAGTAATGTATAAACAACCGTAACGTATTTTAAAACCATAACATTTTTTAGAAGTTTGGAGCTGAGCATAGTTTGCTTAGTTATAACTTCGGTAAAAACTCATAATCTTAAACCTCTAAATTGATTTTTTGAATAAATGCGCAACTTTTTCATAAAAATAACTCATTATATACAAAATAGAATATTTAGCTGTCCCTTTTTAAAAAAAAAATCAAACTTTTGAATCTAATGAAAAAAATATTTTAATCACTACAAAAAAATGTTATTTAGATTGTGCCATAGTAAAATAAGTAGTTCAACGATAAAAAACACTCGATGATTGTGCTTATATAACCAGACTCGACTATAGACATCTAGTCTTAATAACACCGTTTTTACTTTTTTAGATGCGATTTTACATGATAAAAAAAGCAATATTACCGTGAAAATGAAATGAATATTTATCTGTATGTCTGATAATAAAATATCATGGATAAAATGTGTATTCATTGTGGTTTTAAAAATAAACATGGAACACAATTATTCAAATTAAAACAGTAAAATTGAATTTGTGTATTATACATTATGTCTGTGTATTCTAATTTGCATAAATTCTTGTTCATTTATTTGCTCAAAACAAGTGTCTTACCTTATAAACGTAAAAGTTATTCATGAGAACGATGATAAAATCATTTAGACAGCATTCTTATAATTCATGTATAAGATGTATGTGACCAACTCAACCAATTATTAATAACAATCAAAAAATACGTTTTTTTATATAATTGGTTTGCAAGTATTTCCTGTATTTTTTTAATCAATCAAACTATCAAAAATATATGATTTTAATGCTATTTATCATTTATTAATAAACTGGTACGTGACAGAAATCTTATTTTAAATCTTTTAATTTAATAGAATTCCAGACTCTAAAATTTTATAATTATCAAACATAATTTATCCTATATTTCCTTTTTTATTTATCTAATAAAATTGGAATCTTCTATTTTATGTTAAAAAAAAATTTTAACATTCTTTAGAATTTTTTTTCCTTTTTGGGTCACTTTTGATCAACTACAAGTTTTAAAAGAATTTTAATTTATACTTTATCAAAAAAGTACGATAAAATGAAAAATTTTCTATAATATAAATGCTTGTCATCAGGATTGTCATTTATATACAAGTTTAAGATAAAGATCATGCCATAAGTCGTGACACAGGATGGGTGGTAACCCAATATAAAAAAAAACAAAAAGAACATAAAGTTTTATTTTAAATCATGGCATGCTTAATTCTAGATTCACAAAAATACAATCTTTTATTTTAAATAAGAAATGTATTGAAGAAAACCGTTTATTTTGAAATTTTTAAAATAAGAGAGGATCGAGGAAAACCTTTTATTTTGATACTTATAAAATATGAAGGTATCGAAGAAGATAATAAAAAAGAAAATAGTATAGATATGATCATACGGTTGCTCTTTCAATTTACGTTTTAAATATTTAGTAAAAAAATATATCAAAATCTAAATAAGTTAAAATTGTTTTGTTCATATGTAAAGAGCTAGTTAAAACAATTGGTAACATTATCTATATATTGAAGCCATAAATATACGATTTTATGTATATAATGCAAAGTATTACTTATTTTAAAAGAATTCGATTATTATTTAATCATGCTTTAATTTTAGAAAATGATGTATTTGAGATCTGTAAAAAATAGCTTTATTAAATTTTTTATTGTATATTAACATTTTTTATAATTTTATAATATAAAACTACAATATATCTCAGCATTTGTATAATTTTAATACATCCAAGCCAATGAATGTACGTTATAGCAATAGATTATGAAAATTGTCTGTGAGTGCGTTTTTTTTGCATATAAATAATAATCAAATAGTAATAAAAATAGAAATAATTCTATTTTTCTTAAATATATATTAATTTGAAAAAAATATTTTTTCATAAATAACCATATTCAGTAAAAGAATAGAATATTTTTTTTGTATAATTATTCACATCATAGTAGATATTCACGCATATTTTAGTATGATTTTACATCTATTTTTGTATTTTTGGCTATTTGTCCGGATGATTGAGAATTAATTTTTGATGAATGCAAATAAATAGTATTTCATAAAAAACATCATGGAAGCAATTATAGGCTAGAAGAATTACATTCAATGTTTTTTGAATTTTAAGATAGGGTATTTCTAAAGTTTAAACTTATTCATTTGGGTTCATAAGTATTTCTAATGGAATAGATAAATAAAATTGCGATTTTTTTTTGAAAATTACTTGATTCAAATTTAGAAATATGCTAAATCAGTTGTGAAAAAACAAAGTTCTTTTTGTGTAAAGAGCTGACGATTTATTAGTTATCTAAAAAACGTTATTAGTAAGTTTTTTGGTATTTTTTACAACAGGATAATACAACATTTGGATTTCTTGCTTTTAAATTCAATAAAATGCAGACGAAGGTTGTATAAGAAGCCAGAAAAAAATTCCAATATTTTAAAATAAGAAGTTATGCAAATTTATGTCGCATCTCAACATTAAAATTAAAAAAATATAAGAATCAAGCTTTATAAAAAAAAAAAGACATTATATAAAATTCAGTACATTATAATATATTAATAAGCTATTCTATTGTAAAAAAAAGTGATACCGATATTAATTTGAATATTCTAAAATATTGATAATTCTAAAAAAACATATATACTACATCTGTAAGTAAAAGGGGTCTTCCTGTAGAAAATTTTATTGTGTTTATTAAATATAGTTGTGTTTAACTTTTCATAAGTTTCACTATTTTATAAATAGTCTATTATATTGCCTTTTAAGAGATACCATATATGATAATTCATAGATTATTCTTAAATAAAGATATATAGAAATCTTATGCATTTTCTACTATAGGTGTTTTACTCGGCACTTGATCGGTTTTTTATAGTATATTAACCGGCGTAAAGTCGCCATTTTTTGTAATTTTTTTGTTTCTTCATAGATGTTTTGATTTTTTAGAATGCTCTTTGGGCATGAATTATAACTAAGATGTTGTATTATAATAAAAAACACTGCTTACGACAAAAATACGTTTCGAGGCGAATACTTATATTATGAATATATAAAGATGAATTTAAAATCTAATGTGCAGAAAAATAAAATTTAAGGCATGCTTTACAAATAGCCAGTAAAGGAAATCATAATTTGGTTTTTTTTCATTTTTTAAGTAAATTTTCAGGCACAATATATTTTCTTCAAAAGAAATTAAATCTTAAATTCTGATATTTAGATAATGTTAAATAACGAATCTGATATATCATTTCTAACTCCATAAATACTATTTACCATTATTTTTATCATTTCTTAAACTTTTTATCATAACTACACCTTGTCTTAGATGATTCCACATGATTTTTCTATACTATAAATATACTGTGTTTTTTGATAGGAATGTTTTGTTTTTTTCTGCCAAAAAAAACCTAAAAATTATAATTAAATCTGTACAAGCATTTTAAATGCCTTTTTAACATCCAGAGATCGCAATCGCATATGTATTCTGCTTAGATTAGTTTCCTTCAACTATTAATTGGCTAGCAAAAATATATTTTATCCTTAAAAATTTTACACGTGGTCCTTTTTCATCATCTTTATGTATTCTAGTAATAAAGACTAAAACACTTTCTTTATATAATACACAAAAATAAAGCTATAAATAACAAATTATACATAATAATGTCTTAAATGTAAATGTTTGATTGTATATTATACCAAAATCTTATTGTTGTGAACAAAAATTATATATAATATTTTACCCTTAAAGTATTTGAGCTTAGACGAAAATTTAAATAGATTTTGCTGTATATGTGGTACATTCCTAGAGTGCTTACTATATACGCATTCTGATGTAACACTGAAAAAAATTCAACCAATGTGATATATAGGTTTAAAAGGTATTTAAGTAACCTCGAATACCCCTTTTTTATCATTAAAAATAATAAACGTTGGTCAATTGCACAAATTCATATAAGAATTGGATGTGCAAGACAGAAAACATCACAATTATAATGTTTATATTACACATTTTTTTTGTAATTTATATTCGTATTAGGTTTTTTTTATTTTTCTTTGCGTCTTATGAACATGTGATAAAGAAAATTTATTTTTTGCAAATTAAGATGCCTTGAATTCTAAAAAAAATGAGTTTTCTGGCATTTATACATTCGAAGCATATTGAAACAAAAGAATCATACATAATCATATGAAACACGATACATCCCAGTATATTACCCTTATCATTTTATGTTACCCTTATACCTTATATTTAATATCTTATATAGAGAATATAAGTCTTTAATATACATGGATTGCTGTATAAGATGTCTTTAAGTTATATTCACACTCTGGTGGCTAGTATATCAAATAATAGAGCGCTGTAATCTGCTTCATACATGAACTATTATTCAGACATATTTAATTGCTATGTAACAGTAAGTATTACAAAATTCATTCGTTTAAATCAGAAAAAGCTTTTTTTTTCGTGTATTTGATTCTAGGTAAAATTCAGTGATAATTTGGGGCTATTTTTTTAGAAAATATTTAATCTAAACAAAATTGTAGAACACAAAAAACACAAATAATAAACTTATATGATGATTTTTTATTTTATTCTAGTAATAGCGCTTATTTAAAGATAATTTCAGAATATTTTCTCGATCATTTTTTTTTCATAGGTTTTGAAATTTGTCCTATTCATTCACTATTTATTTTTTTCATTCAAGTTGTTGTTTTTTTATATTTCATATGTATTATTGATTATATATTATTTTTTTCAGCATTTTTAATGCAACCAAGATGTAATATTTTGATATTAAATTTTGTTGTTGTATATCTTACCAGGTTTTTATTTTGCCTTCATTTTTAATAATTTTCATCGATAGTTAAACTTATTGATTGAATACAAAAACATTATTTATACCAAAGAATACGTGTATATCTAGAAAATTGAGTTTAGACTCAATAGACTATATTCGTTCTTTATACTTAAAAGGCAAAATTATAACTTAATTTTAGAAGAAATCGCAATATCAAGACTAATTATATATATGAGTTCGTAATCGAGATTCGAAAAATACAGCCATACCTTCACTAGTAATTCTAAACCTGTTCCCGCATATTTCAATGAAAATTGATCTCTACATGAGAAAGTAAATGCGACAAATGATTCAAAAAATGCTCTATTGTAAGCCTTTAACCACTTTTTAATATATTTATAGCAATGAATGACACGTAAGTACCTACAAAGTTCGACTATAAGATGTGAAAATATCGAACTTTATGATTTTTTGCAACTTTATAGTAATATGTTTTAGAAGACATATGCTCAAAACTTTTAAGTAAAATAGCGTAAGGTAGTATTACAACCTAAAGATTTATATGTTCAGTTTGCTTGCAGATATAGTTTTATCGTTTTTTGATGACTTAGAATTAGCTGTTTGTTTAAAAATATTTAACATCATTAGGCTTCAAAGGAGTTTTCTTATGAATATGAGCGAGTCTCAACAAAATTTATTATTACAGCATTCATTTACATCTTTTTAATCTTTACTTTGCCGTTTTGTATTGTTTTTAGCGTGTGAAAATATTGAAAGAAGCTGTGTACTGTTTCTTGTATTGTGAACTTTTTCTACCTCTGTTTTTAGGTTAAATTTGTTCTTGTGCTATATAAAATAATTGTAAAAAAGATGTATTTTTATTAGAGTGAGTAATCTGTTATGACCCATACTATATTTTAATAAAAATGAACATTTTTATGTTCATTATATGTCTATATGTTGGTTTTTGGTGCTTGGCAAGAAATTTTTCTAATTTCATAGGCCCATAAACTAACAGTTTTGATTTTCCCCGAACGATTAAGTTGATTCTTCTGAAAAACAAGGCAACATTATAACTATGAGTTACGTTGCATAACCACTTTTTCGGACTTGAATTGAAGTATATTTTGTGCATACATCAGTGATTGTTATGTGTTCAAGCTTTCTCTTAACTATGTCTGCCTACCAATGTCGCCTTAAATGTAAAAACTAAGCCTTATAATATTGGCGAACGTATAAAAGATAAAAACATGTGCAGAGGTGGAAATCGATTTAAATCATTTTTTTATATAAATTCTAGTGTAAATATTTTTACTACAATTGGTAGTTCACCTTAAAAATATCTTATTTTTTGGTTTTTTTGCTATGTGCGACTCTCAAGAGTCTTGAATTTTGAGGTACAATATTTCAATATAAAAATATGTACTCGTTTCGCCATATATTTGTTGTCTTCACCAATATATTTTATATTTAGCCGTTTTTTTATAAGTTTAGACACTTATAAGTCTAAAAACTGTAAACTGTAAAATTTTTGTCTAAGTATATTCTTGTATTAGTAAAAAAAAATTCATTGTATTTTATGTTTAATAATATATAACGAACAGAGGTCTGATGCTTTTTTTCGATCAGGCAAACTTAACGTTATATTCTTTTTAGGTAATTATGAACATCTAAATTTTGGTAAAAAAAGCAAATAGAACAAAGTTAGATTTTTTTAATTGATTATAACACCAAAATACACAAATCTCTATGCTTTACCGGCTTTTTGTTAAAAATACATTTTATCAATTCTTAAAACACCTTTTTGCTGCTTCATTGTAACAGGTAACATAATATGATATCGAAATCTTGTTATATAGCCCTTGGTTCAGTTCTTATAGTCATCTGCATTTTTAAGAATATATATATGCCGTAATAAAGCATACGGATTTTTTTGCCTGTTTTATTTTAATTATGTTTAAATATATTCATATACACTTTAGCACTATTTAAATTAGTATTATCGAAATGAATCCATAAATGTCAACAGAGCATCACCATATTTGTTTAATATTATCTTTTCATTTATGTACATGCTAATGTATTATCAGGGAGATATATAAATAAATCAGTTTCCATCGATTTAGCCGATTAAACACATAGAATTCGGTCAAATGATAATTTATGAAACGAATTGACCGTCGCTTTGGACCATTTTTTATGATTTTGTCACGCAAATTTGCTTGCGCCTTTATAAATAATTGATGTTGATATTTTAAAAGGTCGCAAAAGCATTTTCTTGTTTCAATAAAATTTGATGGTTTAACTGATTATAGTTTTCCGATTATATTACCGGAATTACATCGTTTTTTTACAAAATTTCTAAATGTTCTCACTACGATAAGATTTAAAATTGTGCGAATTGAAAAATTTTTATGACCGTAACATCTTTGATGTCGTTTGAAAGCCAGAGAAAATTTTCGCACAACCTTAGATGTCGATAAAACTTCGATCTCGGATTTTCTATATTTTCACACAATAGTTTACTTCTGTTTCTTGAATATTTTATAGTTCTTTCTCGTTATCTAAAATATAGCTACTTATGAAAGAACAAAAACCATTTGAATCCAAAAATTCATAGTAGGTAGATTATCACCATATATTTTTTTGATTTTTCACTTAAATCTAGTTTTCAATATTTCTCGAAGCTACAGTTAATTAACAACTCTTCTATAATTTCACTGTATTTTATAGACACCTCTTGCAACTTATAAATTATTACTGTGCAGCCCCAGATTCGAAAATGCTTGAACGCTTAATTCTGTAAAAAAAATGATTGCTATATAACTATTAATCTTAGCGTATATTAGACTTCGTTTATAGACTTTTATCTACCCAACTTTACTGTATTTGTTTAGCGTCTAAAAATTAATTTTTTTTTTCCTACAAGAATAATGTTAAATCCTTGAAATTGAGATCAATAAATTGTTTTATTCACGTAAATTCTCATTTTTATTATTTCACATGCTAAAAGAACAACGATTGTTGTTCATCACCAACTTTACCATATTTTTTATATGCTCATTTCACTTTCAATGATAGAACTTAGCGTCAGCATTTGCCACCTTATTAACCCTTTAGCTTTATCTTCTGTCAAGGTAACATCACTTAGGCTGTTTATAAATAAATTTTCGAGGCCGAGTATACCAAAGTATGCGATACGGTTTATTGTGGGTATCGTATTTCATGTTAGATAATAATTATTTGAATTTTTTATTTATCTAGGTTCAACGAGCTCACCGTCATTTGAGGAGGCTCTAAATCTAATTTGGATAACGCAAAGAAAATGCTTAAAATAATTTAAATAAAAAATATCATAAATACATACTAGAATCTAGTTTAATCAGATGACACGACTCGGATCTAACCAAAAATTGCAACTTTAGGCATTATAAAAACGCTTGAATCACTAGTTTTATATTTAAGAAACTATATTGATATAGACTTTGCAGAAAAGAAGTTAATATTATGTGATAAATATGCTGTTTACGCGCGAAATAAGCCATTCGTATTTAAATAAAGTATAATTACAACAATAAAATTAGCCCATAAATAAAAGATTATGTATGGGTATATGAAATATAATGAAAACATTATAATTTTTAGCTATTAAGAGCCAGATATAATCATATCTCGGTTTTAAGTGCAGTTATAATCCTACAAGTAAAAAAAATTGTTTATTGTTTTCTAAATATAAAAAGTGTATAATAATAACTTGAACCATTCTAAATATATTTTTTTGTCGTATATCTGTTAAAAGCCCGTAATCATAAATAACTTACAATACAAATTATATTGATTTTTTATAATTAATCAGTGTTTATGGTGTTTACTTATAGATTCATACGTGTTTAATCATTTTTTTTCATAATAACTTTGTTAAATATGGTTCATTTGTTGATATTAACCTCTGAAATTGTTGCATTATATCTTATTATCTTGTTAACTAATATTATTGATTTTATCTCGACAATTAATTTCGTTTATTAATATTAACTTTTTTTTGAACTAGATAAATATCGTATTGACATTAAAATGAATATCCTTTAAAATTAGCACCGAGTATAAATCGAATTTTAAGCAATCATGCCGTATTTTTTTTTTAGATATATGTTTTTTTATCAACACTTATATTTTTAAGATCGAAATTTTAGTTCATTTTGCGATTAGGATTTGGCTTTTATCTCTTTTTATAATCACATTTTTTTGAATATGCTATAGTCGACTTGCCGAATTTTTTTTAATGAAGTATTGGTACATCTTTTTTGTGTCGTATAATTTAAATTAAACATGCACTATCTACAAAACACATAGAATTCCGGCTTTTTTAATTTGCTGCAAAAATATTTTTTTGCGCAAATCGATGCCCAATAAAGGTGGTTGTTTGATTTCTAAATGATTTGCTAATAAAAAGACATTTGGATTTCTCATTTATACTCATATGATACTTAAATAATTGCTTTATTTTGATATATATGTGAATCAATAGAAGAAAAATAATATGGCTGTTTGATATAAAACCAATTCTTTTTTTGCTCTTTACAAAATACAAATAATGTTATTTACATATCAATTTATGGATCACATAATCTATATTGCATATAAAACATAATAAAAAGCTGCATTTTTACCGCATTGCGCTTTTATTTGTGATTGAATAAAAAAATAAAATAGAACAAGTCTTAAAATTATTTAAGCAAATTTATCATGATAACCTTTTAATTTTTACCTACTAATTCTCTTTCAGTCTAAAAATATCATAAATCATATAATTACACATATTATTTTATTGAATATTGCATGAAGAGATAATTTCGCACCTATTTCCTACTTATATTTATATGTATCTGTAATTAAATTTGTATGTTAAATTAAGTGAATATTTTATGGTCTTTTAAAATTGGAAGCATTTGAAAATATCAACATGTTTATCAATGTGTACATAATAAAAACAAATGTTCACAATTATGATGATAGTATTAATTTTAAAACGATCAAAAATTTATAAAAAAGCATTATTCTATTTTTATTCTATTTTTTAAAAAAATACATAAGAATATGAAAGGTTTTTTTATACGTTTGTTATGTGAAATTGTATTAAGTCGTAACGATATGAAATGATTAAACCTACTAGATAAATCTTTTTATGTACTGTTTAATTTCATTATTGAAATTTATATTATATTTATACGCATAACGAGAAAGATTTCTAATGTGCAAATGTTAACCATTCTATTATCATATAAAATTTCGCTTACATTTATTTCGATACCTCTCCTCTTTTCAAGTTCTATTAGCTCAAGGATTTATCTTGGTCTTATAGTTAATTTTATGCTTCGATTTGGTTTGTGACTTCGAGTTCTTTACAATATTGTGTTGCGGCTACAATAAATGTTACAAAAAACGATACTATGTTTTTCTCGCACTTGTATATTATCGATAATAGAAATATGCCGCTAGATATGAAATATATAGTAACTTTATTCGAACCCTTGTGATCACATATCAAACCATATACATTCTATAAATATAGTATATAAGGGTGTCATTGTATCAAAAACTAGCTGCTGATGGACATAATTATATTGAAATTAAGGAAGACAAAATGCAAAGTTACAAAAAAAAACAATGGTGACATCTTAAGCAAGAAATTGTATAAAACGAAAATCCAAGACTACTCGGCTTTTATGAAATATCATACGACAACACAACAAAATACTCGACAAAAAGACTGATATTGAGATTTTATCATTAAGAAGAATATAAAACAAATGTATAAATATAGAAAATAAAAAGAGTGGACACATAAATTGCCTGTTCGAAGTCAACAACAAGTAAACTTTCAACTCTTAACAAGCACTGAAAAACTGGAAATGAAATTAATAAATGATTAAATTATATACCGTTGCCAGAAAATGTGGAAAAATGCGAAAAAAGGACAATTTAAAATTTTTTTTCGCAAGAAAGCATTTTAAATAACATTTACATGTGTTTTTCAGAAATAAAAACGTATTTAAATCAACTCGAAAACTATCTACCTAACTGAGAAGTCGCATGATATGATGGCATATACATTTTTTGATAATTTAAGACACGCAATTTTAATTTATGTTATCCAAGATGGTAAAATAATTATGTCTAAAAATATCAAAGTAAACAAAATTAGTTTTTTTCCGGTATAAAATATTTAATACCAGAACAAAGAATCTCTAATAAACAACAATTTTAGGTTTATTACATGCATGCTAACCTATATAAATGCACAAAAAATACGATGCTAATGCCTTGCAACGTGAAATCGAACTACGAAACTTACTATCGAGAAACCAAATTAGGCTGTCATAAGAGTACTGTGAGCTAAAGAACAGGTATCGAAAAAATCTTATATATATCTAGACCTAAACAAATATTTAATCATAACAACGTTTGATATAAAAGACAATTTTACCTGATAAATAATGACTATTTTTTGAATTGCCACATGAATATATACACAAGAATGTATAATTATATTTAAACTAAATTTTAAAAAATCGACACAGATTTCTAAGCACAAATTCATTTAAAATCAAAAAACACATTAAAAAGGGGTAATATAATGTGATAACTATTTCCCACGATTGTTTGCATTGTTTATAGATTCACTAAGCCATAAATTAGACGAAAATATGCATCAGTAGCAATAAATCTAGACAAGAAAGCATTTGTCAGCTAAAATTTTCAGTTTATTGACGATTTAAAAATTTTAGCGAAGATAGAAAGTAACCAACAATAATGTCCAATGAAGCAGCTAAATTTTTAAAATGCATTTTTTTAGAAATAAACACAACAGAGATTGATTATAACAACGATAACGGCAATTAGTAATCTTCATTCGAGATCAAAAGGAATATTAGAAGACTCAAAATCAAAAATCTACACGAAACCCCTTAATAATAATAAATATAATGTTGAAGAATGTCAAAACTGTATTTTAAACACAAATTAAAGTTTAATTTGCATTGATGCAATTTAAGAACGTGATAGATTTTTTATAGATTAGTGTTTTTTGTATTTGAAGATAGAGCCTAAAGATTTTAATAAAGGAAACAATTTAAATAAGGCTATAATGATTAAAAATGCTAAAAAAAGCAAAATTTTTATAAAGACCGACTTAACATTTAAGAAAAAAACTTACGTGCAGCCATGAGAACATAGATACAAAATTTGAAGCATAAAGTTACAGACACAGTAATCTCAAGGTATAATTTAAATAATACAAAGCGACGCAGTTGGCCTTAATGATTGATTATATATAATGAAAATTCAACATGAAAAAATATTTATTACCTGTCGAATATAAGCAAAAAGAGTATTTATTGACTATTTTGTAAGAGAAAACTTTACATCAAAATCCCCATAATGTGGACAGTAATTCAACGCTAGAAATAGAACGAACCTCTAAGTGGCTGCAATGCGGGAATATGTGACTTTAAAAAAAATGGGGTTCTGTTTTATTTAAGATAGAAGAAATTTCTTAGGTGAAATTCGGAGGCGCTGGCACTGTGACGACACCTTTAAGACTTTCAATCACTTGGCAAGCAGATAATAAAAATGATTGGTCATATGAATAAAGAAAAAATAGCTTTAAGACACCTTTATCTTTACAAAAGTAAGAAAATACATAATCAAAAAAAAAAAAAATTCTGTAGATACACAGTCCATGAAATAATCGAAAATTAATGGCAGAGATCAAAGAAGATACAAGAATAAGAATCAGTATCAAATTATCAAACGACTGACTAGAATTTTTGTATATTGCAAAAATATGAACCGTATCACTCTCATATAAATTGGTGGGACTAATATTGAAAACAAAAACATAGTTGAATACGATATATTATTATGAATTATCTGCTAACATCAGATCTGTCATAAATACACAAGTCCAAGACAAAAATTTATCCATATGTTATAGCTTGGGACAATTGTTGAACAAAAATCATAACAGTTATCTCAAACGGCTCGATGTAACTAACCCATTGATCATATATACAACTTTGGAATTATGAAAAACTCTGAATTTCAAGTATTGAAAGAAAGTATGATATTTAAGAAGACTTTGGAGAGGGGACGCCAAAAATTTTTAAAGGCTGTGTTTGCGAAAGATCGAGCAATTTGTGCTTGAGAAAAAAAACTAAAATTATAACGATTAGTCCAGCCCTAAAATCTATAAATAATTTATCACAAACGTAAATACATGTTTCATAAATTGGATTAATCGACAAATTACCATGTTTATATCAATAGACGAATCTACCAGTCGTTTAAATTACTTAATTCAATATAATTCAGATAAACTAATATACAAACGTATATTACCATTATATGTGAAAATTGATAGACATTATAAATAATACAAGCGTTTATCTTTAAATTATAATGAAATCAAGAACATTTACATAAATTTTGTTTTTAATATGAACATATAATACAAAGACTTAAAAATTTGTCTACACGTTTAATTCATACATTTTTCTTCTTTTTATCATAATAATACTGCTTTTTGTTATATGATTCTACATTTTGAGCTTTTACCAAAGAAGAAGGATCAACGAAATCATACCTATGTATGATCATTAAGTGTTTTTAGCCCTTCTATGCTATGTCATCTTGGCTTTTACACCTTTCTGTACACACTACTGAATCCCATGTGATGATACTGAAATGACCTATATTAAAGTTGCTTCATTTACTCGTATTAAATATTGAAAAATCTTTCTAGGTTATTTGATCTTGTCAATAATTTTCAAATTTGCAACACATATTTTGATCATCTGTGTCGATTAAACTTAATCGTATAGATAAGAACCGTTTCATCATCTCAAAAAGCATATCAAGCAAAACCCATTTTCACTTTTTTTAGCCAATTTTATCAGTAAATAGTTGATTAACATACTTATAAACCTGCTAGTAGATCCTTGTTTGATGTCAACCGATTCCATCTAATTCTTTGTGTGTTACTTATAAAAATATAAAAAAGGAAATTTTAACAATGATCAGATTTATTTTTTACTCTAATCAGCCACGCATCTTTTCACATAGATATTATAGCCGTTTATCTATAAAAAATGACATTTTTACAATCATAGTTATAACCATCATAACTATATTTTTTAGCATTTGTGTAAATTCCTAAACTTGGTTGCATAAAAAAAGATAATACCTTTTTTATAGGTTATTTCTCTTTGTATTAATTTTATTTATTTAGACGTGAATAGCCCATTTAAAATATTTCACAACATTTTATTGCATCTTTTGGCACCTCTTGACCTCTTTATATCAAATGCACTAATTCTCTTAAGGAAGATTAGTATAAGTGTCTTGCGAGTGTGAGAGTTCCCCCTGATGTTCATCTATCAAGATTTTTGAGACCTTTAGATATTTTTTATGTAATTTTGCATCCACGTGATTTCAAGTCATTACATTTGGGTTTATTCGTCATTATAATTTTGCATTTTTATTTAGTACATTTATGAAGATGATATACTTCCCATATTTTTATTTTTTGCTTCAGCAGAATGTCAGTGCTAGTTATAGCATTTTAATCAACGTAAATTTATTTCTTTTTTATTGATTTGAAAAATTGAAGTTTTGCTTTTTTGCTTATTATATCTGGTATTATCCTACATTATCCTTTTTCTGCATTTTAGTTTTAGAAAATCTCTTGTACTGAGTGAGTTCAATCTTTTTGGTTTTCGTGTATTCTAATCCTATTTTTGCGAGCAGATTTAGACATCTTGTATTTCATTGTGTCATCGCGTTTATTCATGCCCCGAAATTTTCTCGCATCATTTTGTAACTTGTTAAACGTTTTCTAGATATGTTAGAATTTAGGCATTTTACCCTGTCAGGAAAACACATTTCTTTCGTGAAGAAAACTTAATCTACCAGCTTCTCTTGGTTCCTTGTTAACGTGTAAAATATATCTTGATTATCTAGCAAATATAACAATATCATTATTTTTGGCTTCAAATGGCTTTTGATGTAATTTTTTTTCATAAATTTTACACAATTACTTACTTGATACTTTTCTGAAGTGATTTGGAATCGGTGATATTGGCATGATATTTATTTTTTTGGATATTCTTCAATCAGTGAGAGATTTGTAATTTTATCTTTTTCTACTTCTAATATTGCAGCCTTATCAAAAAGCTTTTAGATTGTTTTCAAGCAAATAAATGTAGCTGATAGATTATTTTAAAGGTTTTAAATTCAAAATTACATAACCTACGTCCTAGTCAATTTCTATTTATATATAATATTTGTAAATTACTAGGCTAGAGGGAAATAGAAAAATATTTTATAATGTATCTTACCTTAATATAAAGTTATGTGTATCCTTCCTGTTCTTTTTATAATAGCCTTTATGGTAATTTATATACGATACTGCATGACTATTTTTATCTTCTTACTAATTTTTAGCATTCAGTTTCAGCTTACATAAATTTCTTATTAATTTATGTATTTTTCCTGAATTATATCAAAAAAGTTTTAGTTTAGGCTCCTATTTTCTATTTCCAGTTGCTCTAGATTTTATTATTATTTTTTTGGCATTAAAAAAATGTTTCATCATCAGAGCATATTAGATGGTTAGTGGCAATCTTATTTTAGTTCATTTTAAGGCCTATTGAACGATGATAATAAATGTTTAATCCTTCACGATTTTGCTTGTTTCTAATGTTTTTGATGCATAATTTATGATAATATTCAAAAGTGGATGCTTTTTTGTATATGATTTTGTATCATTCATTACACTTACCCTCGGCCAGCGTTTTATTGATTTTTTTGCATAGGGGATAAATACATAGAACGAATAAAAAAATGACAGACTTTCTCTTAAGAGTATCCTCTTATATAATATTAAATGCATGATTTCTTCTCGTTTAAGCATAAATATATACTATATTTGCCTGTAATATGTTTTATAAAAGATTTGATTTATTTAGGTAGATTCGAGTTTTCAATACATACATACATACATACATACATACATACATACAAGCTGTTATGTTCTAATAAATCAAATGCATCTTTTTACATCAACCCACAATGTATATATATGAATTCCATGCTTTTTGTAATGCAAAATTTATTAAAGCTTGTTCAGTTGCTCATTAAACGACCATTTTTTTAACTGTTTTTTAAAATGAATTCTGTGTCTCCTCTTTATATTGAATTTTTTTTTGAACGCTTTTATCGTTTACTTATATAAATTGACATATATGTGATTGGTCTGAAATCACTTCCAATTTGACATACATCTTTTGGTAGTTGATATGTCGTGTCTAAGTAATTTATTCACTCTGATTTTTATTCATACATTCATTCGGTATTTCTTGATATATGGATTTTTAGAGGCTACGAATCTTTATAATGTAGAAATTTGTGATTTCATCTGGTCCAACAGCTTTACAGTTGCGTATCGATTTTATTTTAAACATAAATTGTGCCTCTGTTATGAAGCTTATTTCTCCTGATTATCAACTGCTAACTATGAGAATACATCATCGTGTAATTTGCTTTTATACTAAATTTTCGTACTTTTTTCCTTTTTTAAAAAAATAAAAAACATTTCTTTAGTTCATTTGACGCTTGAATTCCAAAAGTATTGTTTGCCGATAACTCTCTATGAAAAAAATATTTTTATATCGCTTTAAGCTGCAATATGTTCTTTGCTAAGTCATGTCTTCTTACGTACAGCTCTTTCTTTTTCTATGATATTCATATTTATTATGATTTCACAATTAACATTGTTTTTAGATGAATATCTTTTGTCATGATATGTTACATGATTGCATATTTTATTCGCATTTTTTTACTTCCTCTTTCTTGACTTCAATGCGTTTATTTTTGTAGAATTCTAGTTCATTTCTTATTCTTTACATAAAGCTCAATATTTTCCAATATATGATGGTCGTCTTTTTATGGTTTTGTTGTGAGGCATTTCTAAGTTTGTTGTGTGGTTTGCAGCAAGAATGCAACATCGGACATATTCATAGGAATGATGGTGGATGTAATTGTCCCCTTCATCTTTTAAATAGTTTGGAAATTATTAGAGTCAACTTTGATGTATTTAATTTTTCTCATTCTAGTAAATTCAACGAGTTTGTTTTTTTTAGCTTACGTATAAAAATTAAATTTTCTTCTACATAATTCGTATACCTTTCAATTCTCAAATAACATGGTACTCCTAAATTTTTTGTGTTTTTGACGTTTTCGGCATCAAATAGTTTTACAACCGACTCTCACTTTTTTGGTCCATTATTATATAATCATCACTCTTCTTTTTCGTTTTTTTTGGAGCAAATTACACTGGAATTTTCTATTATAATATTTTTGGTGTCTCTCTCATTGAAAGCTAGGCATACGATGTAAGCGTATTATATACCCACGTAAGCATCATGTACCCATTAAACCGCATCAAGATCAAGTTGATGTAAGTATCGATTCTATCTTCAGATGCCCTGTTGATTTTTGCAATAATATTTGCGCATTCTACAATGCCACCGCATCTTCGTTCCCAGTTACAGCCGCAGTTTTGCATGATTTGTCTTAGTACTGCTCTGCTTCTGATTTGTCACCGATTAAATAGCCTTAGACATAAATATAATTAGCATGATCATAACTTCAGAAAAGAAAAAACTTGCAAAAAAAATTAACAATATATATTATTTCTAATTTCTTCTTCCTGATATAAAATTTGTAAAAATAATTCTATTAACACAACAAAACGGAATTTCAAGATCTTTATGCGTAAAACTATATAAAAATTTTTACTGGTTCATTATTTTTTGACGCTTTATATTATAAAAACGGGAAAAAAATATTAAGGCATTTAAAAAACAAATTACTTATAAGAAAAAAATAATATTTCTTGTGAAATTGTCAAAAATTCATAAGATTTTTTCGGTAATTTAACTCTATTTATAAATGTTTTTAATTTCATATTTATTAAGTTCGCTGATTGTAGCAGCCATTTTATAATGTTATCTCTTTCTATAAGAATCTCCAGTGTTACTAGTTAACCTAGTTCATTAAAAATTTCAAATATTCGGCATTTATAAAGTGGTACGAATATGATCTGTTTTTCGCTGAAAAATATGCTACAATTTTACTCTAATTAACTATAGTCGTAGCTAAATGTGTATTTCTATTACATAGATTGCGCATTGTGACAAAAAACACATAAACTTCGTATTTTCTTGAATAAGCTAGGCAATATTAGATGGATTATCTTTTTATGTCTATTAGCTGCTCCCGAGTACTTTCATATATCTTTTGAATAAATTCAAATTATAAATGTGCAAGAGCGCCAGGCAAATTTTCTATTTTAACCATAAATACATTTAGACCTTTTTTTAATATAATCATAATTTTTCACTATAAGAATTTAAATATATTTATAAATCATATTGAGTTTGTAGCTAATTTTACATTGTTTTTAATATTTCGAGAAACAATATTGTATATTATATGTAGTATTGTCTTTAGGTCACATTAGTGCCTTTTTACTAAATTATGAACATCCAGAATTTATCATTCTTATCATTAAGCTGATGATTAAAGTCATCTAAAATGACAATATGTATTCTTTCGAATAAATATCAGCTATTAGTATTTTTTTTATGGTTCAATCAGATTTTGATGCTTTTATAACTGGTGTTTATGCAAAATTTAGTATTTGTAGATTTTTTCTATTCTTTTCTATATATTAAATCAAAATTTATATGCTTTGATTACTAAAGCGCTTGGAAATAATAAAATAATTTTCTTCCTATTTTCTTATATGCGTTGTTCAATCGCGCTTGCAATAAGATTACAAAGTATAAAAAATCACATTAGAAACTTTTGAAATGCACATTACCTTTTATATTTGGGTTTATCAATGTTAAATTTTGTTTTTATTTTTTTAGGGTTCAACAGGCTTACATGTTATTATAAATGTGATAGAAACTTACGATATATTAGTAAATTCATTTTTCTTTAACTAAAATAATTATAGCTTTTCTAAAATTATAAGACACGATATATTCATGGTACTCGTTTATTTTTTAAGCGCGAAATTACATTAAAAATCTCATATGTCATACAAATCTACAATAAAAAAACAAAGGCTATGCTAAAAATGATTTTTCTTTTTTCATCTGATTTTTCACAACCAAACGTACAATAATGAATACACAAAATCAGATTTAAAATATCAATGGGTTACCAAATAAGTCTATTATGGGTTATGATTACCTTTTTGACAACAATAAAGATAGTATAATCTAGCTTAAGCATTCCACATCTCATGATCTTATAATAACGCAAGTTTTTTGTATAAAGCAAGAATCTAGAATATATTATAGTTTATTGTATTGTGAAAGAGAATGTTTGTTATACTATCGAAAAAAGATTTTATTTTTTATATTTTTATTATTGTATTGAGTCATATAGTTTTGTATATCAAATTACTATGAGTTTCTGGTTCGTTAGTCTAATTTTTTATTGATTACGAAGAAACTATACGATTGATAAAACTGAAATATCTTTGCCATATATAACCATAAGTTCTCCCTAGAAAGAATATGGAGCAGATTAAAAAGTGTACAAAAAATACAGATTATATATATTTTGCGCATTTAATGGTTTATTGATGAATAATTTTGCAATAAAACACACGTCGTAAGGTAAATTTGAGCTATAAATATTATGGAAGAAAGTCTTATATTTGGAATTACATTGAAAAATGAAAGGCATCAGGTATCTCAATACCTAACAAAAATCATATTTATATAATTTAAAAATTTTTAATTATATATATCATTACAGTAAAATTTTCCTGTATCCAAAATAACTATTTTATGTGCAAGAAAAGATGTAAACAGCCATTTAAACCATATATTATTGAGCACAAACGTCCATTCAATGATCAATTTTATATTTCTTTATCACAAAAATGCTTGGTTTAAAAATTTCAACTTATGGAAATCAAATAATAGTCAATTACACAAAATATACTAAATAAATCAACTAATTTACCCAAAATGAATGTATTTTTATGTAACCATATTCATTTCGCACCTTTTTCAATACACTTATAATCTTATTCCGCATCACAAGTAATTTACATAGAAAAAAAGTAATTTTTTATTTATGGACGTAATTCTTTTTTTTTCTTAGGCACAGCTTGCTTTCTTCTCTGTACACACAGCGTATTTATACTTTCGGCTATCTTCTCCTCTCCATAGTCTTCTTCAGTACCCCTCCTTCTTTCGAGACCTATTAATTCAAGGGTTTTTCTCAATCCCAAGGTTTGAATATATGCCTCAACCTGGTTCGTGACATCTAGTTCCTTCAGGTACCTTCTATGATATCGTGCTACCACACCGTCCCATGTTATAACATATGGAATAATTTTTGTCTTGCATTTGTATATTAATGATAGTTCAGATGCTAGCAGACATATTTTACAATCTTTTACGTTTTCAACTATGTTTATGTTGTCAATACTTGTCACGCCAATTTTGATCAGAGTGATGCAGTTCTTCTTTTTGTCGTATACAAAAATATCAGGTCTGTCGTTCGATAACTTGATGTCTGTTTTAATTCTTGTATCTACTTTGATCTCTGCGAATTCGTTTTCCATTATTTCTTGTACAGAGTGTCTGCGTATTTTTTTAGTTTTTTTGAAGTTGTATTTTCTTGCCAGCATAAAGTGAAGACATCTTACAATCTCATTGTGTCTTCTTGTATAGTCATGACCAAGCATTTTTTTACATCTGCTTGCTAAGTGGTCGACAGTTTTTATTGAGTCGTTACAGTGCGGGCACCTTGATCTATCTCCAAAGAATATGTTCCTATCCTGAATAAAGCAAAATCTAGCTTCTTCTAATGGTCTTATATTTCCATATTGTAGCCACTTTGAGGATCCTAATATTTCTAGCGTTGTATTTTTATGAACATCGAAGAGTTTTTGATGTAGTGTTTTTTGTTTTATTTTACACAATAAACTCTCTTTTTGTTTAAATTCAAGCGTAGAAAGATCTATGTCAACAAGGCCATATTTTGTTCTAAGGAATTCATTTATTACGTATAAGTGGGTTGCATTTTCATTTTCAAATTTCAGTATCGCGGCTTTTCTGGGTGATTGTCCTTTTTCTTGGTTTAGAGTTTTATATAGTTGGTAAAGTATTCTTTCGGATTTAAACTCAATATTTTCCAATCCACATCCTAGTTCATTTCTTTTAAGATATAATCTTTCTTTATTCGCTGGTTGTAAGTGTATTCTATTTTCTATTAATATTCGCCTAATTTCATCATCTAGCTTTCTAAAATCTTCTGGTTCTAGCTTTAATAATCCCACATAGTAGTTTATCAGTGTTATTGCATATTCATTAATCGCCTTACTATGTTTTTACCATTTAGTTTTGTTTTGCATATGCTTTTTACTCTATCAAGCATTTCTTTTCTAATTTTATCCATCGTTTCGGGTTTCGTTCTCGATTTGGAATCTTCCAATATCCCGAGGTATTTATATCCATCTTTTCCTTATATTACTGTGGCAATATCTTTGCAATTTGTATTGTTAGTAGCTGATTTGGTAACGTTAATTTCCAATCCGATACATCCGAAAAATTTGGTTGCTTCATTGGACATTAGTTTTAAGTTACTTTCTTCTTTTGACAAAATCTTTAAATAGTCAATGAAAAGGAAGTGATTGGTTGTAAATGCCTTCTTATCAAGGTTAATGGATATTGATGGAAACTTTTCATTTAATCGGCGGCTTAGCGGATCCATACAAAGAACAAAGAGAAGTGGAGATGTACTATCTCCTTGTAAAATCCCCTTTCTAATTTTATTCTTTAAGATTTCGATATTGTTTAATCTTAGAGATAACTTCCAGTTTTTTGTTAACACAGATATTAAGACAATCAGACATTCTTGTATGTTAAGATTTTTTAGGCAGGACAGAAGATACTCGTGGTCGATTGAGTCAAATGCCTTTTTTTATATCGAACCATGTTACGTGTAATTCATTATTATGTTGACTGTTTATTGCAACGTTAATCATGGCTTGTTCTTTAGCTCCCTGTACTCTTCTGACTGTACCAAGTTGGTTTTCTGATAGTAGGTTTCGGGATTCGATGTCTTTCTGTAGTATCATTGTGACAGCTTTAGTTGTCAATTTATATAAGTTTGAAATGCATGTTATAGGTCTAAATTCCGATCCATTTAAAACTTCTTGTTTGGGTATGAGGTATGTGATCCCAGAGTAGAACCAACTTTTTACCTCTTTGTTTTTAAGGCATATTGATTTTACTGTTTCATATAATATTGCGTGTAGTTTTGTGATTTTTTTGATGAAGAAGTTGTATATACTATCGCATCCAGCAGCTTTCCAGTTAGGCAGGTAGTTGATGATCTGGAAAAATTCTGTTTCAGAGATAAAAACCATTTGTGGTGTGTTTTCCAGCGCGTTTTTGCGCAGGTAAGTATCGTAGTTTAATATTTCCGTGCTTTTTGTCCACATATTTGACCAGAAATTCACAATATTTTCCTTATCTGCCTTAATTTCCGATTTTACCGTATCTGTCAATGCTCTATAAAATTGTCTTCTGTTGACTTCGAACTGGGTGTTTGTTTTTGTAAATTCTTTTCTTTTTACATGTTGCTCTATCTGTTTATTTATTATCCTAATTTTATCGTTATTTTTAGTAATCACTTCAAGGACATCATTTTTTTTGTCAAGTATCTTGTTATGTTGTCTCATGACTTTTCTTAGAAATATTGTCCCACTTTCTGGGAGTTTTACTGTATTTCTTACGTAGGATTTGAGGGTTGTGTTAATTTGATCATATCTTTTTATTTTTTCCTCCTTTGTTAGCACGCAGTTAAATCCTTCCTGGACAGATTTTGATGTTAGCTCTTCGTAACTCTTTTGGACAGCTTGCAGAGATCTTTGCTATATCGCACATGTTTTGAGGGCGGTGATTAGTGATATGAGCATTAACCGCTAAATTTAGACCTACAATTATATCGCTTTTAACTTTAGTATATGGTATTTTTCTTGTTCTAGGGTGTTTTGTGATGTCCGTATTTTCTAAGTCCGTCAGTACTCTCAGAAATGTTTTTTTGCATCTGTCGCGGTTAATGCAATAGTTAAGTGTTATATAGTCTTCCTCTTGATCGCTTTGTTTTCTACTTTTCGTTTCTATTTCTTTGAACTTCCGGACTTGTCTTCTTTTCCCATCATTATCTTTTAGAACGTTTGGTGATTTAGCTTTAATTTCAGTCATGCTCATATCACTGTTGAAAATATCATTGTGACTCTTTAGGAACTCTTGCCAGCCAGATCTCGGCATTCTTCCGAATCTTTTTAGGATCGAGGTATAAGCCTCTTTAATCTATTGCTCTTTCTCGGCGGTTGTATTCTTGCAGATGGCTATGAGAGTAAGAAGAGCCGTGGTATGAATGCGTGTGGTCGTGTGAGTTTCAGGCAAGTTGTCGGTTGAGATTATCGTTACAGGATCGGTTTTTGAATGTTCATCTTTGTAGTTCTCCTCTCCTGTTTTTTCTTTATCCCCCATTCCTTTAAGAAATAAAGTATATTTATATTTAAACAAACCGTAATGCCTACTTTCATTTTTTTCTTATCTTCTATATTTAGAAGACGTTAAAATTTAAGAATAAAATTATTAGCGTAGCATTATATCAACTTTATAGTATAAGGCATAAATTTAACCCATAAACATAAACACGTTTAAAATCTATTATAATTAGCTATTCTTACGACAAAAATGTGATGTAAGGTAAAAATATTTTTTGTCTTGTTAATGAACTAAACAGAAATATAGTTTAAAAATAGCACGGATTTGTATTCGTGAATTTAAAGCTACCAAAAATAAATAGTTAATCTTGTTTGCTATTTTAAAGACAAATTTCTGTTTTCGAATTGTAATCAGGTATCTTTTTTTCTATAGAAAATGCATGTAATACTGCATTATGACTGCTTTTGAAGTATTTATTGCAAAATAAATAAATTAAAGCATAAAATTCAGTAAACCGTAACAGTGATGTTTTTATTTTAATATAGATAAAATATGACCGTAAAATAAAATATATGTTGTTTATGTACAATAAATATATTGCGACTCAGATTATCAATCTATTATACCGTAGAAAGCATTCTGGGTATAAAAAGTTTAGAAAGCCAAAGAAGGCCCAGATTATATATTTTTTGATTTAAAGAAAGAAATAATCATCGAAATATAAAGATAAGAATTTATTAAAATATCTGTACTTACTCAAATGAAAATATTGAAATCATGTACATCGTTATCAGCACAAAGCAATACGATTACTTCTCACCATAGTATAAATATTTCCGCATATAAATTTCAAAATATAATGCTATTGCTATTTGAATTTGAATTCAAGCTTCAAAAACGAATTTGGTTCATATTTTAAACCTTTATTATCCAATTTTAAACACACCAAAAAATAAATCTGTGATTTACTCACAGAGTCATATTTTCAATCAAATTTACAATGAATTAGTTTACGCATTATAAACAAAAATGTGTTTTTTATATTTATAATAATAACGAAAGCTCAAAAGAAATTTATGTTTTAGCATGAATTAAGATAAATAATAAATATTTAAAATCACTAGACATAGAAGATCGTACGATGATAATATGTTATTAAAATGTTTTAATATCGCATTTAAATAAGAATGTATATTGCCATAGAACATAGCTCAAATAAATATTCTACTATTTTAAATAAAATAAAACAGTTTAACATAATATACAAAGATAATAAAGTCTATTAGTTTTGAAGAGGTCTAAACATATTTTATTTTTATTTTATAATGTTGCCAAATTCTTGGTTTATAACTCTAAGAAACCAGGATCAAACTTTAATAATCGTCTATTTTCTATATATAAATACGAGATGATCTCAAAGCACTTATACAACTTTAAAAAAAAGTCAATGATCAATTTTTAGAATCTAATGGTACAAAAAGATATTAATATATAAAACAAGCTAATTTTATAGTTTATATTGCATGGTCATAATTATTTTGTGTATTCACTTAATTCTAGTTACCGAATCAGTTGTTCCATCCGAATAAATTTATATAAACTATCTATAAGTATCAATACATATAAATAATATAATAATAAACTTATAAAAGTTCTAAAATTCTTTATTATATAGGATTGAAGGAATACAGTTTTTGTGTGTGTTTAGAAAATATTTAAATAACAAAACCATGAATTTGTGCATAATACTGCAATTAAATCGATATTTTTAGAAAAAATGTATTTTTGATTTGAAATAATTAACGCGAATGAGTAAATACCTTTTTCCTAAAATTGATAATGCATTCTCAAAGGAATTATATCAATATTATCTGAAATATTGTTCAGAACAAAATTCAGAAGAAATTTCAAATTTTATAATTTCTTTTTATAATCTGTTCTTATTTATCGGAGATATATTTAGTATTTTTTTGTAAAGAGATTTTTTTAAACTTAGTTATATTCTATTTTATACTTTATAAAATTATATGTTTATATATTCCCGAAAATTTAATATATATTCTTGCAATAGAATCTGTATAGTTGAAAAACCATATACGATATATAAAATCTGTATATTATTTACTATAAAAATAGTCAAATATTTTATATGCACATATTATATTAGCCAGCTTTACCTATTTTCAAACTACCTAAATATCAATTTATATCTTAAATTATACGGTTTTATGCTTAATTTATATTTTTTAGTATGTATCAGGTTATCAAAAAAGATCTCTTAGTTATAATAAATATATTCAAATTTAAAATTTAAACAGATATAATTGCACCCTTTGCATAGTATACTGGAAGCGAGATTCGGTGAAGCGTAATTACCAACCTCATACGTAAATTCAATTTTTATCACATGATTAATAGCACTTAAAACTTTATTGTCTGTTATTACGCAAATCTTAATTATAAAAAAAGGTTTTTTATATTAGATCCAACTTTTTTTTTATTTTTGAATTAAGCGGTACTCTGATATAAGCAAAGAAAATCCGAAATATTTTCAACAAAACTATGAAGCTTCATTATTACAAAACTTTAAGAACAGATAGATTTATTTTAAATACTTTTTCATGCTAAGGCATTGTATTTAGTTTTTAAAATCGGATTTTTTCGGCACGTTAACATATTAATTATCTTCATACGGTCGAATTCAATAGACTTTCTGTAAAAAAAATTAAAAAATGTAATTTATGGTACATGCATAGGAACCTTATATATTTATTGCAATAATTTTTATCTATAAACGTAAAATATTAAATTAAATATTAATTATATTACATTTTAGCACACCAAACTTTTATGTTCGCTGTTTTTTTAATTTATGATAAAATAAAACAATTATGAAATTGTGAATCATAAACTTGCCATTTTAGCGATGTTTTAAAAAGCTATAAAATACGTTTAAACATAGAATTGCGCATCAACTTGTATTTGTATAGAAATTTGGCCTTCATTCTAAACAAGTATACTATATTGATTTAATAAGTTTGATCTTTCTGCTGCGTATATCATATATACAAATGAATTTTATATTCTATCATAGATGCAATACACAAATAAACCACAAAAACTATTTTCTATTCCTCTTTTTTTTGCAATCTATCGTTAAAACTATTTTTTTATAATATTATCTATGAATATTGAAATCAGATTTTACAATACTTAGAGTGTCATATTTTTGTCTGTAGAACATGCAAACACATGTTAATTTTCATTATATTTTCCTTCATTTTGAAAGGTGTAGGTGGCATTATGAAAATTTCATATATGCTGATTTATGAGCAGCGCTACTCTAAGCCATTTTTATATATTAATTCTAACAAATAGAAATGGTATTCATATGTTTATTTATTTACTTATAGATTTAATATATTGATATTCCAGTGTTATGTACTCATATCATGACAATCATGTTAAAAAAATAATGATCCAATTACTGCGTATTTATTGGTTTCACTAAAATATTAACATAAAAACTAGATCATACAAATATTTTCGATTGGAATTTTCCAGAAATACTTTTTGAGAAAAATTTTATTATTTGAAACGCTTAAAAACTTTTATTTTGTAAGATTTATATTTTTTTTTGCGGTTTTAGTACGAAATTAAAACAATAGTCAAAAGAAAAACTATTTGTAGAATATTTTGGTTCGCATTATTGTAAATAGAGTGTATACAATGATATCGTATTTTTAAATAATTTTAAAAATAGATTAATAACTAAATTTTATGATTCTTTGGGAGATATAACTTGATTCTTTTATGTAAATTGATTATCACAATTTATTTCAATTTTTTTTTGTGTATTCTAGGGCTCTTTTAGACTTTGCTACTCTTAGTGTCAATATCCAAGCATAAATTCTAAACACCCATGCGCTAGTATTTTATAAAAATAATAATTCTATATTGTAATAATTAAAACAGGTATTTTAATCAAACAAAATAGACCTTATATTTTTCTATACGATAAAAAAGAAAATATGATTACGCTGATCGAAATAGGTATAACGAGCCTTGATAACTTGACTGAAGTTGAGAATGAAAAATATAGGAAATATGACATCTTGGCAAATGAACTTGGTTTAATTTACAAATGCAAAACAAGAATAATACCATATGTGATGACTTGGGATGGGGTGGTCACAAAATATCATAAAAAATATGTTAAGGAGTTAAAAATACCGGACGAAGTAGAAGCATACATGCAAGCTCTCACACTCCGCAAGACACTTGAACTCATCTCATTTGAGAGAAGAAGAGCTGTTGATGAATATAGATTAGAGGAGGGTGTCAAAATATGCATCAAGGAGTTGTGCAATATTCCCAAATCGCTGACTACGTCTAAATAGATAAAATCGATAAAAAGAAACTTAACCCATAAATAAATAAAATATGCTATATTGTAATAATAATAAATTTTGTCAAGCAAAAAAAGACGATATTTAAAACTAAAAATCTATGTTCTATTAATTTTATGATGTAAAAAATTGATATATTACATATTGAAGATATTATTTGTTTGTGATCTTATAACTAATATTTTATCAAATATTCCCATTTCTAAAAAATATATCCGAGATATAGTATTATATGTATGATAATGGATTAATATGAATTGTTTATAGAAAAAAAAACATATATTTTTTGATATACTACTACATGAATTTTATCATATATCTTATATCATTTAAATATTGCTAAATTATATTGAAATCGACATAAACAAAGTGCTGAAATAAATTTAGATTATTCCTTACGGCTGTGTGCTCTAGAAATAGAAGATATGCCGATAATTTAATGGGGAAATTTCAGGCCAAGAAAATATAAAGTACAAATAATGTTATTAAATGGTTTTGATAAAAAAATCCTGCAATCTATCAATAGATTATGTATTATACCCAATAAAATAAAAACAAAATACGATATTAAATTGTTAAGTAGGTAAATTATTACGTAAAAAAAGGATAAAAAACATTCAATGCGCATAAGTATCACACAGCATTGTGTTTTTTTTGTAAAAAATAAGTTTATGTAAACAAAAAAAGATGAAATAACACAATTTATTTAAATATTACAAATGTTGTAATAAATATTTGTGTTTTCAACAGTATTATGATAGAAAAATAGTTATAGTGATAATAGGTACTTTTTTGATTGAATATCGCCATGCGAACATAAATAAATATAGAGTTAGTAATTTATGAATTCTTAAATTATTTTGGTGATAAAATTCTAATAAAATCATATAAGAACCATACTTTTTATGTGTATTAGAGTCAGGATTATCCTTGAAATATATTTCTCGATATTTAATTTTTGTTAATATAATGAGATGAAAGTATTTTTTTAAGAAATAGATAAACAATGAAAATAGTTTTGCGATTTCGAAAAAAATAACAAATATTAAATCATTTTAAAGAAAAAAAAATTGGTAAACATAAGCTTAGTTACAAAAAGAATTTACCAACAAGATTTTGAAATGATTTGCAAAAAAAAACAAAAAAGGTCTAATAATTTATGTCATTTTGTTTTTTATATCTTTTATCACGATATTTTTGTATCTTAATATTTTTTTACATAATTTTTTAGTTTCCTTGTTATTATATATCTTTCTTTGATAATCAATAAAAATATATTTTGATTAATTGCATATGGCTGTAGATTGTTGTGCTTATAGTAAACGCTTATTTATATATGTACAAAAATAAGATCGAATCTACATAAAATGCGAAATAAAAAATGGATTCACTGATAAAAAAATTATGTTAATTGAAAGAAATCCGTTTTCATATAATATGCTATATAAAATGTAATTTAACAAATAATTCTGCACAATATTGTTTGCTTATAATAAATTTTTATGTATTTTTATCTATGTTATTTCTATTTATTTTTAAGGTTTATATATTGTAGTGATTATATAAAAATAGCATAAAAGTTAATAGTAATTATATGTGAAATATAGCTTCGTGTATATTTATTAAGCTTAAAATCGTCATATTATATCAATCAGAAGAACTTAAGAGTTAAAAAACTTAATTTTTAAGAAAAATTTCAATTAAGATATAAAGCATATAGGTAAAATCGTAAATATAATACCTTTTTTTATATTCTGAATTCTAAGAAACCTTTAAACTAATTTTATTGATGTAGAAAAAATTATATATATTTTAATGTGTATCTGAATCATTTATAATTAAAACTCGCAGTTTTTCAATAAAATCTTATTAAAAATAATTAAGAAGGTAATAAGCTTGATTGGGTGTATTTCTTAAAAAAAATATCAATTGTATGAAAACAAACTTCGGTAAAACATAAAAATTTGTTTTATTCGTGTGATAATATAAGGGCTTTATTGATCAAAAACATATAAATTTTGCACATTGCTTATTGTAATATCATAATTATCCAATACCAAAAAAAGGTCTTTATATTATAATATTCTTTTATAATGAATGAATTAATATTATTTCTGTTGCCAATATGTATACTACACTTGCCTTATATGATTTATACAAAATTTATTTATTCTCACGGGATTTTAAAAGAAACTTTTAAGGCTAAAATTGTGTCTTTAATTTTAACATGTTATATACAAAACACATAATATCAGATAAAAAGCTTTTAATATGATAGACATAATTTTGCACATAAATACTATATCCGAATAAATAAACCGAAACTTTCAAAGATAGTGATTAAATAGCTATAGCTAATAACATACGAAATTATAAAATAAATTATTAATATATTAAAATTAATAGAAATTGATTTTTATTTTTTTAAAAAATGGAATAATATTACAAAAATAATAATCCAGCAACTAACGATTGAAGTAATTCATGCAGAAGTTAAAGCTCTATTTTATATGAACGTATATTTTGCGTATGTTATTATTAATTCAGATGCAATTCCGATCGGTATTTTAAGCTTAAAACAAATTACATGAAATTTAGCTGGATTTATTTGAAATGATTTTTCATCTTTTTATTTATTTATACGGGCATGCTACATTTATCATATTTTGCCTATATAATATATACCACATAGATTTTGCATTCAAGATTAAATCCGATGTTTTGATATTGAATTATCTGGTTTCAACATTTAATTCTATATAAAAGATATTATCTTGTTTTTGTATGCATCTTTATAGCTCGTGTTGGATTTAAAATTGTAATTATATAGTTAGAACAGTATAAATTATAAGTTCATAGCTTTGACACTCATAAATACTGCGTGCAGATTCCAATCATCAGAAAAACATATATGCATACAAAATTTCGCTTTTTATAATAATTATATACATCTATGAAAATAAATGATCGAAGAACAATACATAGAAAGCATGTAAAAACACACACAAAAATATTTTCAATATGACAAACAAAGGAACAGCTAAGCATTGAATATTTAGAATATCCTAGATACATAGTAAAGATGTTACAGAATAAAAAAGCATTTCGCAAACTTTAATTTTCCGTATATAAATTCTATAATCTACAATATTTTAACTATTTAGAAATTAGTTATTCAAGTCAAAAGATGTAAGTGACAAAATATTTTTACGCTTATATTATATATAAAAAATATTATATGAAATATTGTTTTATTTTATCTTTATGCTTATAAAAAGTCGAAAAGGCGTTATTATATTATTCAATAGTTTTGATGTATTTTTATGCGCCATGTGCCAAAAAAAAAATTATGATCTATGTAAATACCATTATGTATTATAATATGTAAATACGCAATAAATAAATCATCTACCGTTTACAACTAAATGTAAATAGCAATTGTGCATAAAATAATATCTATCAATTTTGGTTATGAAAAGTGCGAATTTTATGTATTTATTTTTAAATCTTCAGATATCTATTTATTTTGATTATATAAATTTCTTCGTTTTTTAAAATAAATATGCCTATTTTTTTATGTGTTAAATTATCTGCTTGTCAAGCTAAGTTGTTTGACCATAAATATAGAATCTCAGATCAGCATTTTTAATTAAAAGTTCTTGAATCCATACACGAAATCTAATATCTAATAATGGCATAAAAAAGTTATGTTAAAAACAAACAATAAGCAAAAAAATTGTGTTCGGTGCGTATAAAAATTTAAAATAATTTCTTTGTCATTTATTGCATTTTATCGTGCATTACAACCCAGTTTTGTAAAAAAACGACATTTAAAATTTGTGTATCTTACAATTTTGTTTTATTGTGTATTTATTTCATTGTAAATCACATATGATCGTATATTTTTTTGGTAAAGAATGGGATATTCTCTTTATTTTGTTCAAATACGCTGTTAAAGAAAATATTGCCTGATATAATTATATGACATATAAACCTATATCGTGACATTTTTCAATATAAATTTATCATTAAAAAGTTATATTTTATAAACAACTTCTACTATAAATGATTACTGTTCAATAAACTATGGTTATAGCAGTATTTTTTGTGAAATATTTTTCTGGATAAAAGTGGCATTAGAACTTAATTTACTTTTTTTAATTCATAAATGTATGTATTTTAAAGATAATTAAAATTAGTCTATAGCAAATATTAGTTATTGTTATTAAAATAATATTTTTTCCTGTGAAAACAAACTAATGGAGATAAAAAATATAACTCAATCCTCATTTGTAAAAAGGCGTCACAGAGTTCATTTTCTGAAACCAAATTCATGTACAAAAAAGAAACAGTTTAAGTATTGTTTTTTTATAATATTTTAACAAGGGAAAACAGCTTTTAACCACAGAAAATAGACAATCTTAATAATATATTTAAACATAGATTTTTCCATGAAATGTAACAAAATGTTTGTATAATACATATATTATTTTATAAAAAGTATAGATAGAAAGCTTTCTAGCTTTTCTATTGCATAAACACTATAAAAATACAAACTAAGAAGCAATATTTATACATACTTATTTAGAAAAACATACAAGACGAGCAGATATCCATATATAATATTTAAAATGTTATTTATTGGTTCACACGAACTTTCATTTAGTAAATTTACAGATTGAAGAATAAAATTATAAATATAAAATATTTACTCGTAATTACTCAGAATATACTTTTTTTTACTGAATTTACAAAAGAATTACCCTAAGTGTTCATTTACGATCAAATATGCAATTTGTATATGCTTCGTGAATAAGAAACTGACATCTTACAATTTTATTAAAGCAGTTTAAGTTTTTTTAGTAGTATTAAAGGTTGTCTTTTATCCTAAATGTTATATATTTTTATTTTTTCAAATGTATTTCTTAGAAGCCTATAAACACATATATGGCATATAAGCATAATCAAAAGTTATAAGTTATCGTCACACCTCCTGAATCGATTCCAGCTCTAAAATATGTATATTCTGTTAAAGATTCTGCCTCCTTCGTAAATAGAAAGAACTTTTACAGTTTTTGGTACATCACTTTAGTCATAATATTCCTAATATTAGGCATTCTCATTGATTATATTAAATAAATAGGTATAAAACCAATTTATATTTATTTATAGATCAACAAAATTTTTGTTTTTCCTTTTTAAGATCTGTTCTGATCTATGTTATTTTATCATATCTAAATAAACAGACTTATTTCTTTATATGATGCGTTTTGTAGCATTTTCATTAATGTATGTTTCTAGATTACATATTTCATTGTATATTATATGAAATTATCGTATTAAAAAGTAACGAAAATCACGATAAAAATGCTTTTCACTAGCCCTATTCATTTTAAAGCCTCAGTTAAAAAAGTCAAAATTTCATTTTATAGAGATTAATACAGTATAAAATACATTATATTCTAAAATTTAAAATTTTTTGAATTGATTAATAAACAATTTATGTTTTACATGAATATTGCAAAAATTGTTCGATGCTACGAATATTCGATATGATGGAAATAAAACTATAGTACCTTATTGATTTATGAAAATTAAAAAAAATATGAGCAAAATCAAAACATAAAACATAAAGCATATAAAATATCTAATAAATTTACATTTTCAATAAATGTGATTTTTTATCCCCAATTTACGAACTAAGAATGCGTTTTTTAAGAGTTTTTGTGCTCATATATTTAAAAATGCGCTGTAATGTCAATAGATTAACTATAAAGAAATAAATATTGATACTTTTATTACAATTAAAAAAATTTTATGCAAAAATGGCTATATAGCATATTAAAGAATATTTTTAATGTGATTTTATGGCGTATTTTGCTTCTTTACTTAGGAATCTCCTGAAATTATATAAGAAATTGCCAAAAACTGATTGAAACAAAGCTTTTGCTTATCGAAAATGTTTAATATTAGAAAGATATTGTCATATCTTATTTTGGTATTTATGATGTTGATATTTTATCTAAAGAGCAAGTAGACTATGAATAAGTAAGTAGGGTAAATAGTTTTTATTTGTTCTGCATGGTTATCTATAAAAATATAGTAAAGATGATTTATAAAAAGTAATTTTTTTCTTCTTACAATTTTGATTATATACTCGTATAAATAAAATTTAATTTTCTTAATTGGGTATTAATAGAAATCTAACATGAAACCTTAAACATGTATTTAAAAATGATTATGATATGTATGCAGATATCATATTTTTTATATTTCTAGCTTATTAAGATTTTTAGAACCATCAAGCTCACATTTTTCTATAATTTCAGATTGCATATGTGAATAAATATGTCTATATAAATAAAATGGATGATTTGATGTACCATAAAATCAAAAATGACAATTAAATGTTAAATGTGTGTTTAAAAAGATGTTAAATTTCTGTTTACAAAATTACGCTTGAATTCTTATAATCATAAACAGATATCGCTTGTTATGGTGTAATTTTAGTAAATCTCCATATACTTCGTGGAACAATGCATTATTATAATGTTTGTAATGTGGGTTTTAAATGTGATTAACCTATAATTTTGTTCTTTAAATCTTTTATAGATTAAATTTTGTTAAGGAGATACAAAAAAAAATAAAATATTCGTCCTAAGGTATTGAACAAGGTATTGAAAAAGGTATGATTTTGACAATCTTTGATAGAAAAAATGATCTTATATTTTTTTCTAATAATAAGAGTTTCAAATATTAAACTTGTATTTTACTGCATTTTATGACGACTATATGTATAAGTCTTATTATGAAAATGCATTTTTTGGATTTGTATATAAAACCTATTTTTCTAAAGCATCATTCAAGAAAGTTTTATAGTGAATTTACTATTTAACTTATTTAAAAATTCAGATACAATATCGTATATCAATCAGTATTAAAAATTTATTTCTTCATGCATTCATTATAGATAGAATCATATCCTTTCATCTTAGTAAATATATATAAAATGCTCTAAACTCGAGTAGAATTGTTTAATAAAGTGGCAGGAATCTTTTGAACAATATGGAAATGCAAAATTTTATTTTGATTTTATTTCGTGAACTAAAATTGTCATTAAAAATAAAATCATTCCTTTAAGACTTTAATAATTTATTTTTAGCTGTTATTTAATTTTTTGCGCAATTTTGCATCTTATGCATTTTTAAGTTTATGCATTAAAGAGTATTTTGTGTAATTTTCGATTTACAGAAAACTTAAAATACTTAACATTGACATCGAAACATGTATCATTATAGAATTGATATATATGTGAATTTATATTGAACTTATTTCGTTTATAATTTTGGATTTTTCAACAAGACATTGTTCAAAGTTCTGAATTTTAGCATTTCACTAAGATAATCATTGTATCAATAAATACCTTAAGTTTATTTTTAATTGTTTTATATTAAAAATAGCAGAATCTTAGAAGCAAACAGAATGGGTAATGAAAAAATTAACTTTTTTTGAATCTGGAAAGTGAAGCAGAGTTGTAATTTATTAGAAATTTACCAGTGTCATCGGAAATCTATGCTATCTGCTCAATGTAAGAATAC
The DNA here is from genome assembly GCF_057557595.1 of Rhyacophila brunnea. Classification (NCBI taxonomy): domain Eukaryota; kingdom Metazoa; phylum Arthropoda; class Insecta; order Trichoptera; family Rhyacophilidae; genus Rhyacophila; species Rhyacophila brunnea. The sequence continues at coordinate 994,851 of NW_028233362.1, read as the reverse complement.
AAAACAACATGGACTAAATATATAAAAATAAAAATAGTATAAAACATCATTTAAAAAATTCATAATGTTACTAAACTATGCAGTTTTAATGATTAAATCTATATTGCTATGATTCATATGCAATTATACTGGTATTTCCCAAAAGGCAAAACTTGCTTGATTATTCAGTGAATACTGCATATTTATACTTTCGGCTATTTTTTTCTCTTCGAAGACTGTATCAACACATCTCTTCTTAAAGACACCTATATATTCTGTAGTCTATCTATATTTCAATGTTTATACATAGGACACTATCAGGAACACTTAACGAGTTATTTTCGGGAAAATATAGATCGAAACATGTATTTTGTTATCATCAGTTTAACCCGATGCACCGTCGGTCATCTTATTCGTTTGAAATTTAATTTTAGTAGTAAATTGGTAAAAATTTGATATAATTGTAAAAAAAATTACCAATATAAAAACAGCCATCTAATTATCAATTTGACAATTTATTTTGTAAAGTTATGTCTATATTTATTAATATATTTAAATTTAATATTATCCTCAACCAATTTTGTTGCTGTTCTATTGTGTATTCTGATATAAAGATTATTTGAGACTCTAAAGAATACTATCGAAATGGTTTACTCTATACTACTGTGAATAATTTCAGTTTTAATTTAAATAAATAAATAAAAAAAATTAAGTTATTGGCTAAAATTACATCATATCACTATGTTAGCAGTTAATAATAGTATAAAAACAAATAAAATAATCTTTGGGGACAAACACTAATGGCTTCAAAATGGTGATTATAGCATAACTCATAAGCAGAATTCTACTTACAGCAATTTAATTAAGAAAACACTTGAATTTACATGTCGGGCTATTAATAAGTAAAAATATAATGTAAATAAAGCGGGAATCAAACTTAAATCCTTTTTATCTAAACTATTTACAAAATAAAAACCTCGTAATATTCAATATTGAGATTTAAATACTCAATCTATATCGATACAAAGATGTATTATTATTATTCGCAAAAGATTATATAATATATAATTTTCTAATGTATATTTAGAAAGATAATAAAAATCCAACATCAACTTAGCATTAAACTCATTAGATGTTTTACCTTTGTAGTTAAATTTTTTTCTATTATAAAAAATATCCAACTATAAACAAATTATCTGGTAAAATAATAATATTGAAGAAATTCTTATTGAATTCTAAATGCTGCTACAATAAGCTAATTATTCAAATTTAGAAATTATATTGTATGACTAAAATACCGACGGGGTAAAAGGGCGAATGTTGATAATTTCACGCAGCAAATAAAAGATTTGAAATAATAAATCACAATATATTAGCATAAATAAATTTAAAAAAATTCAAATGCACTGTGTACAGCTAAACACTTTTTATGTAATTTGTTGCAAAAATAAGCTAATCATCTGACAAAAACTTCACTTACACATAAAATATTCTTGTTATATTTATATTTAAAAACATATTACATATAAGTCAAATAAATTTTAATCACGTCCATATATTTTGTACACCATTTGTAAAAAAAATATCCTGATTGTTTGATTTTCATGTACGAAAACGTCAAAAATATGTGAAAATTGTAGCATAGATATATTTTACATACAAATTCATAAATAAGGTTGATTCTTGTGTCTGGGAATTGCATTAAGTAGCATATAAAATATTAAATATTAAAAAAAAAAATTCGGTTTAACTATAAAGGGGATCATTTAAAATATAAATACCAGATTAAGCTTTACAAATGACAATCGTTATATCTTTACAAATTCTGATTTTCCCATTTTTTCTAAAATATATATTTACATATTTATAATGAAAAAAGCTTTTTGCGGCACTATATAACATTATTCTGGTTTTATCAATACTATAAAAGAATTAACTGGTTACGGGTTCATAGTTCTATTTTTATAAACATAATTATCACTATGAACTCTAAAACATCTTTTGGTATAACTACACATATTTTTATTATTTAATAAAAAATTCCATGTATATAAAAAACATCTTTCTTAAAAATATTTGAAATTTTAAAATGGTAGGATAAATACTTGAAAATGTACTTATATATGAATTCGATTCACAATAAATAATTTCATCGTCATCTAATTGAATTTTCTCATGGTTTATTTTTATTCAATTCTGTTAATAAAAAAATATTGTTTCTAAAATTTATTTCTTTGGATCTAAAAAATCGTTTACACCCTAGACGTAAATTTTAAATATTGTTTCTAATAATTTCATGCGATTTTAGATTAGAATTTAGCTCTAAAATTTTTAGTTTAGTTTCTATGGTTTGTTCTAATTATTCATAGCTTATAATGCCTATAATTTTAAACTTTAATTTTAATCTGAAATAATCTGTCCCTAAACTCATAAAATTACAATTTTATATAGATTTAAATGTTCAATTTCGATCAAATACAGCAAGCGATAGGTGCTTTTATTATTGTGAATCGTAGTTATTATTTTTAATAGCTGAAATTCTATTGCATTATAAATTTTAAATTTATGCGCGATATATGTATTGTCTTAATCAAAACTAAAAAAATAGTCGGATATTGAATACCTCTCATGAAACCACCCTAAATTTTGGAAAGAAGTGCAAAGGCTGTTGTTAATTCAAAGTGGGGAGGCAGATGATGTAAGCATCATCTTTAGGTTATCAAACTCTGTTATATGTATCACATATATCATTCTCTGTGCATCTGTAACATATGTGTCTGAGTAATTGCATTGCAACCATAACAAAGGGTACAATAAAAATGATTAAAATTAACCCTGTGTTGCTTAGATTGCTTGAACTTTACATAGAGAGAAATATGAAATTTAATCTCCTGACATGAACAAAATAAATTCTTATTATTGCCATATTTAGTATATGTCTAAAATGAGCTCCTGTAATAATTTTGTTATGAAAAAGTACTTTTATGTGTCTTTAATTGACAGAAAAAAAATACTAAAGATAAAACAAAAATATTAAAAAACAATAAATACAGCAGGAATACCCGAGATCTATATATTTTTTCGTGTGTTGATTTCGTGAATTTTTTTATATATATAAAAGATCAGATTATGGTTCTAAATGTTATTATATCAATATTGAAGTGCTTTTATATTGGGATAAAAACAAGTTGAATTGCTTATATCGCACCCCATGATCAATTATTTATAATATTAGAAGATTTTTAAGAAAACATTAGATCTCTGTCTCATTACATAAAAATGATATTATTTACAGCCTATAAACGTCAAAGAAGTCCTTTTAATGAGATAAAGCATTTATAATTAGCTATAAAAGCATTTCGCTCACCATGAATTGTTTCAAAGCTTAATAATTTTATCCCTTTCTTTACTTGTATAGAGATAGCAATTCAAGTGATAAATATTTTAAAAACCTGTGAAAGTTTTTTTAACATATAAATTGCACATCAGTCTTCGGTAGGTAAATAATTTTAAAACAATATTAGACGACATTTTATACATTCCTTCACCCGTTAGCAGCATATAAAAATTAACTTTTAGAAAAAGTTAATGTAATATAAATATCAGTTTCTTATTTCGATGTTAAATTGATCTTGTTTTTGTATTAAGATGATAATAAAAAAAATAAGATATTTTGTATTGTATTTATAGAAGCTGTTATTTAATAAATATAAATTGATTTAGATTAAAGCTCTATATATTCTTAATCAGAACATTGAAATGAAGAAATATTAAAAAAATAAATTTCTTGTACTTATATTATCTTAAACTTGAAATGCACTGAAAAAATGTTCCATATGGTGATGTATATTACATAAAGTATTACCTTACAGTCTAGCCTTCGTTGATCTTATTAAACTTATTTCTCTTTATAAAATTATTGAATTTAAATATTAAATAATATACCACTAAAAAATGTAAAAAAATTAGTTCTAGAAATATCGTGTTCTTATGTAATCCTATTATTATTTACCTCTACCCCATTTTAAATCTTTGGTGATGACGACGAACGTGTAAACACAAACAAGGAATATAGATAACTAAGGCAGTCTAAAATATGCAGTCTACGATAAGAAAAGTAGAAAAAATGAAATTTCGTGTCGAGATTACGATTTTGAAAAATTTATAAAACCCATCTAAATCTATCTAGATTATGACTTGAAAAAGAGAAATCTGAACCGAATTAATATAAGAGAACCATCAAAGACCAGTTTATTTTACGTATACTGGTAAATGCTTACATATATAAGTGTAAAGAAAAACATTTGTATTTATCTTTATCGGGGTCGTATTGAGGGCAATTTATTAAAACCAAGCAATATAGGAAATATAAAAAAAGATATGTTGAGTCGAATTCTATTTTCTAGATTAAGTAACTTGTGGCTCTAGAATAAAATAAATATAGTAAATAAATGCAAGTTACTAAAGTATTCTATCATATGCTAAAAAATATCTTTTAAACGTATCTTAATTTATTTTGAATTTATGGTATTATACAGGGTGTAATTATAGACTTATTACTTATATTAACTCATGTCTGCATTTTTATACACATTTTCCCTTAATAAACATATTTTTATTTTAATAAATCACCTTTATGAATTTTTCCTATATTTCGGATACATATTTTTTTATGTTCTTTTTTAAAGTATAAAATATAATAACTCACATGTATATATTATTTATGGGTTTGATTTTCTTTTTATCATTTTATCTATTTATACGTTTTCAGCCCATCGGAAATATTTCACAACTTCTTATTGCATCTTTTGACACCTTCATCTGATCTATCTTCGCCAATTGCTCTTCTTATCTCAAATATGATGAGTTCCAGTGTCATAAATTAAACCTATAAACTTTTAAATATAAAAACCCATCATATTGAAATATTCTTTTATAAAAAATGCAATTTGAAGAAATAAAATTTTTCTCGTGTTTAAAACCGCAATATATAAATATATATTGAAAAAGGTTTAGGGATGTCTTGGCATTTGGTATATTGCATAAAATGCCAAATCAATCTTGTTGTCATTTTAAAGAAATTTTCGTGCCATCGGGTTATAACCAGAATTGCTATTTTTTCATAATAAAGATACAAAATACTATATCTATCTATAGCTGTTCTTTGAAGTATCTATGATAATAAGTATAACCTGAAGGATTAAATTGAGTAAACTGCAACAGTGACTTTTTATTTTAATATCAATAAGATGGCATCGTAAAATAAAATAGATATTGTTCAATACAAGAAACATTGAAATATTCTAATTATATTAAATGTTGACACAAGATTTCAAAATATATTGCCCCTCAAGATTATCAAATTAATATAAAATAGAAAGAGTGATAAGCACAAAAAGTTTAATATGCTAAAGAGGCTTTAGATTATATATTTTATGATTTAAAGAAAGAAAGTTTGGCCAAAATAAAAAAGACTATAACTATTCAAAAATTTATACTTACTCAACTGATAATATTGGAATTATCTGCAAAGTTATTAGCACAAAGCAATATGGTTACTTCCCACCATAGTACAAATATTTCCACATACAGATGTTAGGATAACAAACTATGGTTATTTGGATAAGGTTGCAAGCAATAAAAACGAATTTAGCTGGCATATATAAATTTGTATTATGGAACTACAAACATATTTAAATGATCATCTAAAAAATTAACTCTGTGAATGAATTCAAAGAGTTCCCTTTTGATTGTGAAATTTATAATGGATTTATCTACGCATACTAAATAAAAAAAGTTTCGTTTTAAATACATAATATTAATTATAACGAAAACTTAAAAGAAAAAAATACTTATGCATTAAATAAGATAAATAAGAAATATTTAAGGATCACGTGTAATAGAAGATATATCGATTCTTAAATGTTATGAAAATTTTAAAAATAACGAATATAATAGGTAATAGATAATTATGGAGCAAAGCATAAAAAAAGATCAAATATGTAGAAAAAAACATATAAGTTGATAATAATATAATAGAACAATTAAATCGCTTAATTTACAAGAGGTCCGTAAATACATCTTCATCGTAACTTGCGACAGAATTATTGCCATAAAACACCTAGGATCAAGATCAAACAATAATAATCGTTTAAACTCATAGATAAATACGATAAAATTCTAAAGTGCCTATATGATTGTTTAAAAGTTTTAAGAACAGATTATATTAATGTTCTGGCATAAACAAAAGGTTATATAAGAATAAAGCTAATTTTCTAGTTAATAAAGTCTTGCATTTTTTCTTTGTGTTCACATGTTCTTGTTATCGCATCTGTTAAAATCCTTCGATATTTAATCTTTCAAGATATATAAAAGTATCAATTAATATAATAAATGTAAATTATATCGTTAATAGTTATAAAATACTTAATTATATATAATGCAAAGAAACAAAGACGGTTCGTACGAGTGTTTAGACTCTATATAAACTACAAAACCTTGAATTTGTAAATATAACTACAATAAATCAGATTATTTGTATACCAGACAATGTTTTTATTCAAAATAATTTAAGCAAATGTATGATTACATTTAATAAAATTTTATAATCAATTCTTCTGGAATTATGGATAAAAATATAAAGGTGTAGAGAACGAATTCAGCAAGAAAATTTCGGATTATACAATTTCTTTTATGAGAACATCTATATTTTTTAGTGATAATTTTGGGTTTTCTTGGTAAAAGTATTTTTTAACAGTGTGTTTTTCGTTTCTTATGTGAATTTACGGAATTTTATTTATATATTCCTAAAAAAGGCATGAATATTTTCATTTTTTATACATTAATCTGTATAGTTGTCAAAACTTCGTATATAGGGCAATATATTCTGTAAATTTACCAATAACTTGGCCAAATATTTTTCATACACATAATATATAGACGGGCTTCCTTGGTTTGACAATCACCTGAAGATCTATTGATATCTATAACAATATGTATCATATTCTCAATTTATATTTTATGATATATATCAACTTATCAAAAAGATTCCTTGGTTTTATATAAGATTCTTAGTTAACAATTTAAATCTGTAATTAATTTATGCCTTTGAAGTAACTAACTGAATAATAGTTCTAAAATATTTTTCTTCACAACTATATAGGTGTAAAAGGTTTACTTCGCAATGAAAAACAACTCTAAAATGGCATTTTAATTTATTAAGCATAATAAATATTCATAATTATTTTTCTATTAAGTATATAATTATTTATATGATAAGCGAAATTCTTTAATATAAAAAGCAAATTTGAATAATTAAAACAAACTTATAAATATCACAACCATTAAAATCTATATAAAACGACAGAACGAAAATTTGATATTTTTCTATGCTAAGGCATGATGTTAAATTTATAAAATCTTACGTATTGTGAGATACTGGCAGTTTAATTATCCTTAAACTTTCAAATTTAATAAAAACATTCTGAAACTGAAGGTAAAATGTAATTTTGTATTTCGAATTTTTAGTTTTGATATTAGTTCATAAACGTAAAATATAAAATTTTAAATTTTTTATTTTACTTTGAAGTAAACTGAGAATATGTATTTTATTTCTATTTTACTTGATTTTCAATAATTTATATAAATACAAATTTTTAAGAGATCGTGAATAACTAACATTACCATTTAAGGCCAGTAAAATAAGCTATAAAAAATGAGTTTCAACGAAAAATCAAATAAACTTATATTTGAATAAATACTTGCGTATGTATTTCAAACAAGTATTTTATAATGAATTTAATAGGCTTGGTATTTTTACTGCTTATATCATATATAAGAATGCATTCTTAATTCTTTTATAGGCTTTACACACAAATCTACCAAAAATAATTATTTTCCATAATGTTAATTTTTGCATATGATCATTAAATTACAATTTTTTTTATGAAAATCTATAGATCTTAAATGCGGCCTTTACATCCTTAGTATTCTAATTTTGCCATCAGAACATATAAACATATCGAATTTGGATTTTTTTTATATATAGCGACACTTTATATTTATTTTATGATTCTCATATAGAGATGTGTTGATAAAAGCCATTTTCTATATTTATTCTAACACGGTTAGATTTATATGACTGCATATCAATGCATTTTAGTTGCGATAATATGATGTTTGTAGTAATTTTTGATCATAATATTTTGGATATATAAAACCAATAATTATTAGATGCATGTATATTGTGTTTTATACTTAAAATAAAAAACTAGAATATACAGGGTTTTAAGGTACATTTTTTATGTAAAAATTATGAAATCAAATGTATATATTTATCTAGTTTACCAATAAGATATCTTAGCCATATATTCCGATCTTTGGGGTTTAGATTCAGAAAAAAATATAAAACAGAACAAATATTTGTATGTGTTTTTTTAATTTAAGGGCTCTCAATATTATATTAAATCTTTTCAATGTGAAAAATAGATTTATATAAATGTCTTTCGATAAAAGCTATATTCCTTGAGCTGCAATATATTGAGCTAATTATTAACATAAATTTTTTTGGTATTTAAAAGTCCCTCTTGCATACCTGAATCTATGTGTGTCGTTTCCAAAACTTAAAGTCTTCTTATTCATGAGCTAAATTTCTATAAATTATTTTTTATTTCTGGATCAATTTTCTTTTATCATTTACATATATTGAGACGTAGTCAGTTTATTGCGAACTTTGCACAACTTCTTGATGTAAATTTTGACACCTTCCCCTGATCTATCTTCATCAACTGTTCTTCTCTCTCGAATGAGATGTGTCCAAGTGCCTGCAATAAAATGTAATGCTTATGGAAATACAATTACAAATTTCCTAAAGTTTTAAGGTGGTTTCAGGTTTTAATTTTATATTATCTCAATGTAATTTTCTTTTTCTAATTTATAAAATAAACTTTTTTGCAATAAAACTGAATCTAATAAGATTTCAATATTTTCCTATATATTAATATGTTTTATGCTATTTATATGCGGATTTTATTCTATTATGGCGGATTAATTTTGGTAAATACATTTATTATCTTATACTCTTTCTATAAATAACAAATGACAAGAATACGTAATATATAGTTTTTTTTCTATATTTACTAATTTTAAATTTTACAAAAAATTAGTATTAGGATTTTAAATGGTTTGGTAGGCATAAAAATAAATCTTACTTACACTTCAATTGGACCGTATTTATGCACAAATAATTTACAAATTTTAAAGAAAAACAAAAAAATATATAAAGTATAATGAATTAATATATGATACATAATACGTATATTATATATCAGAAATTCAGAGATTTTGCTTTTTTGGTGTAAAATTTAAAGCTCAACTCATATATATTCACAATGCGCTATTGTTTTAAATAATAAGATTTTTTAACGTCAAAAGATATAATTTGCGCTATCGTAATTATGTTAGCAGGTAGTTTTTTTAAAAAAAACCATAATTATGCTTGTATAGTCTTTTTATGTTAACTAGATAATGTTTTATAATATTAGACAGTGTGTGATTAAGATCCAGCTTGATTATACTAGCAAAAATACAATATAAATAGAAAAATTTACTTATATGATCATATAATAAATCCTATATTTTTATTATATGTTAATCTTCAAATATTACAAAATCAAATGTTCATGCAGTTAAATTTTAAATAAAAGAAATTTAGTCGTCACAAAGAATTCATATAGTAGACTCATTAAAATCATTTTTATAATAGATATACAAATTTAGTTAATTTTGATTTTCTATTATTTATAAATATATAAACATGCATTTTTATACTTTTACGCAATGAATTATTATTTATTTATGGGTTAATTTTCTTTTTATCGATAATATCTATTTAGACGTGTTCAGCGTGTTGGGAATATTGCACAACCTCTTGATGCATCTTTTGACACCTTCCTCTGATCTATCTTCATCAACTGCTCTTCGTCTCTCAAATGAGATGAGTTCAAGTGTCTTGCGGAGTGTGAGAGCTTGCATCTATGCTTCTACTTCGTCTGGTATTTTTAACTCCTTAACATATTTTTTATGATATTTTGTGACCACAGCATCCCAAGTCATCCCATATGGTATTATACTTGTTTTGCATTTGTAAATTAAACCAAGTTCATTCGCTAAGATGTCATATTTTCTATATTTTTCATTCTCAATTTCAGTCAAGTTATCAAGGCTCGTTATACTTATTTCGATCAGCGTAATCATATTTTCTTTTTTATCGTATAGAAAAATATCAGGTCTATTTTGTTTTTATACTTTTATATGATTATTTATATTAATGATGCCCATCTTCGTGTCAATTTGTAGTCTTATCCACAATGAAGATTTTATTTTAATTTTTTTGCGCTTCTATGGGTTAGAATATAATTTTAACGAAGCTATCTAAGCTCATAAAATTTTACTTTTTTTTATATCTATAATAATTTATACAATATGCATCTAAAATGACAACTCTATTATCATTAAATTCAAACTAATTTTTAATTTTACATAAGAAAAGTCCTATAATATAAGATATCTGTCTAAAGCTACATATTTTTTGGACAGCAACGTTTAATCGTTCTATCAGATAGACTAAACTTATAATTCCGATATTTTCTAGTCATCATATAAATGGTCAATAATAAGACATAAATTATATAATATTTGAATTTTATGCTGAATTTTGGCTGTGTATTTATATTTTTACGACATGAAAATACATATTCGATCTTAAAACTACACGATTTCTCTAAACATATCTTTTATTGCCCGAACATATCTTTAATATTACTTTTTAGACTTTAACAGCTATACTTCCTATATTAATTCATGTACTTTATGCTGCCTATTATCTTATTAACATATTATAGATAATGGTAAAAAATTATAGTTTTCAAGGGTCAAGATTATATCATTATTTTTTTATATTTAACCCATAACTTTTTGCCCTCTATAAATATGAAACAAATTTAAAAAAGTGCACGCAATTTTGTAACTTTTTTTAACAGTAATTGTTCATGTAAATCGATAATGCATAAGAAATGGTTTCATAAAAAGACCAGATTGAAGAGTATAAAAAATAAATTAAATATTTTAGATAAAATCTTGATGTCATTTCTATAATAAATGGATTCAAATAATGTCGATTAATCTTTTTTTTTATTTGATTCAAGGCTTTAAAATCTCGTTGATTATATGATAAATAATATTTATTGGGTATCTTAGCGTTATAACGCTCAAAAGATATATTTTTTTTATCTTTCGATATCATAATCGTACAGTAATTCCATCAATTAATTTTTATAAACAAAATTTTGCAATGCGTTTATGGGCCTCATGAATATCGAGGAAAGATCAATATAAATTTATTAATGTTTTAAATATTCAACTCTTTCTGTCAAATAGTTCATCGTATATTAATATGCAAGTTTACCAATCATCTAAGTGGATTTATTCAAGATTTTAATACATGAAATACCTTTCCAGATATGACTGTTAAGATGCTGTATCTATATCAATTGGACATAATTGCAATAAAACTATTGAATTCCCATTTATTTATACTTTTTAAATAAAGATAAATTTTTTTTATTAATGTAAAATTCCCAATCGACTCATTTATGTATAATGTCGTATCTTGAATAGCCTATTAAACTTACTAAGAAATATTTTATAATCCATATTGGAATTTGCATAAATAAAGTAAACGATTTAGCATATAAATATTATATCCTTTAATTTATTTATTTGTTTTATATTATATTGTATGCCAATAAAGGCTTTTTAAAGTAGAATAAACATTATCATCTGCAAAAAAAATATATTTTTTTTATGCACTTATATGGAAAAAGTAGCATTAGCCATCGCATAGATTTATTTTTCATAAATCTGGATATACTAATTAATTATTTACTGTAATATTATACGTTTATATTTCAATTTGTCTGTTCTAATGGTTTACTTGGTATTAAGTTATCTTTTTTTAAAAATACATTTCATATGTTATAATGCAATATGAATTTAAAATCTCGTCAAGACAAAATTTTAAGATAATAATTGATTTTATCATAGTTTAAACACTGAAAACTTATCATTTCTATTCAGTCTTAAAGCTATATACGAAAAAAATAGTCGTCAAGATGATACGTCACATAAACATATTGGATCCACAGAAAATCGGACCGGTCGATTTAATTAATTTAAATCAAATTAAATTTATGCAAGCTTAGAATAAAAAAACAATGTATAGGGTATTTAAATTTATATGATATGTAAAGTAATATAAATTATATTTTCATATTTAATAAGGTCGAGCGAACATAAATACAGCCTAACTTGTATTATAATTGAATTATAGCATCTTTTATTTTTAACCGTTTTGTTTTTCAATCATTTTGTAGATTAAAAGGCTTTACTTAAGCTTGCTTCTGTGTGGCTGAATACGCTGTCATGGTGCGAAAAATCTAGTATATAAATATAATTTTTCCGTGATTTTATAATGTTGGAGTCGGTTGATGATTCTTTTTCTTAGTCTTCTCATTCGTATGTACATTAAGTATCCTTTTGTGATACTTTTCAAATAGAATTCTTATTTGTAGTTTTAGTTTGTGATAATAAGAACTGAAGCTAATTCTAAGACATCTTTTTCACTTGATTCTACAATAATTGTGAATTAAGTATTATTGTTTAACTCTTTTTCTCGATGATGGGAAATTTTAAGCTAATCATTGTCTAATCGCTTAAAAAATGCACCCAGATTGTTATATTGTTCTTATATGTTACGGCAACGTTTGCGTATTGGTTTCTTAATCTAACTTATTATCTGCAGTGGATTTTAAATATGATGTAATATAAGCATTGAAATCTTTTTAAGAGGGCTTATAAAATAGAAATGTTTATATTTAAGCGATTTCGGATACTGATATCTAATTTAACAAACCGTTTTTTATTTTTGCTGATATATTAGAAAAAAAATATACTGTTGGTATAGGTACAACTATATTATAGACATTATAGCTATTCCACGAAAAGTTCAGATGTAATAGTCAAGTTATTTCATATTTAAACCATACAACTTATATCCGTGCAATAAACTTCAATTTTTATGCAAAACTTCTTTCTGCTTTTAAGAATATTAACTAAACAATTTAGTTGGTTTTTTATTAATCTAAGATTTCCAGTGCATATGTTTTACTATCATAGTCACGTAAAAATAGATATTTTTTGTTAATAAATATGTTCCATATTTTATATTAGAACTTTAAGGTATGTGTGCTTTAATATAAAAATATATACCATTAAAAATACGTAGCTTTATTCTTCTTTTCTTAACATTAAAATTTGCGGTTTTTATGTGTATTCTTCCGAATTTTTTATAAAGATGTATAAGTATATTGATATGAACAGAACTATTACAGGTCCTACCAATAAACTTATAATAAAAACGCGTTGATATAAACAGCACATCTTATTAAGCAAAAATTCTGTGTATTCCATGTGCAAGTTTTAGTTAAAATATATGCTTTATACTAGATCTAATATGTAAACTGCATATATATATCAACTATTGAATAGATATCATTATTCATGCCGTATTTTTAGCAAAATTATACAATATACTTCTTACGACGATAATAATTTAACACTCAAAATAGTGTTTTTATTTTTGAATATATTTTATGTGAACACACATTAAAAGTTAGCATTCTTATGAGGTATTAAAAAAAAATTAATTTTTATGTTTATACTTATCTATTTTATATAGAAGATATTCATATAGACACTATCAATACAGTATAACACTGATATTTTAAATTCGGTTAACAAAAAAAGAGAATTTAGTGTATTATTAATCACATGCATAGATATAAAGCAAATCATTTCTGAAATAATCGCTGCATTTAATTGAATAAAAAAAACAAATTTTTTTATTGTTGAAAATTTTAAACTAGTAGATTTTTGGTTAGTTAAATCAGAAATTAGCTTAGATAACAAAAGTAAATAAAGAGAATTTTATATAAATTAAATAAAAATTCATGTGTATTTACACGACATCGCGATAAAAAAATAGATTTATATAAGGAATATTAGCATAAATTTACAATTATCTAATATAATTTTTTCTAGTAGAACTATGCTTAGTATGCAAGTCATGCCTGTAAGTGTTAAAATAATTGATAAACGAAGTCTAAGCATAAAAAAATCTAATTTCAAGTAAGATATAATATTTTCGGTGCTCAAAATATATTTTACGGAACAATTATTTGTAAGAATTTGTATTTAATGCCCAAATGATGGTTTTTTCGAAGTTGTATATCACAGTTAAATAAGATAGATTATTAAGTTTCAAATATAAAATAGACCTTTTTTATTTTTCTTTGATCTTACCTATGATGCATATAATATGCTTTAAACAAAACATTTTTACAATATTTTCATATTCTATAGAAATATTGAACGCATTTGAAAATTTTTCTAAAACACATATTGTCGAATTATGCTTTTTATTTTTTTATTTTCAATCAAAAAATCCAGAATATTAGGGTTAATTATGTAAATTTTTATTAACATCGGAATGTCATGCATTTGTAACATATTGAAAATATTAGTAAAAGAGAATATAGATAATACGACACTTGCTTTAAAACATATATTTTGTTTAAAATTCTTTTAAGATCAAAATAATTATTATTTTATGCACTAATAAAGTTAAAAGTTGCGAAAAAAAATTGCTTGTAAATTTTATAATCCCTTTGAATAGATATTTTTTTATGAGCTACGCTAAGTCTATATCATGGGGAATGCATGTAAAAAGAATAAGAATTATCTTATATTTTTAATTTGATTTTATGTATATTTTAACGTTCCTTAAAATTATATTTTTCACGGTAAAAATCAGAATGTTTCCAGAATGATTCATTTGACCATAATTAAAGCTCCAAAATTATCTGCGATACGTATGAAATATATCTCTTTTTGTATAATATTCAATCATACCTAAAAATATAAAATTTCACATTGCAATTCCAATTAAAAATAGATCAACAATCTTTCTCGTGTTATTATAAGTGATATTTACCAATTTAAAAAATTTTTCTATAAGCACTTTAGTATCCTAAAAATCTATATATTTCCAAACAATAATATGTTGAGCTAAATTTGTTATACTATACACGCTTCGAAAATAAAATAGCGAATAAAAAATGCAAAAACAATAAAAATAAATATTAAAGTAAAATAAAAACTAATTAGACACAAAAATTGCATATTTGGCCTCTTTATTTATAAGAATATTATTGTTATTAAAACTATTATATGTAATAACATTTTTTTTATACTTTACAGCCAAGATTACCATTTTTCATGCCAGAATCGGGTTTTCAAGTTTATTATAATTTTATTTGCGTATGAAAAAGGTTTCATACTTTGATTAAATCGAAGGCCATGATAAAAATAAAAAAGAAAATATTTTTTTTCTGGGCTTTTTTGAACTTATTATATGCATGATTTATTTTTTATCATATAAAATAGCTTCTTTATTTATCGGTTTAAATCTTGCATCTATCTTTCTGAATGCTGTTTTTTAATTTTTAAATTCGAAATTACACTCCAGATATATAATATAAAACAATTTATGCATTTTTAAGCACATAAAAATAAATTGCAAAATTAAAATTTTGAACACGCTCAAGATTTGATTACAAGTTTTATTTCTTTTAATTTTTTTTTTTGGTTTTTCCATAGAACCTTGGTATTTTATCAAAATATACTAATTTATGGTAATAATTTTGTATGTATGTTTTTTTTAGGTATTATATTAGAATGCAGTAATTATTGCATGGATTTGATCATACAATTTAATGCGATAGTTCAAACTCTTCGTATAAAGCAATGCAATCTTTTAAAATTGTGTATAATGTAATAAATATTAAGTAATATAATATTTTAACTGATTGTATTTATGGATTCTTTTATGTTAGTGGGATTCAAATGTAATTTTTTGTAATTAAAAGCCTGAACCTAACTTATTAATACAATATTTAACATAAAAGATCCAATAATATCTGACTGTGAACTTTTTTAACTTTTTTTAAAAAAAAAATATGCATTCTAATTAATACCTTTATAATCATTTACATTATATTTTTATATATAATATGCTTTGTTATGTTCTTTTAATCTAAATCAACATAAAATAATTTTTTATAATGATAAAAAGAATTTTTTTACGAAGAATATTTTATAAAAATGGATTTTTGTGTGATTAACACTATATAAAGCCTTTTAAAATCAAAAATTACCAAGTATTCAATAAGATACAT
Organism: Rhyacophila brunnea; assembly: GCF_057557595.1. Lineage (NCBI taxonomy): Eukaryota > Metazoa > Arthropoda > Insecta > Trichoptera > Rhyacophilidae > Rhyacophila > Rhyacophila brunnea. The sequence continues at coordinate 978,520 of NW_028233362.1, read as the reverse complement.
GTAATACGTTCTTATCTACCAAGAAAAATATCGATTATTCTATATAGAAAACTAAAATAAAAGATATAAAATTTAGATTTATGTTATAATTCTTTTATTACCATTTCATGTCAGTATCTTTGGCGTATAAGTTATATTTACAAATTAGAAATCCATGAATTTGGTTGTTAATAATATTTTTGCCTATATATTAGCAGAAATATATTTTAAGAAATTTAGTATATAAAAAATAAAGGTTCTGTACAGTTCATCAAGTTCAAAATATGATTTAAAATATAAGTCTTGATTTATAACCGATATAATATAAATGAATTTTGTAATAAATTGTGCCTTATAATAAAGTGTATTATTATATCGAAGGGTCGTTAATAATAATAAATGTTTTTACAAACATTCAAAATAGAAAATGATTACATCTATTAATAACTTAAGGCTAAGTTATGTGTCCAAAAGCTTATAAATTTTATTAATTAGCTTGCTATGACTGTACTTTCAGTTGTAATACACGATATCGAGAAAAACAACTTGAATTTACATGAAATATGCACGCGCACAACTACTTAGCACATGAGTACATTTTAAGTATAAAACTTAAATACAAAGTATATCTAGATATCATTAGACCATAAAATTTAACTTACATTATGTAAATATTTTGTCCGTTGACATTGAATTTTTATTAACATGTTGGGATTATATGAAATTTTTTAAGACCCTAAAAATAGAAAATGTATATTTAACGAATTTTAATTTTTTATTTGTTTCATTTGATAAAATAATAGCATCAAACTTTTTTTTTGGTACTCATTACGAAATTTATAATAATGAAAAATTAACCATGCATAAATATGACATATCTGAATTATATTTTCTTAAACATGCAAAGGTATAAATGATCAAATGTAAGGGTATTCTATAAATAAAAAACATCTCTTAAATGCTGCTTATGTGCAAGGAACTAAAAAAATCTGAGTATGTGACCTATATTATCAGAAAGATTTTCAAGTAAGCTTTGCATATTATTGAGCAGCATGAATTTTGAATCATTCCTAGACATAGAAGCAGTGTTATGAGCTGTAAAATTAATTATTGAAAATTCCCTATGCATGTGAACTATCTAAAATTGTGATATGAACCGTTATTGCTTATAGAATTTGGATTTTTAATGTGAGAAAATCCAGATTTTGAACTTAATATTGGATACATTATGTTATACATGTGCATTAAATACATAAGAAACGTTTAAAACATGCCAATCAAATATGAATTGACAGAAAGAATAGACATTTGACATGTAAAATATGCACAGCTCACGTGTGTTTATAAACCACGATATGCTCTATGTATTTCTACTAAAACACAATGGGATATTGGAATAGAAAAAAGAATAAATAAAACAGCGTTTAAATATATAAAAAGAGAATTATTCGCTGAACACAGATCATTAAAATTATATATAGCTATAAATTTATAAAGTCTTACATGAAAAACATTTCTATCATATTTATATTTCGAAAATTCCTGTAGACATACATTAGTAAACACATCAAAAAAAATTTACAACTTTATTCTAAAACTCTTCTGTATTAATTACATACAAACCAAAATAATTTTTTCGATATCTCGTCATTCCAATTGATTTCTATATTTTTATATAAACTTATTCGAAAAATCAGTCACATACTCATACAAAGACTCAAAATGTATTTTAAAACAAAACTGTAAAAATCAACATATAATTGTAAACAATATTTAAAAACAAATTGTCGCATGTTTATATTACTCGCATCTCATATAAGTATACTTTCACTTTCATCAGAATTCTGTAGCCAGAAAATTTAAATTCCATATTATAACATTACATTCTATGTGCGATCAATATATAAAGCAAAAATTTGGTATTAACCATGGTTCTTTATTCTGATTTCAATTTAAAATTTATACATTCGATCAGTTGAGTATATTGTGATTTTTTAACATAATAAGTTTATTTTTATTTTATAAAATTTGATTGATAACTTTAATCTTTCTTTGGCTATTTTAATTTGAACACATGGACAGCAAGAATTATTCTGTTTTATATGAAAGGGTAAAAATTAAGTCAAATGATTTTAAAACCGATAAAATATAAATATTTACGTAATATATAACAAACAATTCTAATAAAAACAGGATTGGTATTATTAAAAGATTAATTCGTTATAAAGGCAATAATTGGAGCCTCGGGATGTAAATCTTTAAGCCAATTGTTTCAGACCAATTTTGGCAAATTGATCTATGATTTTAAATCTTTTCACAATCATGGAATTTCACATCTGAAATTTCCATTTAACCGTAAAAATTGTTTTAGATCACGTGTTTTTGCGCATGATAAATGAGTCAAATTTATTCAGTGTCATAAACATGTTACGGATTAAATGCTATTTGCTGTGAGGCAGTTTACAGATGTATGCTCTAATTCTTGCAGATGGTCTGGATTGAATAGCTGTTTGATGGTTTAAAAATGCACATACCGAAGAATATCTGAAAGTTCAATCTTTAATCATAAATTTATGGTCAATTATACAATATTAATTCATCAAAACTAAAAAAATATATCATCTTTAATATATTATGGTATATCGAATAATAACCGGAAATATATTCTATCTAAACACTGAAAGATATTGCTTTAATTAAAATTAGAGTCACAAGCAATGGTGATGATAATAGGGCAATAAAATATTAAAACTGACAAAAAATGGTGAAATTATGCACTTTAATTTATAGATTGTGAAATGGGATTGATATCAAAAATATGATTTTTAGATATGTTGATGTAAATAAATATTAAATCTATTTATAATTTATTAACGACATTTTACCTAAATAGTAGATAGAAGTATTCTAACTCTAAATTATAATCGAAGCAAAGCTTGGAGAAGGTGATTTAAAACGTAAAAATAATTTTATTAATGTTTCTAGAATCAAATATATATTTAAATCGTAATAAAAAATATTTTAAAAATTAAGAAACGTTACATTAATTTATATTTATTATATGTAAAAAATTTCTATATCTGAAGGATTAGACGTCACGAACCAGGTTGAGACATATATACAAACCTTGGGATTGAGAAAAACCGTTGTATGAATAGGTCTCGAAAAAGGTGAAATATTGAAGAATACTTTAAAAAGTGAAGATAACTGAAAGTATAAAAACGCTGTGCATGCAGGGAATCAAGAAATATTAGGTCAAAACTAAACATAAATCATAACCATGAATTTAGCTTATAAAAAAAAATCCTTTCGAAGAAATATGAATTTTTTTTCATTATATTTATGATAAAAACAGAAATGCATGAGTAAATTGACAATATCTATATAAACGCATAATATAAAAATAGTGGTATGTCGCTTATGAAATAATTTTTATTTGAGTAGGAAAATCCAATAAAAATTATCAAATATATTCGCAACTTTAGACAAATAAATTATTTAATATAAAAAAAAATATTGTCTATGAAAAATCGACAATAACATTTACCCCTAAATCTACCTGTGTGTTATTTTCTCATAAAATAAATATAGCAATTTTTATTTATTTATTGTACCAACTTTTGAATCAGAAGTGCAATCAAAGGCATAAAATGGAAGAATAGAATTATATTTATCTATTACTAGGAAATAGATTCCGAAAAAGTATACTAAAAAATTTTTTGATAAGAAACCTAGAAAAATATCTTAACACAGTCTGTCTATAAAAAAAACAGTTAATTTACAGCTTAGATGTTTATTCCAACTGTAATACAAAATAAAAGTTGATCATATAAATACTTAGCAAAAAAAAATTAAAAATACCCACTTACAGATTTAAATATATTTGAACATATAAATGCACTTTTTATGTAAGTAAGATTGATACATTAATAGTTAATTGTTCTTTATAGATATATTAAAGCTTTATTGTTTTTTCTATATCCTTCGAATCAGATTTATATCAAGACATTATTTAATATAAGCCAAATAAAGTGCCAATAAATTTCTTGATATGATAAATTAAAAGTTATTTATAGATAAAATTTTATACTTCATACGAAAAAAATATGTGATCATGATTTTTAAGAATCGCAAATCTAAACTAAAAAAATTGGATTATTTTAAATACTTTAGAATCATTAAATACCTTTGTGAATTAAAAATGTATTAAAAAATGTAATCTTAAAAAAATATACATTACAATATATAATCATATTTCATCATATCAGTAAATTTCTTTCTTAGAATTAAACCAAATCTTACTTTATTTTATATATTCATATTTTTTTAACATCGATCTGATCTAATTAATGTCTAGCGGATCTCGATTTACAATGTATATTATTTTATGATATTATGCTATACATCCGAAAAATAACGTGAAATAATATAAATTAATATTTATAGATTTAGTTCCGATACATCTTTAAATTTTTTATTTTTAGGCTTGAATATTCAGAAAATGTGCAGATAATATATTCACCCCCTTTAAATATAAAATTTTCTTTGCCATAAAAAAACAGATTTTGAGCTGTTAGCTTACAATTAATTCAATTGACGTTTATTATAATATATCTAGAACATAACTGCCATTATTCATGATAAAAAATAAATTATTGTAATCAAATGTAGCAAAATCATATTATTGTATGATATAACAAATATTTATAATTAACTGTTTTGATATTATTCCTATTATAGGGGCTATTTACGGTATTTTTTTATATCCTTTATATTTTCGCAACAAAATTTCACCCAATAAAGAGCACGATTACATTTTTGTGGACTTTTGATGTGTAAACTATGTAAAACTAAAGTTATGTGCATCAAAACAATAGATGAAAAATATAATATATTTCTGTTATCAAATATATTAAAACTTTAAATATCATTTTAAAAAAAAACTTAAACCTACAGTTAATAATAAACACAAAAAACGATTTTATATGTTTCGTTTTTATATGGGTGTATTCTTATTATTTTTATACGGTTGATTCATATTCTTCATAATTAGAGTACAGAAAGGGTAACGAATACAAATTTTAAATTTTTTAATATTAGTGATGTTACCTCTGCATAATTACAATAAAATACTATAAATTATATAAGTTTATTTTATTGATAAGTTTTATGAAAGTATGTTTTTTATGTGATTCATTAGCTCTATATGTTTGATAATATAAGAATATAGATAAATTAGCCAACAATCAGTTAATTAAAAAATATTATAAATTGATTATTGTAATTAATTTCCTATTAAAACGGATATTGGTATTTTTAGATGTTTGTATGTAATTATATCCATAAAATAATATTTCAAATTTTTTGTTAAAAATAATGCATGGGCTATGATTCTAATTATGGAGAAATGAAAGGTGTTCATCAATGATTCGACGATTAGTATTTCTCTAAATCATATATTTTGTATTTTTATACATAAAAAATGCCGATATTACTTTTAAAAAATCATCGAAATGCAACCAATAATTTTTTAGACTCGTTTTTTATGCAAAGATTATATTTGAAATATATTAAAACGACTGAGACTGTGGACTATCAATCTTTTCTTATTTGAAAATTCATGTTTTGGAAGATTATTTATTGATAAAAAAATAGTAAATAATAAATAAATCACACTAAAATAAAATATGATAGTAATATTTAATTCAAATTTTATTATGTGTCTAAAATACCATAAATTCTTATAACTGAATAGTAAGATTTTTTGAGTGAACTTATTCAACCATTTTAAACCACACAAACCTATAAAATCACTAATAATTAGACGTTTTGAATCAATTTTCTGTAAATTCGATAACTCTTAAAAGATAAATATTATTATATTCTAAGGTAAATATTGCTTTGAATTATAGTTCAAAATAATTTATAACAAAATTAAAGATACTTGAACTCATCCCATTCGAGAGAACACAAGCGCTTATGCTGATAGATCAGGGGTAGGATTCAAGTGTTGGGTCAAGGAATTGTATATGTTCCCAATAGACTGACTACGTCTAAATAGATTAAATTGATAAAAAGAAACTTAACTCATAAATATAATATAAAATATTATATTTGGTATTGTTAACACATTGTTCAGAACTGAACAATTAAATTGTTGATATTATAGTAACATAGTCATATTATTAAAGATACATTATAATATATATCGTAAAGTAAATAAAAAAATCATAATTTGTGATCAATGATAAGTATATTCCCTTATTTTTATATTAGAAAGGCGATGCCTTTATAATATCTGGAAATATAAAATTATCTATTTTCCATATTAAATTATGAATCTATTGATGTTTATTGATTTTTGCACAGTGGCCAGCGCAATTACAGAAGAATTCAGTTTTAAAAAATAAATATATAAAGAACAAAGTAATAGATACGATTTTAAAGTAACATTTTTTTGCAGAAAATGCATATATAACGATATAAAATAAATTTAAACTTTGAAATTTTACTTTAAAAATAAAAGGAATGAACCAGTGGTGCTTAATGATTTAAAAAATGTTTTTGATAATAAGATTTATAAAAAATATTATGTTTGTTTGAAAAGGTTTCATATTTTTTTAGTTAGTTACCAATTCTTATATATGAAAGCTCAACTTTATAAATTATTATCACATATTATCGTACTAATACAAATATAACATCGAAATAATTTATATTTTTATATGGCATAACTAACTGGAATTGTATGTATTTTATTGACCTAATATACTACTTTTAAACCAACAAAATACTGAATATTCTGATTTGATATCGATTTGGATGGAGTGAAAATCCACAAAAAGATATTAAGATAATAAGAAAATATAATTAACAGGCTTAAATGTTTTTCAACTTTTAAAACTTCTATTCTCGTCAACATTTTTATGATATTTATTTGTCTGGTATATATTGACATAAAAAAATTTAGATACATAGTGTTTGCAATATATGTTCATTTATTAAACTGGTATTTTTTAAAGAAAGAGCATCTTTATTATTTTGATTCGAAATGCAATTTTCAGTTTATGATGATATATTTTTTCGGCTAAATAAGGAAACCAGAAAAACTCATTTGTATTATATTTTTACGATTTCAATATTATAAAAATATAGAATAGATAAGCCTATATATATCCATGGTATCTCTTGACATATTATTATAAATAGGAAACCTTCAAAATGACACTTATTTCTAAAATCTAAGCATGATAATTAGAAATCTGGTATACCTTTTATTTGTAATATACTTGAATCCTTTTTTTTGATCTTAAATGTAATATAATATTTCTTAGGTAAACTTAAAGTTTACATAACTCAATATTTCATAATAATGCGGGTTATTGAAAAATTAAAAAATCGAAAAGCCTATTTAATAACCTAAATCTAATATATTTATAAAATAAAATCAGCCGGGAATCCTCATATGTCATAAATAAATGTAAAAAATATTCTTTAATAACAACAGTTAGTGCTGGCGGTTTTAGAGAATATAATTTTGTGAATTATTGAATGCTGACAATTTTTTTTATGTACCCTTTGTCTCTGAATTAGTTCTGCAATTAAAAAAGCTATTTTTATAATGCAGATATGTATGTCTTCTTAGAAATTTAATCAAATGATTCAATAGTTCAATTTATTTTTGTGTATAATTAGCATATTTATGAAATTTTATTATGTTTTTTTCTAATTGGGAATTCGTTTGCATAAAAAAAATAAATAATCACAAATATTCTAGCTAAATTTTTTATAAATAAATAATTTTTTCTTGAACAATTTTCATGTACTTACGTATTCGAATATTCTATTACAAAAAAAATCACTGCGCTTGGCGGCCACTAATTAGAATCTTTTGTTCACTCAACAGCCATTATTGATCATTATTAAAATTACCATTAATTTTAAGATTTTGATTTGAGTTTAAATCTGTGAAACATTCCAACAAAATTTATTTTAAATAAAACTTTTAACTCTTTTTGGTGCCGACGATTATAACAAAAATAAGAATGTGTTTTTTAAGTATGGATAAATTTCTAAATAAGAACATTTCCTAAAATAAATTATTGCATTAAGAAACATTGTTTTGGAAGATTTAGAATTTTAGGAAATTTTAATTTAATTTGCATTATACCAATTTAAATGATTAGGGTCTATTATTAAATAAAAGTATAGAAAATTTAAAAAAAGTAACACTTATCTAAAAATATCATAAAGCAAGCATTCTAAGATGTATGTTAGACTTATTTATCGGTGTCTTTCGGTTCTTTTTTGATTAAAAAACATTTAAAATATTTCATGCCAGATTTAAATAAATTTAAATCAATAATCGGATTTGATACGAAAAATAAATTTATGAAAATATAAATATAGTACATATCTGGATATTTTTTGGCGCAAAAAAATTAGAAAATACAGTTGATTTGGATGTTTCAAGGAGAATTAAAATAATAAAGGTTATTTATTTTTATTTTTACATTATCATATGTATCGATATAATATTGCAAATTATACAATAAAATAGAAAGAACAGCGCAAAAAATGTTATCACAATAGTTTGTGAACTTTTTTATGTCTAAGCAACGACATTTTTAAACAGTACTCGTACAAAGCTATACTAATTGGTAGATTTTAAAGTTCTTGGATGAGCAAATATGTGTGAAAAACGTGTATTTTAGTATATATTAATATGATTTTAGCATCACAAAGTTTTTCATAAAATTGCATCCATACAAAATTACATAAGCAGTATTAATATGATATCTAAAATGATTTTAAAAAACCAATTGACTATATTGCAGAAGTGAATACATGTGGTTTAATATTTTTGCTTCATATAAAGATTAGCAAGATATGTGTTTTACATGTAGAATATAAATGTGATAGACAAAAAACCATTAAATTTAGATTTTTAATGATATTTATAATCGTGCATCAGGGAAAATACGCAAAATGAGAATTATTAAAATTTAGAAAAAATTATGCGCAACAAAAGCATTGTAAAATGTGTAAAAGTATTTTTTATTCCCATATCAAATTGCACAGTTGTTATATAAACTCGAAAAATTTTCGTATTTATAATCATATTTAAATTCTAAAATTACATAGAAAAAATTAAGACCATACGTTTATTTTCCTTATAAATCATTATTATTTGTTTTTTTCTATAATATACGTTTTTATTTAAAATTGAGAGCAAGAAAAAATAAATTTATACGATTTAGAAACATAAAGTTTGATATATGTATTCTTTAAAGATAAGAAAATAAAATAAAGATAGAAGGTTTTAATCATAAATAAGGGATGAGTATAGATTGTATGTAAAGTTTATAGTGCCAGGACTATACACATAAATCTTAATTGAATCAGTTTTTTCCTAAAATCCATGAAATTTTTTATTTTTTTGAAAAGCAACAGTTTACTTTTTGTTGCAAATCTTTAATCAAATTCTAGAATAAACTACAGAACATAGGCTAATTTTTTTGTGGATATCTAGCTTCAATAAACGGCACCATGTTTATTTTACAAAAATACTATACGAAAAAACTATCCTGGTATCTAAAAAAAAATACAATATCTTATAGAAAATATAAATACTTTGTCATTATTTCTAGTATACTGCAGTCATTTTAACTTAGTTCTGGGTTGAAATACATTTTATCCCCAAATAAATATATTTATCGATGATTTAGCGTCCTTATGCGATATGCTTTATTTTCTTATAAAAAACCTATTTTAAGTGTTTTGATCTAAAAACTTAAAATTTGAATAAGTAACTTGACTGAATAATTTTATCTGAAATAAAATTTTTGTGTGATCTTTGCACTTTTTTTGTTAGTATTATAATCTAAAGCATGAAAATCCCATCTTTAATGATTTAAAAGTTTCAAGCTATTTGCGTCATAAGATTGCGTACATACGATATGACAAGTTTGTTTAATTGAAACAATAGTCTATTCGAGAATCAATTCTTTTTAATATTCTATAAATAAACCGTACAATATTTTCATATACTTCATTCACACAATTTTTTCTATCTTAATAAGTTCATAATATGACTAAATTTCAAAATTTTCATAAATATGTAACATTTATTGATCTCGTTGTTTCATCGCAATAGAAAAAAATTTGCTATAAATATATCATTATATCTTATGTTAAAATCCGTGCAAGAAATAATAATAAAAATTCCTATATCATCGTAATATTCTAGATATATACGTTTTGACATATAAAACTATATTCATTTTTAAAAACCTTTTAAAAATAATTTAAATTTGAAAAGAAAATAACTATACTACGTTGAAATTCAATTTTTTGATAATAGATAGATTTTTTCAAACTTTGAACATGCGTCATTACTTTGATCTGAAGTTCCTAATATAAATTAGTTGATATTTTTTTATTATAGGAAAAAAAAATTGAGTTGATGTCCATAGCGCTTTTACGTTTTAATATATGTTTTTTATACGAAGAAATAATTTTTCATCCACATCTATATATTTCGTTTTTTACAGAGCTTCTATCATTATCCGTTATTTTTTCACCAAAAAACCATAAATGAAATTATTACAAAATAAAAATCAAAAAATAATGTGCCAACATTTTGAATATGGTATAGATGGTATTTTTACCTTTTTTGGTTGAATTTGTTAATTCAAGTATACCGCTGACACAAAGAAAGAATCAATCCATTGCACTATCGATTATTATAATTTAAATACATAAACAAAATATTATATCTTAAATTTTATGGGAGCAAATATCGTTTAAAAAATGCATTTATTTCATAAACTAAAGGGAAAATGAAATTACATTTATGATGAACTATTTTTACTGAACAAGAAGTTTAATTTGAATTCTTTGCATCTCAAAATTTTATATAGCTTTTTTAAACTGTACTTCATACGATTCACGGTCAATCTACGGGTGTGGAATATATTCTATTCTCTTTTATACACATAAATGTTTAATTATATGCTTAATCAATAGCTATTTATCACAGATTCAAAAAAATCACATACTGTATATTTATTTTTGCTTCGATATGTATGACAACCAGCTGCCATGTAAGAAATAATTATAATTTGTTATAAAATATATATTAATGATTATTTAAAAGTAAAGTAATATTTAATCCATATAATACATATAACTCAAGAATATAAATCGATTCTTCTATATGATGAAATGGTTAAAACAATAATAGGTAAAAAAAATGAGTCTTATGTTTAATCGTTAAATTACTATCTAATAGCTTATAAACCAACTGAATAAATAAAACAACACTGTAAACTAGAATTTATTGATGTTTTAATTTTATTTTTACCTGTAAACAGAAAAACTGTATTCAGATGTTTAAATTACACACACCTAGCTAGATATAACTATATAACGTCTGTCATGCTTCGAAATATCTACTAACGCAAAGTTTAGTTATATATTAATGTTTCGTATTTATCTATATATCTTTGCTTTTTAATACAATTAAAATGATCGAAACTCTATAGCATCTTTGAACTTTAAATGTGGCAAAATAGAATCCGGCCATAACGCAGAACAACATCATAATAAATTGATACTGTGACGTATGGTATATTTCCATATTTTTTGGAAAATTTATTGGGCTGAAATATAGCACAAAGGGTAACTTTTATTTGATGCATTGAATTCAAATATAATATATTTCTTGATCAATTCGAAACTAAAAAAAGACAAATAACTTTATGCAATATTTGAGCTAGTAATGAAAATATAACAGATAGTAATTTTATGAGTAAAAAACATTGTTCGAACAATTAAGAATTTTACATCAAAAATAACCTTTAGCATCTACAAACTGTTAATATCTATGTCTATATTTCTTTGAGATTATATACTTGTCTAAAATTTATCTATAAATATAAAGATCTTCATATATTTCAATAGAAACCTCTAATTAGCCTATATTATAGATTGTTATTTTGCTTTATTTATCATAGTGTATCACGTAAATTAATAAATTAAAATAGAAGACTTTTTAATATAAAAATTTATGGTTTTAAATTTATTTAGAGTAAATTTTGTTTTTTTTAATTCCTAAGAGCTGTAAAATTGATATTTTGTATCCATTTAATTTTTTGGGTTTTCTATTTTGAAATGATGCTAATTTTTTAAAAGTTATATACAGCACAAAATCTTTTTCTTAAGTCTTGAGAAGAGTATCTATAACGTTCGTTTTTTTCAATAGTCTGGATTTCGCCTCTTTAATTTTCCAAAATAAGTATCAATTAAAATTAATGATATATCATTTAATTTCGATGCAGATTTTTACAATATACACATGTTTTTCAATTACGCTACACAAGTATTATATAATTCAATAATAAATAATTTTTAAATTATAAAATAAATGTGCTCTGATTAGATGGAAAAATCGGTAAAGAATAAAAAATCAATTTAACAACATATAGTGTACGTTGTGTAATTTTAATCAAAACCACACATATTAGCAATTATATTTATGTCAATATTGTAAAAGAATAGAGATCGATAAAATATCTATTTAAAACATATGACAAATAATTACATTCTAAGCCGTTTAAACTTTTTATGATTCATTATAATGTATTTGCGAAATCTTTTTTAAATAATGAAGCATAATTTATATTTCTAATTTATCACCAGCATTATATTTTACAAAACTAATTATGTGATTGAATTTTCTTTGTCAGAAAGATATAAGTTCTAAGAATTTCAATTTATAACTATCATCTTGTTTTTAAAGATGTTATATAATATAATGGACTTTTTATGCTATCTAAGCATAAAATTGTAGATTTCGAATGTAATTACACATTATTATTTTAAAGAAAGAAATATAACTTATTTTGCTTAACAAAAATACACAAAAATTATAATGGCCTTAAACAACATTGAAGAGATACTAGTGATTGTAAATAGAGTTAAATTTTAATATAAATATAACGCAAGTAAAGTATTTGTATAAATAAATATTTTCATAAGTTAATCCTTTAAATATTTTTATATATATATATATATATATATTTAAAAAATGAAAGGGGTGGTATGGTTGTGTGGTTTACAAGTCTGACCCCTAGGTCAGGGGTTGCGGGTTCCATTTCCACCCACCCCACTAATTTCGAATCGAATTTACTCTAAAGATAAATACCCAAGGAGGCGGCCAGTTATCCAAAAAGCACTGACAAGCCATGAGAAAAAGGTGGTTGCTGTGTAACCCGTTATGTGCCTTCAGTATTGAAAAAGATCCTACATTGTTCAGCAAGGATATAGGTAAGTGTAGAGTGTGGTTGTAGCTTGTAGTGACGAACAGTAGATAGAATCACATTCCCATCACATTATGAATGCCACCTATGAGAAAGGGGCCCAATCCACGGTGATTACGGGTGACAAGAAGTGCTGGAGGAGTTCCATGGAGAGACGCAGCAGTTAAGCAATAGTTCCAGTGTATATAAAGCGAACTTCCTAAAAATCAATAGAAGTAAAATATAAATAAATAAAGTAAATTCGATTAGAATCAAAATTTTTAAAGCATAAAAAATAAAATAGATATAAGATTAACTTTTGAACTAACGAAAAAGATAGAAATATTAATATTAATTAATGGTTATCTTTCTTTTTATAGAGTTTATGCCGTTAGACGTGGTCAGTGGGTTTGGAAAATTTCAACTCCTTGATGCCAGTTTTGACACCGTCCCCTGATTCATCTTCATCACTGCCTTCCTTCTCTCAAATGAGACGAGTTGTGTGCCTTGCGGTGTGTGAGAGTTGTATGTGTGCCAATACTTAGTCCGGTATTTTAACTCTTTAACATAATTTGTACGATATTTTGTGACCACCGATCCCAAGCCATCACAATAGTATGAAAATGAATGTAATTATATCTAAAAAAAATTTTTTATTTATTTTGTATTTGATCAAGCTAGGATTTATGAAAAGAAAAAAATTTCGGTCTTTATGGGAATAAAATAATAGAAAAACTAAATGCATTATAATGAGCGTATAAATAAATTCTAGATATAATATAATTTCAATTTGTATACCCAAGATTTTTGATATAATTTAAAACCAACACAAAGGCATAAAATACATAGTTTAAACCTAAAAGGTTTTGTGGTAATAATTACGGGTTTAAAGGATTTTATTATTGTTTGCACAAAATATATACAATATAAATTAGCTTCAATTTAAAGTATATATAACAATCAATTAATATTAATAAAAATATATTATTGATTATAATACCATTCATTTGAATTTAAAATTATAGACAAATAATAATATTTCCAGAAGATTGAAATCTTTTTCTATTGCTTGTTTTTTATGCCATAGATTGAACTAACATATGCAGATAAAAATGATAATTAAAAGGTGATCTAATAAAATTCTATAATATTTAAAATAACAAATATATCATCCAATATATAAATATCAGATTTTTTGAAGAAAAAATAGATGAACTATACTTTCTGGCGATTCTATAAAAAAATTTTAATTATTTTAATTTTGTGTTACATCTTTTAAGAATAATAATAAAAAAAATTTATTAAATTGATTATTTTTGAACGATTTGTTTTTAAAAAAAAAAGGGGTTGAACAATCTAGAAGAGAATATTTATTCTAATTAATTTTTTATATTATTTAAAATCTCTAATAATATCAGTTAGAAAAATGAAGATCAGCTTTTTAATTGTTAGTTTGCTTAAATTTAAACCCTCCAGATCTTTCTTATTCCATCAAATTATCTTATAATATCTAAAAAAAACAAATATTTATTTCGTCGATATTCTTTTTTTTTGTGCATTTGCATTTTGAATGTGCCTTGATGATAATAAACTCGGATACAATTTATATAACCTAAAAATAAATTGAACAAAGGCTCTACTACAAATCATATGAAGTTTGCGAATATATATCTTTAGAAGTAACTGTTTAATATATTAATATCAACTTTATTTACGATCTTACTTTCGTTATAATGTATTTTACTGCTTTCTACCTGAATATTTATGCATAGACCTAAGCTTATTCGAAGTAAAACTTTTTTAAAATATGATGATTTATTTTTGTACCTAAGAGCTAAATTATTTGGACGAAAGTTTTATAATAAAAAAATCACTTTGACTCGATAATAACATCCAGACATCACATTGATTAGAATGAATTATGAATTAATTATGCTTTTAACATCTAATGAGACCAGTAGCATAAAATAAACACCATGATTAATATAAAAGCAAAGACCAATTATTTACTGCGTTTATTATATATTGACAGAAAATAGTGGCCGAAGCGTCCATTAAAAATAATTAATTGCGGTTTTAGATGTGATCATATATGCAACTACCATGTAAAATAGATCTTTCACGATCATCTTTTTAATGTAATTCAATATCTAGGTTTTAAGCTTTAAAATCAATTATGCATCATTTACTTTAAAGCAGCAAATAAATATAATAATTTTCCCAATATTAAGATAGACCTGGTTTCAAGTTTTGATTTGTTCAATAAACTATACATGAATAAAACAGGAATATTGTTTTTTATTCAATTGATTAAAAGAAATCCGATGCATAAAATAATAATATAAAGATGGCATTGTAAATAATCAAAAACATATTTTTGCAAATGTGAATATTTCAAAATCTACACGAATTGAAAAAACACAAAATAGTGGGTTCGAAAATATTAAAACCGATAGAAATTTGAAAACATCAACATATTCCGAATAAAATATCATTATTTGATTCCAGATATTTAATCTTGAATTTTGCTTTCTCTCATGAATTAGACGCTATATAATTAAATCTATCCTTTATATTTATAGCATAAATATTGAATTTCAAATTATCAACATGCAACATCGTAAAAATGATTAAATTAGAATATTAACATGATTTCAGGTGCGGAAAAATTATAGACAATAGTAGATGGATCTGATTTAACACCATAAATTAGTATCCTCTATATAACTTACTTGTTTATGAAAATTTGTGGTTTAAGTTATGAGTGGAAGCTTGTTAATAAGGTGATATGTTTTTTTTATTACGAATATAACATCTAAACATGAAAATACACACCACATACGATTATAACATATATTGTGATAAATTAAACAAATTTCCAACATAATCGTATAATAATAATTTTAGAAAGAAAAAACGATAAATAAGTTTATAAGAAATGTATACTGGTTTCTAGAAACATGCGTTAAAAAAGATGTGCTCGCAAAGCAATATTTTAAGAAGCAAAATCGTTTTTATATCTACATTTTACCTGATAGATAAATTTCAGAAGCTAAATTTCGTATATATATGGTTTATTGGCATTCTGATTTAGTCTCTGTTGATTTCAGACTCAGATATCACTAGGAGCTTTTTCAAAATATTTACAAAACTACAATTTGATTTTGGTATTCTATTAAATTAGTATCTATCGTCCAAGAATGTACCTTTATACATATCAAAATTTATATAAAATGGGATATTTTTTTGTGTTGGTGATATTTATCTTTTCGAAAATGTTGAAAATGTGAAAAAAAAACATAGAAAATATTGCATGATTTTTAATATGATCTAATGTTATACGATTGACGTTTTATTGTGTATTTAAACGACATATCTTGTAAAAAATATTGTGAAAACGGCAATATATAGAGATGCAGTTTATTTCTCTGTTTTTATATAAAAATACACACAAATTAATTATGAAAGGCAAAATTTCTTCTCATCTTTGCATAAAAACATATTTAAGCTATACATGTAAAATTCGAACAGATTATTCTTATTTTTTTTCATCAATGCTCAGATCCACAAATGCATTACAAATAAATCGCTCATTTAATTTTTTTTTGATGCTGTATTATTATATGTGTTTAAAATTTGTTATAAATAACCATATACGCGAATAGCTTAACCTCGGTCAAATAAATGATGAAGATTGAATATTTATCAAAACTATTATATACTTAGTTGCTTATATGAGCAATAAAACACATAAATACATTAGTATGGCGCATGATTACGGACTTTTATATTTAAGAGCCGCAACACCCCAGAAATTCATTTAAGATAATAAGCGATTAGATTATTAGAATCTAGTGATCTTATATTACACAAAGATCTCTTAAACCCCAAAATATCTGCGCATAAGACAGAAAAAATGCAGAAATTAATTTTAGAAGCGACAATTAAGTGTAAATATGACGTTAACGATCGTCATATGATATTAGAGTTATATATTGATATTGTATGCTTGTGTCAAATATTTTGAGAGCAAAGAAAAATATAACTACATAAGAAAACGAACAATAAATCATTAATATACATTTCAAATATATTTTTAGATGAAAAAATTGATAAATGACACAAAAACCCATTCGTATTCTACGTTGAATAATAATAAAACACCAAGAGACACGATGGATGGATGTAATTATTATCTTTATTTATATTAAGGCTTGATATAGTGATTTATAATATAAAAAAATATTTCCTTGCCAAATACGTGTAAATGTTCAGATTAAAAACACAAACATAATTGGATAAATTTAAATCTGTAAAATGAATTTATGTATACCGAAACCCTTTTATTTACGGCATTTAAAAGGTTTTTTTCAGGATAGTATATGTATTTATATGAGGATAACAAACCTCACAAATTAATAAATATCAAACTAAAAAAAATAAGATTCTATAAATTAAAGATTTAAGCCCAAAAAAGGAGTAAAATACATATGTTTCAAAACATTTTTAATTGGAGAAATTATTTAGATATGATTGTCGAACGATTTATTATTTCAGATATAATTGATGCGATATCAATCTTCCAAAAATATAATGACATTTTGTAAAAGATAATTAAAAGGCTTTTTGAGAATAAATATACCATGTTTTTATAAATTAACGTCAAAAATAAGATTAATAATAAATTTCTTTCTTTTCTATCGTATTTTTCTTTAAAAAATAGATTGATTTTTTGAAAGAATTAGAAAGATATTTGCACATTATGAAAGTGCAAATTATACGGGTAATATGTCATATTATCCAGATTTATAGATAATAATCAGGTTTGAGTGACTTCGAATACGAAATTTTATGCCTTAATACACCCAGATATATTGTTTAATACCAAGATGCCTACCAATAACTTAGTTTCATTTCACTGAAAATAATCTGCATGTTATTTTTAGATTTACTGCTTAAATCCTGCATTGATTCACAAATTTTCTTATATACATCATGAATAATTGTTATTGTGTTTTGTATTTATTATAAATAATATGCGATTCATATGAACTTATATGTGTATAACCAACAGTTTGCAAAAAATTTAATTCTTTTCATTGGAGAAAGATCATATAAATTGAGAATTATACTTGCTTTTTTGTCAGAAGAATAGCATATTTATATGATAACCTAAAATTTTGTTATTTTGCATACATGTTTTTGCTATTTTATAGAAAGACATTTTTAACTTTAATAAGACAATATTTTCAATTATCTTTTTATATTTTTTTCTGTTCCGTATATAACACCAAAATCAATCATAATTTACATTAATTATGCATATTAAATACTTCTACAGAGAATAAACACAATGCAGCATACAGTTGCTAAACTTTTTTTTTTCAACCTTGAGACCGCAATAATTTGTCAAATCGATTAAATATTTTGATTTTTTTTATATTTTATTTTACAAACATAAACCCTATAAATATCTAATTTAATCTTGCAATATTTTTATGCATTTAAATTTGAGCCTAGCAAAAAAACATGAAATTTTCAAATTATAATATACTTTTTGTATCAATTTTTCCATTTTTTATGTTCTGGCAATATTAGACATATATCAATGTATAATTTTATCTGTGAATAAACTAGGTGTGCACAACCTGGGGCAATATCGTAAAAAAGGCTTTTAGAGGCAACTTTTGTGGCCTCTAAGCTTATTCAGTTTATATTGGTCCATATAAATTTATTTCATGAAAAATTTTATAAAAATCTAACACCCCCTATATACTATGAATTAACTAAAATGATAATTATAAAATTGATTTGATACTTGTTTATATATCGTAGCAGTTAAAAATAAGATGGAACATTTGATTTTGGTAGTATTCACTCTACGTTTAAGAAGCAAAATGCAAATATACTTTATGCTTTCCATAAAAAACATAAATACTTTGCTTTGGTAGGAGAAGTATTCAAACAGAAGCTGAATAAATTAATGGTAAACAAACGTAAGCAAAACAAAGCTATATATTAACTTTGCTTGCTATGATAAAAATTCTACGGGTGCGATTATTTGAAAAGCTTGTCTAGAAGAAAGAATGGGTTAAATAGTGAGCATGACTAAGCGAATCAGGATGAACAACAATAAAAGTAAAATACATTAATTCTGATATAGTTCAAAAGCTGCTATACCACATTATTATGAGGTACCATTACCATAAGACAGCTAAATTTTTAGTATATCTTAAAAAAGCATTTGTATATATTTTGTATAATCTTGATTTCAATTTGTCACCATTGTCTATGTACAAGCAGAAAAGGTATTCTGTCAGATTCTCTATTTTTTAGCATAATTACTGTCAAATCGCTATGGTGAAATTTTTTTGTCCAATAGATTTTTTTTTGGAGAACACAAACGTTTTATTTTTAAAAGACAAAGACAAGTGTTATTAATCATGTGTTAGTATATTATATTTACAGTCTAAGTTACTTATGGAGCGCCTGCAATGAAAGGAAAGCAAAAAGGATTCATTGCATTGGTAAAAAAAGAGAGTCTTGATAAATAATATGTTTGAATCTAATTGCATGCACATAAAAATCATTTTTGTGATATGCAAGCTGCTATAATTTAATCTGTTAAAGAAACCGTTAAAATCGTAAATTTTATCAGAAAACGTGCAGCAAAAAACGTAAAGTATTTAGAATTTGCTACTTTTAGAAAAAAAGAACCTGCAGTTTTTATCTTCCATATCATTCGAAAATTCGTTTATAATCAATAGGCTGTATCTTATCGGTAAGTCTTTGAGCTTAAAGAAAACATTACATCGTTTGTAAGTAAAGTTGATCAGCCTTGTCGATTGAAAGATGAATAATTCCGTCACGATCTTGCTTTTTTGTGATATTACACATAAACAAAATGTGCTTGATTTGTAGCTATTTGTAAATAAAAAAAATTTTTTAATATACGGAAAAAAAAAGTCTTTCGAAAAAAATTATAATTTTCATGAGAAACTAATTTCTGTGGAAAAATTTAAGAAATAAATTTTAAATGATTAAAGAAATTACGAAAATAGAGGATATGGGAAGATATTCTATAGATTAGTGTCCCTGAAACTAAATGTGATAAAAGATATAGGACATTTCAGAACATGTGATAAGCATGCATCTTGCGTGATCCCCATCTTTAGAATAAAATGCAGGTACCTGTTAGGACTTCATTTGAGGTACCTACATCACCAGAAGATAATATAAATTAATCACTCAACAGCGATAAGATAGATCCATTATATAACTAAAAAAATACAATGGTGTATCTCTATTTCGAAAAAACTTTGGCGTTTATTCTAATGTTTTTAAAGTACGTAATGTGGGTCTTACTATTATCACTATACTTAAATTAAAAAACGACTAAGAAAACAATTGAGAATAATTTACACGAAGATATATTAGGATAAAAAATGTGTGAATTTGAGATAGATATATAAAAAGCAATATCAACTAACACACTAAATAAAACGTTCTTAGAAAAATTTTTGCACTTTTTATATGATCAGGTAATTTAAATTTTTTTGTGTATAAATTATCTTATAATGTGGCTTCGCGACTTCTTCAAAACAAGAAAATGTGCTTAGGGTGAAAAAGTTTACCCTCCCCAGATCTAGTGACTATTAACGTTCATTTAATAATTTCTATTGTTATGTGCAATTTTTATATCACTTAGAATCCTATAATCAATTCTTTTTTATTAGATACAAAATCATATATAATGATATATTCCTTAGTATTATAAAATGCTTTATTTCTCTAAATAATTCTTAAATCATTCATTCGCATTTTTTAGCAAAGAAATATCCAAATAAATTCAGAAAATCAAATATATTCCTAATGAAATTTTTCATATATGAATTTATTCAATATAAACATCTGGTTACGGAGTAAATATTTTTTTGCTTGCATGCATAGATCATAATGCAACATCATTTTTTGCTTTTTTAAAATGATATGTTTGTAAATTCTAAATATAATGTTAAATTTTCTTTACATACAATTCTTTTCTTATGACGTATTATTCGCCTACATCAGTCGAATTATTTAAATGTAATGTATAAAAGGCCATTTTTATCTTATTTAAAATATTTTTTTACGTTCCCATCCCCCATATGTCTTCATCATATGATGTAAAGAATGTGGTTTTATATAATCCTATTGCTTGAAAATGTTATATTTCCACAAGCATATTTTAATAGTTTCAAGAGAACCTAAGTGATTTATTATCGCTCCATTAACGTTATTACGAAATATATAATTCTTGTGCTATCGAAAATTTGAAAATAAAATTGTTTAACAAATAGTCTCAATGTTTATTCTTTGTAATTTATAGCGTTTTAATCACTATAATTTTGATTTGAAAATTATTGTAAGCTTTTTCATTTGTTATCCTTAGAAATATGAAGTTAGTATAATAATATTTGCGTATATTTCCTTAAAAAAAAATTCAACTTAGGTGCCTAAACTTGTATTATATGAGCATATATTTAATTGTCTTTTTATTTTGATAAAATATTTACCAGAGACTATATGTATAATGCACTAGACCGACAAAATATTTTAGTTTGTGATTTTATACCATTTTTACTGTATCTGGTAGCCGGCAATTCATATTTGATATGGCTCATATAAATTAAATTTGAAGAAAGACAATGCTATTCGCCAACAAAAAAACAAAAATTGCTCTTTTTATACGTTTTTTACGAATTTACTGACTTTTGTGTTATGCATTCCGTTTCAACTCAATCTAATCATGGCTTCATAGCTGCAAATTTTACACTTTTTCCATAGAACAAATAAGAAAAGAATAAAAATGCCTAAAATGTCTTTGATAAATTTCTGGAGAATAGATATCACTCCAATGGTTTTTTAATAGTTAGCGCTCATGAATTAGGCTAATTTATAATTATTTTAAAACAGGATAAGTTATGCTAGAATATAACCGGTAAAGTTCGACATCATTTTTATGTCATTGCATATTGCTTAATGGTAATCATCGGTGAGTGATAATTCTTTTCTATAAAAATTATCCATATATATCGTTTGAAAGATGTCTTAAAGCTTATAAATTGTTTAGCATTTTTAAAGACTTTGTTTTATGATGCAGCTATTTGTAAACATATTAATTGATTAGCAATTTCGCTTATATTTATCTTTTTGGCTAGTTTTTTGTTTTATTAGAAAATTCAAACAAAAAAACAGACTTTGTATTTCCTTCTGCTAAAGCTCTGGTTGAGTTTCATCCGTGAGTTGTAGAATATTCAGATGTTGAAATGAAACATTAAATCGATAAAAATAACTATCAGTTTAATCTATATGTTACGTTGGTTTCAAGTATTCTCCCCTCTACATTTTTAGATGGTATGCTCTTTTTTTATCTTTGATTATATAGTCAGCGTTATTATTTTTCTCTAAATTCTTTCTCCATATATTTTCCAGAAACCAGACCATATGATGTTATTTAATTTTGGTATATATTTTCTTCATGCTTTTCTCTCTTTAAATTCCAATATTTTTAGTTTTTAATTTGTACTGGCTTTTGCTACATGGCAGAAATAATTTTTCTAAAGAACTTGTGGTAATCTAAAAATAATAGACAAGCATAACAAAATGTAATTGAATACATAAATTATATATAATTTATTACATAATTTGTGATATACTAGCTCATAGGATAATATTGTTTGGTAAGATAACGACATATTTTCATGGTTAAATATTGTTTCTGAATCGTTTTTTATAAGTTTCACATGATCACTAAATACATTTGGAATTTTTATATCCATACTCGAGCTCATTTTACTTCTATTTCACATCCAAATATATAAAACCGTTCTCTATGTGCCAATCATTCTCTTTAAAAATTCAATCATAATGATTTAAATGGAAATGCTTTTGCAAATCTAAATAGCATTATTGCCTCCGAAGAAATATTATCAGTACTTTACAAAATACTTTTGAATATTTTTAGAATTTAGTTGTACATCACATGAATCTATTGATCAATCCTATGTGTTTCTATTTTCTGTTACATCGAGTGTGATACATGACTCGTTTGATAGTATATGGAAACGTGGTATTGCGTTTTGATTTCACACATATGATGTTAGTTATATGAAATTCAACTATTTTTTTTATCTATACACTCTCCTCTTGTGCCATATTTATTCCTCTTTATTTGAAGTACGTTTGTAAAATATATATGGTCAGTTTTAATTTAATTTAAAACAGCATGGAATCTAATTCTGGTAGTTTTATAGCAAATCAAACATAAATATCGTATTTAAAAATTATATAGGTTAAAAGCATATAAAATAAACGAAACAAAATTATAAACGTACAAATCGAAAAGATATATATTAAGACAAAAAAACTTAAAAATGTATGATAACCTATCATTCTTTCAATTATATTATAAGTTAACGTATATTAAAACCATAAAGGTTCTTTAAAACAAACTTTTGATATACGAAAATATTGATAATAATTGGTGCGTAACATGAAAACCCTTTATATCTTAAAACAACTAACATTTAATAGTTCACACCAATTTAAGACAAAAAATACACATTTTAAATAAACAAAAAAATATTTATTATAGTAATAATAAGAAGCTTCGTATTAATTTAAAATACATTATAGTACAGAAGAATATAAGTAAAGGATATTATTTAAAGATAAAAAGGCTATAAAATATATATTTTTACGCTTATAATATAATAAAAAGGCACAATAACCCTTTTATTCAGTTATTCATATAATGAAATGGTTATGATAATTCATTCGAGAGACTTCTTTATCTTATTGATCCATGTGTCATGTAAATTACAATTAAATTATATCTAAATGCTATATATTAATATTAAATCTATCATATCTATTAAAATTCATACTTTTTAAGGCACTTTAATTAATATCCACTGCTAGAAGAAGAGAATCGGTCAAGAAAGATTAGAGGGGAAGGGCCAGAGGAGCATTTTAGAGTTGTGCAATATTCTTGTAGGCTTTCTATGTCTTAGCAGGTGGAATTTATACATAGAAGTTACATACCCCATTTATGCAAACTATAAATCTACAGAAATTTTGTCATAACGTAAAAATTTCAATCATATAAAAACAATTGTTTTGTTATAGAAAGTAACAATATATCTAATGTTTTAGGTTCTTGCTTTTCGTTTCAACTTGTATTCTAATTTTATTTTTTTTATTGTAAATGAATTAATCTATGAAAAAAAAGGAAAAATTCTTCATATTTTTAGCTCCTATGCTATATTCAATCATTCATGCTCCAATACGAACAATAAAAAACAAAAAAAAAGCATCAAGTTCGTAGAGGATTTTCAAAATTTTATTTGAAATGTTATATATTTTGATATACTATATTTATGAAGCTTGGCGATGAATATTTATTTTACTTTTTAACTTATAATGCAATTATTTCGATTTGTAATTGTTTTGAATTTTTTATGTGTGATATGTAATCTTTTTCTCTATTTTATAATAATGACATAAAAGTTATTTTATATAAATTCTTCAGCTAGACCTTTTTATTCTATATGTTAAATTATCTTTTGAACTAATGCACAAAATAAAAACTTCAAAAAATTATTCTTATATTGATATTAATTTTGATTAAAGACTTATAGGATTACTTTTAATTTGTTTGTTAATTCACTTACATATTGGGCAATAATATTGAGATTTAATAATTTTTACCACTAGAGTATATAATTAAATGTAAAAAATACAGTATATTAATTTTTATTAGTTTGGAAAAAATAATTTTACGAAATTATATAGTTATCTAAAAATCTTAAATTTTTGTTTTTTTTTATTTATCTCTTAGCAGTAAGATAACAATATTAATAATTAGTTCATTGGCAAACATTTTAAAATTTAAAAAATAGGTTCTTTGATAATTATTTAGAATATAAAAAAATCTGTTAGACAAAAATCCTACGCGATTTAAATATTGACTTATATGTTTAAAAGTCCAAATTAAACGTTTTTTACTTAAATGTATAAATTTTTATTGCTTGAACAAGCCTTTTTTGTTGAATAAGGCAAACGAAATATATCTCTGTGTTTATAGTCTCTAAGAGATTCTATTATCTACATTTAGAAATATTATCGTATAAAATATATCAAACTTCATTAATACATATGATGACTTTCAATTTGAAATTTTCTTTTACCAAGAAGTCTTTATGTTCAATTGATACATAATAAAGCAATATTATTATAGAAAAATGCTAATTAGTTACTTTTTGATTTTAATTTCATCTAGATATTTATTTCCTAATTTTCGGATTAATTTATTTTATTATTTTATTTCGAAGTTTTTCTGTGATTCATACATTTTTATTTGAGCGAGAATTTATATTTTGCCACAGGCCATCTTCAATAATTTCGTAGCATCATATCGCTTATATTAATGTATTTGGCGACTGTTAATGCTTTTATATTTGATCAAACCGGTGAATTACTTTTAAAAAAAATATAAATTTAATAAAATTTATGCATAAATGACATCTTCTATTATTTTTTTATATTTTATTTTATCTAATATCACGATTTATTTTTTGGAAAAAAATACGTGAATAATACTAACTCTAGATTGATATAGAATAGCAATATTATTCAATCATCTATCATTACTATTTGTGTGTCTTTAAGGTTAATATTTATTCATATGTTTATTTCAGACTTTAAATTAAGTCATTGATAATTTAGGTTGAATATTTTAAACTAACCGACAATCTAATAAGATTTCAATTTTTTCTTGTAATTCTATATCTTATATCTATAGTTTTCGTTTATATATGTTTTCATAACTTTTAAAAACCAACAATTAAGAAATTATATGGATCATAATGTTCTGTTAAATTTTTTTTGTAGTACTTTCTTTTTTGATGTGCAAAAGTTCACGATCAAGCATGTTTTTTTGGTTCAACATTTCTATCTAAAGAAATATCTATCAATTAAGAATCAAACAACAATATTAAATTATGCAATGATATTCTGTAATAAAATATCTTATATATTTAATTCTTAAAAATCAAGGAATCTTTTACACTGAATCCTGATGCTTTAAGATGAAATTTATGTCAGAACATCAAATATAGATATTAGTAACTCTATCGATCTAAGTAAATCAACGTAAATTATCTCATGATTACCTTATAACATTTGCAAAAAAAGCTTTTGAATTTTTATGTAGGAATATCATTTCTAGAGAACTCATAACGTGATGTCAGCATCAAATCTTTCTTTATCGAATGAATTAGAATCAAGCAATATATTTTTCTCTTATAAATATAGATAAAACCATCGCATGTCAGTTTCAAATAGAATGGATCAAATAGAATTCTTTCTCACACATAGATACAATATCTTGTGTATTTGATCTTGAAAAAAGGATCACGGTTTTAAATATCTGTTTAAATTAAATATTTTAAAAATATAAAAAGATATTTTCTATTTCACATATGTCACTATAAAAATATCTAAAGAGACATTTTGTTAGTAGAATCTAATCAGAAATATTGTTTTTCAAGTTTTTTGAAAACATAATTGATTGCAATAAAATATTTGATGAAACATGCAATACACGAAACGATAATTCTACTAAATCTCTTTTTTATGAACAATCCTTTATTTTAAATGCATATAAATCAGTTTTTAGTTTTAGCTATGCAATTTTTAATTTTTGGTGTTATTGATTTACAGGGATACATATAAAATCCATTTTAGTAATGTATTCATCAAAATTATGTAAATTTGCTTTTTTTTCTCGTGAACTTGGTATGTTCTGCTTTTTAAATACATTCTATACATCATAAATCATTCATAACATATTCATTGGTTGACCTGGATTGATCTTAGGTTTAACTTTCACGGAATTTTAAAGAAAATAAAAATAGTAAGAGCATTTTTATACGGTTGTTTAATTTTTTATTAAAAAAATTCGATTTAGATAGATGACATGCATGTTTTCTATAATTATATAATATGAAATGACAAAATGCGCCAGAAACTTGGTTTTTACTTATATATTTTATAAACACGGGATTCTATATTTTTTTCTATACTGCGCATGAATTATGTAAAATGAAGCTTTAATTCTAATTTTAATCATGTCAGATACACCTATCTCCTAAAAATAACCTTTTTTCTTCTCTAAAAACGTTTCTTGGTTTTTTTAAATTGAATATTCGCTAAATATATGATCAAATAGAGCAAGAAACTGATATAATCTAGTTTTTATATGTAAAGAAATCCAAAAAAATATAAAACATGTCTTTTTTATTAAAGTACACAAAACTACTTTGTAAAGTGTGCATTTTTGAACTTAAATAGCGTTATTTACATGTAAAATATCTATTGCACATATAAAATGGGTGAAATTTTGACACAATAAAGTATTTGATTTTTCTTAACACCAAACAAAAAACAGGACTTCGAGTAATTAAAAAACATCAAAGAGTCTATTATTAGTTATATTGCATTGCAAGTTTGAACAATAACAACTATGCATCTAAAGCATATAAAATATAGCAGTGTAAAAAAAAATATATATTTAAGAGATATGTCACAATCTTTACGTATATAATTTATTAACTAGAGATTTTTCAAATTATTTAGTTTTATTCAAAAAATAATAATGAATTATATGAAGACGCGCAAAGACGTTGCTTTTATTTTAAATGTGTATGAAAATTTGCAATTTTTTTTGAGAAGTCGTAATAATATATTTTTTAACCTATGGCGTTATTTCTTATACTAAACAGCTTAACCAACTTATAAAATCGTATATTGGATTTTTAGAAATTAAAATGCAAATATATGTTGTTTTAGATGTTTAATTATTAGTAAAATAATCAAAGCATGTCGTAAAAGCCTTGCAATATTAGACTTGTAGAATGTACGTGTTAAATATACAAAAAATAAACATTATGAATTTTTTATAAATGCTTTTAATATTAAAAAATAATAGGATTATGTAAATTCAATATGCAACAAATAAAATATTCTAACTGCAATAAAAAGATGACTGAAGCCAAAAGAATTTATAATAATTTTGTGTATATATATAATTATATTTTAAGTTATATTTTACCCATATTTGTAGATCTGTGATTCATTATAGGGTTTTATAAGCACATTTAAGGAGTAAAATCTCAAATAAATACAAACAATGAGTCGAAAAAATCATTAATTGAATTTAAAAAGAAAAATAGATGATATATTATATGATAAAAACCATATTAAACTATACCCACGGATCATTTGGAATAACTAATATACCCATTCCCTAGATTTATACAAGAATATATGTAAATTTGATAATATAATATTGTATTTCTATAATTTTAGGATACAAGGTTACGATTTCTATACATTAAATTTGTACATTTTCATATATATAATTTTTCCTATAAAGAGGTTGCAGCATAAACAATATATAAATTCAAAATTGATAGTATATTTAATATAAAAAGACTATAAAAAGATATATATTTAAGCTATATATAATAATACATGTAAAATACAGTTCAAAAATTTTTTATATAAAAATATGGATTACTTTATCTTACTAAATATTTATTTTCATGTAATAATTATTTTTTTATGGATCCATGCAATTAATGTCTTCTATTTTAGAGAAAATAAGATAGTAAAATTGTGAAGTTTGATGCAATAAAAATATTTTCAATCGATTATAAATTTTATGTGTGTTTACATACTTTCTATATAATTATTATGTTTAGTTGGAAATTTTGTGAACCTTTCAATCATATTTACTATTTATATTCAGGATAAGTGGCTTTGTTAATTTATAATAACAAAATTTTAAGAAATTATAAAATTTGTAATTTTATATAATATAAATTAGCAGGGTCAATACATTTTTCTCTCAAGAAATTCTTAGAATCATAATACTACATTTAATCACAAACATTGATATATTTCTTATAAAAATATCGATATAAAATATAAAAAAAATATATTTTTTGCACCTGATCTTTAACATAAGTGTATTCGGCGTTCAAAACCGTGCAAAGCGTAAGCTAGCTTATTTTTTAGGCAGGATTTACATAAAAAATTTAAAAAAACATAAAAAATTATCTCAATTTAAACAACTTTAAGGAAAAAATATTTTATATAAATCATAAAAAAAATCTTTTATGGATAAATAGTGTTGTGAGATTGATATACTTATCAATATTCCGTTTTGGAATACTTTTTGATTTAATTATTTTTTAAATTATTTTAGGTTAAAATTAAACCATGGATAACAAAACGATATCAAGCAAAGAAATATTGAGCTTCTGGAATTTGAATTAAACACACAAAAAGAATGTTTATAATGATTACTTTAACGAAATATACAGTTTTAGGTAATGACATGATTATATGACAAAAAAAAATTTTAAATATTTAAATATCATCTATATTTTTATATAAAAGGTTTTATCAAGCTTTTTTTGCTGAGAAACGCTTATTATTGATTTTTTTTTAATGCTTTTATCTTCTTTTTATATTTATATTTATTTCATTTATGAACATAAAGTCTGTAATTTGCATTTTAAATAGCAGACTTGCATAAAAATCAACTAATTAACAAAAATTTACTATCCAGGAAAATATTAATTTCCCCATAAAGCCTCTGTAATCGTAGAATTTCCATTATTTTAGTATATTTATTTCGTAAGTCCTTTCAAAGCAAAATAGTATACTTTGGTATAATTAGACTCAAATCATTAAGATAGAATTTCGTCTTCATCAGGCGTGTAAACTTATTATAGCTGAAGAAAATACACTTGATACAAAAAGTAAAACAGTTTTAACTGCAATGGACATAATATAAACCCATTTAGTAAGTTCTAAAATCTTTTTGCATATATTGATGCAATAGGTCATTTATTATTTGTAATCTATATCCCGAAAATATATTTCTTATAAATTTTATAATACATATATGCCGAAAATAATCGAAATCTTTCTATCTAGTGACCTAAAAAAAAATTAATTTTTAAGGTATAATAAAAAGCGGATTTATAATATATAAAGTATTTTTTAAGCTTTTTATTTTAAATACGTGTAATTTATCGTATTTTAGATTTTCCTGTTTTTGCAATATAACATAAGATAGGGCATTATATTACAGTAATTCAACACAAATTCACTATTTTTAAAATCGTAACATTTTCATATGATTCGAAAAAAATATTTAGAATATGTGAATAATTTTCCTTATGAAAATGATAAAAATTTCTATCTTCTCTATTTAGTAAAATAAATACAAATTTTTTATTTAATAAAATTATATTTAAATATAAATTTGCAGTGAAACGATAAAAAAAATTTATTTTACATCTATTAATATATAAGAAATCAACCAAATAAACGTTACTTTAGTAATGGTGATTTTTGGATGTAAATACTTTATTCTTGTTTTCAAACCTTGAAATTTGATAATGTAGATAGAATTTGTAATTTTATTAGGATAAAAATCTTACATTTATTAGATCATATCCTAAAATTACTTCCACTATACTAAAAACAATTTTTGTATAAAATTCATACAGAAATGCATTATATGGTATCCGAAAATATATAAAAATCATGTAATTTTAAATTCAAAGATGGGCTATATATTATTTTACAAAATAGAGCACTATTATAATATAATAAATCTTCGTATGGTGTAATAAGATATAAAGATCGAAATTTCCAGCATAATATGCAAAACTTTCACAATTTATTTTTTTAATACCATCATTTAGTCGCATATCAATATATGCTATACCCAAAGATTTGTTTTATTATAAATGAATATCATTTCATGTTGATAATATGTTTCGGACGATTTATTTATTCATAGATCATAATCGTGAGCATATATTAATAGAATTTTGTAGTTATATCTTGCGATACTAAATTCGGACTATAAACACTGATATTGGCAGTTTAATCTTGATGCGATCCTGTTTAAAGCAAAACTTTATATTAGGCAACGGGATTTTCTTCATTTTTTTGTTACAAAGCATTATTATTGTGAATAAGTCCTTCTGTGCAGCGATTCTGCTCACTTATTATCTAACATTATTATTGTTTTAAGCTTTGAATTTACCGTAAAAGAGCAGAAAATTGACAAGAAAAATACAAATATATATTTAAATACCCACATTTCAGTCATTATCACAATTTTTTATATTTAATGGAATATTGTAAAATCAATTGTTTTATGATATCAAAGGCTTTTAAAATGCGAAGTTACTTGATTTTATATCTATGAATAATTCAAAACTCGAACTGTAAATAAGACCAATAATAAATAGAAAAAATGTATTTTTACAAAAATTATCTAAACTATTGTGTAAATACTTAATATTCAAGGGAATATACATATAATAGATGCGTAAAACAAAGATTCGCTTTTAATTTGGATTGTAAAAAAGAATTATAGCTAGACATAAAATGTATCCTTGAAAACGTAAGATAGCAATCCAATAAATTTTTAATTGTCAGAAAAAAATCTTTCGTGGCTGCAATAATTTTAGGTTTGCTGAATTAATTTTGAAAATACAAATTAAATTATTAAAAATGAAAATTCATAAAAAGATTAAACCTTAACTAAAACAATCTAGGAAAATTATAAATATCAATTTTACATTTAAAACATGTTTTATCTCCGTTTTTAATATATGCATGATAGTGAAAAACCAAATATTAATTTTGTCATGTTTTATAGATATTAATTTATCTAGTTCAAATGTTATTGTTTTTATTATTATTTTAGTAAAAATTTTTATTTAACCTAATATCAGTCAATCAAATGTTGTTGCGTGTAAACTTCAATCTTAACGTAAAAACTATAACTATGGAGCTTCATAAAACATCCTTTTGTCCCAATCTGTATTAAAATTTTTAAAACAATCTAGATGCAAACACTCTCAATTTTTTTTGTATTCTAACAATGAAAAAGATACAATGAACAAATTTTCATTATAAAACAAATATGCTATATGTTTCTAAATTGTATACTATCACTAAACCTTATTATATTAAATCTTTTATTAATAAACATAAGAAAAATTTATCAGATAATTATATTCACTGTATTTTGGTTTCTATCATGGTCAAATATACTTTGAAGATATTATGCAATTATTTCTTTGGCGGGTTTATCAGGCTTTAATATTTAATTTAAGAAATTTTTGAAGCGAATATGTATTTTTATTTATTTAAAACATTATTTAATTAAATAAAATAAATCGATAAAACGTATTTATTTTAATTTTTATAATAGAAAAAATCAAAACATTGAATAAGGTTTTGAATTTTGATCAATAAAATTAAATTCATATTGCAAAAGATTGCTTGAAGACTCATTTGATCATATTAATTATTAAAAAGTTTACAAATAGATGAAATATTTTAAGACATAATGTGGCTATTTAGATGAAAATATCTGGTCAAAATTAAACGTATCGGCTATCTTGTATTTAATATATAAAATATCTATAGCAATAGAGCATAAGAAAGAGAAAGAGAAAATCTAAAATTTAATTAACAGAACATGTGCTGGAATTTGCAAATACTATATTTAACCCTAAATTATTGAATAGGATTGTGTTTACTTCGACACTACACATACCATAAAAATTTATAATATAAGATTAGAAACCAATCACCAGCTTTTGATATTTATTATATGTTACTATACACAATCAATGGGGCCAAGAAGAAATGTAAATAGTAGACTATAACTATAATAATGGGTATTTAAAAGTATGCTAAATCAATATAATATTCAATTGAAAGCAAATCGATAAATTTATACACTTTATCATGCTTACGTGTAAGTTTTGAAGATATGAAAAATATATCAACATTTATCAACTAAATAAAGCTTTTTATTGAAAACTATTGATTTAAGATATCCATATAAACACACAAAACAATATGATCGGCAATTACAATTAATTGTTTAGTCGCAAACATTTATTTTCAAAAATTCACACTACGCCTATGAATTAGAAAAATATGAAAATAATTTGAGTATTATAGTAAAAGATATTGTTTACGAAAGGGGTAGACGATAAGTTTCGGTCACCCAAATTTACGTGTGCAAGTTGCGCATAATAAATAAAATCTATGATTTATAATTTTTATATATGAATTTAATGCTTTGAACTGTATGAAAGTTTGATTAAGCATGAATTAATAAGATAAAAAGAATTAAACGAACATAGACAATCAAGAAAATATTATGGTGATATGTTGAATGTTTGTTTTATAATCAATATAAATTAAAAGCATCAATGTAAAAATCGGAGCTATAGCTAATGCCGAACTAAAACAATAGGATTAAGAAAAAAATGAAAATAAATATTTTAATTGAACATATAGATTGATTAAGACAAAATATGATGTTTCTGATAGAAGTTATGATCCTTACTGTATGAATTAAATATTAAAATTGCATTGAACGCTTCTATAAAACTAAAGGGCAAATAAAGCAATAAATACAATCCACCAAATGTATATAAATTTTATCATTTTGCCTAATAGAACATTATAGCTGCTTAAAAATGAAATTCTGAAACTTTTTAAAATTTCTATCATAAATTTATATTTAATAGCTAAATTTATTAAAATTAAATTTAAGTTTGCATTGCAAAAAAAGGATGGTAAATTAGATCAGCTTAGAGCTCTAGATTAATTTGCAAGCCCATAAAAAGAAATTTTCATGATATTTCATAGTCAACAGATGAATTGTATATTTTGCATTTAGCATTAAATACATGTGCATAATTGTTTTATTGTTAGTTATATAATCCAGAATTTTTATATAGTTATAATCTTACTCATCAACTGAAACAAATATAAAGTGCAAAATTATCACAAAGTATATGAATGATCCATTTATTTAATAAAACTTGTTTTTATACAACATGTGATTTTATGTTTGTATATTTCATATTATTGCTTTTTTTATAAACAACTATCCGTTACTTATGAGGTATCCGACGTCAATCAATCTATAAATATCATATCTTAAGAACAGAGTTTTTCCTAGGCTATGCTTAAGTCAAATGGATAATTCATCAATAAAAAAAACAAATTTAACAATTTTTTTCGGGTATTTATATCAATTCAATCATTATACTGATAATTAAAAATTCCTTTGCAAAATATTTTTAATTAAATTGAACTATATACAATAAAATTTTATAAATCGAGAAATTGGTAAAAGCTGCAAAAATTTAATTTTTTTTGCATCAAAAAACATTCGTTTTAATGTCATATTATCGTATAGTTTGATTCTTATTTTCGACAATGCAAATAAATTACTCAATAAAAAAACATATTTATAGTTTTTCTATATTTATTCACCTTAAAATAAACTGAGGCTCGGTTTCAATTAGGATATTCTATTAATTAAGATAAACAATTCTATTGTTTATAAATACATTAATATGATTTTATTGTAGTAAAATACGAATTCATTTTAAGCTGTATTTTTGCTTTTGATAAAATCCTATTTCTTAATAATCATCAGACAATCATAAGTTTTCATTTTTTTAAATCAACCAGTAGTACCTACATTTTTAGATTATAAATATTATTCAAATTCTTTAAGTCTTCAAAGACGTAATTCTAGGTTTTAAATTTGTATCTTTTCTGTTAATATGCAAGTAACACCCGTAAGTTGTTTATAATATTTTGATTTTTTTGCGTATTGCTCAATTTAAAATAGAGCAATTGATATTTACGATTCATATTGATTTATATCATTGTTTTTAGTAAATATAACGCTGTAATATCAATAATAAATTATTTTCTCTTTAAACAGATCTTTTTTACGTATAATTATATACAGTCGAAATTCTATAGTCGAAGAATTTGATATGAAATATAAATTCAAGTACAATAACACTGTATATTAGACAATGTGATAATTTCAAATTTTGAAAACATTATAAAAAATTGAAAAGATTTATATGCTCTGGTTTTACTTCAATAATTCTATTTTGTCAGCAATATAGCATCGGGAAATCATTTAATCATAGGAACAAAAATTTTCCGAACTTAAAAAACAGTTTTAATTTCCAAGGCTCTGATACTCTTAGAACTGATCGAAGCGTATTAAAAAAAAAGTGTATCAGGGTGGATAACAAAATATCTTCATAAAATATTCATATAAAAAATCTATATAATCTTAAAAACGCAAAAAGCGTTTATTCATTTAATTATATGGTTTTCTACAGCCAAAAATAATAACATTCCCGCAAAACTTTTCTTCCACATCCTTAAAATTCCTTTTTTTACTGAAAATTTAGATGAAATAGGCTTGATTCGCTTAGACTATATAGGTTTTACACGGTTCATATTTTCAAGTTAATATAGTATATTAACTCAAATTTATTTAAGGCCTTTTACTTGCAACGCTTAAAAATTTCAAATAAAATCACACATTTTTTTGTAGACTCCGATATTATTTTATTAGTATAAGTGGCAGTTTTCATATATATAGAACTATTTTCTGTTTTTACGAGTGTTTCTCCGTGAATTGAATTTAATTTTGTTTTCTGATATTGCGAAATGATATATTAAATATGCTTTTTCGGCCTAAACATTGAATAAAAATGATCTTCTGTTAATATTTTGCGTAATAAATATCTTAGAAACACATATGGAGATAAGCATCAAATCAGCCCATATATGTATTAAATTTATTGAATGTGTATTTATTCAGGTTTCTATAGAATAAAATTCTTATATAAATGTATCGCTTCTCTTGCACTTCTTTTGTGTCACAAGTATGTTTTAAATAGAAGCGTATTTATGCATTTTGATTGGAACATCGCCAATATAATTTCACGTGCAAAAATAAAACAGCTAAAATGTTTCGATACATTTTTTATTATAATTATTATCACATTTTCGACTTCACCATAAAAAGATGAAATACCTTTTATACTTTTGTAGGAAAATTATCATGTTTTAATTTATATTGTAACCGTACATATAAATTAAATTCAACTAGCAAATAAAATACAAAAAAAAAATTACCGGAGAAAAGAAAAATATATTTTTGTTGCATTATACTCCACGAAAATGAATTATTCCATGATTCTCATTGCTTGTCCTGTCTTATAAAATTCTAACTGGAACGATTAATTACAGCTCTATCTTTATATTTTTCTATATAGATACAATTTGATGTCAAAATACTAGTTCATTCTTTTTTATTGCATTAAATAGTTTAATAAAATTTATTGTGAATTATTTGCAAATTGTTTGGGTTTTTAAAATTGTATTCTTTGTACCAATGGAATTTTTTTTATTCCAATAGTAAATCAAATTCATCTATTTTTTGAAAAATTTTACTATCAAGTTGAACTGATTATATTTAGTTGGTTAACCTTTGATTTTTTTTTAATTTATATTAAGAAAACAGAAAATCGCAATCAGAAACATTCGGTTCGATTCCGAATATTTTTTTAAAACAATTATACTAGATTATAGTGCTATTGCACACATAAATATCACCAATACATTTTTAAAAAGAAAATGTGAAATTTATATCGTTGAAGGTAATTTTATAGTTAGCTGAAATTTCGAGTGATAAATTGATAGAAAGAACAAAAAATATTGTCTAGGTTTAATTTTAGAACATATGTGTGTAATAAATACTGTCTTCTATATCCAAAGCATTGAATAATTACCATTTCATAACAGTATAAGGGGAAAATTTTCGATCTTTTTTTGTTGCTTCTATGATAACTAATGAGTATCTAAAAAATAGAATAAAATACATGAAAAATAAATTACAATTTAAAAATAAAGATCATATAATTGATTTGCAGATGTAAGTCAAGCCATTGCCGTAAAAACGATAATTGTATATAAAATTAGGGCTTACCAATCATATTAAAATACGAATCTCATTTAGACCATCGTCTAAACAGACAAACTCCGTCCACAAGCTGCTAGAAAAAGTTTTAAAATATGATGTAAAGCATAAAAAAACGACACTTAAACCACAATCTACAAATTGAAAATATTAATACATGATTTTTGATGTAAACATATAATTTTAGATTCAAAAAAAACAATTATCGAGAAATCATGTGGTAATTATTCTATCTTTATATTCAAATACCATTAAAAAATTCAGAAAATACCATTGTACGGATAAATGAAAGCAGTTGCTCGTTGTTTTTTGTATTTTTTGTTCCAAATAATATTATAACGAGTGACGATAGAACCTAGCTCAATTAAAAATAGAAAATATAAAGATTAATGGATTCAACCCTTTAGGTTTTTTTTTCATAATTTATATCTTTAAGATATAGCATTAGAAAGATTTCTTGCTATTTATATAGCCATATGCACACAGAGCATATAAGTGTTCCTATGGTGTCAAACGTATGCATAGAAAATAAAAATGTCGCTTTTAATATATATAGAATTGCATAACATAATTTTTTAAAGAATTTTCTAGAATTGCAGCTCGTTTTTATATTTTAATATGGATAACACTTTTATATTCCAATTTGTATATTTAAAATACAAAAACAATTTTTGAGATTAATAAATTTTTAAAAAATAAAATATTAGAAGTGAAACTTACAATTTTTTGCTATAACAAGAATATTTATAAGTAAAAAAATATATTTTTTGTTATCTTAAATTCAATTCATGCTTATATGTAAATTGTGTTTAGAAAGGATTAAAATTTATTTAAAATTTTATATCGCACTCAGATGATGTTTACACATAAAAAGAATTCATTTTTTTTATTTAATTTGCGATATAGATTGTATTTCAGCACTGGTGCACTATCTATATTATAAATTTCTAAATTCCCCTTTTCGGCATAATATTAATATATAATAAATAAACTTTTATATCTATGTTATAAAATATTTGTGAAACATAAATAAAGATATTATCTGTGACTTGTATTTTTTTAAATATTCTCTATATATAAAATGATCTTTGTGGTCCTTCAAAATTAAAATTTCCTACCTTGCGAACCTAGTATGATTTAAAGTACATATATAAAAGGTAGATTGAAAAAATAATGTAATATTTGTATACTTTGAGTTATCATAGCCTGAAATCTAGATTAGTGTGATTATAGTATCATGAGACTGCACTTAAGATAGTTTTAAAATTTATTGTGTATTAGAAATCCAAAATATAATTCCCATGTATATTTTTATTCACGAAATAAACAAGCTACTATTAGAAACATATTTACACAGCCTATATACGCTGAATTATGCATTATAAACTTTATTTCCAATTACTCAAGCAAAAAAAAAGCGTAGCAGTATTTAAGATGTACATTTATGCAAATCAAAAATAAAAATCTGGCTAAATTATCTAGCAATGGTAATATTATATCCTAAAAAAAATAAGATTTTTATTGTTACACAAAATCTCATAAATGCATATTATTGTAAAATAAAAGATGTAGAGATAATTATTTATCATCATAAAATTCTTTTTTTTATATTTTAAATGCAAACTTATATATAGAAATATTATAAAATCCACTTTTTTTCTATTACTTGCGTAATTAGTTAGGAAATTTATATTCTTAATCATGGTGTGTTCGTACTTTGGTGTAATTTACACCTGCTGGATAGATTAAATATAGAATTATAAAAACAAAATTTATTATAAATTTATATTCTTCAATATATTTTTTAATGAATATGATAGATGAAATATTAATGAGTTCAATTTAAAACCAAACTATTTAATTTAAGTAAAAAAATCTATTTGGATTATGGCTTGGC
The DNA here is from genome assembly GCF_057557595.1 of Rhyacophila brunnea. NCBI lineage: Eukaryota > Metazoa > Arthropoda > Insecta > Trichoptera > Rhyacophilidae > Rhyacophila > Rhyacophila brunnea. The sequence goes on along the minus strand of NW_028233362.1, from coordinate 939,378 downwards.
AAAATTCTAGATTCTCTAACTAGAAAACACATAAGAAACAAAAAAATAGTAACAAAATTAGTTTAGTACTTTATTTTATTTTAGGTGTAATATATTCCGCTATTTTTGTCGATATAATATAAGGCAAAGGTAATTTTGAATATTACATAGCATAAATTTTGTTTTTGGTTTTTTTTAGAATCTAAAAAATTATTTTTTCGACATAACCTATCTAATTTTGGTAGAAATTTTATAATTCAAGCAACTAAAAAACTTTGAACAAGTTAAGTTCAATAATATTGGCTTTTTTGAGAAACTAAATTTGAAACAGACTAATTTCAGAGGCTTCACATGTACATAAAGACTATATTAGTATTTTAATGAATTAATACCTTGGGTTTTTATAATTTTACAGCTCGATTTATTATTTTTAATATTGATATAATGATTCATGTGATTTTTAACATAATAATTTAGCCATTGAGTCTTTTTTATTTTATTTGACAGATTATATTTATATTTGATCAATTTTCCATCTTGGGTACATTTCTGTTTGGTATATAAACACAAAGAACAGGCTAGTTTTTTTTAATAAAATTCTCTTATTGTTACTATGATTGCATATAATGGTCTTGTAATTTAGTAAAACATCTGAATCAAAAAATATATATCTATTTTTATTTTTATTATGAAAATGCGCCCAACATGTAAAAAATATATAATTATGACTTTACCATCAAAAACTTGAGTTAGATGATATATACACTGCATTTTTTATAGACTGATAAAGGGGTTTTAATTTGGTTTATCAATATTTTTTTTTTGTGATAGATCCAATATTTATATTAACATATCGCTACTGTTTTAGTAATTTTTTTGTATGTTTGCATTTTTTTTAATTCAAATTCTCATTTCTCTAAACCTGTTCTATTTGAATTTCTAATGTATCCTATTTTTCATTGTTGCTAATTATATTAATTTAGTTTAGCATCTATTTAGAGATAAATTTATCTGCAAAATCATATATATTCTAAAAAAATGTAATTCTTAATTAAAAAATACATATATTACATCCGATAAAAGGTTTTTCTTTGCATATCCCATTGTAAATTCATAAATGGCGATAGTATAAATTTTTGCCTTCAAAAATTCGAAAAAAATGAAAATAGAATATGAAATTTATGTTATTATATGACTCTATTTGTAACATTATGCTTAGAAAGTCGGTAATACTCTATGGTAAATTCCTGAAGAAGCGATTTGCTACAATTAAATCCTTGAATTATAAAAATTACAGAATAGGTTAAATGATAAAAATTAAATCATGTAAATCTGATCTATTTTCGTGATTGTAGACATGCCATTTTTTTGCTTTATAATGTTGCCAATAATGATCAATGATTTTTATTTTAAAAAGCAAATTTTAAATAGCGTGAGGCAAATATAATATAAAAAACATGTATAATTGATAAATTAAGTGTTTTTTTAAAATATATTAGCAGAAATATTCGATTAAGAAAATAATATATTAAGTTAAATGTATTTAAAAGAAAAACTGCATATGATCAAATATAAAAACAAAAAATTTAATTGCTGAAATGTGTAAAATCTTGATAAATTGTTTTTTGTAAACGAATTTAGACATTTGTTACAATATCTAGAAAATAGCTTCATTCCATATCATATAAAATAAGTATTCTCAAATAAATAATCTTTCATAATTATCAAATTGATTAGAGCCCAAGCAATTACATATTTTAATTTATAAAAGAGTGGTATAAAATACAGAATACATTAATGCTATCTAAAGCTCAATTCATTTTTTATCATAACCCCCATAAAAATATGCCAACATAGAATACACAGAGAAAGTTATATAATTTGAATAAACTAGTGTAAAATATAATTAATTGACTCAAACTACATTCTTATTTATACTATCTTTCACATAATGATCTTTAAATGCTTTAAACTTTAATATATATTCTATAGGTCAAATAATTTTCAAATACGCCAATTTTGATTTTGAATAATACTCCAGAAAATATCATACCAGAAATGAAGAAAAGTGGCTTTTAGTTATATGTATATTTGGTTAGAGTTTCTTTGTTTTTTCAAAATTTTATTTTTTGGATAAAAGTTCATTAAATAAAGTGTTATACAGTTTCTTGATTTTTATTTATCAACATATCTATAGAAAAATTTAGGCACTATCTATAATTACAGCAATATTTTTTTACAGTAGTATTTTGATTTTTAAACATTTTTTATGGTTTTTTTCTGTTATATTTTGCTCATTTGAATTTCTGAACTATTTGACGATTTTATACATTATCATCTGACTTACGTTAATTCCTTACCTTTAAAACACAAATTATAATATAAAGCTATAATTATCGATAATATGGGCAAAATAGATGTTTAATTTTGGCATCAATATAAAAAATAGAGGAATTGGATACTGTGTATTGCATCAAGAAAACGTTTCTTTTAGTGTATCGCTTTAAGTTATCCGATAAACATAGCCTTTTTAAAAAAATGTTTATGTGATATCTCATAGTAACCCGAACATATATCCTTGTTAAAGGATAGAATGGCTATACTTTACTTTAAATTGATACTTAAAGAATTGATTGCAAATAGGTAAAATAGCAGGAAACGATTTAATCAGCCGTTCAAGTTTTACCTGGTATATTTATCGGTACAGCAATAAATAATAGATTATATAATATAATATAATTGTTTTAAGTAGTATAAATACAAACAATGCAAATATATTATTGATATTGACAAAAAAATACGGATATATGTTGTACTCACAATTAATAAAACGTTAAATTTCTGAATTTATGTGATCAGAATATTATTCTAAATCCAGATAGAAGCGAATTTTTTTTCAATTGATCTATAAATTAGGGCAGGAATGAAGATATAGTTTCTTATAAAAAAACCTTATGCTTATCAGAATTGTAGTTGTTTATATGCCATGAAAAATATGTTGTGGATATTAAGAAGCACAAATAATATGTTTATAGGAGATAATAATCAACGATACCCGACTGAAATATTTTGACATGTCGCCGTACAAATTTTAATTTTGAATCGGAGAAAAATCTCGAAATATTTCAAATGTTGATAATATAAAACAAATTGTTATTTAAAAGTTTATTTGATTTTTAGCTTTTTAATGGTGCTCGTATAAAACTTTAGAATACATATTGGAATAGAATTGGCTGATACTTAATTCTATTGCATCATCTTCACCTTCTTTTTCAATTCATCTTCTTATCTCAATATTTATTATTTCAAATGTCTTTCTAGATCTTATTTTTTGTGAGTAATACAATGATTAGAAGTATTTCGAAATCTTATATTTTGAAATTCCAGGTTAATTCCCTTTATTTCGTATTTACTCGTACATATATTCTTTCCTGGAATTTCATTTATGACTTTTAGAAATTTTTGATTACCCAACTCTCCTCCACATGTAGCTTTTCACATTTCCCATTACCATTTAATTCTCCGTATATTAGTTCTGTTTCATGCGGTATTTTATTTTGGAAGGGGACGGTATTTTATCTACTTTTCGTCACAGTTTGATTATGATACCACCACCACTCTCCAATTACCCATATCCTTGCTGAAGTAGTAGTTTTCATATGATGCAATTGCTAGCTTTGGGCGTCTTACACAAAATCTTTAATTTATTATCGGTTATCGGGTTTTTCAGAGTATACTTTCTGTTTTGACAGACCGCATTTTCGCTGCTATTGCTCGTTATGAGTAAATTTATATGAATTCACATTTCTTTGCGGTTAGATCACAAGTTTATCCTATAAATGTTAATAAACCAACTGTATCACTGTATTGCATGTTTGAATATATATCTATTCAAACGTTACTATACCATGAATTCTTTCTGCTTGAAAATCAAAAATCTGCATATTTTTCCCGGATAATTTGTGATAGAAAAAGGATAAAAAAGTCAAATTTTGGGATGTTTCAATGCAAAAAGATTCCTATAATTCGACTATGGTGGTTTGTAATAGCAAAAAGCATTTTTGGGGATATATAATATAAAATATATATTTAAAAGGATAGCAATCAAATTCAATAAAAATAAATTTAATTCTAAAGCAGATTTTCAGTATATACACTATTATTTTCCAATTTTTCAACTATTGTAATTTTTTATAATTTTAAAATAAAAAATCGAATTGTTGTTATTAATTTAATATTTGTTTTAAAATAAGATGAAGTTATTAGGCATTTATAAAATTATTGAAATTTTTTTTGATATTATTAGATCTTTTGATATCACTATATGTGAATATATGCACATTCACCATGTTATAAGTAGTATAACTTTTTTTAGTTTATGTTTAAATACTATTTATTTGTCTAAAAATATACAATTATAAGCAAGTCCCACATCACCAGGATTGTTTCAAAACGTAAGTTAACACATATAAGAATATGTGAATAGTAATTTGATAATAAATTAATATTATTTATATTTAATTTTTTTACTATTTTTGATGGTTTTTTATGGCTGATTCGTGTGCATGAATGCATTTATGTTGCTACGAATCAATCGTATTTCAAAGTTTTTTTTTGTATTTTAAAATAAAAAATAAACCAATAATCATTTATATAAGTTTTCAACTTTATTTTTATTAATAAGGTATTTTAGATGCTAATATAATTTTGTTTCGAGAAATATTCGTGCGTGTACTTTATGGTGTATAGTTAAAACATATAATAAAAAAACACTCTGATAGCCCTGATTTGATTTTTAAATTCGTGCCATAAGATTTAGCTATAATCCTGACATCAAAAAAACCTAAATGGATACCGATCACCTAATGGATGTATAATATGCGTCAGATTCAAGTTATATTAATCTACTAATGGATATTGAACTTGAGCTAGCTCAGACGTCTCTACTTTTTAACAAAGGATGAATGCATATTTAGTCCATAAGTGGTTCACAAGCATGTTTTACACAAAATTAAGATATATTTACAGGAGTATCATATTAATAAAGGATCATAATAGTATTTTGTCTATAAAAATTGACTGTTAAAAAACAATATAATTATACTGGGTTTGGTTGATTGATTAAAAATTTTAATTCCAGATAAATCTTTTGTATAAACTAAAATTCAATTTTAAAATAAATTAAATGATTTTTTATGTGTATAAATATTTATAACTTATATATAGATCGATAAAAAAGATTTTATAAATTTAGATAATAAATATATAAAAGGATAAATGTTCAACTCTATGCACAAAGATCACAATAAAAATATAAAATATTCTCGCTCTAATGTAATTATATAAGTGTAAAAAAACCCATGAAATTTTTTTTTGTTATATAATTTACTGTTTAAATCATAGATTTGCAATTTTCGATTTTGTAGTTCATTCTTTAATCTATCTTTTTTATTGTAAATAAAACTTTTTTGCAGCCTAGTTTTTAAACCTGAAACTTATGATTGGCCTGTTGCACCTCAGCACTAGATTAAAAAAGGCTTCACTAATTCTAAGTTTTAAACTTTTCTGCCCACCTAGGGAGCCTTAAGACGTATAAAACGATTCAAAATTATAAATAAATTTTTTTTTGGATTTTTGTTAAAAATTATACATAATAAAGAATATCTCGAGATATTTACAGGCTTGAATTGTTATGCTGTGAAAAAATAAATTGATTTTATTATGGTCAGATGATTTTTATAAATTAATTCAAATACATTTAAAAACAGTAGAACAATGTGAATAATGAAATAACAATAAATATTAGGATATTTATCATTATTTGATATTTATTAATTTATAAATATGAAATATTCACTTTTTTACTAAATCTAATACTAAATATGGAATGAAGTGCTAATTTTTATTCATGTGTTAATTTTATTTTGAGATATTGTACTATGTTTAGCAAAAATATTGACTTAAATATAATTACAGAAATAGCTTAATACTTCCCAATGCTCATCATCTTTACGATCACCCCAATTAATCTTCTTGTAAGACTTATTTATTCAAGTCTTTTATTTGATTTTATTCTAATTGTGTACTTTTCACTCCTTCCTAGATTCTTAATATAACACCTATGGTAAATCACGACAAAAAAAATCTTATTTATAGTGTTTTGTCTATTATATGGCTTCGCGCATAGATATTTCTAATTGTTTCTATTGAGGATCATAATAAATGACAATATTTTATGATCTGTAATGAAGTGATTCTTTTTTCTTTTTGTTTATATCCATCAAAGATAAATATTTATAAAATATACTTGTAAAAATGTTATATATTTATATTCCTAATTTTAACATATCCTATAGAAATAGCCTTTTTTCTAGCTATAGATAAATTTTCAAATATACCAGAAAAATTTTTAAGATACGCCAATATAAATTTAATGTACACTATAAGGTGAAAGTTAAGCAAAAGTAAAAATGTATATGATCGGGTTGAACCTGTAGAAACAAAATGAATTATAAATAGTGGAATAAAATACAAAACTTGAATAACAACTTTATATAAAATAAGATGCATGTAAATGTTATGGATATTTAAATGTTAGTAAGTACAGTATTGGCTTATTTTAAGGCTAATAAGTGTTTTTAATATTTTTAGCCCCTGATAAATATAACCTAGCATAAAATCGATAATTTTATTTTGGAAATTAGTGATTGGAATATATCTCAGCTATCAATTAGTATACTACATAGTTATAGATTCACATTTATGTCATGGCTTGGTGTCTAATGTAATATTTTCTCTTTTCTGGATTATAAACATGAAGAAAATCACATGTAAATAGATGGCTTCATGCAAGGCAAATACTGTTATTCTCTTTTTTGGTGTTATCACTTTCTCTCATTAACAGCTAAACCTTCATAATAGAACTTCGGATTGCAGATATATTTTTATATGTGATTTTAAAGCATTCTGATTCTAAAAGTTATGGTACTTGCAAATCGGATTAATTTTTAGTAGAGCATTGTTCGGATTTTATTGGTTTTTATAGCATATTTTTTAAATACAACATATTTTTGATCTTCTATTATTTTAATATGTAAATTGCGATAGATTGTGGGGTCCAATTCATGTAATTTCTAGCAGGCGAATACTTGACTTTTGATGGTTCGAAGAATATATTTATATCCAATAAATAAAAACTTAGCATAAAGATTTTTTTATCATCTATTTTAATTATATTATATGATTTCAACTATATTCCTTGTGATTTCTTTAGATAGATTTTTCATATCATACATCTTATAGGCGAAAAGATAGTTTCTTATGAGTTTTTTAATCTTTTTTTTGTAAAAACCATATTTAATTTTACATGATAAGTTTTAATACATCAGTTTCATCTTTAAATTATATAAATAAAAGAATAATGCCTTCAATGTTTACATTATTTTTTTCGAAGATTAATATTTTATATCGCATATGTTTTCTATCATTATATTTAATTTTACGGCGATTCGTTGTGTATTATATATTAAAAAAATATTTTTTTTAAGATGTTTTACAGCGAATTTCCGAAGAATATTATAAAATTTTGTGTTGGTTTCTTGTTATTACATTAAATACAGCGGTTTTCTAAATATAATAAATTATATCTCAACTCTTATTAATAATACTTCGGATAATAATCAAAATAAAGATGAGTTGTCCGCGATTAACAGTTGTGCATGTATTTCATATGTAATTAAAACGCTAAACCCGTTATATCTGGTCGTTTAATTTCTAAAATATTTGTTATTTTCTTTACGATATTTGAATCTATACTTTCTATTTTAAGAGCCCTTACCAAAATGTCAAATAATTTGGATGAACAACGCCGATTATTTGGAAAATACAGTTACTGAGCAATTGATCTTAAAGAGATTCAAATTTTTATAAAATTAACGTTTACAGATCTTCTATCATCATTGTTAAGACAACATTTTAAGCGTGTTTTTTCACCAATAGAAGTCATATTAATCAAGAAATACTTATTGATAAACAAGCATGTGTGGATCCAGAAGAAGAACCGTATAATTAATAAGATACATGCATGTTATATGATCATTTTACCTTCTTTGGTCGTCAATAGTATTATTTTTTTTGATGGAAATGTATTTGTTCCTCTTGTGATTAAGCCAGAAATAATTAACTAAAAGTTTAGTGATTTTATGGCTACTGTAATTACGGGTCGGCAAGGAAAGCCTGTTGTTGGGGCTACTACAATTCTAAGTTTACTCTGTCAAATAAACTCTATATAAATATAATATTGCCATTTAAAATTTAATCAAATTGTGCACCTAATTTTATCAAATTATTCATATGTTAATAAAAAAACATTTTCAACTGAAACGCTCGATGTGAAAAAATAATTTTTTTATTTTATTTTTAAAAACGTAAATATTCTTTAATTAAACAAGAAATTTACCCGCTTTTTTTATTGATCGAATATTTGATTTTTCTAAACATTTATATCAATTAGAGTTATTGGAAGTTCATGATGGTTGAATAAAAAATATCAGATTTATATAGAATTTATTCTTAGGTTTTTAGGACAATATTTACGTGCTTATACATTTCACAGTTGAATCCTCCTCTTTCTTTATTTTACCGTCATCAGCAAGTAAAATTTTCTGATATTTTTTTTTGGCTTCAACATTGTATAAAGAAGCTTTATATTAGTTGATCATTCTTCAGTTAAACAAATAAGTAATATACAAAAATATAACTTTATAATAAGTGACAGTATTTCAACGTTTTCAATCTAGAAAAAAAACGTGTAACTTAATATATAATAATATATTCATGCATGGGTCATAATCTTAAAATATAAGGTAAGATTTATCTTCTTCACGTGTATAAAAGTACTTTTATATGAGAAATCTTAATGGTTTAGAAAATCGAAAATATATCATTGCCCGCATTTGTAGAACGATAATAACCAATCAAACTTTTTCTATGCAGTTTGTATATATATTTTTATTGAAAACGAAAAATTATATGTACGATTGTTTCTTATATATCTCATGCGTTAAATAAGAATAAAACTAAATTAAAGGATTTTATTCGACAAAACAGTTGCGAATTCAGTATTTTTTAGTCTATATCTAGATAAAATTTTTAGTTTTCAAATATAATTATAATATCTTTATATATATAATGAACACCCCAATTTTTTGACATTAAAATGCATCGCAGAAACACAAAATTTAAAAAAAAGCAAAGTTATGCATAAATCTTATGAACCAATTTCCAATGTAACAAAATAAAAAAATATTTGGTGTATCTTTTTATTCACCTTTTTATGCATTTTAACCTGTTAAATTAAAAAAATGTATTACATTACGAAAAAAAAATTAATGACGTAACGATATAAATTTTATTATACATATTAAAACTTAATAAATTTTAATCATCTTATGTCTTGAATCGCTTATTATATATTTTTTCGTGTATTTTAATTTGGGCACAAAATTTTTAAAAATGTAAAAATTTTGGTCATTCTATGCATTAAAAAAAAATATCATAAAAAAGAAGTCTCCAAAGGTTTTTTCTAGTGTATATGTCTTTTTATGCTTTTTCCTGCATTTTTTGAAATTAGATTCAAGGCTCATTCATCTTAAAATTTAATTTTTCTAATGCTTTAGAAAGTTTCGACTTATAAATCTAAAGTTAAAAAAAATCATTTGCTTCTTTTCAGAATATGCTAAGATTCAAGTTATGATTTATTTATAGTTATGTTGCAACTAAATGAATAAAATGTACCTATAAGAACTCGAACTCACAAAATAAACTGAAGCATATATAATAATTACCATTGGGATATGATCCTAAGTTAATAGGCTCACATAAGTACAGAATTATTATAGAAGATGTAAGAAAGATGAATGAAAATAGTATAGAAATGATGTGTCCGCGGGACATATATCAAGTTAAGCTTGAGAAAAATCTTATAATCGTGCTTCAAAATTTAGCCATAATTAAACTTACAGAGCAGATATTCTCCCAATTAAAACATATTCATATTTATTCTATAATTATAAAAATGATATATTATTATATAATATAAAAATTTATCAATTTAATTCTAGCTTAATTGAGGTATGCTTGATGTTTATTAAAGTACATATCTTCTTTTATTTATGTGCTGCGTTTCTTCTTTTTTTGACCCCTTCATCTGCATTTGGTACACCCTTTTAACTATTTTACAGCTCTTTAATACATCCTTTAATACCTTACCCTGATATTATCGTTATCTGGGCCTTTTCTTCAACGAAATTATATAAGTATAAGTTTCATCTGAATTATGAGAGCTCGCATGCGTTCTTCTACTTCATCAGGGATTCTTAAGTCCGTTACATATTGTATATGAAATTTTTTAAACACACTATGAACGAGTCATTACATGTGATTATGATATTTTTTGAATAGACCACAGAACATTTTGGATTTTTCAAGATTTAATGCTTGTTGTATATATAAGTTTAAGTTCATTATAAGCTGTAAGGCTTATTATACCAGTTTTAAATAGCATAATAATAGTTGTTTCATATTGTGCAAGAAAAAGAGCCTTTCAATTTTGTTTTTATAGTATTTTCTATAAAAATTATAGAAAATACTATTTTTTTTAAGTTAATATAGCCAATAAAAGTAAAGTATACATACATTAATTTATTTAAATTTATGGTTAAAATTTTATGCATGATTTTTTTCTAAAAATATATAAACAGGATAAATTTTTTTAAACAAATACAATATTAGCATTATCCTAAATAAATAATATATTGTTATGGGTTATTTGATGGTGACATGAATTAAAAGATCCTTCTACTGGGATAAATAATATATATTATATCTTACTCTAGAAAATAATTATGCTAGAACTATGAAAAGAATATTTATTTTTGAGTCATCGAAATAAATCACATATTGTAAAAAAAATAAAATTAATAATCAGAAAATAATAAAGTATGAATTTTATTCATAAACTATATTCATTTTTTTAACCAATATTTTAATAGGATGTTAAAAGAATTTAATCGGTGTAATTGCAGATCTCATAAATTTACCATATTTAAAAATCTGTAATAATAAAAAGTAGTTTGTAACATATCAAATAAAATAAGCTGAAGCAACTTAACTATTAACTTTATTCATTGGTGTTATACACAGAAATTGTTCATTAGCTTATTTTAATGGTCTATTTTAGATTTTGTTCGATTATCATGCACTATTGTACTATCATGAAAAAAAGGAAAATAGACATTCTGTAATGTTAATGATATGATTAACACCATCCCAAAACCTTTTTGAGGATTATGTTGCACTTTTAACACTTTATAGGATTCAATTTTTTTTAAAAATCTTAATATAATTTAAAATTTCTTCTTTTATACGATAAAAAATTGGAACAGTTCCTTATTATCCCTTTCATTTTCTGATCAGATTGTTAGTTTTGGTGCAATAAATAAATATCTTATACATTTTAACAAAAATAGACATTGGAATCCATCATTTTGAATGATTGATATGTGTTGCATAAATATAAGGATATCAGAAACCATCACGCTATAATTATCATGTATCTACTTTTTAAGTTTTAAAAATATATATTGTCTCAATATATATCGATTTAAGCCACATAGAAATCATATTGAATTAATATTTTGCCAAAATATTTATCTTTCGATATTTACTTTTTATAATTGAATATAGGGATTCGACCAATGTTCATAATAATATACTAAATAACATCGGAATAAAAAACATTAGATACTATATTGCAATAATTTATAGATCTCAAATCAAAATAGAATTTCTTTGTGTTAAAATAAGAAACAATATTTTAATGTTTATAAAAAAGAATTTGCGCTTCACAAGTTTCATGGCTTTATTCATCACCATTTTCACCAAATACCATACAATGCGATCCCATGGATTATAATAAGTGTAATCTGTATGCCGAGGCCATGTTATGAACAAATAAATTTTAGCTTAGAACTTGCTATATACAAAGCTATAAATTTAATTGGAATTTTATAAAATTGTGAATAAGTATTTAAAGAAAATAAATAACAAATTTTACATATCATTTCATCATACAATATATAGGTTTTCATATCTATGAATGATCATAAAATCATTTTTTCTGCCCAATTTTGAATATATGTTAAAAAACGGCAAATACACTTTAAATCTATAATCAGATTTTATTTATATAAACTCTTTTATATTTTCTTCAATAAAATATTGTATATCTAGAAACGGAATAAAACCATAAGCTTAATATGAGATCTGAATATTTTTATATGGATGGATTGACAAATCTTTAAGTATAGAGCTTATAAAAGTAAAATAAAAAAAATTGTAAATAAATCTGAAAATTAATAATTATACTTATACTTATGCTTATGTTATTCTGGGGATTATGATCATGATAACATCGTAAATATGCTTCTTTATTTATTTAAAGATTATTTATGCATTAATTGATCTTTTATAGAAATACTAAATTAAAACATGATGGTAGAACATTATAGAAATTATTAGAGCAAAAATTAGTAAATAGATATCAAAATAATCATTGCAAAATTTTAATGAATGCACTTATATTTTTCTCGTTTTAAACATTTCCAATGTAGTTATATATTTCTAAAATAACTTGTTGTTCTATTTTTCTGAATCATCTCACGATTTTTTTTACAATATGTTTATAATTTGTAATATTTAATTTCTGGTTTTCTTTAAACCTTTAAGTACATAAAATTCACTTGTTTAACAGTTCAAAAAATTATTTCATAAAAATAACTATAGGTATCAACACAGTTAGCATCAATATAAACATTAAAATATGTTATCTAGAGCTTTTATCTTTAATTTAAACGCTTGAATATATTTTAAATACAAGATGTTTTTTATGATCTAAGAAACTAACGTATTTAATTAAAATATATGAATGTATTTTTGATTTAAATTTAAAATTTTCTATATATGTTATATGTCTAAAATTTCATCAAAATTTTTTTTATGGTATTATGTATTTATTTGCACTAATTTCATCTTTAACATAAATTCACTTGACTTAAAATATGTGACGATTTTTTTAATGTCCACCCATATATATGTTGAATAATTTGCTCATAAAAACCAGTGACATTTCCTACTGCAATTTTTTTTTGCTTATTATGATAAGAAGATGTGTGTATACCAGTGTAAAAATTTGCTGCAACTTTATTTGCTTTCTATAGATATATTTTTTTTATTGAAATACATAATTTTTTATATTAATAAGCATATTTCTTGGGGTGATATAAACTATATCAATCTAAATATTCATATGTAAGAATATCAGTTTTGTAGTTGCAGCAATAAAGCCCGCGTTTTTTTATTGTATTCTTCATATTTTACACGTTAAATAACTATATATAATCTTTTTCTATAATGTATCTTCTTTGGGTTTTTAGCTCATAGCATCAGAATGTAGTCGTTTTTTTAGCGTTTATATACATTTGTATCCATTAATTAGTAGATCATACCAGTTTTTCCTTAATGTAAACATTATTTTGGTACATACTTTAATTTTCTACATTTTTAATTTAAAAAATTTTAAAAAATAAGTCTTTTTTGATGTTTCCAACTTTTTAAAATATCAATTTTTTAGATTATATAAGCTTTTTTATGTTTATAAGCTGTTATTTAAGATTATTGTTTTTTTATAAAATGCTTAGAGCATTTTAATAGGGGATTGATCATCCTTATAGTTTATAATGCAAGTAGGAAATGTATTTTGCCATAAAAATCTTATATATAACACGAATCTAGTCTAAAAAGATATGCTTAACATCTATTGTAATTTAAAATTTAATTTCAAATATTTCTTGGTTTCTCTTTTGCTTTTTCTCCAAATTTTAAGACATAAACTATGCGTTGATTTTTTATTTTTTATCAGCAATACGACAATCAGCCAAAACTAAATATATGAAAAATTTCATTTTTTTGATTTATTTTAGCTGGCTAATTATACGGTGAAATAGTTTTAAGGTAATTATTTAATGTATAGTTCGCGGATTAACTTCCAATAATAATACCGAATTTCGAGATCAATACGCAAAAGATAGAAATATTCTAACGAGGTGATTAATGTTCTATAAAGTATTGTGTTTTTTACAGATTAAAAGAAAGTCTTAAATAGGTGGTGGCAATTTATTTTTGAATTCACTACTTTTATCCAATCTGTTGCTAGTCGTTTCATCAATGACATTGCTAGATATAAAGTAAATATGACGTTAAATATACAACGAAAATAGAATAATATTATAATTTCTTATATATATTACATTCGACTTTGATATGCCATTTAAGAATTGTTTGTACTTCTATATTGAAGTAATACTTAGATGAAAAGCTAACAATAAATTCTATTGATAGAATGCGAAGTTCTTATGTAATAATATAAATTGGACTATGAAGTGTTTAAATAAAAATAATCTAAAATGAAAAAGTAAAGCAAAAGAAAAAGAGGAAATGATAAGAAAACGACTTTAATATTTATATATTAACTAAATAAAATATTTAATCTTAGCAATTTATGTCATAGGTTATAATTTTGAATCACCAGCAATTAATTTATTCGCAAAAATTAATGGTTTAAAATTTTATGAATGAATACATTGTAATGTATAATCTTGTAATTTTAAGTTCTGTATATAAATGTAAAATATACCATCAACTTTATGCATTACAAATGTCAATTATCATAATTTATTTTAGAAATTTTTTCAAAAGACACATTCAATTGAGCATACAAAGAATTTAATAATTACCTTTATGCATACGAATTTTTTTAAAATAGAAATTCGTGTATTATTTATGAAATTCTGGCGGTTTTATGTCTGTATAGAACAATAATTTGTTAAAACAGAGTTGCACGATTAGAAATATGAAAAAATCAATTATAAAGTTCTTTTTAGTCATGATCGTATTTAATATATTGTAAATTCAATAGTTTCGGTTTCATACCAATAAGCTATTGTGTTTTCTTTCAAATAATTATGTTTTATTAAAATTGCTAGTTTATATATTTTGAGAAAATGAAATTTATATAATTTTCATATGCACATATTCCTTTAATGGTAAATTACCTTTTATAATTTTCATAAATATCAGGGATTGTATAGCATTTGTATACACTACAAAAGTTATATTTTTTCGAGATGCATATAAAATTTGATGATAATCTTATGTTGAGATTTAATATTGAATATATTGCAAACATAATTATAATAAATGTATTTCAATTCAAAATCCAATAAAAATCGTATAGCAAGACTTTGTACGATGAAAAGGCATGAATACTCCTTTAAATGCGTAATTATTATTTTAAACATTTTTATAGGAGGTTCACCATATTTCTTTGTCTTTGTATTAACATATATCATTTTCATTTAATAATAAAACTTTTATGTAGTGAATATTGATTTATGTGCCATGATATTTTGATAAGGAAAATAAATTTATATACTAATTGCAGGTTTTTTGTTTAGATATCATATATTAATTTAATTTGATAGTTTCATTTATTTTTGTTTACATGCTTTTATTATCAGAAAAATATTTTATATAGCTTAAAAGTTGTTTTCGATACATTGAGCAAATTTTTGTCTTTAAATAATATTATTACGGTGTAAAAAAATATTTTTATGTCTATAGAATCCATTCATATGTAATAAAATGCGTATTTAAAATCGTTGTGTCCTTAAATATTTTGCAAACTTAATATATTGCCTAAGAGATAAATGATATATGCAGCATAATTGATTTATCCCAAAGAAAGTGTGATATATTTGATTTTTTTAAGCGTTTCTATTCTTCTTAGAAATCATTCTGCATTGTAAATGCTCAAACTTAAGATGTTTATTGCACAATTACTTTCTTAAACATATCTATGGAATCAATATAATACGCTTTCTATATTTTTATTTAAAATTCATCGGGATTTTTATTGCTTAAAAACGCATCTTTGTATTATTTAATCTGGTTGACCTCGTAATGTATGTGCAATCAATTTATTCTGGTTATATTTTTAGATTTTTTTATCACAACTAAAATAAATTAGATATATCTTTTTGTAAAAATCTGATTAGTATATAATTTTTTTTAAACGGATAATTTATAGTCAAGAAAATTTTTTCACAAACAAACTAAGCCAATATAAAAAATCCTTTATTTCGTAGAATGTATGTAGTAGTATATTTTTTTCAAAATTCCATTTGGTAAAAAGAGATTTAATTTTATAAAAGAATATAAAAACAGAAGTTTGAACCATTTTGTTTTGATATATATATGTAAACATATTTTTTTACTAATTAGAAAAATCTGTCTAAAAATGAATATGGGAATTATATTGACCATAATAACATTTGGGTAATGCAGACAAAAAATACTTGTTGTATTAATTACGCACAATAAGTAAATGTATGATTTGTTATATTATAATTTAAAATTATTACCCTTTGTAACTATTACTTAATTTGATATTTTAGATCTTTTTTTGATTTATAAATAGCATAAAAACACATCAGATTAAAGAAAAGTATAGTCCGTATATATAAACACTTTTTAAAGAAGAAAATGAATTTAATTTTCTACGCGTATTTATAACACACTTATTGGATTCATTTAAAAAATGAAATAAAATTAAAAATTAGATGGAATTTCATTTAGACTTTTTTAATAATATTTTTAAACTTTAAAACCAGAGTTCGATCTGTCATATTTTTTTGTATCTTTTACCGAAATTTTTGTTTTGTTTATGAGTTTCTATGCCCAAATCTTTTTTATTTCTAGCTAAGCAAGATTTATATAGATTTTGCATTTGTGTCGATAAAATGTAGTAAACAACATTGCAAGTCTTAAAATAATTAAAAAGAGACTTACGTGAAATTATATTCAAGCACACATAGCTAAAAAAACCATTCATATTAAATAAAGTAACAAAGATCTTTTTTTATGATAAAAACGTTTACAGAGATAAAAGAGCTTAAGTAAAAGATTTTAGCTCACATTTGGTTTTGCTATCTTTCATTTTTTCTGGTGACTCCACATAAATTGACAGCATTCAACCCATATAGTCTTTATGTGAGTTTCATTTATTTTCATATTTTTAAAAACTAACTTATGTATGCAATCAGATAAACTAATGAAATATCTTCTATCTTATGCTTTAATAACAATAAAATATAAACATTAAAAATAAAAAAAGATGAATAGATTAACAAAAAACAGATTGATAATGATATACATTACTCTTTAAGTCTGAAGTTTAATAATAAAAATTGGTTTTTTTATTTCATTCTTATTCAAAAATAATTTTTATGACTTAAGCCGTCTTAGTTACAAGTAAAAATCATATTTAAATAGATTAATAACAAAAAAAAACACGCAGGACAAACAAGCTAATCAATTAAAATTCCAGAATCTCATATTTTCTGTGCTTAAACTATATTTCATAGAGCAGTAGTGCATTTTATTTCACACTCACACATATTTTTATTTTTAATATGAAAAAAAAGTATTATACCGCGTATTTAAATTCTAAATTGACCGTTATATTTAAACCATACATGAAATATACTATTTAGCCGTGTATAGACCAAAAAAGTGTACATTATGACTTTTCAAACACCAAATTATACATTATAAATAAACACAAGTGAATTATATACTATTTAATAAATGATAAGACATAAAAACAGAATTTCCACTATTATGGTAGATATTAATAAAGCTTTGTTATATGTAAAAAAATAAAAAGATTAAAATAAACAATATTAGAATTAGTATTCATAAGCATGTTAAAGACTTAAGAACCAGACGTATGGTTTGAATTACCATTGTTTATGAAGTTGAGAACGCATGAAAAAATAGATCTTTCATTGTATTCAGCCCGTTTATTACAGCTAGTCAAGATCTATCAAAATATTATGTTTAACATATATATAAACATTTAGATGCATTAGATAAAATTTATGTATTTATGTATTTTTAAAATACGAATGTAGTGATATTGATACTATTTTTTTTGTTGTGTATACAGCGATAGAACAAAATATCAATTGATTTTCTATGTAAATAACAAAATAACAATATAAAAAACTATTTCTAATGACACTTAGAATATAATCCATCATATATTTTGCAAACACAAAATATTTTTTCTTTTATGTTTTTATTGTGATAGTTATACCTTATTTTTACATGATTGAAATATCATTTCCGTAGTTTCTTTTATAAAAAAAACACAAAAGAAATAATATTGTCAAAATTCTTATCCATGCAACTGTAGATATTTTCTGTTTTTTTAAATCTTAAACTGTGCAATAAAAAGAGAAAATTAAAGGCTAAATATAAAATTTAATTCTAGCTGATCATAGTCAAAAAAAGCTTCTTTTATTGTGATTTTATTTATTTAACAAACACAAAAGGTTTCATATGCATTTTTTTGCTTAAAATACAGCTTCTTCAATTTCAAAGTTTTTGTGTATAATATACTTGCAGATATATATTACCATTGATTTTTATATAACAAAACATTATTTTTTATCTGTATTTTATATTTAAAAAGTTTCACAAGCTTTAAGATTTAATATATGCAATTTTTTAAGTCCTAAATAAAGTTGATCATTATTAATGTCTGAAACTCTATATCATACTATAATCTCAAATTTATTCGGTTTTTTAAGTTTTTTATTTATGTTCTTTAATCTGTTTTATATCCTTTGAAAATGAAAAATGTCTTTAAGCCTCTAAAAAAGTACTTTTAGAATATATACATTTATAGCACATTTAATATTTAAAACGTGTATTTTTACATGATTTTTTTACTCTTATGGATATTGCACATCGTCAAAATAGATTTATTGTCGTTCGATAATAAATCAGCTTATTTTATTTGCCGACGATAAAATAGCATCGTATAAAAATTTGCATATTTAAACACCTTCTACAATCATAGTTGCAAGTTTATATAATTATGTTTAAATATATTATATATTATCAAAAAATATTGATATTTCCAATTTCATTTTAATTTAATTTAAATGTATTTTATAAATCTTTGACGCATATTAGGACTTATTTTTAAAAATTTATACTTTTATGAACAAACACACTTATAATATTTCTTTTATACAAAATATTACTTACTGTAGTTAAACATTTTTAATCTATAAGATATATATAATTTGAAATAGAAAAAGAAGGAAAAGCAATTCGTGTTAAGACTTTGTATAAAGGTTGCATTATTTTTTATATTTTATGTACCATTCAGTTCTAGATGTTATGAATTTGTAAGCAGATTTGGAAAATTTATTATCTTACAATATATTTATAAATATATTACCCATGCCTTAAACAACACTTTTGTAATTTGCAGCATCCATAGGGAAAATTCAATTAACAGTACATATTAAAAACTTCCACATTATAAATAAAAATGCCGTTTTGAAACTTTTAAAAATTAAAACAGAATATAAAAAAGCAGAACTCTCTATGTTAAGATCATTTTATAGCTTTATAATATGTAATTATAGATTAAATATTAGAATATTGCCAGTTAATCAAAACTAAGACACGAAAAAGCAATGTAATATAATTTATAAGAAATTTTTGTTATCTGAGTATTTAATAGAACGTAAAATACCAGCTAGGTATAATTCTGACTTTTTGAAGCTTATGTGTTTTTTAATAGCTAATATAGACAATGAAATATATTTTTGTCAAGTTTATAAAATATTCAGCGCACATTGATGATGCCTTATCGAGCTTGAAAACATTCATTTCACAGGCTGATGTTGATTACAGTATTTAAAAAAACTTTGTGGCAAAAATATGGTTATTTTTCTTTTGAAATCATAGTAAAAATGACCAAAAATAAAATAATGAAATACAACGCTGGTATACTTTAATTAGGTATAAAGCTTATTTAGTGGTGTTTTTAGGCGGAGTATTTTAGATATTATTTATTTAATCCCAAAAAGGTTAACAGCATAATATAGTAATTAATGTATTTTTTTTTAAATAAATTTGAACAATCAATTTTATTATTCTTCGAGCATGTGAAAAAATTAACGATTTTTAATATTTTTGACAAACATACATATGACGATTCTTATTAACTAACAAAAAAACTGATAATCCGAATTAAAATTGTCCGTTAGTATATATTTTTATAAAAAAAATGCATAAAATCAAGTTTTTTCACTTTAAAGAAAATCGATTATATTTTTGCATATATGCATACTTAAATAAGTAAAAAAGAATTCGAAAAAATTCGGCAATAAAACAAGTAGATAAATTTAAATGCACAGTTTAACATCATAAAACTCTAGATGTGTAACAAGTTTCATTTTTATTCCAAGTGAATAGAAATTTATCATCTTTAGGTATTGAATTTGCCGTTAAGGCACAAAAAACAATAATTGAACAAGAATATAAAAAGACAAATTCGTGCGAAATAAAGATGATTATTTATATATATTTATCTATATTTATTAAATTTTTCTTTGAGGATTGCATGATAGAAGGAAACAAACTGTAGGAAAACATTTAAAAAGATTTAGCAAATTTATTGCATTCTTTAAGTGTTTTATACACATATAATTATAATTAATATTATATATTATAGTCTAAAATCTTGCAATAATTATTGCTCATCGTTTGGAATGTATAACTTATATTTTTTTTATTGGTTGGATTTTTTAAACATTAAATTGTCAAATATTTCGTATACAGCCAGAATTTTCTATTACTTATATGATAAGATAGAAGTAAATTCATAAAAATCTCAGGAAGATACTCATATACTTCTCACAATAATTCATTTATAAAGCAACCTGTTTACATAATTTCATTATGATTCGTTGTATTTATCGACTATTTGCAATTTTGAACCTATGATACTATTTTGAAGTATAGTTTTTATCTTTTATCATGTTCTAGTTGTCTTCACCTTAGATTGAATTTTTGCGATGAGAATAGCGCCCAAAAACTCAATAGAATTTTTTTTATCGATATAAATATTCATATATAATTTAAATATAAATGGAATTTTTGATGATATTATATAGTTTTAGCTATTTATAGTTTCATTATTATCTAATTTTGCACAAATAGAAGTTATAAAGACAGTGCTATAATAAAGGTTAGAATATAAATCAAAATTTAATTTAAGCATACTTATACAATGATATTAATTTTTACACATGATAGTGGTAAAATTTATTTATTTTAATTCATTTTCGGGTTGCATTTTTTATTCGATCTCTTTTTTATTTGTATATTTGCTTATTCTATTTATATTTTAGATTCTCTAAAGAAAGCGGTGTATTGAATAAGACTTTGAGTGGATAAAATAGCCGAAGTATAAATACGATGTGTCTACAGGGAATCAAGCAAGCTGTGCCAGAGAACAATGACTAAAATAGCGACTATAAATATAGCCCATAAATAAAAAATAATTTAATTGAAATACGTTCAAATAATAATACCAGAAGGAAAGTATACATAATTTCGAAAAAAGATTTATGAAAAAAAGTTAATTAGATGAGTTATAGATTCTTACTCGCTTTATAATTATCTAGATAGGTTTACCTTTTGTTTATATCTTAAAAAATACTAAAATTTTCATATAGACAAGCAGTATAATTTGATTTTATATTTGTCAGTTGCTTTTTTGTTTTAATTTGCTTATTTGAGTTTCTAAAATTATTTGATAGTTTTATATCATTATCAATATGATTTGCGTTAATTTTAATTCGTGAAAAGCATAAATTATAAAGAAAACTATAATTACCGAAGGTTTTTATGATAAAAACCTTATATTTACATAAATATTATAAATAAAGGCATAAGATTCGTCTTCTTACTATCTATAATTGAATTTATAATCAAGATAATTTCTTAGAAGCGCCGTCGCTTTGAGTTTAAAATAAGATATTTATATTTTTAGCAAATGATTTCGAGATATATAGTATTTACCGACTGGAAATACCTTGTTAATAGAAGAATTCAGCCAGCTTTACCTTAAATGAATGCATAAATAATTTGTGGCAATAAGAAAAAAGGTGAGAAACTATTTTTTCGGCTGTTCACGTTCTACAGCGGTAAATATAAGTACAGATAAAAAGCCTTTAATATCTTAATGAAATATAATATTTTAGAGTAGCATAAATATCAAACTATTTTATCAATTTATGAATAGATACATAGCTACAACTAATGTGAGAGCTCAAATTTTATACCTATGATTATAATACCCGAGAAATACTTGTGATCAGAATATTATTTAAAATCTAGATGAAAGCTAATTTAATTGTTATTAATCTATAAATTGTATAATTAATTTATATAATTTAATATAAAGAAATTTTAATATTTCGAGCAATTTATATGGTTCATAGGTCAACTAAAAGGAAATAATAGAAAAGTATGTCTATTAATACAGCTCAAATTAACATGTTTGTAGGTAACAATAATTATAGACACTCGACATTAATATTGTGATATGTAGCAATATAAATTTTATTTGTGATACGAAGGAAAATCATGAGAATACTTCAAATATGGATGATATCGAAAAAAATTATAAATTGGCTGATTTGATCTTTAGCTTTTTAATACTGTACAAGCAAAATTTTAGATTGATCTATAGAACAGACTTGACTGATACGTCTTTAAAACACACCATTTTTACAAAATTATTCAATGCATATTCTTCTCTTAATATATTTTAGCTAAGTGTCTTCCTAAATGTTATTGTCTGTGTGCATGGTTATAGTACAATTGTCATTTATATCGCATAAATACTTGGCTGTTTTAAAATATTTATTTATTAGAATAAAACATCAGTATAATTATTATAGTTTAATACTGAAGATTTGGCTTTTAAAATCTAGAGGTTTTGATTGCGCATAATAAATTAAAAATTGATATTTTATAAATCATAAATAAACAAAATTACCACGAAATTTAAGAAACCATGAGTATCTTAAGTTGTTAAATGAATACGGGAATCGCGTTATATCTGAAATAATAAGATTAAATAAATTAAAGAGTTCTTTAACGTACTATCTTAAAGCAATTGAAAAATATGGTCAAAATTCGTGCAATAAGTGCACAATATGCAAAATCCATCACAATTACGATATAACTACATTGAGATACACCCATTCATCAACCACAGAATATAAAAGTGGAATATAAAAAGAACATAATTAGTATCAATTTAAACCGATTCTTAAATATCAAAATCTATACGTTAGATAGTTTTCATCTATTTTGCTAGTTCTGTGTAGGTCTATAACAAATGATTCATATTAAAATAGCTGGTTTAAGATTTATAAAGATTTGAGACATTTCTTTAATCCATCAGTGTTGGGTTAGCTTGATGTTATTAATATATAAGGCTATTCAAGATTTTAAAAGCATTGATGGAAATTTAAATAAAGAATTGGGTTTTAAAATATAAAAATATCAAAAAACTTGTGAAAAATAAGATAATTGAAGTTTATTTTAGTAACTTTACAAATGATAATACGCCGTAATCGTGCTATGTAGTAGAATCGAATTGATTCCTATTTAGAAATTAAATAAATCTATGGAAAAGGGTATAATAACTATTTCATACTATATCTACTAAAATTATTCACTGTTTTATTTGAATATATAGATATAATGAGAAATATTATAAATAACAATTTTATGAAAGAAGTCTCTTGGATATTGAGCTTCTGCCTATAACTAAATTTTCGATCTTCAAAAAATAAATTTTGATCGTATACCTATATATTTTTTCAGCATCGTATTTATTTTCAAGCAAATCCGAAGCAATTGATATTATTTTCTGTTCACGTAATCTTTATTCTATTTTTGATGCTTTAATCTCTTAATTTTATGTTTTCAAATCATTTATAATTTTACTTTCAATCGAGACCGAATCCTCTTTTTACATAGAAAAACAGAACCAATTCACATTTTTAAAAATTTTATAGTATCTAAATGATATCACAACAGTCTAAGAAAATATACCGATTTTACTATGGATTGCCTTATAAAACAAATCTTAATATTTTAAAATAAATTATAATAAGTACTGAAATTTGTGATATAGACGAGTAGTTTACAAGGCCGCTCTTTATGTGAGATCGCGCGATCACTTCCACTCACCCCCTTATTTATCATACAAATTTCACATAATAAATACCTAAAGGAGGCGACCAGTGATAAACTAAAAGCATAACATAAACATTATAAAACCATAAAAAAAGAGGTGCTGTGTAAGCTGTTGAACGACACCTCTAGCATAGGAAAAACTTTATGCCGTTAAGTAAAGATATAGCTAAGTGTGGTGTAGGTTGTATAATTTAGAAATGAAGAGTAGACATAATTTATTCCACCATATATTGACTGCCCCATATAAGAAAGGGCCCAATCCAACGTTATTATGTGTGAAAAGAAGTGCCAGAAAAATCCCACAGAATTATACAGCAGTTAAGCAAGGTTCTAGAAGTATGAAGTGAACTTCCTAAAAAGTAATTTAATAAAAGAAATAAGATAGGCAAATTTAATTGAAATTTAACACAGATAAAATATAAATAACATAAATATATATGTTTCTCCATTCAGATGCAATATATTGCCGATATATTATATTTTTTAAGGTCTAAAATATGAAATTTAGATAAAAAACTATATGTAGCTTGAAAATAGTGGCAAGTAAATTTTAGATATTTAAATTTTTAAGTTCAAATGCCTCAAGAATTTTCTTCTTTTATAAGATTTTAATTTCTTTTTAACAAAATTATCTTCCGTCGATCCGTAAAAACAACATTTTATGGTTCGTTAAATTTCATAGAAATACGTAGACTAAAATTATATTGTCTATATTATAAATTTATATAAATTTGTGGATCACAAAATCCATACCATAATATACATTTAAATCCTATTATGTATGTAGCAAATAAATTCACATAATTTGTGGATATAGCTACTATGTATTTAAATCTTAAAATATTGTAATTGTAATTTAAATTCTTATTTGACAATTAAGTATAAAAACTTATGCATACAAAACTCAAAAATTGACTATTAGATGGCACAATGCTTTTATTTTATGCACAAATTTTTGAATCATACAATTACTATGGTATAAATTTATTAAATAGGATTTTTTTTATGGGTCAATTTTCTTTTTATCAATCATATCTATTTAGATGTGGTCAGCATACTAGGAATATTGCACAACTTTTAATACATCTTTTGATAACTTAACCTGATCTATCTTTATCAACCATTCTTCTTCTCTTAAATGAGATGAGTTCAAGTGTCATGTAGGGTGTGAGAGCTTGCATGTATGCTTCTACTGAGTTCGGGAATTTTTAACTACTTGACATATTTTATATGGAATTTTGTAACCACCCTATCCCAAATCATCACCTATGGTATTATTCTTCTTTTAAATCTGTAAATTAAACCAATTTCATTCGCCAAGATGTTATACCTCCACATTTTTCATTCTCAACCACATTTAAGTCGTCAAGGCTAGTTAAACCTATTTTAATCAACGTAATCATATTTTCATTGTTGCTGTTTAAAAAAATATTCTTGTTTATTTTTTTTGATTAAAATTTGTTTTATTCGGGTATCAACCTTTATTTCTGAATTTATATGTTCGCAGATCTCTTATACTCAGTAATTTCTGATCTTTTATGTTTTATTGCTGTCTTAAATAGTAAGAATTGATGTTTTTATATCATATGTTTTATGTTTTATTGCTGTCTTAAATAGTAAGAATTGATGTTTTTATATCATATATTTTGGTTTCAGATAATTTAAATGAGTAAAAATACCTATATTTTCTTTTTTTTAAATAAAAAATTTATAGGTATATTTAATTTAATATGCGCGAAGTAGGGAAATGATACTTATTTTTAGTATTGTAATCTTATTTTTATACAAATTGTTTTGAGCATATACAAAATATAGATTGATTAACCAACTCAAATTGTATCTTTTAGAGAGTTAAAATCTTATTTAAAATGAATCGGCTAAAAAAATGTTTTATGTATAGATATAACTATAAGATCAAAAATTCAATGCAAATTTGTAATTTCAATAATTCTAACGAAGACATGGTTGACTTTGTTTTTGCTTAGGCATTCTTTTTATTTGGCTATCACACAAAAAACGGCATAAATAACTAAAATTTTATTAATACCATGGTCATTGTTGAATACTATGTATGTCTTTTTCTTGTATCTTTTTAGATTAAATATTAACTAATATGAAATGCGAAGTAAAAAACCGATCTCCAATTTAAATTTTATGCGTTGGTTATTAACATCTTCTATGCATAAATATGGAAATTTTGAACAAAAGGTGAATGTTCACACACAATAATGTAAAAATTGCAATGTTTTCTGCTGATTTGCATTTATATTTAAGAATTAGGGTTCAGCTCTTAAGGGAACTTTATTGCATCTAGTCATACTTTTTTTAGGTCAAGAATAAAACATACACATTTATTAGCAGTTTTAAATAAATATTATTTTTTGAATATAATTTTACTATAACATGAGACGGTGTGGTTACACGATATCATAAAAGGTACCTGTTTAAACTAGATGTCATGAACCAGGTTTTGAGTATATACAAACCTTGGGATTGAGAAAAAACCTTGAATTAAAAGGTCTCGAAAGAAGATGGGGTATTGAAGAAAACTCCGGAGAGGAATAGATAGGCAAAGTCTATTTACGTGTACGCACGAGAAATCAAGCAAGTTGAGCTCTAGAGCAAAAACTAAAATTATAATCATGAGCTTGGCATAAGAATGTATCTAATAATATATATAATATAATTTTACTATTTTCGAATATACATTTATCGAAATATGTAGGTGAAGATTAATTATAATCACAATTTCTGGGCCCTTGAATATCTCATGATAGAAAGATTAATATTTTGGATTGTAAGAACTCAATGCTCGTTTTTAACAATTTAATCGAGAATTTTATATATCTTGGCCTTAAGTTGTATGTTCAAGAATATTTTAGGGGTTATGTTTGCTATAAGTCTTTAGTATTTATTGAATTCTGATTGGATATTTAGATATAAGAATATATACAAGCTTGTAGCTTATATGGTCACTTAGAGTTTTCTATACATATCATTATGAAATTGTAATTGTCAAAATAGAATGTGCTAGTTTCGATCTTTTTCAAATGTTGATAGCAATAACTTGTAAGTTTTGCTTTACTTGGGATCTTATGTTTACAGAGCTGCAAAGCCGAATATTTAAAACCTCATATCTTATAAAGCGTAAATATGTGCTAAAATTCACAAACGTATGTAGGAATGTGGAAAATAAAGGCTAAAGGATGTAAAGCAGAAACAGAGGAACATGTAAAAACTATATATATATTATATTAGAAAGTAGATTTTAGAAAATTTAATAATAAAATAAATTAAATGAATATATCAGAATATTTGACAATAAAACCATCTTGCAGTTTTACCTTTCCAAAGGCTAAAAAATTCAAAGAATGCAAGGCTAAATTTTATAAACATTGCTTTTTAGTTGGAATATAAATGTGAAATTTTTTTATTTATATACCGAACTAAATTTTATTATGTTACGCAAATTTGAGATAAAAAGAAAAATTTCAGGAAGAAAACAAATTGTATATCTGATTAGAACTTGGAAATCTTAATCTAAAAAATTAAGTAAAAATTAAAATAATTCTTTTTATAAATGTTTTGTGTGTTTATAGCATATTTTCATAAAATAATTATTGTGTTTTTTTTATTAGAAACAATTATATGTAATTATATTTGAAAATGTGCCTAAAATGTTACCAATAAGTTATTTTATATTAATCTGGTTCTGGTATCTTTATAATTTTTTTACTCATTAAAAGATAATTCGAAATATTGTTTGGATCATTAATAATAATAAATAAAATTATTTAAAAACGGTGTCAGAATTATTATCTTAGAGAGCATAGATTATCAAAACGTCCGAAATAATTTTTGTGATAACAATCTACCATTTAAATTGAAATTTCCCAGTAAATTAACTATGTCTCAATATTAATGCTTATAAAATACAAGGTAGCCCTCGAAAATGTAATATCTACTCAAATATAAGAGATTAAAGTAGTTTATGATCAATAATAACACTATTATAAATAGAACCGAAAATGGTTGGTAAAAATAAAATATGATTATTTTACCATGTAGCTCCTACATCTTAAGGGACAGCAATAAAAATTCACCATGTGTCTTGAAAGAGAATGGTCATACACGAAAACAATTACAAAGGTTCATAATGCCAAAAAACAAAAAAAAATCATTTAGCGATAAAAAAGAAATAGGTTAGTGCATTAGTATTCTATATATTAATGTAAATGAATTTTTTTTTAAAATAATTAACAAAATATAAGTATGCTTAAGAGTTAAAAACAAAAAGATTGTCTGCTATATGTTTAGTAAAGCGTAAAATTTTGTTTTGGTAAAGTGGCCAGTATTATACACCCAATTTCATTGCACATCGTGTGTGATATTGCAGTAAATTAGCAATATTATATAGAAAACATATTTGATGTTTTAATATTCGAGATAAACGAGAAGGATTAATATAAGAATACATATTTCTTAAACTAATTAGGAGGGCAATAAAAATTAAGTTTGAACATAATTTTTGCTGCGTTTTCGTGCATTCTAAAAAGATTATACATAATATTTAAAATAAATTCTTAAAATTATTAATATTTAGGTAGATTGTGCATATATTAAGAATATTAGTTCAAGTAAATCTGTTGGGTTTTTAGTACACTTCCAGCCCAATATACCGTTACATTTATATTAAAAAAGCGCAACGTTGCAGTTTATTCTTTAAAAATAAAATTTGAAAATTGCTGGAAAATTCCGGACATTGTAGAAGCATACATGCAAGCTCTCACACTCCGCAAGACACTTAGACTCATCTCATACGAGAGAAGAAGAGTAGTTGATGAAGATAGATCAGAGAAGGTTTCAAAGGATGCAACAAGGAGTTGTGCAATATTCCAACACGCTGACCACGTCTAAATAGAATAAATCTATAAAAAGAAAATCAACACAAAAATAAATTATTTTAATTAAAATTGCTGGTATGAAACGTGTCACGAAATATAAAAAAAATTACAATTACATTCGAATACAATTATAGAAAACGCGTTTTTAAACATTGAAACAAATTTCAGAAATCATAATATCTAATGTTGTGGAATTTGGGTATCTTTTGTTTATCAAGGGATATGATACAAATAGATGCAGATTTTACATATATCCAGTCGCATATACATAAAAAAATATTGACAAATTGGGCTTTTCTATTTTATCATCAGAAACTATTACAAGAAAAAGTAACGTAATTGAATCTAATTTTATGTTAATATTAAGTAACTTTTTTTATTAAAATAAACAACCGTTGAAATAAATGACAAATGCTTAAAATGTCTTCTATACAAGACCGTATTGTAGTTACATCTTGAAGCATTTTTAGATTACAAAGAGATGATATACTTTATAATAATTTTTTTGCAAACTGCTAATATAAAATATCTTGATTTGTAGCGCACTTTATTTAAATGCCACTCTTTTATATGATTACCACTTTTATCACATTGATTTTTACAAATATAAATACTGATGGGTGTGTGATCTACACTTTTAGAATCAAATAAAAAAATTTATGTTATTTCTTAGGTTATTTTTGCCAAAAACATTATAGAAAATTCCTAAGTATTTTTTTAGTGTAAATTGCAACTTGATTTGGTTTGGCTTTTTAAGGATCTACCTGGCAAAAATACTCAATAATTCATTTTATTACATGTATAACCATAAAAGGTAAATTAAGCATATTTTTGTTCTATAATCTAAATACCTGGAAGTACTAGACAAACATATATCAAGAAAAAAAATTAATTAAATTACAATCTAATACAATATTTTAGCAAAATATACCAACATAAGGTACAAGATACAGTTGTATAAACTTTATTAAAACAAATTTAAACGTGATAAATACCGTAAAAAAGAACAATTTAAATATTAATAAAAAGTGGTACTAAAATATGCATGTACAAACACAACTATAGGGCAAAATCAAAATAATTAACGGCTTTATCAATATGCACTGTCTAATATATTAGTGTAGTAAGACACAGGTCGAGTGATTATAATATATAAATTCAGAATAAAGAAGTATGTTCGGATGAAATGGCTTGCAACTGCATTTTCTAATGAAATATAAATTGCAACAAGGAATTAAAAAACTCTATCCAAATATAAATAAGCCTCTCAAAGTTGTGTAATTGAAATATTTACATGTACGGTTTGTGGAGAAGAGCAAAAATAACCTTATACAAGAAATAAAAAACACACTTCTTCAAGGTAAAATAAAATACAGACGATAAATGTATCATCTTTACCTGAATATACAAATCAAGACTAACAAGCAGATAGCGAGTAGATTGTTACGACTTAAAAAAGAAAATATATAATGCTATAATAAGTCTGTATAAATCAAAAAATTTATAGAAAAATTTCATATCCATTATATACGGAGTAAAAAAGAAAAACACCAAATAAATATATCTTTTATTTTCTAAGATAAAAATATAATAATCATATAAAAAATTAAATGCCAACACTGTAATTGACATAAATATCAGCCATCATCTTGCGAGATGATAGATTAAAACGATAGATTACGACAATTCAAGAAGACAATAATTTAAATAGCGTGTAAATATAATAAAATAGTCATGTCAAATATTAAAAATTTGATATAGTACTAACATTCAAATTAATAAACTTTCGTATTATAAGTTAAAGGCAGAATAGATAGTAAACTAAGGCAAAAATAACTAAGAAATAATAAATGGTTAAAAACATTTATCATAATGAATTAGTGGCATTATCTTAACAAGCATGACAATAAAACTCAGGCATAATTTTCTAATTGTACATTACGTGCTCTATTGTTTGAACTGTTTTGAGAAAAACTATAATCAAAATGACTACAATATATCGTGAAATGGTATGATTAAGTGCAAAATATCCTTAAAAGCATAAAAAATCATAGTTTCGAAGAAATTAAATTCCATTCCTAAACAGTAAATTTATAAAACTCTTGAAATATATTATTTAAACATTGATGTAAGAGAAGTAAAGAATACAACGCAATAATCTTTGAATTTGAGCATGATGTATTCTATTACACTGTAGATATAGAATAAAATCTAAAGTATAAACAAATATATATGTGCCTATAAAAAAAATATTTTTTTTAGTAGCAAATTAAATTTTTATGAAAATATATTATTAAAAAAAAATCGTAGCCAATTTTAGAGTAAATCATCAAAAGATGTTAAAAAAAAAGAGAATAAAGAAATTTTATATGTTTCTATTTCTTATATATATACTATGAATTTATCATGGCATAAGAGACTAATACAATGCTAAAATATCAATAAAATATGCTTTTTCCGTATAATATTATGCTACCTTTAAGTTCCAGAAAAATCTAGCGAACAGCTACGGCCAATTATTTTGCAATAATAATTCTATCTAAACCCCTTATTAGTAGATAAAACCAATTTTTAATTACTAAGATGTCTTTCTCACAATTTTTTCATTGATATCATAAAAAAATAAAGACTTTTTTTAGCTTGCGAGATCCGTATTTTAATTCTTGATAAAAATTTGCTGGGTTTATTTTATTGGAAAAATACAAAAAAAATTATATCCACTAATTAAACAATATAAGAAGTTTATCAACTAAAAAAAACCTGGAATTTGATTTATAAAGATTTTTAATTTATATTAAATATTTACACATTTTTTTGTAAAATATGATACTTATATAATTAAGTGCGGTAATATATATAAAACAATGTCGTAAAAGTTGAATATTGGAAGAAAATGGTACACATCAAGATTTTGCACAATTATAAAAGTTTTTATGCAGGAAATAGACAACATACCATCCAAAGAAGATTCCAAAATTATAAAAAATTCAATTAGGGCTAAGATATGAGATAAGTTTATTTATATTTTTATGATAAAAACGCTTAATTTCATTTTAAACGGCTTATTTATACTTTCAGCTATCTTTTCTTCCCCCAGATTTACATATTACCTCTATTTACGAGACCTATAAATCAAAGGTGTTTTCTCAATCACAACCGTATTTAGGTGGGTTTATCTGGTTTTTGACTATGAATTTCTACAGTTACGCGTACATATAATTCTGATTTAAATTTAAAACATACATACATAATTTTAAAGTTTTTACATACAATTAACTATATAATAACAGGCAAATCTATGATTTTATTATTATTTTGCGTTTATTGCTTCTAAGATCTCTTTTGTTGCTTCATACATCATATGAGTCATATAAAAAAGATGCAAAATTGTTTTATTCAATTTTTCGAAGTTTTTTTAGGGCTTTTTTTTTGTTTTTATGATTCTTTTTGGGAAGAGAATAATTTGTATTGTTAGTTTCTATTATGCTACTATGTTCTTTATTTCCCTAAATCCAGGTCCAAAATTATAATAAATTGTATTTTTTAATTGTTACTTACAATTTTATAGCCCTAAATGCTTTTTTCTTGTTTATTATTTTATAAATTTCAATCCAACTGTGCTCTATTTTTTTAAATAATTTTACTATAAATAAAATACTCGAAAAAGACTGTTTTATATATTTTTCATGAATATATAGTTATTCATATGTTTTTATTATGAATTATTCAGCAAGTATATTTTTTTTATATATATTATAAATATTAATTGCGCATTTAAATAGCTTTAAGTAAGAAATTCTCGTTAGTATTTTTTTGTAGGTGATAATATTAGTAATATAATAGAATTTAATTATTAGAAAATTGAAATTGTAAGATATTGGTTCAATCTAAGTAAGAAAATTTTTAATACAATATTTAATATAAGCAAAAACATTTTGAAATGTTTTCATTTATATTTGTATGTTTAAATTGACCATAGGCATATCAAAATATAATATCATATATATTCTTATAGCAATATCTTTTGTATTATGTGGAAATGGCAAAAAAAAAGGGTAAGCTTGAATATCAAAAGAACCACTAACTTATTAAAACATGCTATAAAAATTCAAATCATTTATATATGAAATAAAAATGACAGAGTTATATGTGAAAATATTTCATTAAGGTATTTATATTCACTTTTTATACTTTATAAAGTGAAAAAAATTCAAACATCTTATATGACTTATAATATTAAGGGTTATAAAAAACTAAATTTGTGCCCCAAAAGTGTCAATAATCCTTAATCTATACACGTCGAAAACAATTGCTATGAAATCAATAATAACTTTGAATATATAATAAACTGTTAATTTTATAATTATACTAGGTTATATAATAGAAAAATTTTAATTATTTTTACAGAGAAAATAAAATTCAAATTTTTTACTTGAAGTGACATATCTCGCCATTTTTAAGACCCTAAAATCAAAATTATTCAATGTTCGATTTTTTGTGCATTGATATCCGGAAAAATTTATAAAATTTTAGGTAATCATATGGACAAGATTCAAATATGAATATATAATTTTTACTTCAAATATATAAATTCGAAAAAATTATTATGGTTTAATAATATTCGCGAGTTCTATATTTTTCTTAGTTGACAATTACTGATGAATAAATAGTGCTGCAAAAGAAATTGCATTCTACACATCTAAACTGGAAAAAATAAGCTTTCTATTTTTTCGATTGTGTTATTTTAGTTAAAATTATAATTTTTATATACGAGGCAATCATGATACTGCACTTTTTTATGTGGAAAAGATGAATTTCATTATCTTTTGCACTGTCTAGATAGTTTATTGATTTTTTATAGAAGGATACACAGGCATTTCTATATTTTTTTCGGCTGCCTCTCCAATTTCTAAAGCATTGCGAATACTGAATACTTTAATATTATGACAATTTTATCATAATGATAAAACTCGACCGAATGTTAATAACCATGTTATCGAGTGGCTTCTTGTATATTTTTTTATTATATTTTAAACGCATGAAAATTCTTAAATTTTTTGAATTTTTTTTTATATGCAAATTTTTAATATTTTAATAGACAAATTGTGCTTTTAAATTTATGATCGTTCCTTTTAAGTCGGTTTCTTTGGAACAGACAAGGTATATTTTTAATATAAATATAATGTATTTGTAATTTTTTATCGAAGATCTTTTAGACGACTAAAATAACTATAGAAGTACTTTTCTATTGAATCTTTATGTTTTCAAGTTTTTAATATACTAAGTACCGTAGGAAACAATATTCTTCTATGGGTACATTAAAAATTCTAAAATGTAAAACTTATGCTCAAGCATAAGTATGATGATTAAATCTACTATATTTTTAATGTAATTATTTTAAATTCGCTTTAGTTTATCTTGGATTAAAATATACTAATCTCGAACAAGATTATCCAATACAAACTCAATATATATAATGCAGGCAATTAAAAAAGTTATAAATCAAGATGAAAATAGAATAAAAAGCCAAGTCATCTCGTAAAATTTAATAGATAATAAAAAACTTTACAAAGAGTTTTCAGCAATATTAAAAGAATATTGTTTGAACACTTTATTCATAATTCTAGTTTAGATGAGGGTGTTATAGAATCATTATAGATTCAAAGATACGACCCGAAGATTTTATAAATATTATTTTATTTTAATTATAGATCATAGTCGCAAATCATAAATTTTCAATTTTATTCTCCTTTTTGTTCGTTTTCTTAAAGCAAAATGAAAATAATCGATCTGTATCTTTTTCGTGTTCGGTTATATATATTAAAGATATTAATTGGCATTCAGCTGTCTTTTGAATCCATCGAATACTATCAAGATATTATATCATATCATTTCCAAAAATTTATCAAAAATATCAAATATTAGCAAATTTATTTTTACATGAAAACATAATTTTTTATATAATCTTTATTAGATTATTAGTTTGGAAAACGTATGTTTTTTATATCAAATATTTAAAAAAAAGGTACGTTTTGATAGAATATTTATTTTGAATCTTTATTCATCTTAGAAATTTTTATTTATTTATTCTTAAACAAAATTTATGTTTTCGTAATAAGGTTAGAATTAAATACTGTATAAATATCTTGTATACATTTAGTCTAAAACAACTTAAAAAATTTATGTTATTGGTGATTATGAAGAAAAAATTGATGTATTTTTTTTCTTGAATTTTTCTGTGCATTTGAGTACATAACTATATACAAATGATATCGAAGAGAAAACATAATGTTTATGAATTAAAATAAAATTTATTTAGCACACCGAAAAGAAATATTTTCATTTTATTTGATTAATTTTTAATCTTAAACATATGTATTAATTACAATACTATTTCAATATCTAGATAAAATTCCAGTAGAATAGACGAAAGAATATACGAAAGATCTATTATAGTTAATTTAAATATTGTCAGATATCGAACTTTCTTTTTGGTTACAAAGATAGAATGCCAATTTGAATAGAATTAACAAATGATAAATAAAGGGTTTTATAAATTTTGCTAAAAATGCAGGGGAGGCTATGGTTCAGTGTAGAAAAATAAGACCTTTTATCTTTAACATATATTTTTAAGGTTCTAAGCTCTTCATAAAAGCCATTTTTACAATATCAAATCGGCAATATTTGCCTTCTAGTTTAATGTGTCGTAAAACATATTTTGGCCGAATCAGTGTAAAATTTAGCTTTTTCTATATTTAAACACTTTAATATTGCTGTAATTTATTTTTGCTTGATTCGCGAAGACAAGTGACTGTATCCTCGTTGCGGTACCCGATTACGTGGTGAACGTGCTTAAACTTTTCTATTATTAAAAAACAATCTAATCACGATGTAAAACTTTTGTGGTATAAGCGATATAAAATGAAAAGGAAATTTTGCTTGGCGTGTTTATACTTGCTCGTCAGGTTTTTAACTTAAGTTCGTGCAACACATAAACCAGAACTAAATATTGCATCTCAGAATTATCAAATATATGCAATAAATATTTTCTGTATGAAGCTACTTTTATGCATAAGGTTTTACGATAAAATAGTTTTGCGAGTAATTTTCATAAAAAAATTGCGTATAAACAGCATTTATAGATATAACTTGAATATAACAAAAATATGGAAAATGAGCTTACTAAATGAGATTATGTGCCCATGATTTTGTTATAATTTCTGGTCTTTCGACTTTCTATGTTATAATACAAAAGTAAAAGCTTTAAAATTCAGAATTTTCAAGTCTTAGATCAAATCGAGCAAAAATTTATCAATTGCATATTTTTTTTATTCTTGTTAGTAGAAATAAATCCATTTTTTCCAATAAAATGCTACATTTTTCAAATGATACTTAAAAATTGAATTATTAATTTTTTGCTATTAGATTTGTGTATGACATATGTATATATTTAGGCGAAATGATAATAAAAAGATTTTGTAAATTGGGTATGTAACAGTTTGAATGTGATTTTATAATTTTAGAGTTCCAATCTACATATATAGCATAAAATATCCAATAAAAACGGTTTTAAGAATAAATATAGTTTTAATTTTTTCTACAAAATAAAAGATCCCTAATCAGATGTAAATAATTAATAAGAATATTATATATGCAGACATAAATGTTACGAAATAGGTCGTTGTTTTATATTTTTAGTTCTGATAATATCTAAATTAAAAAAAAACCCAACACTCTTCGTTTTTCTTATATAGAAACTTCAACATAACTATTGTGAGAGTTGAGTAAATATTTACTAGTGGTTTCAGTTATAAAAACTTGGTTTAGAAAATTTAAACTTTTAAGCTTCAATAAAAAATAATTGTGGTTTTTTCAGCGAACACATTCTTATTTTTTTCAAAATATTTACATTATTTAGATTTTTTCAGTATGAATTTTTATATATATATTAAAATATAGTATAAAATCTTTACTTTAAATTCATAAATGCGTGAAAAACATAAATTCATATGTATTTTTTGCATATTTAAAAACACTCAAATCATGTCTTTGATTTGTAAATTTTTTTTGAGCCTTATCAGTTTTCTTTATTGCATTGATAAGATATGATGAGTTTTTTCATATAAAGATATTATATATTCTTTAGTAAAATATTCAAGAAAATTTTCCTATTTTATAACAATTTTGTCATTTAGGTTTTTACATTTTTTCTAAGACTCGTTTCTTACTTTCGCTTATAAAAAAGTTAAAAAATATATGTGATAGACCTTGTTCTTCATGTTTTTAATGTATAATAAACAATTGCGTTAAGTTCATATAGATCTTAATTCCAAATTTCTAAATCTAGACAAAAAATAAATTTTTATGTATTTTAAAATTTTTGCGGCTATTTTTAAAGTTATAAGCATGTATGATTGTATTAAGTTAAATTCCAATCTATCAGGAAATTATTTACTCCAAATTTGAAATTGCATTTATGTCTATAAAAAGTTCGTAATAAATATTTCGCTATTCTATATTCAGATATACAAACGAATTAATTGTAATAAGAAAATATAAATGCTAAGTTTATAATTTTTTTAGTTTTTATCTCTACTGTTTTGTTTAGAGCTTGTGATATATTTCTTTATTTCTTCATAAAATACAAAATTTCAATATTTAATAAACAAAAAGAATTTTATGGCATAACCACAAACAACATATAGGGGGGCCTATTCTACTTAGTTTGATTTGGCATAAATAGCAATTGGTCACCAATAAAAAATCATAATTTATTATGAAAGATTGAAATTTAAGACAACCGAATATTTTATTTGAATTAGTAAATATTAAAATTATAGATTAATCATTTTATAATTGCCACTTCGTTTCAAAAACATAAATAAATGATCTAGATAAAAAGAATATAAATCTAGGCTAAAAAATAGATTATTTTACTCGAAAATAATATATATTTTTTTTTATTTAACTTACAAATAACTTCGCTTCATGTGGATTCATATGATGTATGTGCATCTATGTGTCCGTAATTTATATTTATTTTTTACTCTTGCAAATTTATTAAATACTTACAATACAACGTGTCAAAGAATGATCCTAATATGTTTTTCACTGCATAGTTAGTAATTTCATAGAAATATATGTAAATCATCAGCCAAAAAAACCAAAATCTTATATTTGGTAACGAATATAAGCAGATTAAATAATTTATTGTTAAAATACCATGCGTCTACATCAATCAAACACCTAGAATCGAGTGATTTTTCAAGAATAGTTTTATCTTAAAAAATGTTGTTTCGTTATTATATTTTAAACTAAATAATATACCCTATTCGCTCTTAAATTGTTCCGTTTATTCTTACATTATGCATACTTTATATTGGAATCTATACCACTTGATATATCAAAAATACTACAAAAAAAACAGAACCGATAAGATTAAACTAAATTTCAAGTGAATTTGTCCGTTTTGCCTATTATATAAAACACGTTTTCGATTTTTATATTCGAATTAAGATTTGGTATTTTTCTGTTTATATTGTTATTTCACTCCGATGCAAGATAATTCGACCAGAGTTTGGAGCTCCCTGCGGCATAAAGAGATGAAATCGGCTTAAATCATAATACAGTCACTGAATGCTATAAAAATCATTTTGCGTTTTTATTGTGGCGCATAGTATATATTCCCATCTTATAAAAAGAGTATCGGGCTTATATATGGCATAAGGTCTAACTTTATTTTTTATATAAATTCGAACAAAATGTAGTCTCTTAGTCCATTAAATACTGAAAAAAGGCGATAAATAATTATATGCAATATTAGTTTTATATTTGAGCAAAAAAAATTATAGATGGGCCTTCAATTCATATAACTTAATTCGATCAGTCCAGCGATATATGCAGAATTCTACCTAGATTATTAATTTATTAGGGATATTAGTGTTTATTTTTTTATTTCACATTTTATGAAAATGCACCTCTAATCAAAAGGTATTTTCGATATTTTAATAGTATCGCTTAATTAAAATTATATATAATGATGCGGCTTTGTTCATAAATATCAATTTTTACACGTAACTAGAAGTTGATATAAAGAATATACTTTTAATATATAAAATCGGAATTCCTACGACAGGTTTTTTATTTTATTTATTCTAAAGAATTAAAATCATAGATTTTTGCAAGAATTTACATATCATTGAGTTTTATAAATTATTAGAAGGCTTTTCAGAAAGGTATAATTTATGTGAATTTTTCCTAATATTAAAAGCGAAGCACTTATGTATTTTACGGATTTCATCATTTGTATTGATGCTCTTTTTTAATTCGCCATTATAACATGTTATATTTTTATCCGTACATGGGAATCAATTATTAATACATGACACTATTCTTAATTATATATACATATATACCTAGCCGAAAAACCACAAAAAAATATAAATATATATACGTATATAGATTCTACTTTAAAACTTGGTTTTAGATAAAAAAATAAGAATATTCAAAAAAATTATAACAATAATGATATAATTTAAATGTATCTACGTGCACTACAATGCTTCATACTATGTGCAAATCAAAAGCAAGAATAGAAACTTTTTTGTGTAAAATGGGAGGTCTTTGTAACAAACACCATAGGTCGTATAATAGGATATGAGAATTCCATTTCATGCAGTAAAATGCGCACAAATAATTGAATGGGGGTAAAATTGTAAAATTATTAGATTATAATTAATAGTGTTATGTAATGTTTGAATATAATGAAACACAAGAAATTAAAACGAATATTTCTAAAGAGAATTCTTAATTTTACTTGAACAACACATTTAAATACGTCCAATTAATATTTTTTGCATTTTCTAAATTTTTTTTTCATTATTAATAATTATTACACCTATAAATTTATTACACTTTTTTTATAATATTTTATTTAAAGTTGGTGTTTAGTCTACCGATCTTTTTTAGAATATGAAAGGAACCCTTATCTTCCGGTAAAGATATAGATTGCATAGAATATAATAAAAGTTATTCATTATGCGTACGAAAAGTATAATCTTATACACTCCTTTTGAAATATCGACTGTCTCATTCAAAAAGCTTCTAATCTATAATAATTATGGCCAACAAAAAATTAAGGGTGGATCCTACAAGCGATTCTGCACATAAGTAATGTTTGTAAGGTAATAAGCAAACCATCTTAAAGTATATTTATGAATATAATAAAGAAAGAAAATCACACCCATTAAATATTTATTTAATGAATTTTATTTAATATATTAGAAAGAATAAATAAAAAACCATGATGAATCCATAATTATATAAAAAACACAGATCCATTAGAAATAAACGAAAAAATTTGAATGAATAGATGCGAACAAATTAAATTTTCATAAAATAAGGATGTAATAATATAAACATAAAAGAACATGCTTATAAGCAGGAAGAAATTCACTTGTATCTAAGATATATAAATACAATTAAAAAGATACAGTTTATGGTAAATAGCTCTATTAAATTGCAAACTGTATAAAAATGTATATTTTTATTGTATAAATACTTCATATGGGCAATAAATCAATCTTTGGACATACACCGTTTGTTATAATTACTGTTTTATTTGACCTTACATGCGGAAATTTACAATTTTATATTCGGTATATATACAGAAATAGTGTTTAAAAAACCCGGAGTTAATGCATAAAAACCGTTTTCTTTTGTATATGATTCTTATTTGTATACTTATGTCAAATGTTAAAATAATTAAAATAATTAAAAAGAAAGAAAAAATGTGAAGATTTTTTACATCTTCCACATTAGATAACTAATTTTTTATGATAATACGTTTCTATGTGAATCTAAAGCCAAATAAGCAGTTTTAATGGGAAATCTAGGTCTTCATGACCAATAATCAAGGTATATATATTATAGAAAATTGAATTTTTTCGCTAATTCTGCATTTCTAAAAGAAAATTCCGTCCAACTAGAAGCATATTATTATTCATTTTAATATCCAAACAAAAAAAAATCAAACTTAATCTAGGGATGGATATTTTATAGGTCGATGATGGTTTTTGTTATAAATTCATGTGCAATCGGTATTTATTTTATCTGTTTACTTTCTATGGTATCGAGTAATTCATAGGGGTTTTCTTGGGATAAAAATATTTATCATACCAATAATGACTATATTTAGTTGCTTTTCAATTTTTCATCTGAATAAGGTTTTTGTAGCTGATTTAATGTTGTATTTCCAAATCTGTTTGCTTTTTTCCCAGGCCGTGCTACGAGGGCTCTATATTGCTTAGGAGCAGACGGCAAAAATTTTGATATTTGTAATATGCCTATATACCTTATGTGAAGTTTATTCAAACCTATAATCACTAATTACGGATTCTTAATTTAATATTTATCATTACATTACGTGCGTTACTATTTACTAATTTTTTAAATTTTTATAAGATATCTTGTAATAACGCGCAATAATATCCTCTGAAAAAAAGAAAAATATATCTTTATGGTAAATATACTTTTAATGAAATGATGGGAAAAGGTAAAAAATAAAAATGTATTCCCAAAATCTACACTGTTAATTTATTTTTAAATATGGATGTGGCTGTAAAGTCATGATATAATGAGTTTTTACATGTAAAAATAGAAAATTATATATCTAGTAATTAATCAAGCCTGATGATTTGATTTAAACAGATCATGATTGTAAAACTAATATTATCACTAACAAGGGGTCAGAAGAAATTGAAAATCTAAATAACAACCTGATTGATGCTTAGTAGTCCAAAGAAGGAATATATAAGTTTACAA
Organism: Rhyacophila brunnea; assembly: GCF_057557595.1. Classification (NCBI taxonomy): domain Eukaryota; kingdom Metazoa; phylum Arthropoda; class Insecta; order Trichoptera; family Rhyacophilidae; genus Rhyacophila; species Rhyacophila brunnea. Next base: position 897,415 of record NW_028233362.1, on the reverse strand, counting down.
AATTAGATATCACAAACATTCATGTGTCTAATGTATAAACATTCGTTTATCATGATTTAAATTAAATATTATCATGCCAACAATAAAAACGTCAAAGAATTTGCTTGTTGGAAAACATCATTGAAAGACCCTCGAAATTAAAATCGTGTATGTGAATGCTACAAATTTTAATTTATTCTTAAAGATCGATACGGGTACGATCCAGATCAGGATTATAAAACATTAGACATAGACAAATATACATATTTTAAAATTATTGATTGAAGTAGAACAAACATTGATCTTTGAAGAAAATATTTATCACTTGAATAGGTTTCGCATAATAAATAGATATCTAATGTTTTATAAATAAATTTGAATTTTATTCTTTAAACTGTAAGAATTATAGCCAAACATGGAAAAATTGAGAAAATCTAAATTACAGAAACATAAGCATTCATGAAGATTTAAAAAATAAAAAGAAATCTCAAGCATTGAAAGAAGATTTAAATATACACTAAACAATAAAACCGTAAGAGAATACTTTCTTATGTGTCAGAGCTAAAAAAACATAAATAAAGAAAGAAACAGAACGTTATGAATATATTATAATAATAGATATTAAAAATAAATTGCGTTATAAAGATATCGAGGCACACTCAGAGCTTTAAAATACAGTTAAAAAGCAGTTTAAACCAAATTAAAAACTAATACAGTCAATTATTACTAAATAGAAATTTATATAAAAATAAGAAAAATAATTATTTCATTTTATTTAAGAAAGGGAAAATGTTCTTTCCCTATTTAAATACTGGTCTTAGTGGATCTATTATGTATAAATGGCCGGTTTTTACCTTCAAAGAACAAATTATAACTCTATATCATTCGTATTTATATTTGCACACATCTAATTTTTATTTTTTAGATATATGAAAGTAGAAATGAATGTTTGTGTGCTATATAAAAAAAAATTCGTTCTAAGATAACAATATAGTGTTAATTTTTTATTAGACATAAATTATAAAATTGTATGGAACCTAAATTTCGCTGGACTTAAATATGATTCAATGCATATTTATAACGAGAAAAATACTTGTCTTCTTATTATCTTTAATGGCTGAAATTACAAAAGAATTTGAATGCAATGTTTATTGGAATTATATTCGAAATTACAGTAGAATAAAAATTATGCATAAAATTTCTTAAATTATGATTTCAGACTTAAAATATTTTTTTTTGGGTTTAAATCTAGTAAATTTTCTATATAAAATTTCGATTTTATAATGTTATTTATACTTTTGGAAAATATGCGCAATAAGTATATGTTCTTATGATGTTGATACATATTCAAAAATCGCTTTGGTTGAATACCATGTCACGATTTCTATTTTGTACTAATTATGCAAATTTTACCTTGGACCGAGACTGAATCTTTCTTGAATAAAAAATTACATTTTATATAAATCTAGGGGACATAATAAAAGATCCAATATATTCGCGTAAAATCCATTAGAATAATTTCTTTCACTTTAAAAAAAATCGTAAAGACTTTTAAATGATTATATTATAAAAAAATGTTAGAACTGTTGCATTAACTATTTGAAAAATTAGAAAGATGTAATTTATCACGATAAACATATGTTAATTTGAAATGCGATGCTATATTGGTGCTTAATTAAATATATATTTATAAAGTGCTTTAATACAATTGTATCTATTTTATATAAGTATATATTTTACGGGATATAAACAACCTAATTAGGATTCTTCCTAAAGTAAAATATACCTTTTTTATGTATAATGATTCCCGTTTTCTTGCATAGACAAATATATTATTTCTTTTTGTTATATGAAGATCAAATTATATCTTTCCAATCACATATATTTGTGGCATATTTACATATTTGTCTTACGACGCAATAAACGAAATTTCAAATGATGAATTTAATTGTTATAATCATAAATTCTTAATATTTTTGATTGTCTAATATAGTAAATTATAAAAAAAATTTGATTAATGCTCGTAAATCTAGCATCTGTATATTAAATATATTGATACAATTTGAATTATATTATGATTTTTCATTCACCTAAAATCTTAAAATCTTATATTTGTATAATAGTTTTTAATACCTTTGATTTTATAATAAATAAAGTAAGTATAACTATTAGAAATCTTACTTTTTAAATTTTTAGTGAAATTTATTTTAGAATCTTATTATTTATCAGGTCAAAAGAATGTATAAAATATAATATAAAGGTATCTGCATACTGTTTGCGTTTTTAAATTTCTTTACAGGCTCAATAACTATCATACTTTTAGATGAAAATATTGAATTAGAGTGTAACTGGATTAAAAACAAAAAACTACACTAATATAATATTTTATGCTAAGTATTTATATAACCGAACACTAAAATATAGCATTAAAACGCAAAAATTAAAATATATTAAAGGAATTTTTGTTATGAATTATAATAAGAATCTTTATTTTTTGAAGAATAAATTTTTACCCGTAAGCTATATCTAGAATGTTTCATTTCAGCTAAAGTAAAAATTCGATGATATTTTCCCACAAAAAATCATTATAATTTATTTAAACTACTATTAGAATCATATCAAAATCCAAATATGTTTTTAAATCACTTTTATATAAAAATTCAGATATAAAATATTAAGCTTATTATATATGCAATATAAAGTGCTAATTATTTGATTGAAACTAAGATTTTGGAGCAATTTGATACTTTTAAACGTCGTAAATATAAAGAAACTATGCATTAAAATAGGAAAACTCCTATAAATCATATCAACTTGATATTATTGTCAAAAAATATTTTCATATATGAATATTATGGAACAGCTTGATTACATGCGAAAAAAATTCATTTTCAAATCCGATCCTTTAATTCAATAAATATACAACTTTTACTAAAAGAATCTATATGATTAATTTTTATTCACTTTTGAAATTTCTTAGATAAATATCATATTTATATATTATATTCACTTTATTAAAATATCAATAAACAGGTAGTTATTTTCTCAATATTTCAAGTCAAAAAAAAAAATTTACTTTTTATTTTTTGATCAATAAGGGTGCGTTCGGCTTTTAGTTGTTATACGCATTAGAAGTGGCCCCTTTTCAACTGCAACGCACCCCCAGATTCTCATGATTTACTAAAATGAATGATACTTGCATGCAGGCAGACCGTCGTACTAGAAAGTTAATCCAAACAAGATTGATATGCCGACAAAAATTAAGAGTAAATGTGTAAACGCATCAAGTGCCCGAACATTTAATATATCCCGCTCCGTTCAGCAAGGATATGGGTAATTGCTGAGTTAGTTAGCATAATTTATCAGTGAATTCAAGTTAATAGAAATACATTCCCACCTTATCGATTACTACCTGGTAAAACAGTCTAATCCACGGGAATGAGCTGGTCGCAGGAAATATGAAGGATCACGTTCGAGGTGCATCGGACAAGCGAGAAAGTTTTTATTAATTATAGCGAAATTCGTTTAATCAAATTTTACGAATAAATAAATGAAAATAAGGAAATCCTCCACAAATTTTATATAATCTATATAAATATTATTATATGATTAATATTTTTTCAATATATAGTTTTTTGTAATATTTAATAAATTACGTAATATTCTATTATTTAATATAGCTGTATAAACCTTTCCAAGTTTTGTTATAGTTTGCTTTTTTTGATATCTATTTATTCTCTTTATTCACGTATACCTTTCTAAACACATTACAATTATAGTATATATCCATAATATCGAAAAATAGTTTTTAATTTTTATAATTTGGATTCTGTATTCTTATAGTTTACAACATTAAAAAATTCACAAAATAAGTCATTTCTAATTTAATTTTTAATTAAATCACTTTTGTAAAGAACAGATTCACTGGCTTTCTTAGTTTTTAGTGATATTAAAAATTAAATTTATAGTAATCTCATCATCAAGATGCAACATATTTTATAATTTTATTGAAATGATTAGAATAAGCAGAATAATATGCATGTATATTTAAATAATATTAAATTCCAATCAAAATAGGCCCCTTTCTCATTTTTGTTATATTTATAATATGCTAGGATAATATATTTCTAAAGTTAATCATGAAATAAAAAAAATTTACTATGTGTACTTTTTAATCCAGTGACAGAACTATAAGCCTGTTGATACATAATTTTAATTATTAGTTACAAAATATTTCCAGATTCAATAATTGACTATGAAGCTCAACCAACTGTACTTTGATACTTCATTAGAATTATAATTCTCAATCATAATCGTTTTAATCAAGCTAAAATGAAATGTAGAAGGCTGTATTAGCACATGAATAAGACATTCAAATGTGAAATAAATTTAAATCTCATATAAAAATCCATGTGAATAATATTAATAAATAGAACCCCAGGTTTGTGTTTCTTATTGCCTGTACTTCATAGTATCATGATTCGTGAAAAAGCTATACACTATATGACATAACGTTCTATTAATATATTTTGAAGTCTTTCTAGGAATGTTTATTGATCTTTCACATAATATCAATGGAAATAAAAAGCAAATGATTCATTTCAAAATATAGTTATTTTTCTAACTATATCAATATGTGGGTTTGTGAGTAATATTGAAGACTAGTATCTATAGATTATTGGGAACAAAAAGTCTTGGATATTCAGGTGATGACTAAAACGAATAATTGGCAGAATTTCTTCTTAAAAGGCTTTTAATCCTTTATTTTTTCATACAAATTATGTTAACCCATTGAAATGGCAGAATACAAACGAATGCATTCATTTTAGTAATCGGTTTCATTTTCATACACGATATTAAAAATCTGATTACACCCTTCAAAACTAGAATTGGACTATCAGCAATTGAAAACATATGAAAACGAGAAATTGAAGAGTATGCTTTTCTTATGAATGAAGAATCGCCAACTTTAAGATGCTGATAAAGAAGAATTACCCATGCCTTTACGCAAGATATTCTGATCACATACATCCATGTGTAATTTATATAGAGTTAGAAGTGTCGATAGTTGCACCTCTTAAGGCAGGAAACTGGGAGTTCTAGATGTACATTATAACCACAGACCTTTTTTGAATTTATAGTGAAAGTTGATGAATATATAGTGAATTACTAAGGTTTCAATATAACATAAAGTTTCAATAATCCAAATTTTTGCTGATTTGATATCATAAAAAGGTTATATAATAAAATAAATCGATAAATAATTTAAACGAACAGTTAACTCTATTGTCATTATTTATATGATAGTTGAAAATAGCAATGAATATTATTTAGCACATATAATAGACGAAAATAAGGGATATTGATCATCGATTGATTTGAAAACAGTTCTTGCATGATTGAGTGAACAAAGAAAAATAACGAGTATAGTTTGATTAAAACAAATTAAATTTTTTTAAAAATGAAGATCATTTATATCGAGATGCAAATTTAAATTATTTTGGCTATATATAAAAAATCTTAATATAATTACTTTTTTTGTTTGAAAATATTCATATTGCCATTTTTTGGTTTGGTGTTATATATCGTTCCATGTTAAAGCCTAATCTGAAATGTTAAATTTGTTCTAAATATTAAAAATCTAAATCGATAAAATGTAAGAACCCATGTGATTGTATTAAGATCAAATGATTTAATTTAATTTGGTGATTATAAAATGTTAAAAACAGTTTTTATATTTTAAAAATATAAAAAACACACAAATTTTTATTTATGTATCAGTTATTGATTGTATTACAAACGATTTAACATTCTACGGTATATATCAGCAAGTGTCGAACAGCTATTATATGCAAAATTTATAATTTCAGTTTAACAAATTTCATATTCGTGCCGTTTAACTTTTTCGATGTGAACCAATTGTTAAATATGGCATATATTTAAAGGTAACGCAAAAAAACATAGAATTCTAAAACTATGAGAAAATATTAACAGGCACAGATTCAAATCCTATTAAACAACCTAATTTTTTTTATTGATTTTATGCACAGAAATGTACTTTAAAATTGCCATAATTACATTTAATTTTTTATCTGTAAAAAAGTGAAAAGCCTTTATGTTTAATTATTTCTTTAAAAAGAAATAAACAAATTGAAATTTACATCGGGGCGATATATTGTATCTTATGCTATATGCGTTAATTTTAGTATTATAAATAATGATTTTTTCTTCATACCAATCCAATTGATTTACGTATACATATCATATCTTTACTCTTAGAAGTATCCCAATCTCTTACATCTTCTTGGTACCCCTTTTCAAGACCTATTAGTTAATACAAATAGAAAAATATTGAAAGAAAGTTGTGAGATGATCATATTTTTTGACCCAATATAAGTTTAATATAAATAACGCACTAAAATACAGAATATAATTTACTTGGTTTTAGCTCCATAAAAAAAAATATTTATTATATAAAATAATTTTGTTAATAACCCAAAAATCCGTGTAACCAGTATTTATGAAAAAAATTTTGCGCTGAAATAAAATATTTCTTAAGTTCTATATTTTTTAAAAATTAAATTTTAATTTTTTGAATATAAAAAAAACTAGGCAAAAACATTATTTACCAGGGCTATCCTTTTTAACAGCTGACATATTATAAACATATAAGTATCATATAGATGCAATTTGTTTCATTTTAAAATTGTCAAAAATTAAAATATTGATAAATTAAGACTAGTATTTAGGTTTAAAATGTATTTTCCCCTTCCTTTTGTAATTAATGTATTATGCCAGTTAAAATAAACTTATAAATAATTTTTATATTTCTATTTATGATTTATTGTAACTCTTAACCTTTATTAATCTCGTTATAAGTCTTTAATTCTGAGTTTTTATTTATTTAACTGTATCTAATTCCTTAGACCACTGGATATAAATTTTTTGGAATTAGTAATATGTGACTTTTTTTAATTGTATTTATATGAATTTTAATTATTTGTGTGAGCATCTATTCACACGATATCTTCATGCGAATACGTTTAATTTTTTTTATCAGAATCCCAAAGTATATTATAAAAAGGTACATTTGAATGATCAATATTTTCGATATAAAAATGTCACAAATATATTATATAATTTAGTAAAATTCAGGCCTTTTCTTATATAAATTTTGCATAAATAAGGCCATAAATGTTTTTATTTTTTATTTTGAAAATAAAATTCAATAGAATCTATCAGTTTGCATAGAAAATTAGCTAATGCGGTAAAAACACGATTAAACATAAATCACCATCCAATTTATTTACATTTAAATATAAAGATAATATACAAATATCACCAGTTCAAAAGACAATAAACAAAATGATCATAGAAATGAAATATTTAAAGTGTGCAAATATTCAATATTTGTATAAATATATCAAAATTATTAAATTTTAAATTATTTATGGTGGAAAGCTTACAATTTATATACATATAAAGTTTTCGAAAAGTAATCTTTTAAATAGATGTTAAGTTAAATTTATAGTAAAATACATTCCATCTATTTCTGACATATTTATTGTTTTTTTGTGAAAGCGATATTTTTTTACCTTTAAATTTTTCTTTCCCTTTACAGTCTGTTTAAGAATAAAATGGTTTTTTTAAAGACATTCAGATACTTTTAAAAACAGGACTCTTTAAATTTTTTATTAAATACATTCATTAAGCATGAAAAACTATTAGAGAATATTTTTTACTTAGGATATATATATATCAGTTAATGTGATTTAAATTTGTATAATCGAAAAAATAATAAAATAAAATGATTTTAGAAGTGAAATTAATATTACTAAGAAATCTTTTTACTATATTATGAATTTAAATGACAGTATTTATCACAAAATAATTCTGCGATAAAAGTAAATATATATTCACGACTATTAATACGCTAAAAAATAATAAATTATTGACTTTTTAAAATATATAAAAAACTATACATGCAATATTCATTTGATACTCCAATAAATATCAGCATCCGAATATTTATATCATTTTTTTATTGAAATCATCTTTAATATACAAGCGATAAAAACCACTATAAAATGTACTCAGACTTTCATATATCTGAGATATATTATAAGCAAGAAATTTTTAAATTAAATGGATGTAATAATTTTCATTAGCCAAATGTGACGTCTTTTTTTCGATATGTTGATTTCCAAGTCCGTTATGAGCCTGAGAAACGACTAATTTAATAATAAGTAAGATCTAACACACAAATTTAACTTTACAATAGCATACTTGCACATATACATCAATACTTCAAGTCTTTATGTTGATATTTATTTGTTATGCTTTGTATATATGTACTTCTCATATATAATGCAGCATAATTTGGCACGTCAAAAAGAATAAAATAAATCCAAGAGTTTAATTTGAATTTATTCGTGTTTATGCATCCAAATTTCAAAATTGATTTTTTATATAAGAAAGATTATTATTAATCCCTTAGAAAATTTTTTATCTGAAAATGTCATTCCGTGGTCTTTTTCTTCATAATGTGTTACTTTTAGGTAAATCAAGCATTTGTATTATTTACCTTAAATTCCAGGCAAAATGGTCATGTATAATATCAAAAGGCGCATATTTTACCTAATAGATATTTAGAAATCCTATAGAATCGAAATCTGCTTCATAAAAGAATATAGATTTAAATTTCAATTTTTATTTTGTATTCATTCGCAATTTTTTTATACGCGACTTTCTAGTACAAAACCATGAGTTTTTTTTATTGGATCTATTCATATTCGAAATGTTTAAACAGCACTAAAAATCTTCCTCGCGCGATTTTTTTTGTCGGACGTAACTAGAATTCTACTTATGAGGTAGATAGATCAAAAAAAATTCAGCTCTTGTTAAGCAGTTTACTTAGGCTTGTGGCGAAATAATATAATCCTCGGATATTATGATTTAATTAATTTGATATAATTTTTTCGTGAACTAGCATAAAATGCTTTCTAAATTACAATAGAACTAAGAAAGACGATTGAACCGAAAAGTCTCAAGATAAGAAGATTAATCATTGAAGAATAAAGGAAGAAAGTGACTCTAAAATGCATTGATATAGTCAACTTCATACATTGTATCACACAATCTGTTCATATAAATATATTTATAAAATTACAAAAAAAAAGCTTGCATGTATTAAGCGGGATAGAAAACCGAAAAATGTTTTTATAGTTATATTTATCACATATTTCTTCATTTGAATTATTTTTTATTTTATTATGCTTATATTAGATCATCATTCTACAATTACGAAGAATATTTGAATAAAAAAAACGTTCTGCATCAGATTTAATCCGATGTAAAGACAGAATCTTATATTTCTAGCTTTTTTAATTAGTTATAAAATACATGTAAATATAAAAATTGACAAATTCACGCTCTAATAATATACAAACTTTCTTTCGCTTGTTCCATTGCGTTTATTCTAGCCAGCTGTATAGATTATTTGTGTGTACTATTGAAAAAATTTAAATATGGCTAGGAACTTTTTTTTTGAAAAATATATCTGAAGCTAGAGATTATAAAATTTTAAATGATGAATTTTAGATTCTAATTCAATATTGCAAAAATAGTAGAGAATTTGGTGTAAAATTATTGCTTTTGATGTGAGTTAGCATGATATAATATATTTTTCACGTATATACATACTCTCATCAAATGTTAGATGTTTGGTCTTCAATAAAAGAAAATTTTAATATGATTTATAAAAAAAATTTATGCCAGCATAATTTAAAACATTTCTTAGGCTTAAATAATTTGAGAATGAATACATGATAAAGATTTAATCGTATAATTAAAATTTATGTTTTTTTATTTTCTAAGATTATTTAAAATTCAATAGAACCGTCCAATATATTATATATTTAACTATTTGAATTTCTTTAATATATCTACAAAGAGCTAATTTTAATATTTTTCATTTCTAGAATATATATCTGTTTTTTGATAGAAACTTCGAATTTTTTTTAAGTTACAGTTTTATATCATAAACTCAGAGTTAAAATTTAAAGATTATTAGCATAAGTTTCTATATTACTTTTTTTAAGGTAAAATAATAGCGCTAAAGTTAAATAATACTATTCTATTGACTTTGGCTTAGCACGAGTATTTTTAGAAACTTAATTTTATTTTGTTTTTTTTTGTTTTTGTTCTCAAGCCCAAATTGTTTGATTCCCTGCGCAAAACAGCGTATTTATACCAACAGTTATCTTCTCCTCTCCAAAATCTTTATCAATACCTCTCTTCTTTCCAGACTTACAAATTCAATGTTTTTTCACGATAAAGAGGTTAGTATTTGTGCCTCGATTTAGTTTAGACATCTTGTTCATTCGTTTGACATTCTCTTAATTAATTTTTTTTTTTTTTTTGCATTTATTGGCTAAATTTATAGTCGTAATTATAGTTTTTGTTCTCAGACACAGCTTGCTGAATTCTCTGTGCGTACACTGCATATATACTTTCGGCGCTCTTCTCCTCTCCAAAGTCTATTTCAATACCCCTCCTGTTTCGAGACCTAATAATATAAGGCTTCGGGTCAATCCAAAGGTTTGTATATATGTCTAGATTTGATTCATCACATCTTTATCCTTAGATAATATATTTTATTATAATTAAATTTACTATTTTAAATATATTCAGATACATAAATCATTATTTCGCGACCTTTTCTGCTATAAAATGAAAATTTTTCTTATAACGTACAAATAACTGCAAACCATACAAAAAAACACAGTCCTGTTTTTTGCTGTTCTTATTGTGTATATAAATTTTCAGAGCAATAATATCTTATCGCGCGATGTATGTTATAATATTTTATCCGCTTTTTTTAATTATGCTTTTTGTATAAACTTTTTTCGACATGTGAAAAACTGAATATGTTGCGCTTTGCCTGTAAATAAATGAAGTAAATGCTAAAAACACGTATGCAGGCAGATAAATCAATGTTTAAACTTATGTAGAAAACAAAAGTCAATTATATGAAAATTTATATCAACAAATCTAACTTTTTATTGTGATTGAACTAGCTGGCTAGTCTATATAGGTAAAATAAATATAGAAAATTTCATTTATAAGGGCACTTTAAACATAGAAGATGAAAAATTAGTATTTACTTGCGTTTACAATAGCATAAACAATTAGACCTCTGAGAGCAGGAATATATATATAGACGCAATATAATATAGTACATCGGTATAATTCCAATTTAGAAAAATCATGCAAATATGCATAGGAATGAGTGTGTACAATAATAAAACTAATAAATATAAAGATTCTAAGCTATTTACTAAATAAATCTAACCAAGATAATGTATAATCGATAGATACGCAGTAATTACACAAACAGAAAATTGAAACCCAAACCACTTTGTATTAGACACATTTTTAAATGTAATGAGCGCATAGCTAACTATTATCTTTATACGCCTAAATTAAAAAGAAAAGTCGATTTTTTGTTCAATAATTTATAAAACGCAATAATAATTTTTTTCAAGATGCACAAGAACTCAAAACTCGAAAAAAATTTTGCCTCAAATTGTCTTATAATAGATAAATAAAGTCTATCTATATAAGCTTACATTTTTCATTTAAGATTAAAACATTTTCAACATTGAAAGATAAATATCCAAGCACAGTAAAGAATCTCTTAAAAGTTTTAAAAATAGCAAAGAGATGTAAAAAAGCTTGGAAGTATACAAGAAGAAAAATTATATACACAATTTTCTAAAGATTTGTTTACAACAATTCGTTCAAAAAACCCATGAAATATTAGAACAACCCATAAAAAATATTGGAAATACATGTTCGTGACCATCAAGATAGTTCTAACAATATAAAGCAAACATGAAGGACTAAAATGCTAATCTCTTTACTTATCTGACAGTAAGAAGAACTGCATCACTCTTATAGAAACAAGCTTGACATGTATTTAATATTCAAAGGACGTTCTTTATATACATAAACGTCTGTTTTATTGGCTTGCATATGACGATACTAAAATATAGGTGTTAAAAAATATTTATCACACTATAATAACTTGTGTAATGGTGGCACATAACATCACAAAAGAAACGTAAATGAACTAAAAGTCACAAACTTGATCAGAACTCGAACATAAACCTTGGGTTGTGTTTAGACTTCAATTACAGATCTCAAAGGGTTGAAAGGCATTTAAAAAGACTTCTGCTGGAAGAAGAAGGATGAAAGTATATATAAGTTGTGCCCACAGGAAATCAAAAAAAGACACACATGAGAGCAAATACTATAATTTTAGACATAAATAAGCATAATATAAAAAAATAAAAAAATAAAAGAATAAATAAAAAAATTTAAGAATTTAAATTTATTCTTATAAATTACACATAATGATAAATTACAAGTTTCTTCTGTAAAAAAGCTATAGTAAATATAACCTTGATTAAAAAATACATGCTTTTTGGAATAGTATTTAGATTTAGTCCTCATTTGATATACATTTAAGAAAAAGTTTGGAAAAACTTTATTAAAATAAAAAATTTGTGCTTTATTGATTGTATGATCTTTTTTTAGACAAAATCATAGAAAAAAAAAGATTCTTGAACTGTTAGGTTTAAATGAAACAAGAGATACTTATGATAATCAGGAAAAGGAAAATTTGATATATTTTATATAAGTTTCTCAAAGTATTTTATCAGAATAAAAAGAGAGGCATAATAAAAAAGCCAAATAAAAAACAAACCAATGCCAAAATTTTATATTTTAAAAAGAAAACTTTCTTCTCAATAAAAAATTTATAAATTTTAAAATTAAAGTTTTTTTTAAAAATTATAATAAACAAATCTATATAAATAAATATTTACAAAAACATAAAATTGTTATATTACCATGCGATATAAAAATATGCATAAATACTTCATAAATAAAAATTTTTGTCATTTATAAGATGAAGGCATAAATAGCTGCTATTGCAAGCTATATTAGAGAAGCTATTGACAGGAAAATTCTTTTTCTAATAAAAAAACCATCATACTCAGTTATAGACATTTGATTAATTTTCATATAATGAAATCGTGACAAAATTTTTTTTGGTTTTACTTTTATCTTTATTGGTTTTAATTGCAGTTATAGAAATATCAAGCATGATTTACATATATATGAGTCATATAATATAGTGTTAAAAAGCAAAGCATGACTAAATTTTACTGTTTAAATACACATAAATAAATATTCATTAAGATACTGTATACGTCAAATATGCAAGAAATGATAGCTTAGACCTGTATGAGTAATCCAAGAAGAATGATTTTATAGGTTTATAGCTCTAAATGTATATGAATGAAACATTAAAAGTACAGTTTTAATCATTTTCTCGCATACCCATGGCCCAGAAGACTTGAAAATCAATATAAAATTATAAAAGGCATTTGAATTAGGCAAATAGGTAAGATACGGGAAATTGAGCATAAATAAATTTAGTTTTACATTTTTTCGTCGTAGCAATGATATCAATAGAAGATACAATGTATACATCAATAATATTCTTAGAACTTGAATACATAATACAAAGAGTTTCGATAAAAATAGTAAAGGAAACATTGTATAAACAATATTTTCTAATAGGTTTATTTTTATTCAATAAAAAAAAATAGGCCAAGCCATATAACTTAAAAAAAATTAAATTTAACACGGTTTTGAATATATTTCGCACAATAAAATTGTGAAAAGATGCTGTAAATATTTTAATTTTTACAGTGATGCATGCTTTATAACATTCAATTATTATAATATATTTTGTTTTTTTAATAGACAAGATATTTTAATATACATTTTTCTAGAAAATTCTTTACAAACCTGTTTGTTATTTTAAATATCAATAATATCATTCGATAATCTATTTTAGCTTTTATAATTTACAGTATTATAATTTCATGTAAATCATGCCATAAAAATTGCTTAAAACCCCGTTGTCACAACGAAATCAAGACATCTATTCAAACTAAGGAATTCGGAAAAATATTGAACTAATAAGTCGTTTGAAGATCCAGGTAATGAAAATAAATAAAAGAATGATAATACCATGAGTACATATATCACGTGCCCATGGGTAATCAATCATGTTAAGTTTATAGAAAACATATATTAAATTAAAATGCAAAATTGAATTATGGATAAAATACATATTATTTGAAATAAATATCTTTTATACTTTCATTCAAATTGGATATATTATTTGTTTATAAACAATCAACCTATTCAATCTTACATAAGATCCACTTAAAAATGCTCTTTATAACAGAGTTAGTCGATACTCATTTCCATTCATTACTTTATTATATTTATAAATTTACCTTCTTATTCTCCAGACTTATAATTCAAGTGTTCTCGTTAACTTATTGTTTAAATATACCAAATCGCCAACATTTTCATTTTTCTAATTTAAGTATAGCTTGTTAATTAATCACCCTATTTAAAAATGCCACAAAAACAGATACATAGAAATACACATAAAAAATATGGAAAAGCACCAGATCACACCATTTAGGCAGAAAAGAAACAGCTCGTGAGTAACACAAAATATAGAAAATAGGCCTTAAGTTATATGGTCAAAAAATAAATTTCTTCATCAAGAAGTGAAGTGGAGAAAATATCGTGCTTAATGAAGAAATATAAGAGAAAACGTGGGAAAAGTGACCTTAACTCAAATGCTGATAAAGCTCACCCAGAATTCTTACTTGTTAGTGGTTATATAAAAAGAACAGTTAGTGATGCAATAAATCTGCAGCACCAGTAAGAAACAATATAGAAGGATAGTAGCAAAGCCTTGTTTTGTTGGTGAAGGTTTTACGAGAAACCACTAAAATATGAACGTTGTATTCGACCGATGACCATGCGACATAAATTTGCACATGTAGGTCACTCTGAACTAAAGGCTACTTCTAATCTGTTAATAATTGATGCAAAACAAAAATCAAAATAGTTCGATTGGAAAACAACTTGGAATATCACAAAAAGGGACAATAATTAAGGTAAATGTGAGTGAATATGATAATGTTTGTGGATGATAAATGTGCGGGGAAAATATACCTAAATCACCCATCCTCTAGAAAATGATGGTTGCGTTAATGCCGCCGTCTTTTTTATTATAATAAAATAAAATATTTATCTAAATTTAATTTATATCGCCAGTCAATATTTTCTTTTCTATAGCAAATAAAGCCTTTAATTTTACTGCATCATAGCCTATAGTTATATACTCTTAAAAAAAAATACTAAGCCTTTCGAAGTACATAATACAAATAATATACTATTTGTGCATCTTCTCCATATAAACCCAAATATACTTTGATTAATTTCTAAGGATTAATATTAGTTTTCCCTCAAATTATATTACTCAAACACAGAAGGTCTATAAAATAGTAGATAAGAGACGAGAATCGAAGATGTATATATTTGGCTGTTTGATAGAGTCACCTTCAGTTTTGTTAATAAGAAGTAATAAAATCAAATAGGCCCATAATTTGATTTTATATTAATTTATTTATAAATTACATCTACAGAGAAAATGACTGCCGATAAGAAAAAGTGCACAACTCTTTAATGCATATTTGGGCACATTCCTCTGATCTTTCTGGCTCAAATGCTCTTCTTGTAGCATATGATATACGTGCAAGTGTATTGTAAAGTGGATATGCTAGCATGTATTATTCTATCTCGTATGATTTTTAACTTCTGTACATATGTTTTATGGATATTTCAAGACACCCCACTCTAAGAAAACAAACCAATGATATTATTTATTATATTTAGGGGTAAATGTTGCTTTAAAATTAAATTCCTAAGCATATTATGTGATAAAATCCTTGATACAAACTTTATCAATCCTTTTAACATTCTATTTCTCTGCTACCACCTCTTCAATTACTTTTTCTTCCTAAGACTTATCAGTTCAAGGGTATTTTTTATTCCCATGGCTTGCAAATATGCTCGAATCGGTTGGATATTCCAAGATTTCAAATTTTTTGTATAAAATTTAGAGACTACCGCATCCCACGTTATTACATATATTAACATTTTCGCTTTAAACTTATAGATCAAAGGCAGTTTAATTGAAAGAGAATATTTTTTCCCCAATTTATCGTTTTCTACACAGGTTATGCTATCGATGTTAGTAATAAATAATTCTAACAGTGTTATTCAATTATTTTCTTGTCATAAATTTATATATTAGGTCATCATTTTAAATCATGTCATTTTTTCGTAGTGTCTCTACTTTTATTTCTGTGAATTAATTATATATACTTTCTTGCACTGGGTCCCTACGGATTTTCTATGTTTTTTTTTTAAATTGTATTTTCTTGTATCAATAAATCTAATCATTATACTATTTCATAGTGTTTTCATGTGTAATCATGACTTAAAATTCTGATACATCTACATTTTAAGTGGTCAACAGTTTTATAAGATTCATTATGGTGCGAGCACTTTTATCTATCCCCAAATATTAAATTTTTTCATTTATGAAAAAGAATCATTTGTCTTCTGCCAGTTTAATTTTACTACATAAAATATATTTGTAGACTAAGTATCTCAAGTATTGAATTTATGTATATGCTAAAGAGTTTTTGTTGCAAATGCTTATTTTTTTAACACATTAAAATCACAGTCGTACAGCAGTAAGTATTTGTAAATATATCTCTGTATAAGTATATTGTATCCACATTAGTTTTTATCAATTCCTTACGTTTAACATAATCTTTTTCAAGTTAAAGATTAGCGGATTTCTATTGGATAAATGGATTCTATATTTGTGATCTTTTTGAACAAAATAACATCTTCTCTATGTTAGTAATCCCTCTAATCAATTAAATTGTTTTTTTAAATAAAATCATTCTTTTATTGCTGGTTTAATATGTATTTGTTAGCCACTAAAAACCATGTTCTATCATCATCAAGAGTATTTTAATCTTCCATAGCGAGCTTAATTACTCATTGTGTTGTTTATCAGTGAAAACGCGCATTCTGTTATTGATTATAAAATATTTTGTGCATCTAATCTTGTTCTACATAAATTCTTCACCCTAATGATAATTCTATTTTTTATTTTATCAATGGTTTGTGGATTTATTTTTGTGTATGTTTCTGATTGAATTCCGAGGTATTTGTAATGTTTTTTCCTTTAATAACCGTAGATAGATCTTTAAAATTTACGTTATTATTTGCTGACTTTTCTTTGTTAATTTTTATAACTATATTTGTAAAAAATCAAATCGCTTCATAAGGGATGCATTTCAATATTTTGATGGTCATTTACAATAATTTCAATGTCATAAATACTGACAAAATGATTTATTCTATTCGAGCTTTCGTTAACTGGAACGTAAACAGACGGATATTTGGGTTTATTTTTGGACTTAATGGATCCATACATAAAACAAATAATATTGAAGATAACATATACCCCGATAATATCTTTGTAATTCTTCTTTTTTAAGTCTATGTGTGAGGTTGTAGTTTCCAATAAGTTAAAGCATAAAATACATCCTCAAGTCTACGAAGGTTGTGTTTTTTATAACAACTTAAAATATAATCGTCGTCTAGTTGTCAAAAGCCAATTTGAATAAACTATGTGGCAACAAGCATATTGTTATGGTGATTTTTAACTGCTAAATATATGAGTGCTTGCTCTTTGATGCTTTTTGCTCCCTTACTTCATACCATTTATATATCTGCTAGGTGATTTCTTGATTAGATACCATTTTTTTGCCAATAATGTCCATATATGTGGCAGGTCTATGCAAATTTAACATGAAAAAAATGTTTCGTAATTCTAATTTCGTATTACATCCTTTTTCATGGGATGAAATGTAATACCGGTGTAGAACCAATTGTTTATATAGTTATTCTAAAGAAAATATTAATCACAATTTTTTACAAACTCGGGTGGAGACTAATCAGCTTTTCTATAATAAAAGTTCTAGATTCCATCATGCCCAGCAGCTTTTTAATGAGAAATTATTTTTTACAATACTATTAAATCTATTACATGATACAAAGCATAAGCCTTTGTATTCTTGGTAATTAAACAAGTATAGTTTGAAATCAAACTCGTTTATTTCTTATATCTTTATTTTCGTCAAGTATCTATTATTTATTTTATAGCTGCTTTTTTTTATGTTTTTATGTTTTACTATACAGGTCAAAAGGCTCGCCAACTTGATAGTTCAATTCATATTCGTTAACGAGAATTAATAACATTTTACATGCTGAACTAAATGCTTTGCAAAATTCTTAATTTTTTCATTGTTGATATAAATCAATTATTTTATCAACGTTTTTTTTTTATCGGGAATTTTATGTTGCTGTCAGCTTATTTTTCTTATGAAACAAACTTTATTTTTACACATGTGTGCTTTTTTATACATATACGCTATATACACTATTCATAATAGTAAAATTATCCATTTTTTTATTTTTGTATGCATTTTAATGCTTGTTTTAATTCGTTTTACATTATTTCTTCGTATTTTACTTGATCCTTTTGTTTTATTTTGCTACTTCGCCCATATTTTTAGGTGGGTCATTTTTAATTAAGCATTTAATCACAATTTTTTCACACATATAAGAATTTTTGAGTCTTTTTTGTTCATTCTTATCTTTCTGATTCTTGAGAAATACATTATGTTCTATTTATCAAGGTCTGCTGAAGTAAAGATGAACATTTTCTTGCATCATTCAAGATTACCTAAATATTTTTTTATTTTAATTTTAAGATCTTGGTCATATTCCCTTTTAAAATATTAACATTAAAAATCCGCATCGATTTTTTCCTTCCATCCTTGTCGTGAAAATTTTCTAAATCATTATTTTAAGTTGATGTGGGCTTTAATGCTCATCGAACCTTTTTGTATAGTGTTTTATTGACTTTATCATACAAATATCGGTATTTTGTAAAACGCATCAAGATATATAGACATAACTCTTCAATCCTTAAGTTCTAGCGTAATGGGATATATAAGGAAAGCTTAAAGTATAAGAGCTTCTTCTATCTCATTTGGTTTGCTCCAATGTAGTTTCTGTACTTCATTTTTTTGATTTTTTCGAGACATGATTGGATTGCAATGGTTTATCTTTGTAATTACCTTGTCATGGTTTTTCTGTTTTACCAATTATCAAAAAATGACAATATTGATTCTATAATAAATAGTACAGAAGAGCAGAAATAGATAGTAGAAAAGAAGTATGAAGAACACGACAGATTGATATAGTTATCAATGTTTTTGCCTATTTTTATAGGTGCAATGATGTAAAACCCGCTCCAATTTGATGTTAGGAGTCGCAAGAGGCTATATTTTGTCAATAATGTGTGTTTTTATAAAAAAAAAACTTGCGCGAATTTCCATAAGCAGAGTGTACCTAAACTCTGGGTATTCTTCAAATATCCAGCATTGACTAGCTTTCCCGGCGTAATAATATAAAATCTATCTTTATTTTTATTTTAAATTTTTTTCTATGATCTGATTCATGAATTTTATTTTTCGGGGGTATCTTTTATGATACTGTGCAACCATCTCGTCCAAAACAACTTATGAAATTGTATATTATATGCAATATAATATACAATATGGTGTGAAGAGATTTCTTTGATCTTTTTTTAAATAAAAAGAAGCTTGATAACGTTTTCTTAAGTTTTGCTTACCCAAGAAAAAGTGATGATTTGATAGAACTAACCTCAGAATTATATGATGACATATCAAATATAATAGAAAAGGATTGTACGATGGAATCGATAGAATTATATATAATGTGACGGCTTGATATAGCCATTTTTATAATATTTTCTTGTAAAATGTGATAAAAATAACTATTATCATGAAAATTATATTGCAAATTTATAATATTTTCTTGTAAAATGTGATAAAAATAACTATTATCATGAAAATTATATTGCAAATTTTTTTTAGCCATTATAATTCTTTCAAACGTATATTTAAATTCGCTCTGTTATTTATTAACCTTCTTCATGCATAATCATACCTATGATATACTTTTTTCTGGCCTTTTGTTATTATTTTTTGGTAAATTTTTATATATTTATAGTAAAATTTATTTTTTATAAAGCATGGGTTTTACATGTTATTAAGTATAATTCTGTTCTATTTTTTAACTTGTAAATTAGGGATAGTTTACTTGCTGTAAGAATACCTTTATCTGGATTTTTTTAAGATAAACAGGCTTTGCTCAGATCATGTTAATTACATTACTATTCATATGGTAGAGTTTTTATTTTTATAAAAAAAAGATTACTGGTTTTTAAAAAGCTTATATATAGCGATATTTCAAAACTAATGCACCTTTTTTCTTCTATAATTCTACAATTATTTCTTGTACGTTTTTATTTTATGCTATTAAAAAATTTTGTGGTTTTAAAAATATAAATATTCCTCTGTGTTATCGACTGGTTTTTTTACAGCCCATACATTCTTTAAAAATTATTTTTCTCAAATTTTATCTTTTATATACAAACTTGCGCCCCGAATTTTTTTTATTTTGCAAACACACGTTATTTTTAACGAAAAAACTGTTTTTATTTTTTCTTATGCTAAAAAAAATTTTTCATTCAATTTAGTGATCCTTCTGTCTTAATAATCGAAATGCATGACATTTTGAAAAATAAATTATTTGAATCCTTTTTAATATTTCTGCTTATATTTTTGATTTAATTTATGATGATTTTATAAAATCTTTTTTTATTTACACCGATGTATTTTCACATGTCTTCTATTTTACTAAATGTTGGATTTATATGTAAAGATTTATTATTGGTAATTATTTCTAATTATTCGAAAATGTATGTTATCTTGTTATAATATAAAAAGACTAATTACTTCAAAAATTTCGAAGATTTTTTTTTATAAATTCGCCTGTTTTAGCTTTTATATTTATTTGTTCATGGACTAAGAATTCTTATGATGATCTTCTAGTAGCAAGTCTATGTTTCTAGCGCAAAAATGCATATATAATTTTAAATTGTTTTTCAATATATACAAACTTATTTACAAATTTTTTGACGCTAAGATTTTTTATAATTCGTTCTTAATTCTACTATAGTTTCTAAAATTTTGGTGCGCGATTGCAACTTAATGGCAAGCATATATACTTTAAACACAAAAAATCTAGCCCAATAACTTTATCTGCTTAAATATTAAAAATATACATTTTGCACCATATGTTTCCAGATCTTATTTTTAATTTCTAGAACTATGCTTATGAGACATATCTTCTGTTATATGTTTTCTTTTTAGCTTATTCTCTCGTTCTATACAGTTTTATGGCTAAGTGGATAGAAGTGATAGATTTAACAGAAGAAATTTCAATAATATGCTTACGGAACAGATAAAACTACAAGAAACTTGATTAGTATGTCTCTGATAAATACATTTAAAAGATAAAAGGTTGCAACTGTAACATTTATATGTGCATAGTTTGACTAAAATCCAAGAAGTTTTTTGTCATAATCAAATATGTGCAATAATTTCGATTCAAATATATTTAATTATTTACATTAGAAGATATTGGATTTTTTTTGCACTAAAATTAAATTGTCTCTATAGAATGGATATTTAAAAATTTTATTATAGCTCATTTTCTACTGTTTGACGTTAAATTACTGTAGATTATAGTTTTATTTATTACATTCTATTTAGGTTCATGCACAGGCGTACGTTGTCACTTTGATTTTTTATTAGAAATTGCATCGTGTTCTTGCTATATATAGTACAATTTTATTCATAAATCGAGTATAAGACTAAGCACCGATATTTTTTCTCTATATGATAAATATTTTAAAAAAGAGCTTGACATATATATTGAAATATAAATAAAACATATTTATAGATTCGTTTCATCCATTAAAAACTATAGAAATGGTATATTGTTATGATTACGTTAAATTTACATCCGTTATGGATGATTTCCTTTCTGCAAAATAAATTTTATTTTACACATTATTGCAAATTTGATAATAAATTTTGGCTTTCCAATCTCATTTGAATAGTTTCAGTGCCAAATAATCAACCATTCATAGCACGCATTTTCTAAAATAATCTATTAATTTTGTCGTGATCTATAAATATTCGAAATTTAAAAATCACGCAAAAAATATGTATTTCTAGCTTGAAATAAATTTTTTAATAGTTTAAATTATTTTTTAATATAATTGAATAGACCATAAACTTGAATTTTGCTATAAATTTGGCATTCGAATCTCGTATAACTATAAATAAATAATATTTTGCAGCTCAATCTGTTAATTTCATAAATATTTGATTTTAAGGGATTATGCATTTTATCTTTATTTATATGCATCTATGTAAAATTTTTTTCAATACGTTTTACAGATCGTTAAAAAATAAATGTAAGGTTTGACCATCGCACAAATTTTCATTTTTAAATTTTATTTATAACCAAAATAATTAAGGAAAAAACTTTCTTTATCTTTACAAAATTCTTTATCATCTGATACATAATATTTTCTAAATTTTAAACCAAACTTTATTCAGCAAATATTTTGGTTTTAAATCAAATTTGCATAATTAAAAATTTATTTTAAGTACAGGTGCCTTTAAACCAGTATCTGTTGTTAGTAATTAGTTTTAGAGAGTTATATGGGAAGATTATATAAAAATATAAATGCATTATATATTATAATATTTAAATTACATAGTCTTGAGCGTTGATAATCTATTGAGGAAGGCTGTAAACGGATGTTTACATAGAATATACTGCAAACTGTAGTCTAGGCAAAAAAAAAGGTTTTGTGCATATGAAAATGAAAGTAAAAAGAAAAAAATAGCATATAAATATAAATACTTGTTACTCTGGACTAATCACATAAGCAAACGAGCTTACTTATTTAAAAAGTTTGTAAAATACAATTGCTCATAAAATATTTAGTTCTATTTATGCGATCAAAATAGAATTATTTTCACGGAAAATTTATTGAGATATTACAATTTTAAAATTGGAAAGATTATACGCTTAATTAAAAATTTTTACAATTTTGAACGCTTAAAAAAGACATTGCAAATGTTTAAAAATAATCGAAAGGGATATAAATAGAATTCATTTATCGGGTATAACTACAACAAAACGAAATATTATGATTGATACATTAATTAAGCAAAATGAATCAAGTTTGGCTCTCTAGAATAATTAATGGCAGAATATAAGCTTACGATATATGATCGAAATTTTATTTGGAATGAATTCGTATGATTTTAAATTATTCGTATATTGTTTTTTACATATGAAAAACGTGTTATTTTTATCAATAGAAGTATTTTTTACATTTTCTGGATATTAAAAATTCTTCACTGTTAAATATCAAAATGAAAACCAAAATGAGAAAATTGATCAGACATTAATCAAATATTAAAATCAAAAATCAATAAAAAATCAGTCAATATAAAAAAAAATCATAATCTTATATATTGTGATTTGCAAAATATTAAAAAACTTCTGAATCAAATTTCATAAAAAATTATATGTTATTATTTTATTTCTATAACATACTCTATGCCAATTTACAGAAAATTGAGGACAATTGATGAATCCTTCATGAAAGAATGGAAAGAAGATATCTTCAAAGTTATTTCAGATTTACATGACGCACAAATTAACGGAGCTTACAAAAATAAAGACAAGATTCTCTTATCAATAAAATATCCTATAGATAAATTATCTGGCGTTACTTACTCTGACATCAACCATGCCTTTATAGAACTACACGATAAAAAATTATACGCTTCATCCTTTTCCACAAATTGTATGTTATCCACAGAAAAAAATTCTAGAATTATGGATATATTGGATTCCTTTCTATCTTATACTGGGTGCATTGATGAGAAATCGGAATTTTACGAATTGAAAAATGTAATCCAAAACCGTTTTGATGCTAATAATCCAGATTATTTAGTACTTTTTTCGACTATTTTTCAGAAAATTTTATCAAAAGAAGATTATGAGAAATTTATTTCTAAAATTTTCGAAAGTTGCTATCTACCAGAAAAAAGAATAAGAGTTCTTAATAATTTTGTATTCTTTCGAGATGATATTTTGGATGATTTTTCATTTGCATTTATTTACAGGATCGTAAGCGGCTTAATATTTGCAGAAAATAAAAAGGTGGAAGAAAGAATTGACAAATTTATTTCGAATTATTTTGATAAACTCGAGGCTAAATTAAAGAAATGTAGAACGAATTGTCGAATCAATACTCGATTATCTGATGAAAAAATAGGCTGTATGTATAAAGCATTGGAAACGTGTAAACTTGCACACTCTATAAACAAAATTGAGAATACTATTTTACAGCAAAAATGAGATAATAGATTCAAGAAAATTATTTGCGGATAAAATATTTCTTGATGTTTTAAAGCCTAATTATAACGAAATAGAAATTGAAAACTATGGATATTTATTTTTTTATATCAAATCTAAAACTTTAGATGGCAACAAAGGTTTACTAAGCTCTTTAGAAAATTTATTTAATAAATATGATTCCACTGAAGATTGTAGCATCGAAATATTTCGAATTCATGAATTTGATATCAAAAACGCTCAGCAAGTCGATATTATACATGAAGAAATAATAAATCCTATGAATTCACATACAACTAAATTGATCCTAACCCAAATGAAAGTTCAGCCTGAACATATTGAACACAATTCGTATTTTTATTCTAGTATATTAAGTGTGAAAAATCTTAATACGGTAAACCCATATTTTAATGATTATGTGAATGTCGAATTTGAGCTTAAATTAACCAATAAGGTTTTTTTTAGCGTAAATCGTAATCGTACATTGACGTGTCATTTTTGTGAAGAAACAGGGAAGTACAATTTGAAAGAATATACTTCATATTATGATCCTTCAAATACTAGAAAGATTTTTCCATATAATTTAAAATCGCTCATATCATTCAAAAATAATTTTTGTTATTTTTTAAAAAATATGGACTCAATGATTAATATCAAGAAATATGATTTTTGTTTAGATTTCAGCCACAATTACCTAAAATATATAAAAGAAAAAAACGTATTATATTTCATAACAAATTTTCTTCGATGTGAAACTAACCTAGTAATTCAGAAGATAACAAATTTCATGTGCAACTTTTCCAGATTTTGTATAGACAAGGGCTATAAAGAAGTTATTTTGTCGTTGATTGAATTCCATCCACATTATAACTGTTTTTCAAGGTATATTGAAAATAATTTTGGTAAATATATTGAGATAGACATGATGAAATACGAAGAAATTGAAGTTTATCAAAAAATAAAGTCAAATCTTTTACGGAAATTTCTAAACTCCATTAGAGAAGTGGAAATTCAAGGTCAAATTACAATAAAAGCATATAATAAGAATAATAACCAAGAAGAATACACTTTTTACTTTGAGCATCAAAGCAACCAGAAATTTAGTAAGTTCAAAAAAGAATTACTTAATTTGATAAATACGCATTTCGAGACTAAGATAACAATAAAATCAGGGAACGAAGCGACTTTAAGCGCGTGTAAAAAACTTGGTTTTCGATACTTCTTAAATTTGTTGAATGATGTAGATATTATAAATGGCATATTTTCCGCAAAAATAAATCGTGGTTACGATCCGATTTTTCGAATTTCAATGTTTTTAGAAAAGGTTATTTTACTATTACGCCAAGAAGTATCATTATTTTACCATAATAATTCTTCACAATGCCAAACAAACATCAGAGATAAAGCTTATTTGTATTTTTATACTTACTATACCTATGCTAAATCACGTATATCCATAGAAAAAATGAAACATAATTTTTTTTAGAACAAATAAAATTATTCTTAAAATCTGATACAGCAAGCTTAAGAAAAATAAATGCAAGTCTATTATACAAAGACGAATATATTAGGACTAACTAGTTCCATCTGAAATTGCGGATATTTATAGGCTACGAAATTTCTAGATGGTTTTTTTGAATTTTTAACAGATTTGTCATATGATTTTTTGCGGGAATTATACAAAACAGTGATAGTGCTCGCATCATCATGATAGAAATGGAGAGGATGTAATTTTTTCTTGTGAAATAAGATCAAATAAAAACAAAATAGATATGTCGATAATTGATATAAAACGATATATAGAGGAATCAAACATTTTTGTATGTAATATTGGCTATATTCAACAAGAACCCGATAATAAAAGTTCCTCTCTATCTACAGCTCAAGATAGCTGGAATATGTAGAATTTGTTTGAAATGCATATATATTTTTAACAACATACGTAAATCATGTACTCATTTAGAAAAACCTTTTGTTTGTTTTGTTAAAAATGATGTTAAAAGAGAATCAACGTTTTTATAATACTTTATTGAATGAGTTATAAAATATATAGCTATTAGAAATTAAAATATATTATTTAACTTCTTCATAAAATCACGATTTCACATTTGTAAAATTAATTTTGTAATATTATTGGAACCTTTCTAAAATACATTAGACATTAGTAAATAAGATTTTGAATCTATAAAAGTGTTGAGCAAACTTCTATATAATAAACGAAATCCATATACAGATTAATTAGTCAAATCAAATATCATTTATAAATTCTACGATTTTTTATAGGTTATAAAGAAAATATAATTTATCGATATAGAACTGTACAAAACTAGTGTTTTATTTCTTATAAAAACAAAAAATACAACAAAACTTATAAAGTTAATATGCTGGAACGTATGTAAACAAATGAATAGACGCTAAGAAGGTACATCGTATAACAAAAATGAAATATTATTTCATGATATAGAAAAATCTTTTTTTTACGATTTTCTGTATACCAGAAAAGACATAGATTAAGAAAAAGGTTTACATAAAGTTATCGTTTTTCTAATTCTAATTACTATATAAATGCTAGACTAGACTTTTTTTAGGCATAAATGTAGTAAATTTTAGCATAAATGGTATGGTTTTGTGTCGTATCTACTTTTGCTGACAATATTTTATCATTTTATGAAAATAATTGTGTTTTTTTGATATCTACTATATAAATTTTCGCAACCCAAAAATACCTATAAAATTGCAAAGATGACAAACATTACCTGTTCAAAATATTCCGTTCGTTAATTTGTTTCTAGGTATACATTTTTTTATACAATATTATTGTTAAAACGTATATGCTATAGCTGACGTTTTATCTACTTTTTTACTCATTCCCATCTATTCTAGATAACATGTTTGTTTTAAGCTCATATGTGTTTATTTATGCATATTTTATAGCAAAAAAAATGATTTTAGATGCCTATAGGCAACATAGCAGAATTTAATGTGGAATTTATATTATAAAGGCGTCATTTCATATTATAATCGTAAAACATACGTTAAATTTTGGTTTACCACAATTATTATAAAAGATTTTATGTTTAAAGTCGTTAGTTCAAACTTCATCAATACTTTATACTATCTTTATATAAAACATATCCATATCTGTATCTTTTCTTGCTTGTACAAAAACAGTATGTAGTCATTACCAATACACTAGTTATATAAATGCCTTAACTTGATAGATATCACAGGTTATTTTCTTCAATCCTTGTAGAATTTGTAACCCCCCCCCCATTCCATGTTATTAAAATACCATCTTTCTCGCTATAAATTTATTGATCAAAAAATTTACATCTATATGAAAAACATCATATATATTTTTCACTTTCTTCTAAATTTATGTTATAGACGCTATCGACATTACTTCTATCGTTGTTATCCATATTATTCTTGTCAGAAATATAGCATCTATATATTTTTTTTGTCTAGGATGTATGTTGGCTACATCGTTTTGCATTTTATTTCGGTAAGTAATTTTTCAATATTTCTTGCTCTGATTGTCTATAGATTTTCTTTGTTGCTTTAAGTTAAATTTATTGATTTATTAACACATTTTTATATATCACCTATGTTTTGTTGTTTGAGGTAATTTAAACAATAAAAAATTTAATTAATTATAATTTTTTATTTATGGGTTGTTTTTCTTTTTAGCGATTTTATCTATTGAGACATAAAAAGCCAATTAAAAATATCCCTCAACTCTTTGATACATCTTTTGATTCCTTCCCCGATCATTCTTCATAAACTGCTCTTCTTCTCTCAAATGAGATGAGTTCAAGTGTCTTGAGGTGTTTGAGGGCTTGCATGTATGCTTTTACTTTTATAGGATTTTTAACACATTAACATGCTTTTATGTATTTTGTAACCACCCCATCCCAAGTCATTAGATATGGTATTATTCTTGTTTTATATTTGTAAATTAGACCATATTCATTCGCCAAGATGAATATATTATAAAATCATTTTTATAAATAACGTTGCTAATACCTTATTCTGTTTAGCTATTCTTTTTCGTTTCAATGTATGAAAATATATCTTAATGAGTGTTCTTGTTATTTAAATTATAATAGTTTGCTTTTAATAAAATTTTTATAATCCGAAAATCCAGAGATTTTTAATAATATAAACTAAATTTTTGATTTCATATTTTTTTATCCGGAATTTTTTTTTATATCAAAAATAATCTATAAAGAGACTTTATTTTTTAGAATTTTATCCGGATATTATGCTTCAAGTCTCTAATTTTTTGTGTTTTGTTTCTATTTAGCACATTGTTATGATAATTTGCATTTTTGACATGTATTATTGTATTAGAATATGTGTATTTGCTTAAGATGTAAATTTAAATAACTTTTTTAAATTATTATGAAACCTTGGGATTGAGAAAACCCCTTGAATTAATAGGTCTCGAAAGGAGGAGGGGTATTGAAGAAGACTTTGGAGAAGAGAATATAGCCGAAAGTATAAATACGCTGTGCGTACAGAGAATCAAGCAAGCTGTGCCTGAGAACAAAAACTAAAATTACGACTATAAATATGGCCCATAAATAAAAAATTAATATATTATGTAAACATAATGATTTTCAGTATCTTACCGTTCTGTATTTTCATCAAATTTTAGTATGTTATATATGGTTTTATTCCTCTACAAAACAGAAAAAAAAACTTTAAAATCTTTTTTATTTCATAATCAGAATAAAATTATTTGTAGCTGAAAAAATCAGAATCGACATACAAACTTATATTTCTTTCTTGATTTATGTCTTTTCCTACTTATAAGTAGATATTTTTCACTTTTATTAAATAAGTCTTATAAATTAATTTTATATAGCATAATAATGTTGAATAGTGATTTTCGGCTGGATTTAAAATATCCTTTATAAATTATTGATTATGAAATATCTTTTAATTGAATATATAATCCTAGCACTAAATTTTGTGAACTTCATAAAATAAATGGTTTATAAGTTATGACTGACTACAAGAGTGCTTACATAACAGATCTTAGTTTTATGTGCACCTTTCTTGGTTTAAATTTATAGAGCAAAATTTAAATTATCTTTAAATGCCTTGTGCATTTTGATTTATGCACGTTTACATTTTGAAGTGCAAGCAGTGAAAGCCTTACATATTGAATTAGTAAGCACAATAATGAAAATATTTAATTTGAAAAATCAAATCCGAAAGTAATGTTACTTTTTTCACTTATTATTTATTTACTATTTTGCTATCATTATCATTAAAAGGTTGTTTTTGAACATAATGAATGTCATTAAAGCATTCAAATGACATTTTATATTTGAGCCGTTTTATATTCTTCTAACTATCAAATTAGTATATTTGGATTTATTCTTTATTAATAATATAAAAATTACTTATTTGAGGATTCTACGAAAATATACGATTTTGTTGAATTATAGTCAAAAATATATTATATTAATCGACATAATATTTTTATCATGAACTATATATTGTGTTTAAATCTTAATTCATTCCATATATTTAGTTCTAAAAATTTTGGGTATTTTTTTTACAATATTTATATCCGAATATGTCTGTGATATTATTTAATCTGTTATAGCCACGGTTAGCTAATTAAGTGATTTAAATATTTAATTATATTCGTATTTGGAATATTTAAGAGCATAAATACGCAGATATGCCAAAAGTTATTGCATTCTATTATTTTTTGTCCAATTTATTATATGCGTAATTTTCATAGTTTCGAAAATTATAATTTACAAATTATACTTCGCACATCTATAAGGTCTCCATGACGGTATAATTTGTAGAAAATCGAATACAAATGATCGTGCAAGATTGTGATATTTGTCACTATGTATATTATTCAAAATTATATCAAAAATTGAATTCATTATTTTTATGGATGATCAATTAACTCAACGAAGGACTATCTCTTCTTTATAAATTATTGACCATTTCTTAATGTTTTTTAACGCTGTAGGTAGCAAATAGTAATCCCTATTTCAATTATAAATTTCTTATTTTTTGATATCTAAAAAATAAGTCATTATTTTGAACTCTAAAAACATCCAATAAAGATTTCTACTAAGAAATTATATAAAATCTTTTCAAAATATCTAAAATTTATGTTTTGCTAAAGATATATTATGGTGAATTTCTGATAAAAACTAAATGGAGAAATCAAAATCTTTATATTTATCATTTTCTAAAGCTCATCGGAATCGTATTTTAAGAACCTAATTAACTAGCTTTAAACGTATTTCATTCGATCACAACTCTGGCTAAGATATAATTTCTTCATTTTATATAAATTATTAAAAATGTAATTAATCAATTTAAAAAATTGTCATTTTAATTTATTATTAGATAACCACATAATATATGCGAGACCTCTTATGCATCATTATCGCTTAAAAAATAAGCTTGGAATTAAAGCCAAGTAAATACTAATTTTTGGAATATCAATCAACATATTGAAAATAATGCACGAATAGAATTTTAAATGACAAAATGTGTAATTGTAAGTATAGAAAAAGTACTATTATGAAATTGATATAAATGAAGGTTTTAAATAATGATTTATCATGTTCATTATTGAATTTACATAAATTTACCAATATATAAATAAAAATCTATTTTATACAAATTGATCTTAAGTTATTCTGTTAATTATTAAACTTTTATTTATAGAAAGAAAAGCATAAATGTTACTTTGCAAATAGAATAAAGATATACACTAATCTTGAAACTTAAATATACAATTTTTGAAAATTTGATGTTAATCACGATAATAATATCGATTGACAGACTATTTACTTTGACTTAGATCGTTTTAATATATATTAGCATATTTTTTGTCTGAAATTGTTTTTTTTGTGAAGTTGTCAATAGTTTCAAATACTTAATTCTTACAGTAAATATGGCAATGAAAACACCGATCAAGGCATTCGATCTTCTCTTTATATATAAAAAAAAAACAAGGCGACAAATATGTTAAAAATAATTTGCGTGGAAATTTTTATGTAAAAATTATATTTTGCTTGTTTTTATGATAATAAGAAAGCTATTCTATCCCATTTACTTGATAGACTTTATTTATATATAATTATCAAAAAAGTATAATAACGTATATTTCTAATGCATTTATGGTTTAAGTATACATATAAAATATTTAATACCCTATTTGAAGCATACATGCAAGCTCTCACACTCCGCAAGACACTTGAACTCATCTCATTTGAGAGAAGAAGAGCAGTTGCTGAAGATAGATCAGAGTAAGGTGTCAAAAGATGCATCAAGGAGTTGTGCAATTTTCCCAACACGCTGAATACGTCTAAATAGATAAATCGATAAAAATAAAATTAACCCATAAATAAATAATAGTAATACCCTATTTTATAGTTTTATCTCTAAATAAATATTCTGCTGGCTAAAAAAGAATGAATTTTTAATTATATTTTCTGTTTCATTTTTCTTCATATGGTCATAAGCTTGAATTTGTGGATAATTATTAGAATAAAATATGACATAAACCGTTTCTAACATGATTGATATTATTTATATGTATAAATTCGGAATGGATATCTACAAAACCACTTGAAATTTCGCGAACTCGAATATAAATCTAAAATTTTAACTTTAACTTATTATTTTAAATCGAAAAAATAAAATTTGTGTTCTCTAAATACTTGTTGCATTTTTCTCCTTACCAGATTATACATACTCCTTTATAAATATGGAAATTCTTCTATAATGCATTGCTATTGGTTGGATTTGCTTTAGAAAGCGTAGAAATTCAATTATAAAACTTATCTATATTTTTAATATATTTATCCTCGTTATTGCAGGATGCTTATTTCAATCATGATATCCGACTACGATTTTTGTTTGAAATGATTCGTCTATGATGAATAGTACCATTGTCCGTTTCTGTTCATTTGATTGCATACTCACCACTACCTTGCTTATTATGTCAGATTCAACACTTTCATTTCGTAATTAACTTTCTATTAAATCAATAGAAAATTTTGTCAAATAATAATCCTAGCGTTGTTGTCGTGTGTTAATATATTTTCTCAATTTTTTAAAAAGGTATTGTATATTTCATATATTTAGCTAGATTATAAAAATTATAAACTAATTAAAATTATATTTATTTTAAAATTTTGGCAAATAATAGTTAAAAGGTTTTACCTGTCTTTTTAAGAATTTAAATGCGGCAAGCCCTATTATACTTTATATGACAAACATTTAATATCAAAAATGTATTGTTTTCTTAATTTTAGGGCTATGACAGTAATTTCGATAATTAATATTTCTGCTAACTAATTAGACGTTTATTATAATAAATATCTAGCGACTTAATAATAATAATTCGTTCATTATATTTCACATGTTATAGTTTGATTTTTTTTATCTTTATGGTTTAGAACTGTTTTTTAATTTTATAGATAAAATCCTGTTTAATATGAAGAAAGATAAATATCACGAAGGAATATAAGAATTAAAAGGAATTAATTTCACTTTTTTTAAGCAAGAATCTATATTAGATCATTCCTTTTTTTTAAAAACATACAATCATCTAATTTTTCTTCTCGCTTTATAGGCGTATTTCAAATGCTAATCTTTCATATATATATAAAGATGTATCTATAAAATATATTAAAATTGTTTGAGTATTTATTATATATAAAAAAGTAAAAAATAAACTTTTGTTTTCTAATGTCTCGACTTAGTGGAATGTATGAAAAAATATTCAATTATTTATTATGCTCAAAAGCAACTTTTATCAAACTTTATAATCAACTTACTTTTATTAATTGTTTATTAAAGCATATTTGATATCTTTGAATATGCCTAGTATATTTTGGACCAAAAAATATCACATTTTTTTTACTTCTTGTTTGAAAAAAATACTGTTAGCAAATTATCATAATTGAAAATATATTTATAAAGATTCTAATGTAAATACTATATAATATAAAACAACAAGAACATGTAATCTTTTTCTAACAATTTATTTTGGCATAATCTGTATGAAATTATATTAGACTACGAAAAAAGAAAAAAATTATTAGTTTAGTTTCTGTATTATTCTTTAATATAAGTATACTAAACTAATAATAAGCCAAACATTTTTGAAGTTATATGCGAAAAAAATTTGGATTTATTTATTATAAATGACTTTACTAAGATTTCAAATGATCGGTTTTATTCGTTTTGCATAGATTTTGCATTAAATATATCGCCTAGTGCTAGATGTTACTAAAAAATCAGAAATCTATCTATATAAACACAAAAAATTCAGATCCCCAAAAAAAATTGATTTTAAGAACTAAATTTAGTTCTTAAATGAAAATGGCCCTGCATTTGTATATGTATCTTGCATTATTTCCTTTTCCTAAAATACTGATTTTTTTTACAACCATACATGTATATCAAAAAACCAATGGTACAATAATTAAAGCACAATTTTTCATAAATCCGCCAATATAATGTGTAAAACATTAATATAAAATGAATGCTTTTTTTCTTAATTTAAGAGCATTCATGTATTAACGCATCGATGTGCACACTAAAAAAATATAATATTTAAAATGATCTAAAATCAGAATATAAAATTACAATATTTGATTCTATGATAGTATTTTTTTATCTATATTAACTGGATCAGTTGTTAAATAATTTAGGAAACAAATTCAACATTCAAGGTAGTTAATATATGTCAATTCTATTGATTATTTTATTTTTTTAAGGTGGAATGCACATTCGTATTGACATGTAAACATAATAAAAGGTTTGAAACTAATTAAAAGTCATATAATTCGCTCAAAAAACATCAAAAATTTATTACCATGTAAGTTTCATTCGGTATAAATAATCATTTGCAAATATAAGAGCAAATCAAGGTATATTATGATAATCAAAAAAAAAGATTATTTCAAGTTCAAACAATATTTACTTTATGTTTGTGTCATAATCACAATTAAATATTTAAATAAAAGTTACAAAATTACGAAATATGGATTAAAGAATGAAAATAAATACAAATCTCTTTCACAATTTTTTACGAATAAAAGAAAATTTTTCGTGTAATAACATTATTAAGCTTTAATTTGTCGTGATTAAACCAGATTTGATATCTATTTTTATATACACAAAGCATAAAATATGATATTTATATTATAATGTTTAAAACTTATAATATAAGTCTTCTATAAAAATTTTTTTGATGAACTTTAGCAGTGATATATAATTAAAAGTATTGATAAGTTTTACAACCAGAATTCTTTTACAAAATCTATTTGACAAAATATAATAGTCAAACTAAATGAAAACCCATTAAGTAAATTTATCTTAAATATAATCAAAATTAGAAAATACGGTATATGATTTTGCTTATTTGTAAAAGAAAAATATCAACGTTATCTATTCATCTCTATAGAATTTCTGATATGATAAAATTAATGCTTAGAAAAGGAAAAACTGTATGATGTATTCCAAGAATGTAAACCCAATATAAAATGTTTATTACGTTTAAAATTTATTCGTTAATTTTCCTTTAATAATTTATTTTTTTATATTAAAATTACATTTATAAACTATATATAATGTTTTTGATAATAGTCATAATTTTATATAAACTGTTAGGATTTAGTACATTGTAATGTATAATAATATTTGTGGCAATTTTATTGTTATTGTCTATGTATAGGATATAGTGGTAACAGAATAAATCAGAAAAAAAAAGAGCTCGAAATAAAAATACAAATAGAGACATGTAACAAAATATCTGCATGAAGTCATAGCATGGAATCGTATTTTATTTTAGAAAAGATATCCATAAAAGCATACATCCAAATTTACCCTTTATCAGCACACGGGAAATCGTTTACGTTTTTTATATAGAAGAAACCTATATTTACAATTCCAAAGATACCTATAAATATTTAAACGGTGTTTAACAAATGATCTAGACAAAAAAAAAGTTGCGAGGGTGATATTTAAAAAACTATACGGGTTATTAGGCCGCCATATATTCTATATATAATTACAAAATAAGAAAATCACAATCAAAATTTTTTAAAGTGCAAGCATTTTCAAAAAATATATTTATATAAAGTTAAATGTTATTTAATGAAATGGGATGGAGCATTTGAAAAATTTCATAAAAATATATTAAGATGTTAAAGATCGCAGGCGAATTAGAAGCATGCATGTAAGCTTTTACACTCTGCAAGACACTTGAGACGTCTCATTTGAGAGAATAAAAGCAGTGCATGAAGATAGATCAGGGAAAAGTGTCAAAAGATGCATCAAGGAGTTGTGCAATATTCCAATTTTACTGCTTATGTTATATTTGATAAAATTGATAAAAAGAAACTTGACCGATAAGTAAAAAATTATCGCCAATACACTGTAAAAATGGATGTTTTGAAATGCACGAAATGTAAAATAGTTTGGATTTTTTATAATACACCAAAATAATTCAATATATGTATGGAAAGAAACATTATATACACCATTTAAAATATGATAAATAAAACGCAAGCTTTATATTATTAAATTAAATTTTTTTTAAATTCCTTATTTTT
This sequence comes from Rhyacophila brunnea, assembly GCF_057557595.1. Classification (NCBI taxonomy): domain Eukaryota; kingdom Metazoa; phylum Arthropoda; class Insecta; order Trichoptera; family Rhyacophilidae; genus Rhyacophila; species Rhyacophila brunnea. The sequence continues at coordinate 861,410 of NW_028233362.1, read as the reverse complement.
AAAAATCAATAAAACCAAATTTACAAACAATATCGCTGAAACAGTATGTAAGCTTTATTTATTACGTTTAAATATATTTTAAGCACAAATGGCAATATTTGACAGATAAATTCGACTTTAAATACGTGTAACTAAATTATTTTACGCGCTTAAATTTAGTTCTTTTTTTAGATTGTATCTTTTAAAATTTATCGTTCATTTTTTTATAAACATTAATTTAATAAGGAACTAGTAATAATTGTAGAACTAATGTTTTTTGAAACCGACTGTAAGTATGCAAACATACAATTAAATAATAATTTTTTTACGTACTTTGCATAATATTAACATACTCATCCAATATAAGCATGTTATCACAATCATGTTTATTTTAAAAATCTAGAAAAAAACTATAAAGTGGAGATATGTTATGATATTATATTTATATATAAAATTATAAGTAATAAATATTCTGTTTATTTTGGTCTTTTAAAATGTTCAGCTTTACCTAGATTTTAAAAATAAGTTTGTTGCTTAAACAATATTGTATCGGTTTGCATACATATCAAACATGAGTTTAGAGAAAATTTTTTACTTTTATTTCAAAGGTATGAATTTTGTCATAATAAATCATAAAAACAAAAGAAAATGTTTACATTTGCGTACGACTGCTCATAAAAAGAATATGCAGGTGAAAAGATTGTCCGCGTAGCATTTTAGTTATTTAATTACCAAAAAATATATTTCATAAGCTCTCGTGAATTTACATTTAGTGCCATAAAGTAATATATAAATTGTGATAAAATGATGTATTGTGATAATTTGACATGTCAATCGGACTATCGTCTAGAAAAAAAGCATCGTAAAATATGTATATATTTACATACATTGCTTTATCAAAATGTATCAAAATATTATAGGACTATAAAAAGTATATATATATGATGAAAAACGATATCAAAAAAAAATGTAATTCCACCGGTATTTTCCGTATCCCTTGTGCATAGAGGATTTAAACCTAAGATTATTTTAATTTAACATCTAGATCGAATACATATGCCAATTAAAAATCGACATATAAATATCTATATGCGTCATAAATTTGGTATCATAAATCAAGTTGAACGTATCTGATAATTCCTTGTCATAAAAGATTCTAGTATTGCTTACTTGAAATTCAATTCCTAAAAAAAAGATTTTATATAGGATTCGTGAAAAAATAAACCTAAAATTGGTTAATGATATGCCTATGTATGCAATTTAAACAGTGGATTATCCAAAAATTATTTTTCATAGATAATTATTTCGTATTAATAGTAAAGCATTATGTCACTTAAGCATAAAAGACCCAAGCTTCAATAGTAAAGCAGCATATAATGTGCTCTTGAATAAACCTACAGAAAGACAAAAACACATAAAAAAAATAAAAAGTTTTGACAAGCGTTATCATGCGAGAAATCGATAATGCGAATATAATTCGAAAACAAGAATCTATTATAAAAAATACTTATATTTCCAATAAAAACCATTACTTTTTTTATTTAAATTTAATAATCAGTAAAACATGCTAGAATCAAGAACGTAAATACTTGTATTTAATTTGAACCGTACTAAAAGAAGCTCTTCCTAAATTTTCTGTGTTACTGAGAATAATCCATTCGATTGTCTCTGAAATTATTGATATATGCTAGAGCAAATAACATAGCTATATACACAGAAAAAAATTTATATTTTCAAATAAAATATTTTTTGTAGTAGAACTAAAGGTCTAATTAGTCCGTTTGGTTTAATAGGTTATGGATAGTTTATAAATGATAAGTTTTTTACAAATAAATTAAAATAGGTACGTATTACCGCAATGATTTCTGTAATGTATGTGTTATATAAAATATTTTAGATAATATACAGAAGTTCTTATTCTATAATCATTTAAAAATTCGAAAGTAAATTATTTCAGTTTTTTTTCAAAAGGAAACAGACGCAAAACTAAGCAATAATCGGTATGTAAAGAATATATTTTTACAAAAAATTGGGATTTAATTATACCAAAATATTGAAACATATACAGCATTCACTTGCTGACTATGAGTAATTATATCATACTTAGGCACTAAATGAAAAGTTTCATAGAAGTCAAATTTTTTATTAAACATAAAAACCTAAAAAATTCAATCATAACATTCAATGCTATCAGACATCCGGCACCATTTTGAAATAAGTTTTAATCGATATAAATATAGAAACTGCCTTTTCGAAATCATATTTACATGCTTGATTTCTCTTTATCGTTCATATTGATCTGTTTAATTGCTTTCGATGGCATAATATACATAAAATAGTAACAAAAATCATGATGAGCATTAAGAAAAATACATATTATGCATTAAATAAAATCAGTCATAGTAAAACAATATTAGCACCAAAGAAAATAGTATTCTTAAAAAATTATATTATATAAAAATTGTGTTTCATCGATATATAGTTTAAAATTTGATTCTTTCTTATATTTTTATTAAATATTATATCCTATTTCATATGAATCAGTGAATATCCCCCTTCTGCATAATATTTATAAAACTATAAGATATTGCATAATAGATCATTTATAGTATAAAATATTAAGCATTTAAAGATTATTACACAAAATTTACTTAATATGTACTACAATATAGCACACATTGCCATAATTTATTGGGTTATATACAACAAAAATGTATTTTCCAATAATAATATTGCACTATAAAATTATATTATATTTTGTTGAGGTCAATAAATTTATTTTTTATCCTTGCATTTTATGATTATTATTTTTTAAATTTTAATATACTTAGTTTGTGTTATGGCCATATCTTTTTTGAGCATGTGATGTTCATTTGATATATTGCAATTTTAATAAATATTGAGAATCGATAAATAACACTTAAACCTCACACCTTTATCTTCATTTTATTTCTTATTATGCAATGAATTATAATTAAATCTTAAATTATTAAAAAAACAATAAATGGTCATAAAAATTATAAATTTTTTGGTATAATACATTAAACCAGAAATAATAAAACTTGTGATGATTTTCGCACCAAACCATCCTAAATAGTTGCAAATAGCTGAAAATCATCACCATATTTGAAACCATAAATGCGCGCTTATATTCGTATTAAAAAATATATTTAAAGGCACTTGATCTAAACTTTATTTTCTTTATGCTAGATGCTAATCTTTTGGATTCCAAATATATCAAACCTAGTTCCATTCGAATTAAATATTTCATCATTTCTGATTGAACATATTTTTTTATTTGCATAAATGTAAATTTTATTTCTATTTATTGTGTTTATATATTTTAATTTTTGCAATTATACCGATCTCAGCAATCTTACATTTTTTAATATCTTATGATGTGCCAAATAAAAAAATTTTAAAATTACTATTCATGGCAAATATAATTTTTTTATATCAGATAGCATATATTGAATTCACATTCTAATACAAACTAAAATCAATAATTACTTTTTAAATGTGAAATCCACACAAACATATTTATTTTCAATTTATATATTTCATTTTTATTTATAGAAAAGGTACCCGAATACTACAATTGATGATGAATTATATTTTATGAAGCACAGAGATTAAAATAAAGAAATTTAATTTAGTGGTCACGAGTTAATGATTTACAACAAACAATTAAAGACGAAACATAATATAAATATTTTTTATTTGTCAATATTTTGAGCAATTATTTTATATACAGTCTCTTTAGTTTTCTTATTTTTTAATTTGATTGATTATTTGATTTTTATATCATCAAATTTGATTTTTAACTTTTTATCTTTGTAAAAGCCGAACTTTAGATTACTCTATTATATTGAACAGATTTTACCTAATATTCTATTCACCTCATCATATTTACGTTCTTTCCAGATGCACCTTATTCCCTTAGAACTGATTGGTTAAAACGCCTTCCTTAAACATATTGTTTGTGCGTGAGCAAATGCTTCACTTGACATTTAGTAATTTAATAAATTTAAATATATAAAATTGAACATCAAACTTAAAAATGATAACCATTTACATCTTCAGATATATAAAGACGACAATTAAACTAGATTTAATCTTAAGTATAACTTTGTAAGTTTTATATGTGATATAACAGGGGAACCATGAAAATATTCACATTTGCGACTGGCTGTGCCACTATTACTAAAAAGAATATCATGCATAGATATGTTATGAAGTATAAATTTACAGATAAAAATAGCTGGATTTGTACGTATAAAAATTGGTAATATAACACAAGAAGTTAAAACCCAGAAACACTAGTTTTATTAAAAAACATAAATATACAAGTATATGTGTTTAAACTCAAGTTAGGTGGTGTAGAGAATATGTTCTTGGAAAAAAATAGCACAGTCGAAAAATTGACTATAGATCCATCTGTAGTTCTACACATTTCAAAGTTTAAAGTATTATGATAAGCTGGATCATCTTTTAAAAACATTAAATTTATGACTATATCACCTTGAAGAAATTAAATTTGAATATGTTGGATAAAATAAAAATGAACGTAAACACGAGTTAAAACAAAGAAAAGGTAATAAGTATTATTATAAATAATTGGATGGAATAAAACAGTAATGAATAGTTTTTAAAAAATGTTTATACTTCAGATTCTCTATTTAGAACGATCACATGAAGCATATTGTACCGATAGATTTTTCAGCTATTTTATTTATGAATATGCCTGCAATTTTAGTTTCAATATGCCTAAAAGTATCTTCTATGACTGTTCAATCTTTCTAGTTAAATCCATTTTGCATATATTCTTACTTAAAATGCTAAATTACAAATTTTTGATTGAACTAAGGAATACAGGTTAAGATGTATATATAAATCACAAATCCAGGTATGATAAAAAAAATCTCCTTCATATATAAACTATCTGGTATTGTTTAAAGGGTGGAATAAACGGATGTTAGCTAAAATTCTTTCATTTCACCGCTAGCATTCAAACATTAACTATTATCGCACTTGAAGCAATCCTAGCAAGTATCATTCTATGTAAACTTCAATAGATAACAGGAACAATGATTAATCAAATATATTGAAGCGTTCTAATGTGGTGTACGAGATTTCTATTGAACCCGCTTTATGTGAATATAATTAAAATAGGAGATATCAAATTAGAGGGATACTAAAAATATATTAAAAGTGACAAAGTATTTTTAGAGGAGTACATAGATTGGAATACAAAGACTTAATAGAAGCTAGAAAAATAAAGTAAATTATTTACAATATAAGTATGTATGCATACTTTATTAAATTTATATAAATTTTTTTTAATAATTAATTCATTTTTTTAATTATAGTCGAGAATTTTGAATAACATGCAAATTCATTACAAAAAGGTTGTAAGAACTATACTTTTGGTTTAAAAACAAGTTAGTGTTATACACACAGACCATCCTTCATATCAACTGGACGATTCCTAAGTATCATAAAGCAGTCAGAACCAAGAAAAAACTTATATAATTTCCATATCAGCAAAGCCAACACTACCATTTTTATAATGAATTTATAGAAAAAAACCATAGTTTTAAAAAAAAATTTGCAAGAATTGTATACAATCAAATATGTATGGAAATTGACATATTTTTGAATATATTAATACGATGTTCTAGAGAATGTGATTTTTTAAATATATAACGAAAAACAAAGAATGAAAAAACTTTGAAGTCTTATTTACGAAAGTTTCTGTTATCTAAATTTCTAATTTGAGGACAATAGAAGACACTTTAAAAATAATTAATAGAAACTCGAACAACAAAAAACCTTTGTAAATATAATTTATAAATTATAGCCAAAAATGAAATTAAAACCCCAATAAAATAGAGATGATATATAAGAAAGCCGCAATATTTAAATAAGAAAAAGTATCTATATTTTAAACGTTTCAATTTGTTTTTAGAGCACCGGATTTCAGAAATATAAAATACTATACAAATAAAATCACCAATTTCTACATGTAAGATATAATTTGAAGTTTATGGATCAAAAATACTAGAAATCATACTGGTTTATATTCTAAAAGCATATCGAATTCAAAAAAAGCTAGTAGCAGTAACTAAGATGTTTTTATATTTTATTGTGAAGAACAAATCGTGAAAACTAAACCAGAACAAAAAAATAAAACAACAAGCAATAAACGAAAAAACAATTTTAGATAATTTAAACACAATATATAAAGTAAATGTATGTAAAAAAGGTTTTCAGACAAAGCAATATATTGATTCAATTACTAGGAAATTCGATTTTTGGTTTAAAAGTCAGATCAGATATGAATAGGTGATACCTTTATATGTTTCACAGGTAAAATATAAACAGATATTTTAAATTACATATCAACATACTTTACAAGAAAATTATTGCAGGTTAAAATCTTAGTATATTTGATTTCACTAATGTTTCCATATGTGTTTTGATACACTAGGTAAAACTAAATCTTAAACCTAAGCAGAATATATCTAATTAGAACCCTTTTATTGAGAATCATTATGTTCATAATTATTTACTTGTTCAATACATTTACAAAGCAAAATATATAAACTAAATTAATCTTTGAAGAAACTGCAAGTTTACTGAAACGGAGGATTAGAATAAAGGTTTTAAACAGGCACCAACAATTATATAAACTGTATTTAACATGCATATTATACCTTATAGGATATTTTAAATGCTCAAATACATAAAAATATTTCAAATAGGTCTGAAATCCAGCAACAAATATCAGAATATATAATGTTACCAAGAAAGTGATCATATTTTTGTAGTATATATGCAAAAGCAAGATTAATAATAAATGAATTTACCATGAAATTACCAAATTATACTCGGAAAAAAATATTTCTTAAAACAAAGTAGTAAGATTTAATAAATTGGTTATTTAATTAAGAAATATACATACCCTAAAGAAATCTTACATCCACAACCTTGTAATAAATAGATCAAGTTGCAAGTGGATCGAAAAATGAGATGAAATATATAAAATTTTACACATGCATAATTAAATAATAATGACAAATTTTTGTTATTGCTCATAATATCACAAATGCCAAAATTAAAATAATTGTAAAAAACAATGACCCGGGTAATATAAGCACACAAAAAGATTTATTTATGATATATACATATAAAAGTGGCATCTAAACAACGAGTATTCCTATTTTATAACTAAAAATAAAAAAAACATCTAAAACTCTAAGATATAATGAGTGTTGCACCTAATAGCCATAAATAGATATAAATATCCAAAACAAATAGAAAAAACCCCCATAGAATAATTCTGTTTACTTTTTTAAGGTCCCCCTATATAATGTGAAATATAATTACTTCATTGCAATCCATCCTTAAAATCGGTCGAACGACTGTTACTAGATTCAAAACAATAAAACGTAAAAAATTATAAGAAAGCAAATGTAAATGAACTATGTAAATTTTTATTACGTTTCAGAAATTTATTGAATAAAAATATAAGTAATTGGCACAATTTTATAAATAAAGTGTGGATAATAAAATACAGAGTGCAAAGTATAATAAATGATAAATAATGACGAAAAAAACATCATAATTCATATTTGACATCTTTAAAACCAAAATAAATAAAATTTATGGGATAATTGCAACGTATTATTTATATGTATTAATAAATTAGACGTAGATAAAAATTTATATATTTTTAGAAAGTATATACTGCTAGCGCCCCTAAAATCCCATCAATATATGTCCAATAAAATTCTTAATTTTGGTTTTGTATGTAATTATGAGGGTAGAATAAATCACAAAAGAATCAGAAATTTTAAAAAATAAAATTGGTTGATTGCATGAATGTAAACTATGAAAACATAATTTTTTATATAAATTATTTCAAAGAAAGATTTTTTGTGTATTTATCAGTAGTATCAGTATATGAGGATGTACATATGAAAAAAATCTGTGTTACACTTATGGAAATTTATCTAAAGCTTAAGAAAAATTCTTGTTATTATAAAAAAACTGCATGATTCTAGATGCAAATGCAACACAATTCTTACATATTAAAATATTTCATATCAGTTATTTTATACGTAAATCAATAGCGAAAATTCTTGGCAAATAACTAAAAATAATTACGAAAATGATTTACCTCTAAAATAAATATTTTTATAACCCTATATGTCTAAAAATCAAGATGAACCATCGAAATATGAATTTTATGAAAAAATGAATTTATATTGCTTTTATCTGTTTATAAGACGACGTGTCTTTATAAAAAAATTCACATATAAATATAGAGCATATTATCAATGGGAATTTTAATATAAAAGTAGTTTTAAGTGCATTTTTTGTGTAATAAGCTTCTTAAAAGCCTCGTGTGGTGTCTTAATGCTGAAATTGATATATATATATATTTTTACCCCATATAGTATGTAATCGAATTTAATCTATGTTCATTCGTTCTATAAACAATAATATCAATCATCTTATTAATATGTTTGTATTTCTATTCTTAGACTATTCCAGTAAACACATGCATAAGAATATTTTCAGGTTTTAGAGATAATCGCATTTATGTTTTACGATATTATATCGTAATAAGAGCTCTTTTTGCATATCTCGTATATTTTTACTACATAATATCATTTGTGAACATTAAATGTTATTAAAATTTATAACGATCTTAATCATCATTCCTTTTTTACGCTTTGTCTACTGTGTCATTTAAATCTAGACTGTATAGAAATTATAAATCGCTTATGATTTCGGCAATATCATGTGTTGATAAATTTACACCGAAATAACATTGTAAAAATATGTATATTACTGAGAAAAATCTTATGTGGAATTTTTGTTGTTAAAATTTAGTATATTGCCTTTTTTTATGTTTTTTATATCAAGTTTTTTTTATTGTTTTACGTTGTTCTCAATTTCTTATATTTGCCTTAAATAAGTATATTTATTTTATTATTTTTAATATATTTATTGCATAATTTGTGTACTTCTTTAATAAAAAATCTTTTAAATGATAGTTAAATTTGTTTTTCTATCATGGTTTATAATTTTTTTATTATTTAAACAAAAAAAAAGTTCGAGAATAGATATTTGTTATTTTATTGACATAACGGCTAGATTTTTTAGTTTTAAACTATTAGATAATGGATTTTAGCCGTGATAATTTCAAAATTAATTGAGGTATAAAGGCTATAAATAAACACGTTAATTGGTTTATTTTGTTGCGTAAAACAGTATTTGCATTGAATCTCATTTGCATATAGATAAAATCGTAATGATAGGATATAATTTCTAAATATTTTCATGAATTTTCAAAGCTAATTAAAGAAAATTATTTCATTGTTAACTTTTTTAATGGTGAAAATAAAGTATTTTTTAATTGAAATCATGACTGTTTTTTTATCTAGAATAGATATTTTGCGTTTTATTGTAGAAATTACAAAAATAAAACTGAGACTGCTGTATTTTATAAAAACTTTGGATCATTTATCAAAATATTTTAATACATTTTCGATGTTCATATTTGAAAAACAATGACAGTGATCATATTCATTCATCTTTTTACAGTTTGATAACGTATTTTAGATTGACTTACATCAATTGGTAGAAAAAATATGACAATGAATATATAAAAGCTTTCAATGAGCATTGGCAAAAAATTAATAATTATTAGAAAAAATAATTTAGTATAGAAAAAAAATTACATTAAATTCTACTGTTATAAAGAAATCTTGATAATCTAAAAATTTTAATTATATTATTTGTTTTAAATACTAAAGTTTTGTTTTTTAGAGTTAACATTACACATATAATAAATTTTAATTTTCAGATATAAATCGAAAAATTCCATATATATTTAACATGTTAGAAAAATGAGTAAAGTGGAATATTACGGATGTTAAATCTTGTTTAAAAATCATTTTTTTTATGTTTTTTAAATACTAAAATGTAAGATTATTTACATGTGAATATATATACCATTACATTTCGATCATAAATTGTAGAATGTATACAATTTAGTTTTTATATATTGTCATCAGAAAGACTACAAAAGAATTTTGTCGTGTAATTCTGTTATGATAGTTGTAGTATAAAAATATATATAGATACGTCTCACCTTTTTGATGAAATATAAAATGCAAAATGAATTATAATTTCTAATAAGTCAATTTTTCTTTTTTTGGAAAATATTAAAAAAAACCCGTCGTTGCTAAATACAAACTATACAGAAATAAAATTCCGAATAAAAAAACAAGTTTTATTTTTTTAGTGTTTGTTTAAACATATTTTAAATATTACTTGCATTATAAATGTGCCAATCTAAGCACTTTTTATGTTTTACACGTTTTTTTGATTGGGTTACACGTAATTTTTTGATTAATTAAGCAAAATTTGCCGTTAGTTGATTGTTTTGGAATACTATTTTACTTTATTAGTTTTATGACACTTTATAAATCGATATGCTTATCTTCCGAAAATTAAACCATATGACATAAAATAAAGTCGAACAAAATGATTAGGTCAAGGTTTAAGCGTATTTTAACATATATTTTAAAATTATCATTATCTATACATTTTTAAAAATTTGATACTTCTCTAATATAAGTGTTTTAGAAATTTTTGAACTCAATGTCCTCAAGATTTAAAATCCTTCTCTTAAATTATTTTTAAAAATTATAAAAAAATTTCTGAAGTGCGTATAATAGATATTATAAAATTTAGACACATATCACTTTTTTTTTATTTGACAGTAAATGCACTACTTTTGCAATTTGTTTATTTTATGTTTTTTCTTTGCTTAGTATCAAAAGAAACAATGTATTTAATATGTACACGTAAAAAGGGAGTAATTTGAATGGTATTTTCAAAAAATTTACATCTTTATAATAGGATGTTATATATTACTCGACTCTTTTTTATGTATTTTCTTGCTTTCTATTGATTAATCTTTATTTTAATATGAAAATGAAATAATTTAATGTTTTTCTTAAATATGCAAATAACTTTTTAAAAATAAAACTTAATATTAATTTACCTGACTATTACATTATATAAAAAAAACATTCACACAAATTTTATAAATAAAAATATAATAAAATAAATTAAAGTTATTATTTTGTTGTAATATTTCTTTGCAAGTTTTATATAATAAATATGATAAATAAATTCTTTATAATTCTTGAAAACATGGAAACCTTTTTCTGATATTCGTCTATTTTTTTATTTCAAATATTAAGATTTTTTTACTATGATGAAATGTCTTTTATATTAAAGTCGACCTTCAATCTTTTCGTATTCATTTAGATATTTGATCTACAATAAATATAAAAAGTTCCTGCCGAAGATAGTCACCCACATGAAGTGGCAAAAATATAATTTTATATGGGCAAAAAAATCCATTTACAGCAAAACTATTTTTAAAAAATTTAAAGTATTTTTTTTTCAGCTTATTAAAAATATTGATTTCACGCAAGAATAGCCATAAATGTTCATTACATTATCTATTTTTTCTATTCAATGCATAAAGTGTATTCTTTTATTATCTTAATGTAAATAAAAATTGAGTAAATATGTTTTGGACATAAATATTTATATGGTAAACGTTTTCCACTGGTAGTGAAGAGTATACTCAAAAACATTAAATGCATTTATTGATAGATTTATTTGTAGAAAAAAATGAGGTATGGCTATATCAATAAATATATATATAAGAAATTCTCTAGTAGAATATGCTATAGCTTTAATTGAAAAATTATTTTTTTAATTTTTTACGTGTAAGTTTAAAACCAGGCCGAATTAAAAAAAGTTAACTTACACACAAATAAGAATTTAGATTAAAACATAATGCATGCGATATTTTTCTATTGATTTTTTACCGTAATATATTTACTTTTTATAGAAAATAATAAATATACAGTAAATGCATTACTGAGTTATACAAAATAATATGAAAAGCTATGTCGTATATGAAAAAAGGGGGTATAATATTATTTTTTTATAAAAATATTTTATTAACAAAGCCACTTGATTTAGCGTGTTACAAAATAAAAATAGCATATATTTTTGTATCTGATTTAGTGCGTAACTAATTTTGAATTTTTGATACAATTTGCACTTTGGGAAATAAAAACTTTGAGTTGCACAAAAAAACGATATAAATAATCAAAAATTCAAAAGCATATATTTAATACTAATATATATTGAATTATGGTTTTTGACATATCGTCACACAAAGTATACTTATAAAAGAATCGTTAGTTTTAATTTAATAAAATATACGTAAAGAGTCTTTGAAAAAAGATACTGCTTTATATATAAAACCATATAAAATTTTTATTAAATCACAATTATTTGCAAAAACCACTAAAAAATAATATAAAAAACATCGTACATATATAAATTAGCATTTATTTCTAGATACCTTAAGGTGCTTATTTTATGTTAAAATATAATTCTCTTTTTTTCGAATGTAAAGATTTTTTTTAATATTAAAGCATAATTATCGAGAATATTTAACAACATAATTTCACAGCAGAAAAGCTTATAACATATAATAAAGATATGCTTTTATTGACGTAATACCATTATATTTTTATATAATGCTATATTATATTGATTCATGATGCTCTAGATGTCTTTGTATCGAGTTTAAATCAAATAAAGCTGGTATATGCATAATGTATGTCAACTTTAAATTATTAATTTACGCTTTTTCATGACATATTAAATGCTTATGTTAGATTGTCAGTTTATATATTTCCTAGGCTTTTAGCACCATTTTATATTTATATAGACCTGTTTACTTGCCTTTATAGTAAAAAGTGATCGGTATTTTATATATAATTGTTTACTCATTTTGTTACAAATAGAAAAAGGAAAAAAAACATTGTACGAAGCTAGAATGTATCTAAAAAGATATAAATAAAACAGAGTCTGGATACATAAATATCAAAATTATATATGTTTTACTTGGTAAAGAGAGGTTAAATATGTTTGATCTTTTATTGTGGCTTTTTAATGATATAAATTTGTATTAGAAAAGGATTATCTGGCTTTATGGCTATATAGAAATTGTATTCTCCTTTAGAAAGCTATATAAAAAATATTTTTTTTTATTTTTTGGCTTAGGAACAGTATGTTGACCATTACAACATGATACTATTATGTTAAGGTATTCAAAAGTTAAAAATTTTATATTTTACCTTAATGCTAAAAAACACAATCTACATCAATTTAAATGATTTTTAAGTAGTACTTTAAGATTTTCTTCGTTTCAATAGCGCATATTTACAAGGGGTAGGGTCTCGTAATATTGTAATACTCCGAAAAAGGGTGGGCTTTTTTGGCAAGCTCATAAAAAATTCATTTCCTCATATAAAATTGCAAGATTTATAGTGTTTAGAGTATGTGCATTTTTATCTGATTATGGGCTTGTAGCTTAAGAAATATGGTTAAATAATATTTATGAGATCGTTTATTTTATATGTTAATTTTTTTTTCCTTTGGTTTTTGTATATAAAGGATAGTCGAAAATCACTTTTCATGCTTTAAAATTTTTTGAGCTTTTTATATCGTTATCTTTGCTTTATAAAATTGTTCATCTTCTGTGTAAACAAAAACATTTTGTATTCCAAATATAAGAAAACAAATCAGCTATATTTAATTATGTATTATCTATTATTACATAATGTTTATATTTTATCTATTCAAATCTTATGTATATTTATAAATTTTATTTCGCCCTTTAATCTGTCTTTAAATATAATTAAAGATCTAAATTCTGTTATTTCTTTTTAATTATATGGAATAGATATCAGAACAAGATAATTTATTGCTGAAAATATTTAAAATATGGATTTTTTTAAGAATAAGGTTATTAATTTACCTAAGACACTTGATAGCCATACTCTTAGCTATCTCTTCTTTGATACCTCTTATCTTTTCAACAATTATTAGTTTAAGGGATTTTCTCAATCCCATAGTGATATTGAATTTAGCGGTTTTTTATATTTTATAATCTCGACAAAAGAACCACTTTGTTATATTAAAAAACATGAAATCCAATATTTTTAGCGAAAACTAAATTCTGTTTCATAAAAATTTGTGATATTTATATGAAAATTGGAAATCTAATATTTATTTTAGTCTTTATTTTTTTTTGTGTTGAATTTTTAATAAAAATCATCATATGTCTAGACAAAAGAAGCTGATTTTGTAATATTACTTGAAATATTCGCTTTTTTTATACAACACCAGTTTTATCTTTTAATTTGGCAAAAATATATTTTTTATCTCATATTTAGTTTCTATTCTATTGTTTTTATTTTCTATGCCAATATAAATTTAGTTTCATTTAGAGCTTGTGATATAATTATATTTTTTAAAAATCAAATACGTGGATATGTAAATAAAATAATCCTCAGAACTTTGTATCATAATCGGTACCGCAGAGTATTGTGCATTTAAGTATTGTATTTTAAGAATTCTATATTATTTCCTAGCTGTCGACACTATAAAGACCTAAATATTCAAAATAGAATAGGATTACCTTGTCATAAGTTTTATTAAAAAATAAAATACGATAATTAATGTCAAAATTTTAAATAATTGCAAGATTTGATATAGACGTATTTTATGGCTTTAATTAGAGCAGAATCTCGCATTATACATGGAATATAAAGTTTTGAAGAAATATGTTACTCTAAATCACATAATTTTAGCTTTAAAATGCATATATGCTTCTTCTCGTGATATTTTATTGTTTTATCTGTCCTGCTAAGTTCAGCATTTTTTTTAAATCTCTTTTGTTTATATTGCATCCATAACAATTATTCTACGATCAATGGTTTTGTACACTGCTCGTTTAAAAACCATGGAATCCAAGTCAACCTATAATTAAATTTTTCTTTTAATTCTTTATATAATAACATGAATGCTGTTATATAACCAGAATAAACTATATATTTGGATGCCAGCAAAACATCCAATCATCCAATTCGATCTTTGTAACAGAATTACATTCATGGAAAGTGCATTTATTTTTACATATGATTTGCGGTGATTATGATATCGGTATCAAATTGAGTTATTAATTTATCCGTGACTAAGCACGTGTTATATCGTTTTGAACTGGTTGTATCGATTATATATACTTAAACTAGAATTCATTGACGGTATGGCTAAATGAATTTATTAATAAACTAAAACCAAGTAGATAATAAGAAAAACCAATACGACTTTATTTTTCCGACTAATAAATAATTTCATTATTTCACTACTTATATACCATCTAGTTTTGTGTTTTTTTTTGGTTTATAAACTATTTTATTGTTTATATGTGTCTTGACTTTGTAACTACTATTAAAAGGAAGACGGGAATGAAATACAACTCCAATGCCCCTCTAAATTCGAAATCGTCTAATACTTTTAGATTCAACATGAACGGATAAATCATCGTGGTTTATTGATATTGTGATGTTTAACATATATGCACTTCTTTTGCAATGTGTATTGGGCTAAAATAAACATATAGAGCTAATTTTATTTGGTTATAATTAAATAAAAATATTTTTGGTTTCTTATTCCATTTTAAAATGAAAAAAAATGCATATTTCAGGCAAGATTTACAAAAATATTTGAGGAAAACCATGATTAGCAGGTAAAAGAAATTAAATATATTTTTTGTCTAAAATATCCAAATATATAATCTTCAAAATTTTTGAATAAGTATTTAGATATGCTCATGTGTAAATTTTTTAATATTAACGTGTTTTTATTCAAAGTATGACCATTTATAAAATGATTTTGTGTTAAATATAATCTTTTGAGAAACCATACCTTTAATAAAGCATTTTGTTTCTACTTTCTAGTGTGTTGCAGGATATTTATAGCAGGATAAAAATCTTTCAAATAAGAACATTTTCAGACTAAAAAATATTTAGATAATATTTGACTTTCTAAAGGTATTTAAATAAGATTTTTTGCAAGTTATTATATAAATTGGGGTTATCGAAAGTTATATAATGCTTTCATAAAAAAATATTATACTTTCGTATAATTTCTTCTTAGGTTATGTAAGAGAAGGCTTATGTATTCAATGCATTCTATAGTTTTATCCCCGTTTTTTCTTTATTATACCGTCTTCATAAGTAAATTATATGATCTTCTGATGGGTAACAATATTATATATACAAATTTTAATCGTCGCTATTTCTCTAATTACGCAGAAAAGTAATGAAACAATTGGTAAATATAATAAAATAAAAACTTTAAAATATGACAATATTTCAAAATTTCTAATATAGAACAAAAACCTTGTAAATAAATTTATATTAAATGTGTCTATTCCAGGGTTATTGTGTTCTAATATGATGCTAAATTTATCTTTACCACGTAATTGAAAATGTGTTTTTAGGGGAGAGATTGTAATAGCTTAAGAAATCGAAAATATAATTTTGCCCGCGTTTATGCATTAAAAAAAAAGTGATATCTTTTATGCAGTTTATATATACATCTTAGCTTGTTTAGAAAATATTTATTGCACGATTTTTATTTTATTATATATCTCCCGTGTTTTATAAAAATAAAACCAAATTAAAAAATAAACCTTGCAAACATGTTAAAATATTCATTGATTTTCATGCTATATTGAAATAAAAATTTTAGTTTTGTAGTCAAATATAAAATCTTTAATAATACAGAGGAAATTTATATTTTTTTATACAAACTTAAAAAATCGAGGATTTTCTCGGCATTAAATTGCATCTGAGAAACTCAAAATATTTTAACAGACAAGAGTTTTGCGTAGAGCTTATATATTCATTAGATGTATAATAAAAAAAATATTTAGGGCACCTTTTTTCATATAATTTTTATGCATTAATGTTGTTGAATTGAAAAAATGGATTACATTTAAAAAAATCGATGAAAAATAAAATTATAAAAAAATTTATGTTCATCAATAATATAAAGTATGATCATCAAAATTTTTGAATCGTTTACTATCTATTTTTTAGAGTAATTTTGTATTTGAACAACTCAAATTTTTAAAAATGTTTTAAACGATGAAATTCTGCCCATTTTAAAAAAAGTGGTTATATTAAAGGCAAAAAATCGTATCTCTAGTTATTAATTCAAATTTTTTTCTATCTTGTCTTTATTTCAATTGGTTTTATTACTAATCCATAAAATATTTTTTTTCTAATAATTTAAAGGTTTTTTATAGAAAAATCCTAAGTTAAAATTTTTATTTATTTTCTTGCAAAATATGCTATTATTTAAGTTATTTTTATTCAAGGCTATGTCGCATCTAATAAATATAATTTACCTCAAGAACTTGAATTCACAAGGAAACTGAAGCATAAGAAGACCTTATCATTTTAATACAGCCCTAAGTTAACAGTACTTGATAAGTAAAAAATTATCACGAAATATAAGAAAAGTGGACATAACCAATTGAATAAATATGATGGGCCCGTCGGACATTTATCAAGTTAAGTTTGGAGAAATTTTTTTAGAATTTCTATAAAAATTTAACCAATGATAGATTTGCAAAAAAAAATATTTTTCACCTAATTATAATGTATTTAGATTTTTTTCTTTCACTATAAAAATACTATATGATCATTAAAAAATAAAATCGGTCAATTTTATTTTAGCTTAATTATTTTTGCATAGAGTCCTTAGAATAGTTTGGTTTTTTTATTAGGTTTTGCTTTTATTTGATAAAAATTTATTTACTGTGTGTAAACAGACCGTTAAAAACATTTCACATCACCTTTTTATATATTTTTGCACCCTCCCCTGATATTATTTTGTATACTGCTCTTTTTCTTACAAGCTATATGTGTTAGAGTGTCTTTTATAATGTGAGAGCTCGCAGTATGGTATTACTTCATCTGTGATTCTTAACTCCTTTACATATTTTTATGTAATTACGTCCCTATAACGGGTAATTACGTATGAAATATTTATTTTTTTATTGGTATATTATACTTATTTCATTTCAAAGATTACAAACTTTCTGTATTCATTATTTTAATGTTAATTAGAATTGTTAAGGCTGAAGGGATCTGTTTTAATCAACGGGATAATATTTTCTTTTTTATCTTATAAAAAAATGTTAGGTCTATTTTGTGTATTTTATGTTTCCTTATAAATTCTAGGATATACTTTCATTTGCTTATTAATATTTTTGTAGAATGAAAGTGAAGTATATTCCTGTTGATTTAAATCTTGAATACGTATTTAAACCATGAAATTTTATAAAAATATATAAACATAATCATATACATTCCTGAAAGTATAATATTTATATACTTAAATAGATAATAAAATAATACGTAAATAGGAAGAGATTTGAATTTTAAAATAATTCTACTAGGTACACAAGAAAATCAATTTCAAATTACTTTTGAACATGTTTATGCTAGAACTTAGAGAGGAATAAATTTATATATTGTAGAAGAAAATTATTTTACTGCAGGTAAAATAAATATATATTGAAAAAAAATTTGACAGTGAATTAGAACGAATAAAGTAAGGGTTTTTAATCATAAAGTTTATTAATAGTCTATCCCGACATTATATGTTTTTATAAGATTAACAAAGATAAACATCGGTATAATTGCATATCTTATTATTTACAAAAGTTTTCAAATATGAAATGTTATAAAGTGGTTGGTTTAACATCAAAAAAAATAAGCATCAACAACACAAATACTGGCAATATTAATTTATAGTTTTCTTTCAATGCTTTAAATCGCTTTTAAAAATCATGAGAAAGTAGGGGCTCTCTTATGATTATAATAAATATTTTAAAGATTTATCTGATTATTATATGCTCGATATACTTATTTATCTGTAATACTGACGAATTCTGCAATTTTACCCCTATTTCTAGATACATAAAGATTTTTTCGTCTATATTAATACGAAATTGTAATTTTTACTGTGCATTCCCAGCAGTTTAGCATTTACATATCATTAATTTCTATTTTTTTTTCTTTTTTTTATATTTCAAATATGGTGGGACTAAATTACGTTTGTATTTGATTGTACTAATTTTAACCAAAATATATATTTTACTTTAACTTATGCGAGGTCATAATTCATATTTTTTCTTATGTTTAACTAATATGTGATTTGAATTTAAATCAACATATATTTCAACCAAGATGAAATCATAATTGATGTTTTTTCTCATGACTATTTGTTTAAGCGCATATAAATATTATTTTAATTTTCTGATATTTTCACCCTAATTTTTATTTCGTGGGTGCATAGATTTTTAAAGATTAATTTTTATCATAAAAATATTGTAATTAATATTACTAGAAGAATAAATTTGCTAAATATATTTCTAGTTGTTATTTGTCTAAAGCCACTTATTTATCTTTAATTATTATCACTCTCATAGTTTTTTCGAATATGTTGCTATATGATGTTTCTGAATTCCTCAAAAATTCGATCATGCATTTTCGCAATGCAAAAAACATTAATTAAAACAATCAAAATTTCTCACATAACTCTTGGTATATAAATCTTAATATTGTTATTTCGTGTGCAATAAGTTAAATAATATGCAGATGAATACATATTTGTATTTCAATTTTTTCAGGTTATTAATTTTCAGTAGTTTATTTTTAATTATCGAGGTATGAATGCGCTGTTTTTAAAAACATATTTTATTAACTTTGCTAATGTAATGTATATAATAAACTTTATTTATTAAAATAATCATGCTTTTCTTTTTTTCTTAGAATAGCATACATATTACATAAAATTTATTTGTTATAATATGCAGTTCTTTATAATCTAAAAATTCATATGCTGAAAATTTAGATTCATAAAAAAATATTTTCTTTTTCAAATTTAAATTCATGGAATTTGATATACAATACAGATTTTTTAATTCGTAGGTTATTTTCGGTACAGAAATTTTGGATTTTTTCTTCAAACATAGCAGAATTTTCCCCCATTGTTACATAAATTCTATTAATCTTTTTTATATTCTCTTCTCTTACATCTTATTGATACCTCTCTTCTTTTCAAGGCCTATTATTCGAGGGTTAAATTTAATTCTATAGTTGGAATATAGACCCAATTTCATTTGTGACTTCGATTTACATCAATAAAATCTTTTGCTTATAAAAGTTCAATTTTTCTTTTGATTTTTGTGTTTGCTTGCGACAAACTTTGGATTTTTATTATTAACGATCCGCTGTATAATCATAAACACATAATCTTACAGTCTTTCTCAATACATATTCTACGTTTAAAACTTCATAATTTTTTTTAAAGTATCTATATAATTAAAAATATATGATATAAGCTTAGAAACATAAAAGAAATTTCTCAAGTGTTGCATTCCAATGATAATATTTTTATATGTTTATGTTATTTATAAATTAAATCTTAATGAATTAAACATATGAACGATTCTAGAACATATTCGATGAATACTTCATCCCACCTCATTATTTAAAATCTTTCCCGATAAACTTTCTTCTTTCCAGACTTTTTAGGAAAAAAGTCTTTCTAAATCCAGATGTTTGTGTGTATACTTAAATTGAAATTCCTATATCCTCAATAAAAGACCTATGTTTTAAATCTAAATATGGATATTATTTACAACTTTTAATATTCATAGGTTATTTTATTATGTAGTTTTGCAGTTTCTTTTAATTCTTAACTCCTTAAATTATAAAACTTTTTTATTCTGGAATTGAGTTAATTTTGGCAAGGCAAATTTTGATTACTCTATAAGCATAACTCAATATCTTATATTATCATTAAAGAGGGTAATTTTGGTATTGTAATTTTTTGGATTTTCTCTTCAAGCATAAAACCATAATTTATATTATATTTTTATTCATGGGCTGGGCTAGTTTTGGCATTATAATTTTTTATTTATCTTTTTTAGTTTAGGCGATCGATTTACTATGAATATATAATATCTATACTCCAGTTTATATCCTATTTTCCCATCCTCTTCCATACCTATCCACTTCTCAATAACTATTAGTATAAAGTTTTCTTTAATTCTATAGTTTTTATATATATAACAATTTGTTTTGTAAATTCGAGTTCTTCATGGCACCTTTTATGGTATTGTGCCATCACTCCAACCCACGCTAAGACATACGCAATAATATCAAATAACTATATAATTTTTATTTCTAATTTAATGTTTATAAATACAATTTCAATTTATTAAATATTATCATAAGTGTTTTTTTTAATTTTTGTACATATAAATCCAATTTTAAGTTAATAATAAAAAAGTACATTAATATTTTTGTAGATTATGGTTAAATACCTATAAACATAATATAAATAAAATCATTTTTGTATTCACGCTGTTATTTATAAATGTCCCTATTTTTAACTAAATATATAGAAGAAATTGTAAGAGAAGAGGATATAGCCAAGAGTATAGATATGATGTATGTATAAAAATTATACTTATACTCAAAGAGAGAATCTAAATTTACAATACATATATTAGCCCATAAACTAAATATTCTTCTTTAATTTTCATAAATTGTGCTTCTAAATAATTATTTAATTTTCCTAATAGGATAAAGAAAGTTAATTAATGGTAAATTATTAAAACGTTATATAAATATTTTTGGATTTCAATTTTTATTAGACAACCAATGAATAGTCTTCTCGCGTTTCGAAAGTAATCATCTTCTGCCTTAGATAGATGGATTTAGGAATTAGTTTTATCCATTCATGTAATCCCTTTGCTATGGCTAGAATAGCAATTATGAAAGGCGGTATTAAGCCCAGTTTCAAAAGCAAGTCTGTCTTTATTTGACCAAAACTGAGACATCCTATTACATAAAATGTTATCAATAGAACAAACATTGTTTTCGTTTTTTTTGGTGTTTGTTTCTTGACAAAGGCGGCAGCAATGGCTAAAATAAGGCAACTGATGCCCGCTTTCCATTTCATATCTATTGTTAAAAGAAATACTAGCATGAATATCAGTCGTAATAGAAAATTTATGGCTATTTTCCCCAATTCTTTTTTATATTTATATCCGCCATATCGAAACTCATCAACTAAAGAATTGATAGTTTTAGTGCCATCAAAGATAAAGTAAGGTAATAGCCAAAGTGCACGATTTATCGCTATAATATTGTCTATAATTAGGAACACCAAAACATACTGTGATACTACCAACATTATTTTCCCAATTATAACAAGGCAATTATATATTTCTTCTGAATAATCATCTTTTGATTTACTGAGTATTTTTAAGGTTCTTATCCATAGCATGCATAATATTACTGCTGGCAAAATCAATGGAGTGAAAATTATTGAGTACTTTTCTTTCAGAATATCATTTTCTTTTAAAAAAATTACCCATGGAGTAACAAAGTATAATAAAACTATGGAAGAGATTGTCCCGAGTATAGCAATTAAGTTTGTTTTACACAAGAGTCGTGTATACAAAAATATACTCTTTTCATCTTTTAAGTGTGATAATCCGTTGGATCCAAAAAAGTCATAGAAGTCTCTTCTTTTTTTATCACGAAGGAACATATGGGCCCTCCCTATTTTATCAAACTTTTCGTTGCTTCCATTTTTTGTGTCAGGGTGGAATTCTTTTGACAGTGTATAATATTGTTTTCGGACTTCTTCTGTTGTGCATCCTTTGTGTAAGTATAGATCTTCATAGAATGATTGATTCATTGTAATTATGCATTCAATAATTGATTTTATATATCAAATCGCTGAAAATTTGAAACTTTAATTAAATTTTAATTTAAATCGCAAAAGCCCACGTTCCTAAAACAAAATTGTGTCGAAAAGCTGTAAAATTGGTATCTAAGATTACAATAAATTTTGATTATGGAAATAAAAAAGTGAAAATTTATTATTTTTTAAATATTATTAGATTTATGGATAGAGAAAAATGCTAAAAATATTTGTAACTGTAAATTTTAAATTAAATTTATAGAACTTGAGAATTATAAATTATATATTTCTTCATTTATAATAAATCAACAGATAATGTTATAGGCTCTAATCATTTAATCATTTTTCACTAAATAAAACAATGGGGTATTTATAAACTTAAAGAATAGCTCTAAAATTAAAAATATGATTTCATATGCTTTATTTGAAGTAGTAAACTGTTTATTTATGAGTCAATCTTGGTATTTTAACTTTCAATTATCATATCAAGCATGTCTCCTTAAATTAAATTATATTTTTATCTATGGGTTAATTTAGGTATTATATATTTTTAGATATCCCCATTAGAAACAACTCAAAAAATTTATTATATTTTATCTATGGGTTAATTTAGGTATTATATATTTTTAGATATCCCCATTAGAAACAACTCAAAAAAATTTATAATATTTTTATATATGGGTTAATTTTGGAATTATTATAAATTTTCATCTCAAACAAAACTCCATGACTTATATTACATTTTTATTTATGGGTCAGTTTTGGTATTATTATCATAAAATTTCCCCAAAACATAACGTAATTGATTAATTGTAATTAATCATATCTAAACACTTGATTATATCTTCTTCGATACCTACCTTTTTTCAAAACCTATTAGTTCAAGTGCTTTCTTATTCTATAGTTTGGGTACAAGCCTGAATTAGATTGTGACTTTGATTTTCATTTTTTATAACTAAAAAAATGCATATTATGGGAGATATGACAACAGTAAATTATTTTTTTCCTAAAATTTAAAAGCATATATTACTATAAGTTAAAAATACTTAATAATTCTATTAAATTAACTTTATAATAATTATATGAACTATGTGCTTTTATAGCTATCAGCAAAAGATATTTTCTTTGAAAAAAATTAACTATTTTATGCTTCTAAATTTGTGAAAGAAAAGAAATGATTTATGTGGACTTTAACTTGACCAAAAATAAAATCAAAATATCTCATTATCAGCCATCGAAATGGTACAATAAAATACATTTGAAATTTTATTATAAAAAATAAACAATATTTGTGGTTTAGATTGAATATCATTTCAAAATAGAAATTAAGAATTCTAAATTATTTAAAATACAGTGGCAATTTTGAAGATATGTAAATATAAATCGCATTATAAATTATATTAATTTTTTGTTTTATTTTAGCAGTAATATATAATTTTGTCGGCTATAACATTTTTCAACATCTTAATTCAAATAAACAAAAATATTTAACACCCTGTGAAATTTTCATTTTTTCAAATAAAGGTATGTATGATCCTCTTAGTCCAGAACAACACAGAAAACCAAAAGAATTTTTCTGCGACACGAAGCCAATTATCCCATTAAAACAAGCTCATGATTATAAATATTTCAAATTATGATCGAGATCTTGTTAAATGAAAGTCAAATATGTAGTGAAAGATCGGTGTATTCAAACAGTAATCCGCACTCGGGATTATTTATAAACGATTCTAAATGGGAAAATGAAGCTTTAAATACGATGTCTTTTACTGAACTTCTTTGTAATACCAAACTTTTAGGTAAATTCTGGATAACCAAATCTAAAACCAATAAAGTTTCTTAAGAAAACATTGTTTATAACTATCCTAATTTTTTCAACAACAAATATTCAGTAAAGGATGTTGATTTCCTAAAGTTAAGATCAAAAGCGAATGCATGTTATTGATAATTTTTAAAGCACAAATAATTTCAAATTAAAGGCATATATCTAGCGAATAAATAGCAAATATAACGTGGAGATAAACGATTACAATATTGAGAAATCCATCAAAAAATCAATTTAATAGGAATTTAGTTACAAAATATATTTAAAAAACATTGATACATATTTTTTAAGGCAAAGATCAACAGAATACTATCAAATGTTTCAAAAATATAATTATGAAGCTTCAAGGATAATTTTATACAAATCTATGCTGAATAGAAAAATTGCTAACAAATCACATGTCCTGAATTTCCATTATTGGCATGTAAAAGAGTGTTTGATGTTTTTAGAAGGTTAAATTTATGCTTACAGAAAGTGGTTAACAATAGGTTTCTAATTAGTATAATAACCGGTAATATCGAGTGAATCAAACCGGCTATTGAACATTTTGCTGTTAAAAGGTTCATGGTTTGATGTGAAGATTATGTTAGTTTTAACATAAACAATGATTAATAACATATATTTTCACATATAAATATCGGATACGTTTGTAAAATAAAATATAGAGCACGAAACATTTTTTTTTGATGTCATTTATGATACAGATAAAAAATTGATTTTCTGTATTGAGTTTCATCTTTACATTCTGTGGAAATCTTTTTACTAATTTTATTGCGAGGATAAAAAAGGTTTATTTAAATAGTTTATGAAAATACAGCATCATACACACTTCCTAAAAGTATTTTTATTTAATCCGTATAAATGTAATAACAACCTTTCTTTTATTTGTAAATCTATAAAATGAAAAATAAATATTACCAAAAATAAATAGATAGATCGAAAAAATCTTTTTTATATAATGCTTTATATCTCTCTTAAGTGAAAATAATTATACGGCTTCTTACACTAAAATAGGAATTTATTCGACGATGAGTATATTTGATGTGTTTGATGAGCAGAAAAAAATATTCATGGCACTTTCTTGTATACTTTTTTTGCGCAATGTGCAATGAATCAATTTTACATCACTATATTGGTATTTTATGAGTCAAAAAGTATAAACACAAGTTGGTAAACTATTCTAATACGTATTCTAAATACGTAAAAAACAACAATTCAGCTATAAGTAACGTTATTTGTGCAAAAATTACATAAAATATGAATTTAGTGGAAGAAAATAGCCTTGTCTGTATAATTAGTCTGCTAATATAATTTATAATAATTAATTTTATTTTAAAAACATTTCCAGAAAATGAAGCAGATTAGATATAAGATAACGACAATTATCATAAACTGTAATATTATTTTTTGTTGTATAGACAAATTACTTCATATTATAAGTATAGTAAGCGAATACAAAAAAAATTCATATAAAATATATAATATTTCTTTGCAAATATATAGGTTTTATATGAATTTTGTCTTTATTTTAAACAGAGGTAAAAAAAACATGCATACATAATAAATTTTGATGTATTAATATTAAAAAAAAATTCATATGATAAACGTATTTTTTATAATGTAAAGTCAAACAAAAGAATTGGTTTTCGGTATTCTTTTTATAGTTTTGACAGGCATATATTTTTTAAAAGAACATGCAAAATATTATAAATTTTTGTTCTTTCGAATAGCAAACTGTACAGTACATATATTTTATTAATTTTAAAAATAAGCTAAGTAAGCGAAATATTAAATATTAGGCAAAAATTATAATTTCTTGATTAACAATAATACTGGATATACATCGATTTTGCATTTAAATTAAGCAATTTTCACTGTCGATTAAACGTAAAAAGCATACTAAATATTGGTCACAAAAATAATTATTTACATGTAAATATATCCAATAAAAAAATTTTCATTAAATCATAAAAACACAAAACTTTAAATTATTCATAAGGGAGTTATATTATTAGCTGTGTTACTAATAATCATTTTTCGCTGATTATAGCAGATGGCTTCTTGAAATTCTGCAATAAGACCAAAAAAATATTATATAGCACATGTTTAATTATTTGGATTTATAGTAGAAATAACTTTTTTTGTGATTAAAGTAGATAGTTTCTGTCATTAAGAAGCAACAAATTTTTTTTCTATAGAATCTGATAATATCTTCAAAGGCTTGTCACAGAATATGATTAAATAGATTTTATGATGTAAGACTTATTGCAATTTTAGATACTATTTTATAAAAAAAAACACATGTTTCAAAAATTTTCAATTAAGATAATATGGTTCGTCTAAATATTGTCTTTATAAATAAATAAACAGATTAAATTTTGTAGTTTGAATAAAATATACTATTTAAACTATAGCCTGATATTAAAACCATATAAAATGCAATAAAGATTATATATTGTGTACGCTGCATACTTGACCGTGGCATATATAAATAGAAATACACACGAAATTTTATAGAATCTGGTGTGTGTGGTTTTTTCACGAACAATAGGTAATCAAAGGAACAATAAATAAAACAATCGATATGTGAAATAAAACGTTTAAATATTATAATGCTTTTAAAAAAAACCAAACCTATTAACAAAAAATAATTATGATCAATAAATATCAATTACTGAAGTTTTATGTTAATCACGCAATAGGTAATTGTATTCATTGTTACGATAAGTTCCTGAAAATATATGAAGCAATAATTTTTTTAAATTAAGATTTAATATCTTAGGTAGAAAATCATGAGAAAATTGTATTTTAAATCGCTTCCCTTTAATTAATTTCCATGAATTTAGTTCATACATAAATTTAACCATGTAAAATTTAAGTTTGTTGTTTTTTTATGTCTAGTGATTAATCATAATATATCAACTGCATAATATGCATGCAGATAGGGTATAAAAAGCAAATGAAAATGAACGATTGAATACAAACAATTTGAAATTATATCATCATTACAACAGCCTTTTTTTGTTATTAAAGTATGGTTTTCGAGTATCTAAAGGCCGTATCACCAGATTTTATTAATAGTATGGTATGTCAAAATACCATTTATCTACCCTACTATTATCACAAACCATATTTATTAGAAATTCTATTTACAACATGTGTCGTAGTAATAAATGGTTTGGTAACACAATTATATAGAAGATAATAGAAGAACTTGAAGTCACAAACCAGATCAAGGGATAAAAGAAAATGCTAAATTGAAGAAACACCTTTTACGAATAATGATGTGAATAGTGGTAATAAAGATGATTAAAGAAAATCGGATACGGCCAATATTTTATATATGATATACCTTTATTAAATCAATCTCGTTATAAAGGAGGAAGAATATCGCAATTATAATACAAAATCAACACTTAAATATTTAGATCCATAAAATATGTTCCAATTTGTTAAAATTGTTGTAAACTGGAAGTAAATTAATATTAATCAAATTTAGATAAAAAAATCAAATTTAGTAATATTATTTTTATATATTGTTATGATAAAAATGTGCATTCAAACAGATCTAGAACTTTCGCAATAAACTAAAAAAGTAAATATGTTTAACATTTTTTTTACCATTAAAACCATCTAGAAATCAAATCACAGACATTTCGCTTCCTTAACTATATAAAAACATGAAATTTTAGAGCTTTTGATTTTTCTTTAGAACATTATATTGAGTCTAAGTTCTGATATGATTTTCTTTACAAATTATAATCGATAATAGTATTCTATGGTCTATCAATATGAACATACAGTTATCGCTTTATGGTCAATATACTTTTAAAAA
The DNA here is from genome assembly GCF_057557595.1 of Rhyacophila brunnea. NCBI lineage: Eukaryota > Metazoa > Arthropoda > Insecta > Trichoptera > Rhyacophilidae > Rhyacophila > Rhyacophila brunnea. The sequence continues at coordinate 833,013 of NW_028233362.1, read as the reverse complement.
ATTATGAACCCCTAAATATTGATTATTGTTTTTCGTTTTTCTATGGATGAAATAATTATGTAATGTTGTACCTTTTTATTCTTGTGATGATAACTACACCTATTCATAAAATATAAAATATATGATCATTACCATAGATGCTTAACCCAAAACCCTATATTTTATAGATGCGACTGGGTAGAATTTAAAAAGATTTTGTACTTGTAATTCTATAGATATAAATCCCGAATATATATAAATTCATTAAATTACACACCGTATTTTTAGTATTTTACTCTCTTCTATATGATTGATAACAATTCTGAAGGTTTGAGAACATTAATGATAATACGCAATATATACTCGGAGGAAATCCATAATGTGTATATTTAATAGAAAAACACATCGTTATATAAACTTTAAACATATGTTCTATTTTTTATTTTTACATCAAGAAAGCAATTATTAATATTGGTTGATAGTCTACTATTTTTCAATCTTTGCTTAGATATATTATGAAAAAGTGACGTCATAACCATTGATTTTGTTCTTTGCAGATAACAGAATCACCAAATTTTTATATGAACAACAATTCATTCGTTTTTTGCTTTAAATTTTTTCTATACGTTTATCAATGGTTTTTGTGGTTAAGTTTAGATATAAATTTTTGTTTTAGTCACATCAAATTTTTTTTAACATTTAGATACCAATTATCTGTCTTTTTTGGGTAACAAACTACAGAATTTAAATATATTTTTGTAATTTTACTATTGTACTCACATCTTTTTGATCAATAATACCCATAAGATTATGAATACACTAAGTATAAAACATACAAGTATTAGTTTACCATTTACTGATGTGAAATTTCCGAATCGCCATTATATCATAAAAATATAATTTTAAATAATTATAATTTGCGGCAAAGATCAATCGATACTTTCTTCAGATAACAGGCTAACAAATCCATGTTTATATTTCTGAATTTTTCTATCATTATTTTTTTGTTTTTCAATTACTTTCTTATATTATTGAAATTTAAATATCATGAAAATACGATAATTAGTTTATATTTTGAGAAACTAGTTTTATTTGTAATCTTTAAATTATAAAAAACATTATTTTAGGGTGATATTTGTATAAATCTATTTGGAATACACGGATATTAGTCTAATTAAATTAAGAATGACTTTCATTTGTTTTAAATTATATCATAAATAATTCTATCGGCACATAATCCATAAAAATCTCGGTATAATCAAATGTTTAAACGGTATCATCTGCAGTATTACATTTTTTTAAAAAACAAACTTATAATATTAAATTTAAAACATCGTTATATTCTTTTATCTGACCTTTTTATATGATTTAAATTTATTTATATGTGAATACCTAGTTGAAATTAATGCATGTTATATAATTTATCTAATTCATGAGCTGAAATAATACATCAACCGAATGAGAAATAAGGTTATAGCCTAGAATCACATACAATTTTATTATTAAAGGCTTCAAAATAATCAAAAATTTTTGTAAATTTAATTTACTTTATTCGATGATTTGTGTAATCGTAAATAAGGATGAATATTTATTTATGGTAAATGCAATTCATATTTTATTATTTATTTCAATTAAAAGCATAACTTAAAAGAATTAATTAGACTTAATTTTATTTAAAATATCTATAAAGACATATAACATAAATGGAAAATCATCTTATATTTGTATTTTATAATTACTTACTTTTTTTCGTTTTTTTATGTGTAAACATCATGAGTTAAATTATATCTCTTTGTATAGAATCATGTAGGCTTATTACTATTCTCTCTTAAAACATAAGTATTTGATGCTGATATTTTTTTTGCTAATATAAATAATTTTTTCTAGATATATGAGTGTTTAAACTTTTTTTATCCAATAATATATATTCTGCGAATAGTAAATAACTAAAAATTCGGTGATTTAAATAGATGGATATTACTTCATGTAAAATTGACGTAATAGAAATAAACGCGTAGCATATTGAAAGATTTGAAATTTTTATATAATTTCGCAATGTGTTTAGTTTGTGATCATATTGAAAATTTCGACTTTTCGTTTTAAAATTTAGATATACTTTCGTATGTAGATATCTATTGGCTTTGTAAAAAATATTTACAGCCTTTTCAATTGATCATTTTCAACGTCTCATTCATATTCAAAAATCTATCCACTATTAAATACTTTCAACTATGAAAAGTATAGGCAAATTAAAGAGGCAAGATTGAAATGTATGATTGTATTAAAGTATATGCTGAATGTACGAATTTACGCATTTTTATTTGTTTAGAAACCCCTTTAAATCTTACATAAGGGTTTATTTTTAGTACTTTATATTGGATTTTTCAAGAATCATGATACAAAATTAAATAATTTATACTCTTAAATAAAGTTTATGCTTTATAAATATTATTTCAAGACTTTAAAGGCTTTTTTGTTCTTTGAATTTTTTAATATTGAATAGTTTTGAGTAAGTTATAAGTGCTCTTGAAATAATTTAAATATATAAAATTTTAAGAGAACTATAATAAAATATTTTTATGTAAAGTTTTACATACCATAATAGTTTATTTATTTCGTTAACGCCAATCATATAATTAAAATTGGAATTTTCCAATTTTATCTTATACGTTCAAATTAGAAGAATCATGTAAAATTAGTATTAAATAAAAAAAATTACAGAATAAGCTTATAAATTTATTTAATATTAATATTTCTTTTGTACAAAAATCAGTAATTCTAGGATATTTAGATTTATTTACACCACATGGTCCCATATTTACCAGAATTCCTATAAGTTTTTTTATATTTTTATGTGTATAGAATATAATAAGTAATCTTTAATTTGTGAGAACCTAAGATTATTATTCTCGCTATTTTGTTTAATATGAATTACAATAATTAAAGTTATCTAAAAACATATTATAATCAATAGGCTTGCCTATATATTATTTAAATTTTTATATTCTTTTTTTTAATATATTTATTTTAATTTATGTTAAATGGCTTAAAAGGCCTTCATTATCTTCTTAGGATGCAGTGAAAAAACAAATATTTTTATTTACCCTTGTGTTTTTTTCTCTAATAACTAGTGTTTTCCATGTTATAATCTAATGGGTTCCTTTATCTATTATATGATAAAAATTGGCCAAAGGATATTATTTATTTTCTTATGTGAATTTTCTATCGGTAAATACACCGAGCACATAAATTTTTACAGGCAAAGATTTTTTTTGCGAAAACCTAATAAATAGTATCTTTTAACGTTATTATTCTTTCGTATATTCTTTTGATCTTTAAAATTCACTTTTTTTGCCAAAAGTGGCATAAATACAAAATTCTGGCCACACAACCTTATTTTATATGATACATAAATATTCTGTTCTTGAATTTTTTGTAGTACCAACATTATAAAATACGTGCCCTTGTCTAATATGAGAAGATAGATGTAAATAAAAAGCATAAGAGAGAAGTTCTGCGAAGATTATGCATAAGCTATTAAAAAATATTGACCCTTAGTGGATATTCTATGTATATTGAAACCAATTTCATATAAAAAAGCTTTGAGTTAAATGAAAATTAGATTAATATTCTTATTTATATTTATTATAGGACATATCGTCACAAGAGTCTAAGCTTAAACATAAAAAATGCAAAAGATTTGGCATAAGATCAAAAAAAAATTAAGATGAATAGTTTTAAAACTCAATACGACATTAAGGAACTTTATTGTATGAGAAATACATAGAAAATCTGCTTCCTAACTTATAAAAATATATTATCACAGCACTGGGTTAACCGAATCAAAAATGAAATGCAATAAAAGTAAATAGCATTTTTGCATTGTTTGGATTTATTTTTATGACTAGTATTTTTCTGCTCTCAATAAACGAAATCGGGAAGATTTTACGGCTTATTTGATTTGGTTTGCAAATAAGAAACGCCAAAAACCGCAAATATAAATTTATAAGAAATAGATTGGCGTTAACTTTAAATTTGCAATCTATATAACCTTTAAAAAATATTCGACAGTCAAAAATACAAGTTGGAGCACATAAAAAGTTAAAAAAATAACTATTTTATCAAATTTACAAATTATTTAGGCACGGTATGATCATAATGGCGGATTTTTATTCCAGTTCATTAGAGGGAAACCTTAAACCATTTAATTTGTTAAAAAAATGAACCGAAACACTTCATTTAGAATTTTTTTGGGCAATATAGTCAAAAATTATCAGGTAAAGAAAAATACACAATTTGAAAGCTCTTTATATATATAAAAATTTTCAGATGGATAATTTGAAAGGTCTGATGCTTATAGTAGATTTTCTAACCAAATATGCGATATTCATACAGCAAATAAAAATTTTATAAATTAATTACACTGTATGAAAAAAATTCAGTTCATTTTATATGTATACAGGACTATAATTCAAGCATACAAAACTATCATATATTTGATTGTTTTCAAATATTTTATTAGCATAATAATATATTATTCTTATATTTGTATTTAATTATTATGAAAATTTCTTTTGGGTTGAACATTTAACCTTTGAAAAATATTTATAATTTGTCTTTACAATCACAGAGGTCATAGAAAAAAATAAACATCTATTTTCATCTAACTGCCTTAATAAAATAATAAATCAGTAAATAAATTTATTTGTATACCTTTTTGTTGTGAAATAATATAAAAAGAAAGTAATTTACCTTTATTTTAATTATAAAAAGAAAGACATATAAATTTTAAGATATTAAATTCTTAGTTTATAAGTTTTAATATGCCTGATTTTCAAAAATGCAATTTTATATAAAAATTACCAATTGAAAATAGTAAAACCAATAACATAATTAGCTTATATATTCAAATAATATACAACAAATGAAAAAGATTTCTAAAAATGCAATAAAATCTAAAATTGGTTTTATATAAGCTTACCGTAGCTATTTTAACATATAAGAATTTACGTATATTCATCAAAAAAATTTTACAACAATTATATATAGCTTATATTTTATAACGTAAACTGTAACATCATAAAAGATATACGTTATTAGTTGTAGTTTCTTGCCGTGATTCGCTTTTACTTTAGAGAGTAAAAAAACTTTTTGAATTCTAAGAAAATTATGCGCTAGGTTCTGTATTCCTGTATTTTGGTTTTAATTAATAAAATTACTTTATTTTCATATTTGAGATGAATTATATTATTTTGATTCGATTGTCAGATCTTTTTATGTATTTGTATAAACTTAAAATTCGGTAAAAAACCAAATAATACTTCTATATCTAGGAAAATCTAAAAAAGTCTGACAATCTTTATATATAAAAAATTTTTTATAAATTTAAGATTTTTATACGCACAGAAACATCGTAAAACTGTTTTTCTACTAAATACAAGCAGGAATAACATCCTTTATTACAAAAGAGTACAATTAAAATACCAGAAGTCTGTGTTAAAATATCTTAAAATTAATTGTACTCATCTTGTCAATTGTTTTAATTTTTTTTTGGAAGAGCTGTAATATTTTGAAACATGAAAATGTATACAGAAGTTAAAGCATAAACATTATAATTCGTTAAATATTTTATTTGCAGTCTATAGAATACAAAAAATAAAATCCGTTTTAGTTTACAAAAATAAATCGAAATTTTGATTTGCTCACAAATATTGTTTTATTTTTTTCTTCAATTTATTCTTTGTTTTAATCTTGTATTTTATTTCAATTTTTATATATAAAGTCCATAATATATATTGTTAAACTGATGAATTTGATTTCTTCTGCTATAAACTGTATGTGGTAAATGATGCGAACATGTGCTTTATTTTTAGTCTAAACTGCAAGACCCTCTCTTATCATAAAGAAAGAATCAGGTTATTGTACTTTCATTGATTTTGTATATAGATTGCAAAATAAGGAACCCAAATACGAAACTATTTTTGTTTTTTATATTTATTTTTAGATAAAACATAAGACTTTCCGGAAAAAAATCTCTGAGCTAAACTTTATAATAAAAAAATATTATTCTGATATTTACCGAAAGATCAAATGGTACCATAAGAGCGTCTCAAATAGCTAGCTTTATACCATTAATTGAACATTATATATTGAATAGGTTCTTTATCTTTTTAAATCACATTTACTTATATTCTAACGATATCTTAGAATTTTAATCCAAAGCTATTTATATACAACCCAACCTATTTGTGTAATATACGAATACATATTATTCGGTCATATATGGCGAATAGTCAACGTAGTATGGCATTCTATTCCTTTTAAGGACTAAAATCAGATGGCTATTATGAAATCATGATTTAACAACGATTATTCCACATAAAATCTAATTAATAGAATTACATGCTAATAATTACTCGATTGAACATAATTTTTGAATATATTGATTCTTGTATAAAATCGCATTAAATATCCCATTTTTATGGTCATACTATTTGAGTGATCGGTTTTATGGATTAGCATCATTAGTTTTAATAACAAATGGGTCGATTATAAATAAGTACAATACATTGGTTATTGATGGTTATATTTCAATATAAGGAAACGATAATCGAAGATAAATTTCATAGAAATCTACCCGACTACTATAAAAAACAAATTACATGTGTCTTTCAATTTTTATTGGGTTATTTCGTAGTTCGGTGTCACCGTTCTGCAGAACATAATTATTTTATATTTATCTCATAAATTTTGCTTATACGTTACAACAATGAAAATCAGATGGTATGTTTAATAATCTGTCATTTGAATTTCACAATTTTCTAAAAATTCATAACAGAAGAAATGAACATTAGAAATGGCAAATAAGAAATGCTCATGTGATGTAATATCTTGTATTTCCACGTCTTATATAATTTTTTTAAAATTGTTTACAAATAATAAAAAAATACATTTAAATATAAAATCCAACCACCATGCTAGCCAATATTTATATTATGTAAAATAATGAAGGGTTTTTTACGCCAGATAAATACATATATGAGTGTTGAACCTTTAAATTGTATATAAAAAGTGGTTTTAGAAGTACAAATACATAATAATCAACAAAACTAATATGATCAGCTCAAAATTTAGTAAAATACAGATAGATGATTTACAATTCTATTTTTTTGTTATTTAATTACACGTTTTTCTAGCATTAACTTTATAATAAAACATTTTCTCGACTTTCTTTAATATTATACATGCAAACTTGCTTTCTATGATGAAACTTTTATCTCCATTTCTAATGTGTGACACATAAAGAATATAATTAAGTAGAAAAATTGACTAGTATGATGATTCTAATGCATATAAGGCGGATTTATTGGTTTTATTGATTTAGAAGCACAAAGGTATGAGTTTTTTACATGAATTTATATTGAATTGAGCTTACTCATGTAATATGATACCATGCCAATTTTTTGGGTTTAAAATTAAGGACAAATGATTTTCTTTTGTATTTATTAGAAAGTAAATACTAGAAATTTTTGTAATTATATGTGGATTTCATTTTTTTAATATCATGGCAATAGAAACATGCCTATAGAGAACATAATAAGGGATATTATAAAAAGTTCATATATTGTTTTGATTGAGCTACATAATACAACATGGACAAATTTAAAAATCATAACGCTCTTTTAATTATATTGGCACTTAAATATATTTAAAAATGATTTATATACCATTAGTTATTATTGGGCTAAGTTGCTTCTTGTTTTCATTTCCACCAGCTGTAATGTATACATGTCAATATGATATCGCTTAACTCTTTAATGCATCTTTTAAAACTCTTCGAATACACTTTTTCTGTCAAATAATACGACTTGGATGTTTTGTTAAGTAAATGAGCTTGCATGTAAGTCCTACTTCATCTGTAATTCGAATCTTCCAAAATATATTCTATATAAATTGCATTCCACAGCCGAGTCATTACATATGGTATTAATATTTTTATCTATTTGACCAAGTACATATGCCAAGATTTAATAATTTATAGATATCCCTTTCCCAACTTCAGTTATGTTTTCAGGGCTACTTATACTTTTTTCGATTAGCGAAAATACATGTTCTTTTTATATACGATAAACAAATTTGTTTTTTATTTATTCTATTGGCTTAAGAAAAATGGGTATATATATGTGGTTTAAATTGAATATATACAAATGTGCCATATCATTTTGTGAAGAACTTTAAAGGCTGAAAATCCATCTATCATAATCATATATACACATTAATAATTTTCAAGTCGGATGTCTATACGCAGAAAAGACTAATATTATATAACAAAACTTTATGAATTTATAATCTAATCGATACTTGGATTGTAATTTATTATAAAACTATATGCATATAAATTCAGGAATTCTTATGCAAAATAATATTTGTTCTAAATGTTTTATTTAAGATCATTCATGCTGCTTTTACAGATTATTCAATATTTTTTTTATTTTTAATATTATTTTTGCATTAAAGACATGTTAATATTTCTAGTATTTATATGATTATGTTGTAATGGTGTCATTATAAGTCTTTTTTTTAAAAATATAAATCAGTTTAAAAAGTCGGTGTTAAAAATATGCGCATAGTAAACCAAATAATAATTTAAGGAAATGCAATCCAAAATTTATAATTAATATTGTTTTTCTATTTATTTGATTTTAATATTACAATACATATTTCTCTTCACCTATAACATGATTGATTCCCATTGGCACATCATATTTTTATCTTAACTATATACTCATCTTGCATCTTCTCGATACCTCTTCTCCTTTAAGAACTTCAAGTAATTATGCTTCAAGTATCTCTTATTTTCATGTAACTCAAAATTTGTAAATTACTTTTACTTTCTTTCTAGCAACATTAATAGTATTGTGTTACTACACCATTCCATGTAACTAAATAGGGTATATTTAAAATATAATTTCGCTACAATAAATGCTATAACGCAAAATTGGTATAATTAGACAAAAATATAATAATTAACATAGTTCATCAGTTAATATAATTTAGCGCTTATAGGTTGCAATGATATTTCAAACAAAAGGTGTTAACTACGCCAATCGCTGAGCAACCCAAAATCACTATTAATAACATTGTTGCTTTATTTACTCTAATCTACGTATAAGAATTAATTAAAGTATATTTTCACGCTAAAACATGTATATTTTCAAAGTTAAAGGCTCTCTTTTATTGGGTCTGCTTAAATGTGCCAGCTGTATGTCTTGCAGATAGACGGCATATATTACGGCATCGAAAAAACAGTTTTTCTTTGCACAAAGAAACTAATTTTTTCATCAATCATCAAGTAGACTCATGATAGAATATTTAATCCTAACGTTACGCACCACATAATATAAACCATTTATAGAAGCAAGTTCAAATATTAATCAAAAACCATTATGTTGTATATATGTTAACTTTTATATTATAAATACTATGCATTGATTTTATAATTTATTTGTATTTATGATGTAAATGAAATATCTTTTTCAGTGGATCAAAAATAATAATTATAAAGCTTCGTATACTGTAATTTATTAAATGTAAAGTTTCTTTTTGGTATATGATTTTTGAATTGCTCATATAAAACTATTTCGGATTTTACTCGTAAATGTAATTACAAGCATGTCTATTGCTAACTGGATATAGATTAACAAGAATATTCAATTTACTTAAGAACTGGGGTTACAATTAATATAATCCTAAAAGCAGTGCCTGTGTTTCTTACTTTTAATAATAGGTTTGAGACTTTAAACTATATCTAAAATCCAAATTACGATATTTAAAGATTATATGCGTAGCACATGTATTAAAATTTTTAAAAATACACAACTAGTGTTATTTATGTAAAGAAATATTTTCTTTGGCCAATGATACCATATTTAGTCTTATAGAAGTAAAACTATGTACATTTAACCTAGGAAAATACCAATGTAATCTACAATATATTTTAATAAAATATGAACTAATTATTGAGATGAAAATTGCTATAAAAGCGTTTTGAAAATTATATAATCTATGTCCTATTAATGTAGTATGAAGACATGTGCATCTTTAGTGTTATTATATTTAAGTGAAATATTTAAAATGCATTTAAATATGAAATTATAATATAAAAATGAATAAAAAACATGAGCAGTTCAAGGTGAAAATCATACATAGAAAATGTGAAACATAAGTTTTGTAGATATAAATATGTAAAAGTAGAAATAATATGAATTTAACACATTATCATATAGAATTATAAATTTTGTCAAAACATGCATCCAATGGCCAAATATTTTTGAGGTGTTTGAGGTATATTACTTCGTTAACATCCGTTAAAAATAGAAAAACAGAAAGTGGTCTTTAGATCTTCAAAGAATTTTTAAATTACAAATTTTATAGAGGCTATCAAAATTAGAAAAAAAAAGCTTATTTGAGTATTACTCGTGAAAATAAAGATAATGTCTAATAGTAGAAAAATAAACGCACATTTTTGCGACACTATTTGTCGCAAGTACATATTTAAAATTTGTAGTAATATTTAAAAATAAAATCACATTTTTTTTCCGTTTACCATGCTGATATTTTTTAAATATAGATACAATTGATTGTGCATATTGGTTTAACTAGTTTAGTCTTGATCTAATATATTTTATAATGAATAATAAAATTACATTGAAAAAAAGCCTTCCAGAGAAAATTTTTTTATTATGTATACTACCATATTTTGAATCATAATTTGTTTAAGATTCAAAAAAATTAAATACAAAATTTCTATTATGATATTATGTATGTGGTTATTAGATTAGATTCGCTGTAAAATGCGATAAATACATGTATAACAATTTAAAAATGCATTATAGATCGTGTAAAGAAAAAAATATGGAATAAAAATACATAGTTCACTGTTTGTTGTATAAAAAGCATAATATTTGTGTTTAGAATTATACAATTTTTTTTTTAAGGATTACAATTTTATGTTTTTGATTTCATAAATTCATATAAAGCAGGATATATAGGTCATATGATACATAAAATCAAAATGTTACAAAAAATTCTCTTTTGAATATTTTATAAAAAATAGAACTTCATATGACGAATCTATTCAATATATTTATTAAAAAGTAAATTAATGCATGTAAGTAAAGAATTTAGAGAATAATGTAAATATAACGTATAAAATAATAAATTAATAGATTTAAATACATTTAAAGACCGCTAAAATATCTTCAAACTCACTTTTTTGTTAAGAAAGGGCTCTTCTGCACAGCTTAAGAGTATTTCCGCAATTTATTTTTATAAAAGTGCCCGAACATGTTTTGAAAGGTTTCTATTATACATTAAAAAATGATTATTTCCAGAACAAAAAATACCGTGTAAAATTCACTAAATTTAACAAGCAAGCTACCTGACATGCCTCTATAATAATAATTACAAGAAAGTATAGAATAATCATACTATATTTGTCCAATATCATTAATCATAAAGATAAAATATAAAGTTTATTCTCTAAAATATGTTTTTTTAAATTCGAATTCTTTATATAAATTCTGCGCACAGGCCAGTTGTTAGTTTATTAAAAATTTTGCATTATTAAATGATACTTAGTTTTAAAACCAATTACCTAAGCCTTATTTATTAGACAAACATTTTCTACAAAATATAGCCATATTTATCATTTTTTATTCTGCATTTCTTGTCATTAAATATTTATCTATACCCACCTAAATCCTTTTATATATCTTTTTAACTTAAAATGTTTGAATTTAAAGTTTATCATATAATATCTTATTAGAATATTGTTGATGTCATGTATAAATCCTAAATAAATAAATGTTATATATTACACATAAATCTTTCTATAATCAAAAGGATATAATGGCTGATTCGAAAATCTATAAAAATTATAAAATATTGATAGACGCATAATTATATATTATTGGCAATTATAAATGTGCTTAGTTAGGATAGTTAACAAGGATAAGTCTAAAGGGATCAAGCATGGATTAAAAGGATAGCAAAATAATTATAAAATATTTTATAAAATGAATCTTAAAACGATTGAAAACAAGATTTATATATTCAGAACCGGAAAAAATGATTTTAAAGAACATGCAATCAAAAAATTATATAGACATTTATTTGCATAAAAAATGGAAACTTTTGTTTTCAGCTAATGAACACTTAAACATATAACCACTAGGTATTTATAACGGTATTATTTTCTTTATATCGATTTTATCCATTTAGACGGGCTTAATTTACAGGGAATATTGCAAAAAAATTTGATGCATCTTTTGACACTCTCCACACCCTTATTCATCAAATGCTCTTCTTCTTTCAAATGAGATAAGTTCAGGCGTCTTGCTGAGTGTGAGAGATTGCATGTATGCTTTTAATTCATCAGGGATTTTTAACTCCTTAACATATTTTTTATGACTTTTTGTGACCCCTCCATCCAAAGCCATCACATTTAGTATTATTTTTGTTATACATTTGTAAATATAACCAAGTTCATTCGCCAAGATAGCATACTTCCTGTATTTTTAATTCACAACTTCAGTTATGTTATAAAGGCTAGTTGTACCTATTTAGATCAGCATAATCATATTTTCTTTTTTATTGTATAGTAAAATATAGAATCTGAATTTTTTTAATTAAAATATTGTTATCATTCGGCATCAACTTTTATTATTGCATTTTCGTTTTTGCGATTATCTTTATTGAGTGAGTTTTGATCTTTTTAAACATATAAAATAAATATTCATACATAAAATTTGGGCTGATATTTTACTCATAAATGGAATGCGAAATAGAAAAGAATTTACAAAAGAAAAATTATATTTATGTGTGTCAACTTTAAAAATGGTCTGATATTTACATCAAAAATCATAGAAATATTAAAAAATCAAAATATTATATATGATGAAAGTTTATTCAAGCTTCTAAGATCAAAAAAAAATAATTTCGTATATTAGCTATCGGAATAAAGGTTTTTAAGAATTGCTTGAGATGAACATTAAGTCTTAAAATATGATGAGACCTCTGACAACGCATTTAAAGTATCTAGGATTAATAATCGTCTAAAAATTTATATCGAAAGATTACAAATATATAGAAAATATATTATAACATCTAATCTATTCTGCATCCGTTTATTATAATTAAAATACAAATTGTATATGATTACAAGCCGTATCTATCTATCGACGTCTAAGTGTATATCTATATTGAATTTAATATTTGTTCGAAAATAATAGAAAAAGGTAACGCTGAGTAAATGTATAAAATATTTATAAAAGAAACCAATATTGTATATTTTAATTATTGTATTGCTGTTTAATACGTATTAAACATTGCGGCTTTTGGAATTATAAAATGATACATACATGAAAAAAGAAAATAAATATAAATATAAATTTTAAATTTCTAATTTACGTTTTTTTACTTTGAAAGTATTTTTATAAAATTTTTGTGCATGAATTTTACATTTTTTATCATACATTTACATAATTTTAAAAAAGCAAATTTGAAAAAGATTTAATTAACCATCTAAGTAATTATAACTATTTAGCTTCAAGAAAATATTCTCACACATAATCGCTTCTATCACTAAATAAGCACATTAAGTGATAATTGCAGAAAATAACATTAAATATAAATTAAATTTATTGACTTACTGCAAAATAAATATTCTTTCGGGGCTATATAGCTTTTACATCACGTGTAAGAAAACAGAATTGTATGACACTTTGATGCCAAACTTTTGATTTCACAAATAAAAGAAAAAATAAATTTTATAATATATCATTACAAATTATGTTTAAAAGTAAATATTTTTTTTTGTTATCACATATATTTTCCAGTTCCTATACAAAAATATATGCATTTTTTATATGCAGCAACTGTTAATACAATCGAGATTATGCCAATTTAGTAAATTTTGTTGCGTATTATTTATGAAAAGATGTCTTAATAATATATGTTAAGGTGTTATAATTTGTTAATCAGTCGCACAAACTATATTTAAAATTAATATTTATCTGTTAATCACTTCCTTTGATGCAAATAGTAAAAAATGATATTGTAAAAAACGAAATTTATAAAATTATCATATATTTATCTATTTTTGGGAAAATATATTTTATTTTATTACATTATATATAATAATTCGCAATGGCAAGTAAAAGAATATATATTAAATTATATTTACATTTTTAAAATGTTTTTTTGTGCATTTTAGACGAATAAGTAAATAATTGTGCAGAAATCGGTAGTTTTTTTGATCTATTAATTATTTTACGAAATAAGTAGACTGTAGGATTTTATAGGTTAAATATAAATAGCAGTTAAAGCATTATATTCAGGTAAATGGCAAGTAAACACATTATAAATATTTAAACTATGCTTGGAAATTAGTTTTTTTTTATTACTAAAAATATTTAGCATTTATATCTTTGTTCAAAGTTAAAGATGGCATAGAAATATTTCTGCTAATATTTCATGCATTAATTATAAAAGAAAGCTACTAAGATTGTTAATATGTAAGTGAATACGTTAGAAATTTTTGTTAAACCATTATTAACGCATTATTCTTTATGTATTATGATATATTGTCTATCTAAGGAATCAATGGTATTTTGACACGTTTTGTATATTATAAAATCATGTATAAGGCAAATGTGAGCCTTATGCACTAAAGAATTTTATTTAATCTTTTTCGTGTTATCAACCAATACATTTGCCTGTTTTGTTCTTGTTAAAATGTGTAATATATTAAAGAAACAAAATTTTGATGCAAAATAATTGTATTTTACCTTACATATTAAACATTCTTTTGCCAAATTAAGGTTATTAATACTAAGGATTTATTTAAATACCCATTAAATTGTATTTGTGGGTATTTTAGCAAATGAATTCTTATGGTAAACATACAGCTTGGGCTAATTTTTTTTTATTTAAAAAACAAATACATTTTTATTGGATGATTTTACACCGCGATAAATCAAAAATACATTTATAAATTCTTTAATGCTAAATTTTACATATTATGCAAGTTTCTACATATGATTAAAAAATACGAGGGTTTATAAATTTATATACTGAAGATGACATCTTGCCGAGTAAATATCGATATAAGCTCACTTGTGAATCCAAAAAGTTGAAAATTAAAATATCAGCTACGGCGTTCTTTTTTTCATATAGTATAATATGGTTTAAAAGAAAACAATAAGATACTTATAGATGATTTTTATTATTTTTTTTATGGGAATTTATAGAAAAAAAAGTCTTACTCATAGATACAAATATAATTTCAGGGATTTTTCGACCAGCAAATCACGGTGAGTTATGAAAAATATAAAACTTTTATTATTTACCATAAAAACTAGTCTTTACCTTTAAAAATTTTATATATAATTTTTGGATTTAAGGAGCATAATTTATAATCATTTGATATATTTAATAATGCTAAAGTGCAGACAACTCTTTGTTTCGAAAAATTGAGCGTGTTTCATATGTGTTTTCTCTTACTTCATGCTATAAAAAGTCTTAATATAGTTTAGAGATATAAAGGCGTAAAAAACCCGGCTTGATATTTCCATATACATCAAAAGACTATTTATATCAATAATAATCTTATAATTAGATACAAGAATTGCATTTCATATTACAAGCTTGTTTTTTTACCGTATATATTGTGATTAGTTTCTGTGCTGTAATGTTATGGATTAATTATATCGAATGCAAGTATAATATTGACAAAAGAAACATGCATGTTATATCAATTATGTCTGTGCACTTTAAGAAAATTCAAACTGCGATTAAAACTATATTTTCTATAATTTATGAATTTAATATAGACCTAACATATGTCAACCAAGTATTAAAATGACCGAAATAGAATATAAAAAGCAAAAATTCTCGCTCGAGCGTATTTTTTTACGATACAAAAACATAAAAAAATCATGTTTTATCCTAAATGACTGTGTAGGCTCAATATATTTAGTTGTAAATAGACAAAAAAAAACGTTTATATTATATTATAATATGACATATATTTGCATGACATTAGTCTTGGATATTATCTGTGTTTTAGATGTCATGAAGACTTTATTTTTTTTAAAATATTGACGAATAACTTTATAAAAAAGTATTTACGATTAAACCAACAGTTTTTATCCCAGATAAAAAACATATTCAATGTATTTATTCTGTAAGCACTTCTTTTATTAAGTTTCGACGCAAAAATAATAGCTTTCTATATTGTATAGATGAACCAAACAATATTTTTTTGTGTAGCTAACAAGATTATTTTAACATGAAGTACAATTTTGTGCTACAAAATCAAAAGGCAAAGGATCTTGCGTTATAATTCAATTTTTTACAATGATATTATGATATGCAAACTTTTTTTTGTTACTTTTAATTTTTTATACATATATATAGTTCAAATTATTTGCCGAGAAATTTTTAATATTTTATCTAAAAAAAGATTAATGTGGTAAAACTTTGGGTAAAAATATTGTGTAAGTTTTTAATGGGTATCAATAGAATACAATGAATACAAACATAATTGCTCGAAAAAAATATTTTTGGTTGATATAACTATGGTAAATCTCAAAGAACAATATAAAAAGCATTTCATGCAGATATATAGAAATTCTTCTAACTTTGATTTAATATAATTCAATGTCTTAGAAAACATGCAAATTGATCAAATGAATATAATCCCACCAGATATAACCAAAAAATTAATTTTTAATGCATTTTATATGTTATTTTTATTATTTTGTAAATTTCTATCTCGTTTAGATGTGAATTTAAACTGTTAAACATATTTTTATGAAATAAATATTAAATTTAGTACGATATGCTTTATAAAAGATTTGTAAAATAATTTGTATTTACTGATATATAAATTTTTCACATATTTTGAATTAGTTAGTAGTTTTTTCTGTTTTCAACTACAGTTTTTCATAAACATAATCATTTGCTTTATTACAATAAAAATTAAAAAAATCATTTCGAAGAACAATGAAATCAAATTAAAATTATAAATAAAAATAAATCGTAATTATACGACAGACTTTTCAAGCAAAAATGATAACAAGTTAAATAGTAACAGGATTTTAATACTTACTGGCATAAACCCTAGTATAGAAATTTCGGCTTGCCGCAAAAATATTGTAAATTTTATTATAAATAAAGCGTATTTTAAAGCAATCAATCATAAAAAAACGCATTTTCTCTGTTTTTTATATGATGCAATTTTTTTCTAATATCATATTAATTCAATTTATACACATATTTTTTTTTAAACATGTGAAAATCACTACTTGATAGACTAATAACATAAATCTGCAATTTAGATAATAGAAGGCTCAAAAAAATTTTTTAAATAAATTTTAAATTTGTCCTAAGGGATAATCATACTGGTTTGATAAAAACAAACCAACAAATATTATTGTATAGACACAGTTCTTAGTCTTATAATTTGAATAGAATATACTTTATCGGATGCTGATACATTTTGACTTGATTAGCGAAAGTAAATGTAAGTTATCAAAGAAATTTTTTGTATAAGCAAGTTAATCTAAAATATCATGACCGTATCATAACAATATAATTTTTAACATACACTTAATACAATAAATTTTATTTTTTTATATTAAATAAAAATACAATTCACCTGGCAAAAAAAGTCGATAATTACTGCCCAGTCAAAAATCTTAACTAAAATCTAATTTGTATATTCCC
The DNA here is from genome assembly GCF_057557595.1 of Rhyacophila brunnea. Classification (NCBI taxonomy): domain Eukaryota; kingdom Metazoa; phylum Arthropoda; class Insecta; order Trichoptera; family Rhyacophilidae; genus Rhyacophila; species Rhyacophila brunnea. The sequence goes on along the minus strand of NW_028233362.1, from coordinate 815,244 downwards.
TTCTATTATCTAGTTCATAATATAATTTATTTTAGGCTTTATGCCTTTTTTTCAATTTACAGCAGCTAGTTTTCAAATCTATAAGTACCTAGAAAGAAATTATAAGAAATTTAAATTTTAAATAGTAAAAAACATATATTGTATAGATTATAGATTTTCTAAATTCTTTTAAAAAAATTAATTCTAAGTTTTAACACAAAAAAATAGCGCCTGTTTTGTAGATCTATTTTAAATTTTAACTTTAAAACAGAGTTTACCGCATATATGTCAAAATAAAGCTATGTATCTAAATTTTTGTATACTTTTTAGTATTAACTGCTAAGAGAACATTGCATCTACATTTTTTTCGTTCATAAATGTATTTAAAAAAATACACGTAACAGTATATGAGCATTCATTCACATCGAAATACTAATACACGGAAGCTTCAGTTAAAAGCCAAACTATAACTAAAAAATCTGTGTATAGCACATAATTTATATAAATTTAGTCCACTCAAATCTCGCATTCGCGTTACATCTCTATGATTTGTTCTTATATCCGAAACCAATATAATTATTGAAAAATCTATAAGCTATAAGTTTCTATCTTTTATTGTGTTTTGTAATAGAATGATATGTCACTTAATGTTTACTTGATATCAATTCAAAATATTTAGTATATTTTGAATATATAACATTCTAAAGTATTATAGGCGTTTTTTGTATTTATTTGTTATGTTTAACATTATTTCTACGATAAATACAGATTTAAAAATAAGGATAGTAGAAATCCGATCACATATTTGGTGAAAATCATAATTTTTTTAAATAGAAACCATACAAACCGAATGAGCGTGTTAGATAAAAGCATACATTCACACCAAAATTGAAAACAGCGGAATTTATTCCTTTTTTGGTTAAAGCAAAAATTAATTATACATTAAATTTTTTTAAGAAGCCGTGTTACTTTACGTTTTTTATTTGAAATAAAGTCGAATTTCATGAATTTTATAAATTATCTTGTGTATATAGTAGAAGACGGATAATAATATTCTTGTTGGGAGTGAAAACATGGATAAATTTCATCTGACGGAAATGTTTTAGTGCGTAATTTATAACACTACGATAAAGCCATCAATTCTTATATATAATACAAAATATTTTGAGTGCAGAAAAATTAAAACAGATCATCTATCATAAAGTAGGCACAAAATTTTTAGCTATATGACAGCACAAAATTTTTATGCACATAATACTCCAAAATCTTTGCGGTTAGAAGAAGATTAAAAATATTAAGAAAAGCAGATTTTCCATTTTTGATGATCTATAAAATGGAGTATTATTAAAGATAAAGAATCAATATAAAAAAATATTTGCATCGTTTTATTAATAATTATTACTTAAATGAACATTTAAGATAATTTACTAATACTGTAATATATACCAGCACAAATCAATACATTTTTTGGGGATCATAGTTAAAGACGGCAGAAAGTAATATTTTTGTGTGTTCCTTATGCAAATTTTATTTTATGTATTGAAAATAAACACATAAAAGATAATGCATTTATATATTAGTGGTTATTATAGTGGATTAATCGTCTTTCTTTAAGATAATTGAATATAATTTTTTGAAATCAATCAATCATTGTGTCTATTACAAATAATAAACACAAAAAATATTTCATAAATAAAATATATCTTCTATAAAATTCAAGAATTCTATTTTATAATGATCGGTATAAATAATTTAAAATGAATTGTGATGCATGAACTTAGGAAACCATATTGGTCTTATATTACTTGATAAAATTATAAAAATAGCGATATATCTTAAACATTAAACCTTTATAGATCAATATACTCCTTAGCGCCTCTATCAGAAATAAATAAAAAATTATGGTTAAATGCATATAATTAGCGGATATCGTTCAATAAAAACATTTATAAATAGATGGGTAAATTGTCATTATAGATTTTATCTATTTAAAGGTTATCAGCATTTTGAGAATATTGCACAACTCCTTAATGCATCTTTTAACAATCATCCTTGATCTATCTTCATAAACTGCACTTTTTCTCTCAAATATGATGAATTCAAGTGTCTTGCAGAGTGTGAGAGCCTGCATATATGCTTCTACACCGTCCGGGATTTCTAACTCTTAATAGAATAATAGTTAATAGTGATTTTACAAAAGAACTTTTATATACTATAAATAATATTAGAAAACAAAAACATAAATTTTTGGTACATGAGAATGCATAAATTAATTTTAAAATTTAAGCGTATATAAAACATAGATTTTTTATATGACTAAAATGCCACTACACAGGTTTATATTAAATTGTATACAAGCCTTTGAAAATACTCTAGATACAATACAAAAAGTGTATTACAAGCTTTAGAGAAATATCTAAATTTTTTAAAGAAGGCTAAAATATAATATCTGTTTTTAGCATGATAGAACATCTATCAATCACAAAAAACATTGGAAATAACGGTTTAAATACACGCCACAAATTTGTTTGCCAAATTAATTAGCACACATATTCTTGAGTAAACTTTTACCGGAATTATTTTATGGAATATTTGGCTTAAGTTTATTTTTATGGTATATATTGGTGATCCTATTTGATTCAGAGTAATTAATTTTGGTATAAATCTGTAAACAGCATTTGTGCTCTTTCTATATGCTCATGAAGATGATTTATAATATATGAATTTTTTAAATATAATTGTGCTGTTTTGAAGATGCCTATACAACTGTCTTTTTTAGCATTTAAAATTTTTTTTATATATAGTTTTTAGGATATTTCGTATCATATCAAACAAACATTTTTTTTGAATACATGTAGCACTTGCAACTAGCGTAGATATTATTAAATACGCTTTCCTATATATTTTTATATTTTTTTAGAACCTAGAGCTATGAGATAAATTTCTATAAATATACATGTGAATACATCAATTTGAATTTTTTTAAATCTAAACAGCTTTAATCACGTTTTTATATTGCAAATCTCAGTCATGATTTAATGTGTATTAGTTATATTTGTGAAATTTAGAATGTTTTTCAGATGGCACAATATTTACTTATAAACTATGAGTGCTAATCTTTAACGTTTTTTATACAAGAAATTTTTAGTTTTCTTTTAATTCTAGCTTTTTTTTGCAATTTATGTAGAAATTTTTAATTTTTTTTTATAATACAAAAAAGATCTTGATCTATATTCATTTATTTTTGTGTGCAAAGAATGAATATCAATATATATTATATATTAATTTGAAATAAGTGCACAAAATAACAAAACACTATATTTTAAAACTATAACAAACAGATAAATATATGATCTTTTCGTACAAAATTTATCAAAGCATTAGATTTTTGCCTATATTTGTGAAGGTTAATACATAATTACTTATTTTTCGTTATAATTTTTTTCTATATATGAAATATTATTAACCTTAGACGTGTGCAATAAGGTTTTTTTGGATATTTATAGTATTAATTTTTTTATGTACCAAAACAAATTAAACGGGTCGGTGATATAAAAAAATATTAAAATGCTATATATATTTGTGATTATTATTATTTTAGTATGTATCAAATATTTTTTTGTTTATGGCTTGTGATATAGAATATTTTCTAAAAAAAAATCGATAAATTGATTAATTTAGCATAAAAAAAATAAAAGAACTTTTTGCGAGTTGCTTTAAACTAAAAAATGAATGGAATTTTAGTAGAATAGTATACAATGGCAATTAATATAAACTGGTAAAACAATGCAAGATCTGCATTCTATAAAAAAAACAAACCAATTATTTAAATAAAATTAAGGATTAAATAAATTATATATAAATAACTTATAATTGGTAAATTTGTTTGTAAAGATATTTATGTGACCTTAATATAAAAAAATGTCGGATTTTACCATATAAAAAATAACTTACTGTGTAATAAATTCTAAAATATGTATAGCCTTTTTTGATTATATTTGCGACTCCTGGCCACTCTACGAGTCCGGATTTAATTCTAAATATTATATTACTTCAAAAATTATTTTGAAATTACATTTTTAAATAACAATCTATGACACTAAATTGTTTTCAGTATGGAATTTTCAGATAGATTGGTACTTATGTCAACTAGTAACGGTAAAAGAATAATTTATTATTTGTTAAAAACATTTTCATTAATGATTGTTTTCTAATCCAATGCATATATGCATCTAAACACCGTCATACACACATATCAAAATGTAGGTTTACAATAATATGCCCTATATTTATAAATATGGATTCTTCTGTCTATTTTGCACTGAATATGAAACCCAGATAAGCATATAAAATGTGCCTTCGCTTTTACCATAAATTGTCTTTATATTATCTCTTATACCATTTATATAGATTATACATGTATCAGACTGAAATTCATTGAAGCCACGATTGAATCGGTTTTTAAGTTTCTTGATTTAGTCATTATTCATCAGTTAGCGCAAAAGTTGCAGATAATATTCGTTTACTGTGTTTATGATATTCTAAATGCGTGGTTGCTATTTCCCACTAATTATTGGATATCAGACCAAATTATGAATTCAATGTAAGCACAAATTATGAAATCTATTTAAACCATAATATAAATTGTTAACACTAAATAACAACATTATATATTGATACTGTGGGATATAACATATTTCCAGATCTTTTGCTAAGCTAATCAGGCTAATTTATACTACAAAGGGTAACTTATATCTGAAATTTAAATTCAAATTCGATGTATTTCTTAGTTAATTTAGTATGATGCTAAAACGTAAAACGCTTTTAAGGAATATTGATGTAATATTTGTGCAAAATAATGGAAATATAACAGTTGGTAATTTGATTTGATAGAAACTCTATTCAATAAATTCTTGCGCAATTATATCCATTACCCCTGAAAATACATCATAAATATAATTGTCTTATTTGTTTGAAATTATAAACTTTTCTAGAAGAACATATTTTCATATTTGAAAACGATCGCTCAAGCAACCTAAATTGAAGATACTACTTTCGTTTATTATCACTGTTCGTCACGTAAATATATAATTCAACTAAAATCTCAAATACAGCATGATTTTATAGAAAATTCTTTTGTCGGCTACTGCGTGATTTTATATTATTATAAGGGTATATAAACTATTCTTATTATTTTATGGGTTAATTTTCTTTTTATCGATTTTATATATTTAGACGTGTTCAGCGTGTTGGGAATATTTCACAACTCCTTGATGCATCTTTTGATAACTTCCCCTGATCTATCTTCATCAACTGCTCTTCTTCTTTCAAATGAGATGAGTTCAAGTGTCTTGCGGAGTGTGTGAGCTTGCATGTATGCTTCAGCTTCGTCCGGGATTTTTGACTCCTTAACATATTTTTTATGATATTTTGTGACCACCCGATCCCAAGTCATCACATATGGTATTATTCTTGTTTTACATTTGTAAATTAAACCAATTTCATTTGCTAAGATGTCATATTTCCTATATTTTTCATTCTCAACTTCAGTCAAGTTATCAAGGCTCGTTATACCTATTTCGATCAGCGTAATCATATTTTCTTTTTTATCGTATAGAAAAATATCAGGTCTATTTTGTTTGATTAAAATATCTGTTTTAATTCGGGTATCAACTTTTATTTCTGCATTTTCGTTTTCGCAGATCTCTTGTACTGAGTGAGTTCTGATCTTTTTAGTATTACTATATTAAATATTTATAAAAAAGGATAATAATATTAATTAATTCACGGAAAATAATATGATGTTTAATTGCACAATTTTGTAAATATTTCATATTATTGCTTTCTTTAGAAGAAATGAACATAAAATCACCAATAAACTACTGCGTTTGTTTATTAATAATTTAAACTGCTGCATTTTGAGCTATTGTTGTCATTAGACGCATTCTAATATAAAAACAGATTATATGCGCAATCATCCAAAAAAAACCACATCATTTAAGAAATGAACTAGGTCACGGACTTGGAAGTATAGAAAAAAAATCTAATAGATTCTCTGCCGGCTACTAAAATTAGCTATAAAGAAAAAGAGGTATATTTCCAGAAAATTAAAAATGCTAAAATTTAAAAAAAAAACGCGGCACTCCTGGCATTTAAAATGAATTTTTGATGAAGAAATGCAAAATTAAAAAACCTTATCTACCAGATCTCTAATAGTAGTAAAAAGTGTTTAGACTGTCTAATTTATTTTAAAACGCTACACAAAAACACTTCAACGACCCATAAAATAGATCGCTTGAAATACTAGCATCTTCATTTCAAGTATAATATAGATCGAAAGTACCTTCAGAAAGTATAGCTTAAGTTTTATACTGAACTGAAATATTTTCTTTTGTTTAAGAATAAGATTCCCACCCTAAAACTTCTTTAAAAACCGTCAACCAACTACATAGTAGATTAAGAAAAGGCTTAGTCATGAGTATACAAGAAGAAACAACGACTATAAATCACTTAAATAATGTTAGTACAAAAAAAAAATACGTAACAACCCGTATTAGAAATAATAGAAAAAGAATTCGTGGAAATTAACATAGATACAAGAATACAACAAAACTCAAATTTATATATAAAAGGCTAAATATTTTTGCATATAATAAAAAAAGAACCTATCTTTCTTATCTAAATTGGTGTAACTAGAATTGATAATATAAACATATTGAGGAAGAAAAATATGGAAATTATGATTTCCTAGTATATAGACCGCTATAGATGTACATTACAAGGCAAATACAAATCCATATTTTATAACTTGGGATATGCGGTGATACAATATCGATAAATAATACCATAAGAATTAAAAGCTACGAATGCTGTCGTTGCATACTTACAAAACTTTGCAATGAAAATGACACATTCAATATAGAGTGTCCAGTAGGACATAACAAGATGAAAGTTAAATACGCTATATGCACAGAAAATCAAACAAGTTGTGCTCTGAATAAAAAAACGTTAATAACTATTTTTTTGGACCTAAAAAAAAATACATTCTGGTGTATGCTCTGTATGTCATCCTCAAGGTAGATAAACAATATAAATCATATATATTTTTAATATTATTGTGTAAATTTTATATTTTTGAGGCCTATCTCTTTTAAAAGCTTTTTATTGTATTATTTAGTATTAGCTAATTTGAATTACAACTAATATAATTTGTGATGGAACTTTAATATTGCTTATAGAAAAGTTAATTAAGTATACTCACAGCCCTACTATCTCATTCGTCTAAATTTGTGATATTTATATTGAGATCTTATAAATATACGTGTTTTCAAAAATTTTGTGTTTTATATACACTTATGATTTAGCATTTATTTCGAGCTAAAAAAAATTGTATTTTATATAAGATGAGCATATTATCCCATACTATGAAACTTGATACATAAGCGCATAAACTAATTAATATAGAAAATTCTTTTGTGAGAATTATAATTTTTTTAGCTTACAATTTCTAACAGGATTAAATTATATATGCTAATGACTCCCCTTCCTTTGATGCTATAAAGTTTTTATTTTCATCATAAACACAAATTACCAGTCTTTCATAGGATAATCTGATTCTTTTTGAATTACAGAAATTAAATTTTTCTGCTATATTCTTTTTTGTAATTTTTTGAAAGTTAGCCTTCTGATTAATCAAGATGCAAATATGAAATCAACGTGTTTAAAAAAAGATTTATAAAAATTTTTCCTGATTTTTCTTCGTTTGAGCCGTTATAAGATTATTCATGCAGAAGTTCTGGCTAGTATGATGTTTTTATGTATTCTTCAATTTTTTTGCTTCTATTTTTCTAAAAACATATTGTTATAAAATATAAACCAAATTTTAGATTCAATTTGGCTTGGCGATTCTTTATAATTATAAATAAATTCTTTCTGTTATTAAAATCATGAATTTCGTATTGATTATATATGGTGCGAATACAATTGATTTGCCTTTTTGAAACGTAAATTTATGTATTTTATTTCTAATTACATATAAATCATATTTTTATTATCCAATCGAGATATTATTATGCTCGATAGTTTGTCTAATACGTGTTTTTTCCCCACCTCTATTTTATTTATAGCTATTTTTCTTTTTGATATTCATTTAAAATGGTAAATAATTTATTTATCTAATGGTCATTTATTCTATCAGAACTAATGCTACATTGCATTCTTTCCAACTTTTCTTCTTTATATTACAGTTTTTTATTTAATTGCTGGATATAAAAAAGATTTCTTTCCTAATATGACTTTTTTATATATTATGCATCTAAGCTAATAATCTTGTTTTTGAGCAATAATATAAGAGTTTATAAGCGCATATATCTAAAAGTAAACTGAATTTACTTTATTCTTACTGTTAAGAAGATTTAAGCTCAATTTGAAGTCTTTAATTCATTCCACCCCAATTTTAGTTGTAATTTGCTGTCTATAGACTAATGTACATTCTCCTATGATATAAATGATATGCAAAAAATAACATAATATTTGGTTTTCGAAGCATTTAGTGTATTTTAGAATTGCATCTGTTTTAATCCGAATTCGACAAGAAGCTATTGTAAAAAGGATGAATCTGCATTATAATACAAAGCGTTCTGTGATGTAAATATCACAGTAAACCCAATTTGCAACAAAACATTTTTTAGCATTAAATATAGATTATTTATAAACAGAAAATCAACTCTGAATTTTAAAATATACGTTTATATCTATAGTTTCTATAGGAGTTGATTTTTTGCTCAAAAGATAATATATGCAATAGAAAGATATTTTTAACATGGGTGAGTATCTTACGATTTTTTTTTTGGATTTTATATATTAGAAAAATTATAGCTCAGAATAAAATTTTTTTATATAAAAGAAATAATTTTAGAAAACTAGAGTTTCTAATTTTTTTGCGTTCAATTCAAGGCTTATTAATACCTAAAAATGTGAAAAGGCAAAAGAATTTTTTTTTGCTATAAATAAAAACAAAAAAAAATTCGAACCATATTTCTAATAGCATAAAAATACGTATTTGTGCTTAAAATTTTATACAACTCTAAATTAGTCTAATGAAACATTGCGTAATATTCAGTGGTTATCGCTTGTTTACCTATTTGCGGCAAAAGAAATGTATCGCTTTGCTATAATTTTCATGTATATTTAAAAAAGCAATGCGAGAAAGAAGTTTTAAAACTTGATCTATTATGTTGTGTATGGTATATATAGACAATTACTAAGATGCTGTCTTTATGATTTGAATAATTGAGTATCAGATTAATATAAAATCTTATATAATATCTGTTACTAATTTAGAAACAAACTTATAAACTGCGTTTTAGTTCACTAGCTTTTAATAAATTGTACATTTGACAGCTCAGTACCTTAGAAAGGTTCTAATAGCTAGGGAAGCCGAGTTTACTATTATAATATTTTTAAAAACGGAATCTTTGATAAAAAAATTAAAAATTGGAGATTATTCTATCTACATGATTTAATTGCATACTATGTGGTCGCACTTATAAAGATAAAATATGATAGAATATAGGTTTTAAAAAAAAGATAAACAGTTCAAAAACATACCTCCTAATACATAAGAATCCTGTTAATCCTATTTTTGCAAAAATATTTTATATAATCGTAAATATAAAATTCGCATTTCATATGAATAACAGGGAATTAAACAGCTAGAAGCATACAATCATATGTCATACTAAAATAAAAAAAGATTCCGTGGATTTTAATATAAATTTTGATTTTAGGCTATAAAACTATGAATAAACGATTTTAAGATGAATTAATTGAGCTGATGTAAACTTAGAATCCTTTTGGAACATAAGATTGATAATGAATAAAAAAACTGTGTGTTATTCATAAAATCAAGAATTTAGTAGAAACTACGCGGAAAGTTGCCTTGAGCAAATAAAACCTAAGATAAAGAAAGTACAACACATGAAAAATAATATATTTATAATAAAATTTATTAGTCTTTTAAATCATAAAACACATTCTAAAATCTACGATACAAATAATTGCAACCAAGCACACTTAGAAAAACAAGTTAAGGTGCATATATTTGACCAAATTTAATAGTTATATTTATAAAATTTATAAAATACACAATCTGCTTATATAAGAAAAGTGGTGAAATGACAGGTTAAAAGTTATATAGACTTTGGTACTATCACTATATCTTATATTTTTATTTTCTTTGTGTAGTTTTATTTTATTGTAATTAATTATTCAGGCTTTTAAAAGCCATTAGCGTAATATTATAATGCTTTAATAAGATTAATTTTATTTAAAATATATATTTTGTATTAAGTATGTGATGAAAAATTTTTAACTTGTTTTTGTAATAATTATATTTTTGAATTCGTTTTAATAGTCTGATTAAACGAAATTTTTTTCTGAAATCAGATTTTTTCTTATTTAGATATAATTGTGCAAAATGTATTTTTATTTTTGAAAAGTAGTATAATTGTTTTTAATAAAATATAATCCGTAAGTTATATAAATTTAAATAACTGAAAAAATAATAAATTAAATTAAGATTTACAATTCTTCCCTAGGAAGTTTTCACTTTTGATGAAAAGACTTTCACTGTTACGTTCTGGTTTTTTATTATTTGACTGCAAATTATTTTTATATAAACCGTATGATAGTGTATATACAAAAAAGACAAAATATTTAGCTAAATTTGAGTTTAAATTATTCCAGGAATTTTTAATCTAGTAAAAACTTATATTAACTGATAAAGTACATTCAATTATTTAAAACTATGCAATATTTTTTGTATACAACTATATAATTGTTTTTAAACTAAAAATATAGGGTTTTGCTTCATAGATAATGTACAAGGAAGGTTTTAATAAAACAATAAGTGCATTTACAGCTATCAAAATAAGAAATGTTATAATCGGGAACGATCTTTTTAAACTATAATATCTTTATTATATTTCTATCACAAAAATACGTTTTTAAGGCTAAAATATAAATTAAACCCTGAAAAATATAATCACAAAGCAAGCATTTTAATGTATATATAATAAATGGAGAAAGAACACACCTTCAGCATAATATATACCTTTTTATCAACCATTACGTATGTATTCTATGCATTAGATTAATTATGGTGGACTAGAATGAATGTTTTATGGGCAAAATAAAAAATAAACAATTGCATCGCAAACTCATTATCATTCCCAACGACTTGATCATTTAGATGGTTGTATCTTGTAGGTACGTAGAAGCGGGCAATAAAAATATAAGTGATGAGTATTATTGTGATTCTTTATGGATAGGAATAAGTTTTTCTGGAAAAAAATGAAGTATAAATATTGTGATAAGGCAGATAAAAATGATTTACTTGGAAATTAGATGTGAAAGAAAATTCTGTCGTTTGTTCATACAGGCACATAACGAAGTTTCAAGATAAGAATTCAGTGTGTTCGTAAGAAAATTCGACTCTATAATACAAAGAAAATCGAAAGAAACTATCTCAATAAAAAATATTTATTTTTTTATAAATTGAAAATTAGAAATAAATGAACATCATACTCCAAAAGAAGAAATAGATACCCTTGTGTATTATAAAAGGAAACCTGATCTGAATAATGGAAACAATAAAAACTTATATTGAGTCTTTATTAAGAATACTACATAAATATCTTTTTTTCAAATTTGGTTCAGAAATATTTTCGTTTTCCGAAATCCCATAATTCGTGTAAAATAAGTTGGCAGTATAACTGAAGAAGGAGCACCACACAAGAAATATAATCTAGTAAAACATACTAGTTCCTAAGTCTTGAAGAAAAGATTGCGTTAAAGGGGAATTTAATATTTTTTGACTGAAAAAGCACCAAAAAAAAAATTGTTTTATAGAGCAACCAAAATTTAAGCTATAAAAATATAATAACTTAAAAACCAATTAATATATTATTAGAAAATTTAAAAGTAATTTTTTTTATTGGAAATGAGAAATGCCTATAAAAATATCAATAAATCTTATGAAAATTTTTTCTCTATAATTTTTAGCTTCCTTCTGTTAAATGTTCATTTTTTGCTGTCTAAAAATTAGTAAATGCCAAATATAAGACAATAAAATGAGTTTTTTAGTCTAATGTTTATATAATATAATATATAGATATAAGTGCTCGAAGAAAATTAAATCATGTGCCTAAAATTAATCCTATTATTTGTGAGATATTTGAAAGATTGTGATACTTTAAAATATTGATAATCTTTTGAGAAATCCAAAAATTATATGAATTTAAAAACACAGATGATATTATGAAATTTATAAAACTTTCTAAAGATCAAATGCAACACATATGTACACGAAATTTATCTTTCATTACATTATGAACCTAATTTTAGATCATTTTTATGCAAAAAGTAGACCTTTTTGTCATTTTGGCTTCTTTCCATACACAAATAAGATGTCTTTTTATAATTCAGGTTCTAATTTTATGGCGTAGATTATATCTGCATTTTGTATATATTATTAGTTTTTGCAATTATTGTAGTAAAAATCATTTTGGTTAGCTCATAATTAAATTTCAGGGGAAATATGTGAAACTATCATTATTTTAATAATTAATATTATATTTAGTGGTTGCGCAAGACACTTGAACTCATATCAATTGATTAAATAAGAGCTGTTGTCGAATGCACAATAAGAAAAAGTGTCAAAAAATATATTAATAAGTTGTCATGATTTCTAATAGACTGACAATTTCAGTAGATAGAATTCACAAAAGAAAAAACTTAGCCCATAAATAAAAAATTTATTGGACAGTTTGCCTTTTATTAGCGTACATTTATGTGCATCTGTTTGATATTTTAAAAAAATTTAGGATATCTCTATTAATTTTATTTTTAAATAACAATTAAAGCTATTTATTTCAATTTTTGAATTGTGTCTTGAACTCTTATTTCAAATTTTTTTTTAATAGCTGTCCTTTTAGTATTCAGAATCAATTATATCTGATATTATATGCAGATTTTACACTTAAAATAGCACCTGCAATTTAATCCACTAAATTTTTTTTTGCTGAAATTGTCATGTAGTTGATCTTCTGAATGAAAAGAAAACAATTCTATAGCTTTTCAACGGCTTTCAATAATAACTTGTGTGAGAATATTAATCTCGGTCTTATATAGTAAAATTATTTAGGAAATCAACTTTATATATGTGAAAATTGTGAGTAAGGTTTTTAAATGGCATTTTGTACCATATTAGCGTTTCAATACAATCTCAGTATACTTATGTATGTTATCATAATTTTTTGCCTAAAAATTATTATACTCCAAAATTATGATTTTTATAAAAAAATAATTTTACTTTAAAAATAAGCTGCTTATATTACAGCTATAGTTAATCTTTTTTTTGTTTAAACATGTTTACGACCAGAACTTACTTACCTCAGTACCTTTAAATATAATAAAATATATTATGACTTCTTTAATTGAACAAATAAAAAAACTTATGGGGTTTTTTTCATATTCTATGTGTAGATTTCGCAAAGAAAACATTATTTATTTGCATTTTTTCTCATTCTTTTTCATACATACACAATTCGTGCTAATCCTATATTTTTTTTCTTGGTTTTACAAAAATCCACTTAGTGTGCCGATGTTATTTTATGGCTATAATATTGCAAGTTAAAAGGTATTTTATTCTAATTAAAATTCCAAAATATATGGTGAATGTATAATCTCAATGCTTAATTAATCATATTTAAATAAAAAAAAACTCTAATTTTATAGAAATGCCTTAATAAAAATTAACATCTGTAGAAAGGTGTTAATGCGATAAATATTCATAATTTAATTACATTGCAATTGATTTAAACAAAACCTTTACTTTATTCCATACATGCGCACAAGATCTTAACATAGGATCTATAACACGTGAAATAGTCTACGATTTTTATTATTTTTGGAATTATATTCCTAACTTGATTTTAAATTTTCTATATATTTGGACATATACCCTATGGTCGGCTTCTCTATTTTAATTTTTAAATCTTTTATATTCATCTAATAATGGGACTTTTTAATGCTAAACTTTTTTTTTTATTATTTATAAATTGCTTCATTCGTATTTTTGTGATATTTATTTATTATACAATTTAGAAAATTTCAAAAAAAAACGATAAGATTGCCTTAGGTTTAATTTCTGATTTAATACTAGTATACTTGCAGAATAGTCCTATGATTTTTTATGATTATATCCATAAGAATTAATATAATTTAAATGTGTATTTCTTTAATTTTTTTTCTTTGAATTTAAAATTTCACTCGGTTCCCTTTAATTTTTCGTTTCATGTTTTTTATTATCGTTACTGAGTATCAAATCGTAATTATCTATATCGAAACTATCTTCAAGAAATTTATCCTTCTTTGAATCCTTTCTATAGAGGTTATTAACATCAAGTTCAATTTTCTTCTTTTTTTCGACTGACATAATATCCTTCAAATAATCTTTATCGTAGCAACAATTTCCAAGTGCGTTTCCAAATTGCCTAAGTGCTCTTTTAAAAGCATCAGTGGCTGCTTCTTTTTTAGCCTTTTCATACGCATCTGATTTTCTACGCGAATTTTCGGCGGATCCAAATCCTATATCCTCTCTAAAAGTACCATCTTTTAAAATAATTCTTGCACTTACACTGACGCCCACAGAAAAGGATTTCTTCTCTGTTTTATTTCAAAGTAATCTATTGTGGTCGATTTGATTTCTGTTGACCATCCATTGAATCCGAATATTTGGTTTGCAAGACTCATTATAAGCCAGCCTTCCACATATGAAAGTTTCATGTTGCCGTATCCTTGTCTGTAAGAAATATATTGTGGCCATGGTTTTTTCTCTAAACTTCTTGATATCTTGTCTAATTCCTCCTTTTTCCATTCGGATATCTTTTCTTCCGCCAAAATTTTTTAAATTCAATGCTGGGATTGAATATATTTTGGATTCAGTCCATAGAAGAGTGATTAGATGATTGATTATGTAAATATTTATGGGTCCATCATATTGAAATATCATGGCTAGAAAAATTTTATTATAATATATGGCATACAAATATTTATATCTGATTTCAATATCGAAAAATATTAGCTAAAAAATTTGTGTTTAATAAACCTTTAAATCCAGAAATGGCTATTTCTGAATTTTTTCGGCTAGATACTTTTTTTAATAAACTATATTTGAAAAAATTAATTCTTTGGCTAAAATATATATAAAAAATACTATTATATTTTCAAACGCAAGACACTCGAACTCATCTCATTTGAGAGAAGAAGAGCAGTTCATGAAGATAGATCAGTTTAAGGTTTCAAAGGATGCATCAAGGAGTTATGCAATATTTCCAATGGGCTGAATGCGTCCTAATAGATATACATGATAAAGATAAATTTATGTTATAAATAAAAAATAAATATATTTTCAAATGTACTGGTTTTCTTGTAAAATGCATTTTGTGTTTACTTTTTTGTTTTTACGTCTATTCCCAAATAAAATATTTTTGATAATTATTTTTTAAAGTGATAAATTTAACTTATAACATTTTATTCTTTCCTTAATGGTCCTATAGAGACAAATTAAATCTTTCGGTCAAATAATAATCTAGTGACATCAATATTTATTTCTTAGAAACATTACGCATATAAAATTAAATTTGATCAGATTTTTAAATAATTTACGTTTTTCTGTCTTACATTTATGCATCAAGTATTTTTTTATAAATAATTATATTTTTTTTAATGGTTTTAAGGTATTTTAGCTAAAATCACAATTTATATAAATTTAATTATAATATGTTGTGTATATTTTCTTTATTAATCTAAATGCGCTAAAATCATGCATTTAAAAATTTTTATCAAATTAGAAGCACATGATAACGATATTTTTTCAAATAAAATAATATATCGAGTTAATCTTAATTTTGAGTTTGATATAAAACCATGTTAATCATCAGCATAAATCAAAATTATTAATCTATAGCATTAGTGTGCTCGAAGAAACTTACTTTTTCGTGTCGTATACCATAATATTGTAAAATTATTATGTCACCAAAATGACATAATTTATTTTGATTAAATATTTTAAAACAGAAAAAATCTATTTTTGAAAATATTTATGTCACATATAATAGGGAGTTATTTATAATATTTTTATCCTCGAAAGATATATTAAAATAAAAAAATTACAAAAAAAATAACCGCTGAATATTCCCAGCATATAAATAAATCGGTATATGATGATTTAGAATAAATGGATAATAAAAGAATAAATATTATTATATTTTTATTGTTTGAAATAAATAATATAAGTTTTTTGGTGAATCCAATCTTCAAATATGTAGTTCATAAGATTCTACAAAAAATCGCATATCAATTTTTAGTTTTATTTGCTCTTGTTCTTCTCACACGTCGTAAAATGTGATGAAGTGGCAGCATAATTAAAATAAAAATACCATAAAAAACTCGAAGTCACAAACCTATACGAGGCATACATCTAATATATATAGGATAAAAAAATCCTTGAAATAATAAGTATTGAACAAGAGGTGGTATCGAAGAGGATATATCTCAGGATAAAGATATTATCTGCCCATGGAAAATCAATCATAAATGCTTGATTGAGAAATTTTAAATTCCAATACAAAATTAACCAATAAATGCAATATAATGAATATTTTTGTTGTACCAAAATTTTACAAATATTTTAATGTGCTGTAATTTTCTAGATGCAAATCATAATATTCAAATGGGAAAAAACTACTCGTATTCATTTTTTTATATTCATTCGAATAATAATACTGGAAATGTATAAAAAGAATTAGTATTATTCCATCAATTCGCCGTTTTATTCTTTAAATTTGTTGCTATAGTACAGGGCGTAAATGATGCTTAATTTACAATTCTGTTAATGTAAAATTTATATTAAAATATATATTAGTTTGTTTAAAATTTCCTCATTACAATTTAAAATGTTAGAAATCCTTATTTTATTTTTAAGTGGGCTATGTCAATAACAGTGGTATAAAAACCATGCGCTTTTTTGTATTTATAGTATTTGAGGAGAGATCTGCAATGAATTTTACTCGAGCTTTAATATACGACATTATATGATAGAATATAAAAAATTCATAACAATATATGCTTTTTATAATTCCTTTTTGATCGTAAAAATTAAAAAAGTAATGGTTATTTATATAGATTTACATTATGTAACAAGGATAGCCTTTGATTTTTTCTACTATTTGTAAAATCATTAATAATCAAAGATTTTTTCTTGCACAGAATTACATAAGTATTTTTTTTAATTTTCATTTTTTTTATTGAAGAATGTGTAAACAAAATTCTGCAAAAAATTATGAACTTTTTGGTTTTATTTTATATCTTAATTTATTTTTAAATTTTTTCATTTCGGATGAAAAAATATTAAATTTAAGCATTAAACTCATTTAATAAAATATAAGAAATTTAAAGCCATACAAAAGCACCTAAAAAAATAGGATACTATAATATAAAAAGAAATAAAAGTGATCTTGTTTATATATTACAATTCTGTAATCTTATATGCAAAAGTTATTTAAGATAAAGGTTTTTAATAATGTATCATATAAAGACCTTATACTTTATGTGTGGAAGAAGTGAATTACATATTTAATTATACATTATAATAAGATTAGATTATTTACACTTATTGAATGTGATATGAAAAATGTTGAAATTTCGATCAATACACTATTATTAAAAAATTTATATTTTTGTAGATTTAAATTTTATTCTTTGTAAGATTCTGATTTTTAAGCTATTTTTTTTTCCTGAAGTATTTTGAACTATAGAATCTATTAAGTTTATTTTACGTGAATTTTTTCTGGTATGATTCCCCTAAAAAGTCAATATTGTGTTAAATATAATGATATAAAACAAATAGATGCACAAATGGCCTTGTTTTCTATATTTTATTTTAAAATACCAAATATAGTGGGTCTATTGTAGTTATTATCGATCAAAAAATATTGATTTTGAAGCATATTATTTTATAGTTCTGAATTTTTTTAATTAATACTGTATTCTGAAAAATGACATTTTGCAACGGTAACTAGAATACAATCGATGCATACATATTTAAAGCAGCATGCAGATGTATTATAAATGGATTATATATGGTATAATATTGATACGTATCTCAATAATCCTTTCCAGTACACTAGTATCATAATTTTTGTTGTCGTGTTAACAAAATATGCTGAAAATGATGTTCATTGGGACAAATTAATGATCTAATAAAAATGATATAAGCCATTTTGACTGATTTACAATGATTTTTGTCTTTTGATGAAGAAAGCATATATTTTTGTGCATTAGGAATAGATTTTATAGTTATGACATGGATAACATGGGGAAATATTATGATTATCGCATAATTTATTTTTCACAATTTTTTTATTATAGGTTGATTTGGTTTTTAGCTATTTAATCTTAATCAAGAAAAAATTCGCAATTGTATTTAGGACTTATTCGGCAGTTTTATCTTTCTAAATTGTCATCTTTACAATCATTCTCTATCAATCTTTTCCTTTTCAGACTTATTAATTCTGCTTTCTTCCTCGATCCTAATCTTCGGCTTAATTTGCATTTCTAACTACTTAAGATACGACTTATGGCAATTGTAACCGCAGAAGCCATATTTATGACGTATGGTACTTTTTTTGTTCTGCATTTCTAGATATGTTATATTAAATGGTTATTTAAGTAAGGGCTAATATTCTATTAACTTTCAAGTTTGCTAGCCCAAAACTTTAGATTGTTCATTATTATAGATTTTCTGTGTCTTTTTTCGAGCATATCATCCTTCCATTTTTCTTAATACATCTTTTACGCTCAATACTTATACTTTTACTGTTTTTATAAATAATAATATCATTATAAATTATATTGATGCATTTTTAAAAACCTGTTTATTTTCATAATGACTTATGGTTCACGAATATTTATTCATATTATAGCTTAAAGTCAATGTTTTTATGGTATATATATAAAGTAAATCCATAGTCTGTCGACATTCTAAATATCATCAAAAAATATGTTTCTCCTCATTATAATATTATTTTATAAACGATCATAATTCTGCATTTTTTCTTATTGATAAAAAAATATACATTTTATATTATATTAAGACTTTTATTGCAGCCTATAGGCTTGGATGATATTATTTTTCTTTTCATCTCCCATTTTAAATGATATTATTAGTATTAATTATCAAATTAGGTATGTGTAGTTCGTTCGTTCTTTATTTAACGACGTAATATCTTTCATTAATCTCTTTTTAGAAAAAAATAATAAAGAAAAACCATATTTTATTGATCTTGGTTTTCGGATTATAATTTTTTCATGATTATTTTATCAGAAAAAACCTTTTAAAAATATAAAATTTTCTAGATTGTTTTTATTTTTCTATATATGGCTAATTTAGAGCATTTACTGCTTCATTGTGCGTGTTTGTATTTTATCTTCTTCTCAATATTTTCTTGTGGTTTTTTATATTAATTGGGGTTTTTAATTGAATTACACAACGTCTTTGAAATCCTCCAATTACAATATAACATTCTTAGCATATAAGATAACAAGTAATCCATACGTTATATATACTTCGAAGCATTGGTTTTTCTAATAATTAGAGTCGCGCTCGGACAAAGATATAATATTTATCTCTTTAAAGATACCGTGGTGAATATAATTGATTATTAATATATTGAAAAAAAAATATCCCAGAAAAAAAAAACTTTGATTGTATGTAATATCATTTTTTTAGTTCTAATTAAAGAAAGCTCTGTATGAGTTACCAAAATGTTTCACTACAAATAGCTTTTAAAATATTTATTACCGAATGCGCAAAAAAATATAATTTACCTTATTGGGTTTTAATATTATTTTTCGTCTTTATTGCAAATCAATAGCTATGTAATGAATTATATTCAGCATAAAAAGCTAGAGTTTTTTTATTTATGCGTTCTTTTTATTTTTATCAATTTATCTTTTGTGATGTATAAAGTCAATTACGAATATTACACAACTCCTTGGTGCATATTTTGACAAATTCTCCTGATTCATCTTCATAGATACTCTTCTTCTATCAAATGATATAAGTTCAAGTGTCTTACGAAGTGTACGAGCTTGCACATATGCTTCTACTTCTCCAGGGATTTTTTACTCCTGCACATATTTTTTATGCAAAGCTAGACATATTTATATTTTATACGTAACTAGTGATTTTCATTTTAAATAAATTTATGTTCCATTAACTGTATTCAAAACTTATATCATAAAAGCTGTGAATACAAAAATTGTCTATAAGAATATTTTCATGATTTCATGTTAAATATGTTTTAAAATCTTTTATTTAAATAATTAAAGCTCAAATTGAACATCTGCAAGGACATTGATGAATTATCCAAGTGGTAATTAATGCCGCATAGCAGCTGTAAATGCAGAAAACACGCACGGCAAAACTATTGTAAATTCATATTTCAGCATTAATCATGCACTTGAATTAAGCGCTAAAGAACTTGACTCAATTCCCGAATGCGAGGGTCAGTAATAAAAGCTATTATCGGTATGATGGGGATGTTTCCTTGTGATGGTGGTGTGATTTAGGTTGTCAAAGTCAATTCATAGAAAGTTTTTTATATATTAATCGTAAAAATAAAATTTACACTTTGATTTATTTTATCTAGATCTGTAAATCCTACACAAAAAAATAATAAGACTTGATTATAATATCTTTCTATATACTAGAATTACCCATATATTTAGCTCTTTTACTTTTATAATATGTAGTTTACTTGAAGATGATGAAATCAATGTATGAAAATATTTTTTTTAAATAAAATTTTACAATCTTAATATTGCTTCGAGAAACTTTTAAAAAGTCAAATATATATCAAAAGTAAATTTAAATGCCAAAAAAAATTAAATTTGTTAATATACAGGTTAAACATACATTTTGAAATATGCGATTGGATATTTAATGCTTTTTTTAGTTTTATTTAATGAATCAATGGGCCAATATTTTGTGAGGACAAAACTATGATAATTTTGCAAGAACAAATTTTATGTGTGCATAAAGAATATTATATGATATAATTCGTGTCTATATTCATATAAACATCCAAAAAGGCCTCTTGCGTCTTCAAAAAAAGGTTGCGATAATATATTTTAATATTAATATATAGCCGGTCAGAAGAGTACAGGGAGCTAAGGACAGGCAATGATTTACGTTGAAATGAACAGTTATCATAAAAATAAATTACATGTAACATTTTTCGACATAAAAAAAGCATTTGACTCGATCGACCACGAGTATTTTCTGTGTAAGCTTAAAAAAATCTTAACATACAAGAATGGATGATTGCCTTTATATCTAAACTAACAAAAAACTGCCAGTTATCTCTAAGATTGGACAATGAAGAAATTTTGAAGAAAAAAATTGAAAAAGAGGTTATACAAGTGGATATTCTATCTCCACTATTGTTTGTTCTTTGTATGGATCCGCTAAGCCAACAATTAAATGGAAAGTTCATATCAATATTTATTTATCTTATTAAACCCATTTACAATTAATGATTTCCTTTTCGTTGACGTTTTAAAGATTATAGCAAAAGAAGAAATTAACTGAAAACTAATTTCCAATGAAGCAACACAATTCTTTAGATGTATCGGAATGGAAATACGCGTGGCCAAATCAGCCACTAGAAATATCAATTGCAAAGATATTGCCAAAGTAATAGAAAGAAAAGATAGATATAAATATCTTGGGATATTGGAAGATTCCAAATCGAGAACTAAACGCGAAACAATGGATAAAATTAGAAAAGAAATTTACATAAGAGTTTATAGCATATGTAAAAAAAAACTAAATGGTTAAAACATAGTTAAAGCCATAAATGAATATGCAAAATCACACATAAAATACTACTTGGGTATATTAAAGCTAGAACCAGAAGACTTTATCTGCTTATAAATTCAAATTATGCATATACTAAGAGAAAATGGAATACACTTGCAACCATCTACGCAAGAAAAATTTTATTTTAAAGAAATAAACTAGAACTTATATTGTTTAATGTGAAGTTTAAATCCGAAAGAATACACTACAAACTATATAAAACTCAGAGCCAAGAAAAAAGACAATCACCCCAAAAATCTGCAAATTAAAATTAGAAAATGAAATGCATTACCTATCCATAATAAATATATTCCTTAAAAAAAAACACGATTTTCATTGGCTTGAATATAAATAAAAAAGGTGTTTATTGTTAAAAATGCAACAAAAAACACTAGTTCAATAATTCTTATGTTCATTAAAATTTGACGCTTGAAATATCTGGATAGCAAAGTGATACAATATGAAAATATCAGAACATCAGAAGAATCTGGTTCTTTTTATAGTATATAAACATATTCAATGGAGAACGATAAAGATGTCAGCACTGTAACGACTTTTCTAAAAACGTTGACCACTTAGCAAGCAGATATAAAAAAAGCTTGGTCATGACTATAAAAAAAGACACAACGTGATTGTAAGATGTCTTCAAGTTATGTTGGGAAGAAAATATAATTTCAAAAATACCAAGAAAATGCGCAGACACTCTGTACAAGAAATAATGAAAAACGAATTCGCGGAGATCTAAGTGATACAAGAATAGAAAAAGACATAAATTTTACGAATTACAGACCTAATATTTACGTATCCGACAAAAAGAAGAACTGCATCACTCTTATCAAAATATGATTGACAGGCATTACAATTTAAACATAATTGAAAACAAGAAAGTTATATATATGACCTGCTAGCGTCTTTACTGACATTAATATACAAGTGCACGACAAAATTATAACATTTCTTAACCACAGAGCGGTGTGATGACACGATATCATAAAGTTTCATGAAGGAACTAGATGTCACCAACCAGGTTGAGCCATATATTTAAGGCAGAGATTTAGATTAACCCATCTATTCATAGTTTACGGAAGAAGTTGTGGTATTGAAGAATTTAAAATACCTTTAAGTATAAATACACTGTTGGAAAAAATAATCAAGCAAGCTGTGCCAGTGAACAAAAATAAAAATTGCAACAATAAATTTAGCCCATAAATAAAAAATACAATATATATTATCGGCAATATTTTAAATATATAAAAACATGTAAATGTATACATGAAAGTAGAACTCTAGGAAAGATTTTATAGCGTAATTTAGTAAACAGAAGACAAAATAATTATTTCTAAAATTCTATCTAATTCAGATTGAGCATTAATTCTTTATAGCTAAAATCAATGCCAAAAACAATGTTCAAAGAGCATGCTTGATTTGTATATTAAAAATGCTGCTACAGCTCCCCATGAATTTTTTTCTAGGCTTAAAGGACATATAAGCTCTTCTCAATTTATTTAAATAAAGTGTAAACTTTACTTTAATATACATTTCTGGCTTTCTTAAACCTTTTAAGTATAAGAGATATGCCGTTTAAATATTTCTTGCAAATAATGATAAAAATAAAATATTATGAGAAGAGCATAACTGTCTATATTCTAAATTTAAGACACCTTTCTCTGAAATTTACGTGAAATTTTGGGTGTTATAATGTTTTATA
Organism: Rhyacophila brunnea; assembly: GCF_057557595.1. NCBI lineage: Eukaryota > Metazoa > Arthropoda > Insecta > Trichoptera > Rhyacophilidae > Rhyacophila > Rhyacophila brunnea. Next base: position 791,572 of record NW_028233362.1, on the reverse strand, counting down.
CAATAAATTATTTTTTAAATTGTATTGAAACTAATAAAAACTAAAATCAAATGCAAAATTATCTAGATTTTCCTTTGTCTAAAAAAAATCCGTGAAAATAATTTTTCTTCGTTAAAAACTTACATATACATCTATTCATGTGTCTTTAATATATCGGATTATCTTAAGTTCCAGCCATTAATATTAGATGTAAATATGTTTATAGTACCTTAATATATTCTTTAATACATGCTATGTTTTTTAAAATTTGAATATAATAATAAATTGATACTAGTGTATAAAAAACGATATTTTTTGATATGCTTTCTATAAATATTTTTTTTATTTTTAATTTTTAAGTATTATTACGCAAATATTTTTTTGGAAACATAATCTGTATATATAAAAAATTTACAAATAAAAATATTTATTATCCTGTTTTATTATATTTCCTTTATATTACACTTAAATAAATTTCATATATATCTTTTTCTTTATTTCACCTCCTTTAGATTTACATATTTGTGCATCTGAATGTAGTTATTTATATGTGAATAGAGTAAAATTTTTACCTTTAAATTTCTAAATTTAGATTGCGATTTCTATCTTAAAAAACATGGTTTCAGCACCTCCTAAATTTCGTACACTATTAATTACAAATTAATGAAAAAAGCATAAAAATAAACCACATAAATTTTCCCATCAAATTGGAATCAAATTTTCATATCATATAAGCTTTTTGGGTTTTATTTCTGTTATTACACATTATAGGTTTTTAATAAAATGACTAACACATTAAAATGTGTGATTCATTATTCTTTTAGTTTTGAATGCATATAGTAAATGTTTTTCTGTTATAAAAATGTTTATAATATCAAGAATCATGTCTATTAAGATATATTTAGCATTTATTTTGATTTCATCATTTTTAATTGTTAATATTTGATTTTCAATTCGGTTTTCTTGCAAATTTTATGGCATAAACTATTTGTGAGTATTTTATTTGTACATCGGCTTTTTGATTACTAGAAACCTTAATTAACTAAACGTGATATTTTTTTTAATTTATTCTAATGGGGTAAAGTACGTTGATGTGATTAAACGATAATTATTTATGTAAAGTTGTGAATTTGTTCAATACATACTGCCAAAATTAATAATTTACTTGCAATTATGAAGAAAATGCTAAAGAGATAGTTAATTTATAGTAAAGAATATATGTTTATAAGAATTATAAGGTAAGTTATATAAGATGGTCGCAATTAAATTGTCAATATGCCAATCTTATTAAATTGCAAATTCAAATATATCATTGATAACTGAAAATGTAGAGTAAAATTATGCATTAAATATACAGCGAAATAAGTATTGTATTATAATTTATTATATATATTACAACCTTTTTTTGATAAGTCGTTACTGTATCGTTAGTACATGTATTAAGAATGATACGTAGATGAAACAGCTAGGGTTTAATTCTTATATGAATATACGAATCTTTTTAGTATTTAATTAAGCACAATGATAAGAATTATACAGTATTTCGAAGATAAATTTATAAATTAAAACATAAAAAAAGGAAAAGGGTATAAATAACAAGAAACAGACAGCAAATATATCTAATTAAGCAGATAAATAGATGTTTATGGCTATTTTGATATTAATTTGGAAATTTTAATTTGCTGTTATAGATTTATTCGAAAAAGCAAAAGGATACAAATAAAATAAAATAAATTAAATTCTTATAATTAAAAGTATAGTGGTAAATTTTATAATTTTCACTAAACAGATTTCATTGCAAATTTTAATATACTTAATTTAAAAGAAGCATCCTAAAAAATACCAAAAATATGACAGATTGAATAATTTGGTTTATATCGTATGAATTGCATAAAAAAAAATTTGCGTATTTATTATGAAATCCTGGCGGTCTTATTGCTGTTTAAAGGGGTGAATTGAAAAAACCGAGACGCGGTATTCGAAATATTAGAAAATTAATAATAGAGTTTTTATGACCATTATATCTGACAAGATCAAACAATTTAGTTAATATAACAAGCTATAATGTTTACTTTCAAATAAATTTGTTTATTAAAATCGCTGGTTTAAATATTTTGAATTAATAAACACAAAAAAATATTGAACTTATACGTATTGCTTTAAAAATAAATAATTATTTTAATATCTTTGGATTTTTATCATTATATATAATTTGCACGCAGTACAAAGTTTTAAAAAATTTACGGAGCTGTATGGAGTTTTTCATCAAAATTTTATGTAGAGATTTATAATTGAATATATCGCAATCATAATCTTAATAAATTCGATACTATTTAAAAATTCAATAAAAATTGTTAAAAAACATATTTAGCCATAAAAGCCATAACACTCGTTAAAATGTGTATTTTAAATCTATTACGTTTTTCTGATTGGTCTGCCTCATTTCTGATAAACAAATTTCTTTTTTATTTATTAATAGAACTTAAATCCACTGAATATATGTTACGTGAACATAATGCTTTATTAATGACAATGGATATTGACACCAATCTGACTGATTAAATATGTATTTCATTCAATCTTGGATTTGAAAGGGTTATGCAAATTTTTGTATATATGCAGTTTATCGATGAAAATAATATTATTGAACATGTAGGTTGTTTTTATAGATAAAGTATTTTTTGTTTTTATATGATGATTTTTACTAAAAAAATTGGTTGATGTTAATGCTCTACAGAATCAATTTGTAGATGATAAATATTTTATTTTCCGATCATCTTGTTTTTAAATATTCTTTAAACTTTCTGAAAATTTATATATTTTATGATATTCACTGCATAATTGATTTTTAGAAAAAAATGTCGATATATTGACTTGTTTTTTTGTGTTTCTTCTCTTCTTTTAAAATATTTCATATTGAAAATTCTTTATTTATTATACTATTAATTTCTTGAATTTTTCTATGGAATCATAAAAACTACATTCATAATTGTTTACTATAAATTCATCTTTATTTTTACAACCAAAAAACATATCTCTAGTTCATGTGATTCGGTTGAGCTGTCTGTGTATATGAAATGTGCTAGTTCGGGTTCCTATAATAGTATTGTATTTCACAACTATAATCAAATATTTATTTGCTTACAGTAAAATTCCGATAATGCCATATTATTTAATAAAATGATAGAATTATACCTACTAATTTTTTTTCATATACAAATAGGCAACTATATTAAATCTTTTATTTCAAAAGAAAGATGAAGTATATTTTTTTAAATTATATTTAGTAAAAAGAGATTTAATTTAGATTACTAATTATAAAAATGGAAACTAGATCCAAATATGTTTGACATGTAAACAGATTTCTTATATATATATAAAATCTGTCTAAAAATGGATATGGAAATTAATTCACCATCACACCATTTTAACTCGTTCTTTATAAGCAACTGTATTGTTATAAATTACGCACAATAAGTAAATGTGACAATTTTTTAATTCTATATATCATTATTATTTTTAATATTATTGGTTTATATGATATTCTGGACATTTTTTTATTATAAATAGTACAAAAAATAGAACAAATCAAAGTACATATTATATGAGAATTCATGAAACATTTTATCAATGATTTTTCGCACATAAGAACAATTTTAATATGCTTTATATGCAGAAAATTTTTATTCCATTGTAGATTTTTAGAATAAAATCCATCTTTATAGAATTTAAATTTTTCAGAGATTTTTATAATTATAAAATAGATGAAATCAAACTGTTATATAATTGCTCTAAAATAGATTATTAACAGTAATAAAATTATTTTTATATCTTTAAACAAATTATAGTTTTGTCTTGGTGCGTTTCTATACCTAAACCTTGCTTTTTATAGCAGAGAAAGATTAAAATCCAAGTTTGCACTTTTGCCAATATCATGTTTCCGAAATTTCATTTATTACTTTGAAAAAAGTCAAAAAAAGGCTTATAAAGACTTACATAAAATTCTATTTATTTAGAAATAGCTATAATAAAATTATGATTATATAAAAAAACAAAGTCGTTAGTTCTATTTTACAAGCGCCTATATAAGTAGAAGCAAATTATTTTTGCATTTTAATATAATTTTGTTTTGCTATTCTGAGGGTTATCTCGTATAATTTCTTTAAAGTCGCGTCTATGTCGAAAAAATAAGAGAATATGGCTATAAATCTTATTTTAGACTAACTGGCGTAGCTATACAAAACAAATACTTAATTTACGTCAATCATATGATTCAAATATTAACAAAATATAATACATGAGCCTGCAAGGAAATATGAATAGTTTTCTTTGAAGACAGATTTACAATTTCACACATTTTAAGCAAATTTTATGGTGTTATCTCTAATAAAGAAAAAAATTTCAAAGTCTTTCTTATTAATATTAATTGTATCCTTGAAGGCTTCAAACAGATATTAAAAGGGTATTTTTCGTAGACTGATAAAAAAACATACAGAAAAATATACCTCTTCAATATGTATATTTTGATAGCAAATATTTTCTGTTCGCGAGCGATTTCTACTAAAACAGTTGTGAAATGTAGTTCAAACAACTTTTTTTGGTATATTTTTAATTTAAGGAAAATTTAATATATAGCGTATATATAAACTAAATATTTCCGAATTATGTAAACTGCACGAGTAGTTTTACTTAATTATTGTATTACCAACGAATCATATCATGACGTTTAAACATAAGAACTTCTTTTTTATACATCACAATTGAAATATATCAAAGAAAAAAATAGACATACAAATACAGTTTTAACGTCATATTGAATGAAACGTATTGTCTTTTATGGGTAAAAAAAAAGTTTCATTTAATCAATTCGAATATACCGAAAACATAATCATTTTTTTTTGCAAGAATTATTTTATTATTGGCGCTTCAACTAGTAGCAAAAAAATAAAATTAAATACATATGATTGTGAATAGCTAGATGATATATGAACTCCTGTATATCGTTTCGTTATGCTTTATTATCGGATACACAAATTTTTTAGTATCGATTAACACATAAAAAACAAATGATCTAAATAAGTATTGAAATATGGTAAACTGTGAATTAACAATCAACCGATAAAGCTAATTTAGATAGATGTTCCATATATCTTTTTACAGATACTTTCATATAATATAGAATTTCTATATCAATTGAGAAAAAACATTAATCAATTAATTTGATGTTTATTTGACGAAATCCGGACCTTAAAATATTATAAAATATTGTATGCGGAATACATCCAGATAAAATACGAAATTTATAAAATTAAGAGTAAGAAATATACTTCACTTCAAAACTGCAGAGTTAAATGTTTGGTTTGAATTCAAAATGTATACAATGTACAGATAAAAAAACTATTCATTTCTTATTTTCATTCTGTAATTTTAAAAACATTTAAATGGTAGAAAAGCACTATAGATTTCTACGTAATCTATAAGCAGACAGATTTATTCCATAAAGAAATCCTTTTTAGGCAATTCTATATTTAAGATGGTAGTGATGCTAATTTTATTATTTTTGTTGCGTATTTAGCAAAAAAAAACAGTAGAAACCAAATTTATACAAAGTTACAATGCGAATATATTAATAATATTCTAACAGCACCTTTACAATAATTATCATATATTATTTGGTAGAAAATATTTTTTCTTTCATGTTCTTTATTGTAATATATACTCTTATTTTGCAAGATCCAAATATTTTTAACATTATTTCTTTTATTCAAACAATGTAGATATACGATTGTAGAAATGTCTATACTCGGAATATCTATAGTTCCTGTTTTTTAGAACAGAAAATAAGCAGAAAAAGATGAAATTAAACGGTATAATATATAAGAAAAATCTTTGTCAGATAATTTATATTTTCTACGTGAATGCATTTTTTTGATCTAAAATAAAAGTTGCTAGTGTTTTTTTTCTTTTAGTAACTGTTTAATTCACTTTATAGTTTCAAGATAAAATTTGCCTATGCAGATATATTTTAAAATTAATCTTTAAAAAAAAATATTTTAACTGTAATTATTTTGTGAATGCTAACACATGCTTATAAATATAATATTAGAAAGTTTTCAATATAAAAAAATAGCAAATTTTATCATCATTAATGTCGGATGGTTGTAATCAGGCATTATTGCAAACGTATCTTTTATCGTATTTTTTTGTTTCCAGTAATCTTTTTTATATCCTTTTTATATCTTTTTTAATGATAATAAATTTTAAAATGATTTTTGTGGTTTTAAAAACACTTGTAGATATTCCACATGCTTCAACCAGAAACTTAAATTTTTCAAGATATAAATCTGCTTATTTTATTTGAAGATGATAAACTAGTCTCGAATATAAATACGAAGAAGAACACACATTACAATACTTTTGTAGCAAAATTTAATAATTCTGCTAAAATCTGTAATATGCATAGAAAAAAATATTGAAATTTATTTTTATTTATAAATGTTCTGATTATATTTCGACGAATGATAATATTTATTATATGAACAAACATTCTAAATATAATTTCTATAATACATAATGTTATTTACGGTAGTTTAATATTGTTTAATTTATAACATAGATATAATTTATAGCACAAAAATTGAAAAAAGGAAAATCTATTCGTGTGAAGACTTTGGATATAAGTTTCTCATAAATTCTATACATTTTTACCCTTCAGTTATAGATCTTATAAATTTGTAAGCTGATTTGTTAATAAAATTTTCTTACAATATATTTTAAAATGTATTACACATGACTTGAATAAATTTTTTGTGTTTGCAGCATTCAAAGAAACAATCTTTTTATCAGTACATATTCGACTCTCAGAATTTGAAAAAATGTTATCATTTAGATAAGATAAAACAGCAAACCGATTAGAAAAGTACAGCTCTTTGTTTGTTAAGATCATTTTATAACTTTATAAAGCGGAATTATATAATTAAATATATGAATATTGCCAGCTAATCAAAAATAAACACATCGATAAGTAAGATAATGGTATTTATAAAATATTTTAATTATCTTAGTATTTAATAGAACGTTACAATATCAGCATATTCCGAATCAGACTTTTTGAAGCCTCATAATTATTTTTAATGGCTAATTTTAATATCGAATTGCTTTTTTGTCTAGTTTAAAAAATATTCAGCGTTAATTTATGACGCCTAATCAAGCTTGAAAAAAGTCTTTCACCGGCCAATGTTTATAACAGCATTTAACAAGCGTGTGGCAAAAATATGTGTAATTTTATAAATCAACATAAAAAAGACGAAAAAAAAATTTATAAAATAGGATGCTAGTTCACTTTGATTAAGTATAAAGCTTATTTTACGTGGATTTTTTCAGTGGCGTATTTGGGATATTATTTATTAGATACCAAAAAGGTTATTAGCACGATTTAGTATTAGAATCAAGTTTATTATAATTTCGAGCATATACAATAAAAAAACATTTTTATATTTTTAAACATATACATATAAAGATTTATATAAACAAAAATGCATCAAATGTAGTTTTTGTATCCTAAAAAGACGGATTTTATTTGTGTCATATATGTATACCGAAATGATTACAAAAATGTATTCGAAAATAATTTCGGCTAAAAATCAAGTAAATACAGCTTATAAGCACCAGTAAACATCTAATAACTAGATTAAAGTAACGAATAGTCTTTTTATTTGTATTTTTTAATTCAAGTGACCAGAAATTCTTTTTTATTAGGTATCGAAATAGTTTTCAAGGAATAAAAAACTACAATTGAACAATAATATTATAAAACCAAACTCATGCGAAATAACGATGATTTATATATCTACATCATAGTATGTATCAAATTTTGCTATGTGAAATAATAATAAATGATAACAGGAAATATATAATATAAAATAAGCTTTTAAAAGATTTAACTATTTTTTTGCGTGCTTAATATGTTTTATATACTTATAAATACATTTTTTTTTGTAAATTAGTCATGAATCATACAATAATTATTGCGGATCTTTTTGACTGTATAACTATAATTTTCTATTAAAACGGCTTTGCCAATATTAACTTGTCAGATACTAATATACAACCAGAATCTGCTGATTCTTATATGACACATTAGAAGTAAATTCATAAAAATCTTGATGGATCACTTATACGCTAAACAATAATTCATTTATAAAGAACCTGTTTACATAATTTAATTATATAATTTGTATTCTATTACCTTAAAAATTTGCAACCTTTGATACTTATTGAATTATGATTTTCCCTTATGTAAAAAAATCTTTTTTTGCTTGTTAATAGTTGTCTTCATATTAGATTGAATTTTTGCGATGAGATAGATGGACAAAAAAACAACTGAATATATGTTATGTCTAGAATATAAGCACTAGAAATTATAATATATGGAATTTGCAGTTTATTCTATTATTTTTAGCTATTTATGGTAACATTATAATTTAATTTTGTATTTATAGAAAGGTATAATGACAGCACATTGATATAGGTTAGAATATAGATTAAAATCATTTATATGCGTACTAATACAATATTTAATATTTTTACACATGCATAGTGAAAAATTTATGTATTTTAATTACTTTCCGATTTTTATTTTTTTAACGGCTCTCTTTTTATATTGTAGACTTATTTATTCTATTTATACTAGAGATTAATATATAATGTCATCATAGTCATTCTATAAATCACGAATTAAGTTGATTTTTAATTTAGCCCCTTAATTATAAAGATGTTTAGTTTGTTATTTAAATTTTATATCACACGCAAGAATTGAAGTTGAAAAATATCGGATTATCCTGAAATCGGAAACTAAGCCAAAATTAAGTTGACAAGTAGAGTTAACTATCCAAAACACTGGTTCGCTATGATGGTAAAGATATTTTTTAAAAAATATGTTGACAGATCCAAGAAAAATTGTGGTATAGAACTGATTTTTTAAATTATCATGGACTGAAATTTGCACAGATGATATAAATATTATTTTTAGTACATAGAAATACACACTTGTAAAATACGAGAATAATATTATTAGGACTCTAATAAAAATCCTATTTACAGGTTTATTTTTTCTGTTAGCTTCACTGTTCATAATATTACACTAAAAAAACCTTATTCACATAAAAGTTTCTGAGGCTAGGGATAATTTTTACTATTCATATTCAATATAAAAACTCTTTATTGCTAACACGAATTAAATAACCTTTATCTTAGTCTATATAAGTATAAACATCTGTCTGTTTCTTACTATCATGTTATATATCATTTGATCTTTATTTGTTTTTATTGTTCTCGATATTATGCCATAACAAATTATATCATATGTCTTAAGATGGAATGGAGTGGTAGCAAAATATCATAAAAGGCAAATAATATAGAGCTGAAGTCAAAAACCAAATCGAGATATATATTTAAATTATAGGATTATATACAATCTGAACTAATTGCATATTCCCAGAGGAGAGGTATCGAAGATGATATGTTCAAGAGTTATATATTTATGTGCGCAAGAAATCAATCGAGTAAATCTGAAGGAAATATTCAATCTAGAATACCGAAATTAAATTTATAAGCGCAATAGAAAAAGCTAAAATTTGTTTTCTAGCAAAAAAATATACATGTATATCAGCATTAAAATTTTTTAACACATACAAAATCTTTAATATTGAAAATACTTATATCAAAGCATATTCACGCAATCATATTTATAGTGTAGAATGATTTTTTTTCCAAAATCTGGGATTTGCATTTTGTTTATAATTTTTTCATGATATTTTCATTATTTATTATATTAGTCTTATATCAAACTAGAATTAAATATAAAATTGAATGCAAGACTGCTTTTAACAATCTTGTATAAGTTGCTAAATTGAGTAAAATAACTATAAACATTTCATTTTGGATATTTTAAAATTTTTATGTTTATAGATTATAGATTTTATACACTAAAAATAATTTTATGGGTATCATTATATTATATTGGATATTAAATAAAAAATAAATATTATACAAAGATAAAATGCTAAAATAAATTAATTTTCCATATAATAAACTTATGTAAGTCTGTTAATATGCAAAAAGCTGATTGATATGCAAAATTCAAGCGAAATATCAAATCTTATTATAATTTAAAATTTCTAAAAACTTATGTGTATTGTTTATCGCTAAATTTTAAACAAAAAAAATATGATAAATTAGTTATCTTATATATTAAATATGGCTGTTTAGTTAAATAAATACAAAACATCCAGCAAAAAATTTATATATATCAAATTAAGTACAAAATAATAGTATTTGATCAAACATGATTTTCGTGCAAAAAAAATGTTTATAGATGTATATAAAAACTAAATGCAATTTTTAAGGACCATACATAATTTTATGTAAAAAATATATATAATCAAAAGAAAAGATATCTAAAATGAGTTATTATTACATTTTATAAATAGATTTATGTAAATCACGTAAATTAACGAGAACATAAATATCGGGTCTAAAAAATAGTTGCGCGATTATATACAAAATATTCAATTTTTGTGCCTAAAGCATATAAAAATAGCATAAAAATGATTTAATTTTTAGAAAATTTCGTAATCGTCTAACAAATTTTATGGTTTGTATAATATATATAATCTTGTGAATTCGTATTTTAGAATATTTAAAATAATCTGCAACGTAATTTAAAAACATTTTCGTGCCAAAAAAAAACATTTGACACTAAATCTTTTCAAAAAATAAACTTATATTATACCCAAAAAATTACAAGTTTACACAAAGATTATCTCTTTATTAGCGAAAAATAAAAAATTATATTTTATAGGTTGTTAAGGGTGATTTCGTCTATTTTTATAATCAATGATGCTATGTATGGAATTTTCTATTTATTTTATTTTTGTTATTTTCTTAATTTTCAATAAATAAAAACAAAAAAAAAGTATAGAATTATTTAGTAAATGAATCATATATTTTGTCGTGTTATAATTTTTGTAGAAATTCAAATATGACTATATGTAATTTTTAGCTATCTGATGAACCCCCATATGTGGTCCTTCACATTTTCTGTAAACAGTTTTATCGTCTTGGTTTAGACCTTTTCTACTAGATTGTAATTTGAGGTTTGGAATTCATAATAATCTAGGTTATATCGCTGGTTGGCGATACATCCACCAATCTACACTCTGAATCAGCTTTGCTTACTGGAATAGGTGAAAAAAATTTGCGTGGAGTTCAAACATTATTTCGCAGCAAATATTTTATATTTTCTTAGCTTATGTCTTTTTATGTTTCCGATTTTTAGTTTTAGAAGTTCTGCTCACATAATTATTTATTTTTTGCTTATTATACTCGAAATAGGAAATAGTTGATACTAGAACACAGCCCGCTTATACATCTTTTTTTCCTAAACGTGAGTTTACACCCTTTAGATTTAATAAAAGTAATTTGATCATGTTAATTTAACTTATTAAATCTCATAATTTTTTTCACAAGAATCATGCTGTGTGAATAGATGATTAGAAATCAAATCAGCCGTAAAGTGCACACGTTTTTAATCTAAATGTGTTTTTTAAATTTAAATTTGCTGCTTTATAAGAATTTTTCAACGAATAGTTGCAAGAAATGAAATTTTTTTAATTTTACAATTGAAAATATGATTTAATAGTGAAAATTTTGGCATAGAATACAAAATATTTTAATTTTAGAATAATTATTTTGTCTCTAGGAAAAGCTAAAATCTTTAATGACATATTTATATATTAGTCTTATGCATTTTATGAAATTACGCATAGTTTCATTTTGCTCTCCAAATTTTGTTTTAAACAATAATTTTACTTTATATTTATTGTGTCATGTAATGGATTAAAAAACATTTTAGTTATTTTTCGTATTTTTTGTTAGTTAAAATTAAAATAGTATTAAAGAGTATTAGATATGAGCAACAAACCGTTTTTTTTAAAGGATTCAACTTATTTCAAAAACCATTTTTAATATATAAAACTTATTGAAAACACCAACTAACTATTTATATAATATTTTTGAGAAATGGATTATATAAGTGTTCATTATACTAACAAAGGCAAGATAGATGCGGTAAAATCATATGAATAAATACTTGAAATGAAGTATTTCATTTTATAAGTAATGTAAAAAATAATACGCGATATTTATATTCATATGAGGCAATTGAAAAGATTAAAATTTAAAATATATTAACACCCATAAAACAATAAAATTAGTGTTGTATATAAATGGTGACTACTTGAATGTAAACATAACAGATATAAAAAATGTTGCATAGAAAACATTGAAAAGAATATGCAATAATATTATACTAAATAGTGGTCTATAAAAAAAAATTTATATCTTTCTAACCGTTTTCTATTTTATATGGCGTTTAATGTTACCGATAAGTTTGTTGAACTTCAAGTGGCGTTTTAGCGTAGCAAATGTGCTCTTGAAATGAAACTAGTCATAAAATAATGCAACATTGAACTAATTTGACTATCACAATTGATGATGTACTTTATGTTATTTATTCTTTCTCAAATTTTCAATTTTTCATATAATCAAGCGATATAAAGTTAAAGTTATACATGTGTTAAAAATCAAATACACTTTTATATCTACATTATAGATTATAAACACCATATTTTACATTTTTAAAATAGTAATAAAAGAGTAAAATTATAAATTTATCATAAAACAACAAAAAGATGATTAGATGAGCGCACACATTTTTCACGAACTACTATAAATAAATAAAAATTCTGGTTAATATTTGATAAATTAAGCCATTAAAATACTAATTTTGAAAATTTATATAAAAATCTTTTTTATATATTCGACGCTTTATAAACTTCTTATAACCATATGTTATGTGAGGAGAGAAGTATATTAGAAGGAAAGTGAATATGTAAAAGAATGATATAAAGAGTTATCTAATATTTTAACATGCACCAAACGAGTTAAAAAACAATTAATATCGCATAAAGCAAATCGATTCGAAATAATACAGTAAATTACTATAATTTGTCTTGAAAAAATTTGTCCAGAAATACTTAGAAAATTGTATTATATCATGTAAAAATTAATATTATACCATACATAAAACACTAAAAATTGATTTGCAGCAAATTCTGTTGATAAAAATTATGAGACCTTTACTATCATGGACATTAAAGAACAATTAAAAGATCTTTAAAAAGGTTTTAAACCTCATAAAATTACAAGCTGTACAAAATATTTAAAAAACGCTTTTGAAATTCTGTTATTCAATTCAATACCATATTTTTTACATTTTAAAGAGTATCGTGAATTTCTGGATTTTTATAGGATATAATTCATAGTTATATAATAGACTTTTGTTCCACATCACAACTTTCTCGATGTCTTCTACATTTCTCGTATTGATACTTTTGGCTTGCTTCTTCACTACCTCTCACTCTGACGATACCTTTCATTCAACTGTCCGTCCTAATATTATGGTTGTATATACTCCCTAATCCGGTTCTTTCTTTGGGTTGAACAATTATCGTAGTAATTGTATGTTATTAATTCTATTAAAATATATAGAAATGTAAAGGGGTAATAGATTATATAAAAAACGATTATGAAATCTAAACGTACTGGTGATCAAGAACTAAAAATATAAAATTAAACATGTATTTTATTTTCGTTTTAATTCATGTGTGAAGGAAGATTATCTTTGATTTATAAACATAAAATAACAGTCTATTAGAAAACACAACATGCAGGTAATGTATTATACTTGAAATATTTATACATAATATACACTATATTTAGTAAAGTTGATTTTTAAAGTAGATAGTGATCATACTTACTGAATTCGAGCTTTTTATTACTACACAGATAATTTCGTAAAAAAATTTTTGGTTATATTTCAAATAAAATAAATTAAAGGTATTTTACGAATAAAAATTCTTTTGGTATATTTTTTTTACATTTTAACTGATAATAATTTCAATTTATAATATTATTCCGAATCCTGTTTGTCTTCTATCTAGATCACTATTGTGTTGAAATATTGATTCATTTATGTATAATATTATCTAGTGGATTTATATTTTGAGCCGTTATTTTTATTAGAATCAAAAGTTAGAATCGCAGGTAAACTTTGTTTAATATAAAATTTTAAATAAAAAAATAAATTACGATATTAATGGGAAAGATTTGGTCACAGAATTATATAATAAATCTGCTAAGGAATTAAAAATCACATATGAATTCTAAGCATACATGCAAGATCAAACACTTCGTAAGGCAATTCTACTCATATTATTTACAGAAGAATAAGCGCTGAAGAAGCTAGAATGCGGAATGGTGTCAAAAGGTGTCTTAAAGCGTTTTGCAATATTTTAAATGAGCCGTCAACATCTAAGTACTTAGAATTAATTAAAATAGAAAAATTAGCCCATAAATGCGAATTTAGTGTAACAGAGACTACTAGATATTTTTTATTGTTATTTATATATAAAAATCATGCATGCCCAATTTTTTTTCTAGAAAAGAAAGATTTTAAATTGCAATTGAATTTTAAATATTGGATTATTCGATCTTTGTCTAGCTCCATATGTGCTTGTTTTCTTAGATATATAAGTTTTTTTATGATTTTTATTTAAAATTTTTATGTATGAAAGCAATCATAACCCTAAGGTAATTAAACAATAAATATCTTATTATATCTTATTTTATATTAAGTATATTGCCCTGCGCTTTTAATTTGATTAGCATTAATTAATTATAAATAAATTATCTTAATAGATTGTATATATTATATCAATCAATTTTCCATTTTCCATCGCAATATGTGGATATTTGCTGACATAATTCCTTTTAAATTTATTTTCTTAAAAAAATGTTATGTTGTTATTAATGTGTAGAGAAAATGTATGTAGTTCGCACAAGTAAAAAAAATAAATCTTGTCATGGTAAAACAATAGGCGAGTAAATCGAAACCTTTTCCATTCAATTTTAAAGACTGCAATAACTTTACTTTATCTCCTCTAACCAGTAGATATAAAAAAAGATAAAGGCTTTTAGATTCAAAATCGTGGCTGCTGGTTCGATAGAATAAAAAAATTCGGTTATTGAGAAATAGGTTAAAGTCCAAACCATTTTTTCTCTATACGAGCTAGACATTTGATTGGATTTGTAGATATGATATTATATGATAATAAATTTTTTTAAAATAAATTTTGATCTATATTTCTTGTAATCTAAGTTTTTTTCGCACTTCAATTTTTATAATTAATTTGAAAATAATAGCCAATAATTTTTTTTATAAATATGTATAATTTCTTGCTATCAATTCCATCTATTGAAACGTAGTCAGTGAATTTTAAATATTCACAATTTATTGGAAGATCTTTCGACACTTATACTGACCTATCTCTGCCAGCTGCTCTTCTTCTCTCAAATGAGATGAGTTCGAGTGTCTTGCATCACCCCAAAAATCTTTATTTACGTATAAATGCGTAGGATTTATGTTAAGAAGAAATAAATAGTGTTTATAAAGCAGTTATATAATATTTAATTGGAATGCAAAACAAAATATTGTTGGTGATATATAATTTGTATTTACAAAAGTTTTTACGATTGGTTTTTTTTATAAATACAATGTAAAATTTAAATAAGTTCCGAATAATATTTAGCTTATATTTTTGAATAATTTCTAAAAAGAAATATGAACTATTAATTTTTTTTTTATAAACTTAATAGTATAGCATAAAATATTGTTTTTCGATTTAATAAATATTATCTTTTTTGTTTTTTACTTCATAAATTGTAAACGAATATTTATCATACTTATTTTTGAA
The DNA here is from genome assembly GCF_057557595.1 of Rhyacophila brunnea. Classification (NCBI taxonomy): domain Eukaryota; kingdom Metazoa; phylum Arthropoda; class Insecta; order Trichoptera; family Rhyacophilidae; genus Rhyacophila; species Rhyacophila brunnea. The sequence continues at coordinate 775,718 of NW_028233362.1, read as the reverse complement.
ATACTGACTATGTTATTATAGATTTACCTAATAAGAATTATGCATTATACAATTAAATTATTTTGACATTACTTAAAACATCATTTATCAAAAGTTATGCATGAGATGATCATATTATTATCCGACATTAGGCATATAATTTTGGAATCCTTAAGCATAGCCTAACAATTATACTCAAATTTATTTTATCATAGTATTACTTCTATCTATCGTATAATAAGTATGTCTGTGGGAAAAAAGCAAATTCACAATATTTTATTTATATGTAGTTCAGAATCTAAAAATCAACACACTATCTAGAAGCATACTTTCAATTATTTATTTTCCTCTATTGCCTTAAATGATATATATGATCAAATGTATACTCAATATAAAAAGCTCTATTTTTAAAGTTCTAATCTAAAAGTATATTTCTTTTTTATATAGGTAAGTATAATAAAAATTTATTAGATAATAAAGTTAGGGATTTTCGATTTTTGTAATTGTTGAGTATATCTAAAATTTGTTTACGCTATATATTTTTTGCAGGTTTCTATACACTTTTATCATTATTTGAAGCAATATTGAAGCTCATTTGTATTCAGATTTTTTTTTAAACATTATATAATTCAAATGAAATTTAAGCCGTTGCAATGTTTTTATTTAATGTTAATTTTAATATAAAAAATGAAAACAAAAGAATAAAATTTTTATCTTTTCTAAAACTTAAATTAAATTTTTAATTATTTAAAATTGCTTAAGTCTCGTGAAATATCATTTTTGATATGAAGTAACAAATTTATATTGAAATGTGATTTAAGGACATTTAGCACACAGAGTGATTTCTAGAAGAAAAATATATTGGCTTAAAATGGAACACATCGGATTTCATAAAATTAATGAATAACTTATCTATGTAAATACGACAGAATAAAAGAAAAATTACATGTTTTTTATAACCAGTATGTAGTGTCATTTGAAAAAACACATATTTAGGCGTAAATTTTTGAATATTATTTTGTTTCATTAATCACTAAAACTGCCATAAGCGCTCTATAGATAAAATTTGAAATCAAACAACAGCTTAATATATCGAATATATGTTACATTATACAACTATTGAGACCAAGAAAGGCTGTTAAATGTAAAATTCAAATTAAATTATATGTACACTAACGTATACATACCCCAAGATAATAATCGATATAATTATAAGTAATTTTTTAACACAATATCATAATATTTTGTATGTTAAATAGAAATCATATAAACATTTATCAAAATAAATACAAGTTATACTGTGAAATTTAGCTTAAAGAAATCCATATGATAATACAAATTACAAACGCATCAATAATTCAAATTAATTGATGTATCAAAGCATATTCGAAAAATAATTCTTTTACGGCCATGAATTCCATAAATATTGAATTCTTCATGTTAAAATTATTGTTTATATTTAGGGTAAACAATAGAATGTGGATCTGAAATTTTCATGGGTGCAAGTTACGCATGATAAATAAATTATAGCGTTTTATATATATATTACAAATTCTGTGCTAAAAAAAGCATTAACGTGGGTTTATAGCATGAATATATAAAATAACAAAAAATGAGAGAACAAAGACAATCAAAAAATATTAAGGGTGGCTTTTATATTAATCTAAAACATAATTAATACAAGTATTAAGCTCCAAAGTTAAAAATACAAGCTGAATATAAGTTATAACGAATAAAAATAGGATTTAGAAAAAAGTTAATTTGATGTATCTTGAAAGAACATGTATATTGAAAAGAACTATAAATTTAGTGATTCCGAACTTTTGGTGTGGAAACTATTTAAAAAGAAATATAACGATCACATTCGACGCTTTTGTATGACCAAAGATCAAACAAACCAATAAATAAAATTGATTTACCTTATTGATATAATTTTTAAATGATAGATTTTTAATTGTGGCTAATAAAATATTGAATGTAATTTAAGATGAAATTTATTAAAATTGATATCATTTTTAATGATAAATTTAGATTTATTACACAATTTATTTTATTTTAATTTACGTTTTCAGAGCAAAAAAACATGAAAATTTAAATCTTAGCTCTTGATTAATTATCAATCCGGATAAAAATACTTTGAATAAAATTTCACTGGCCACTGAAAAATAGTATATTAAGCATTTTATAATTTAATAAAGTAAATAATTACTTTTATTCATTAGTCATAAAATCCGAATTTTCATGTAGTTTAAATATTAAACATCAGCTAAATCAAAACTAAAGTGAATAAGTTTTTGAAACTAACGGGAAATCCATTTTACGAATTACTACTGTTATTGATAAGTTTGGAATTTATCGGCCTGTATATTTAATTCTTATAGTTTTCGTATAAAATAATTATACATTACCTTAACGGTATATTTCAGATAATAAATGTATGAAAATTGGATCGTAAGTACCGAGTTTTATTGACCTCTGCTTAGTCCTAATGGGTAAAGAACCAATAAAAAAAACAAATTATGAAATATTCTTCAGTATTTCTATACAATTAAATATATATAGTAACAAAAAAAAACCAGTACCAAAATATTAATTAACTCGAATATTCATTATGAAAAACTTCTAATCAAAAAAATTTATAGAACCGAAATTTTATGATTTCTAGCCTATTAAAAAAAATTTATAATGCTATATAAAAATTTTGTTGTATTTTATTTTCAGTCTTATATATATTAATAGATTTTGTTATAATTTTGAAACACAAAATAAATTACGGCACGTTTTTCGTCAGAATACTTTATTTATGATACTAAGCGATACTATGGTACAAATTAATAAGTATGATTTTAACGTAAAATAATTTTAATTCATTTTAACATCTATTTTTGCCTTTAGTTATATATTTTCTAAATAATATGCTAAAAATGTTTATTTTATCTCTTTTTGAAATAAACAAGAAATGTTTTATATTTCTAGATTATATATATTGTTCTAATTTATGTGGTCTTAGAGAAACATAATTCGAGGTTTCAAATGTTGATTAATTCTGTTCATGTGTGAGTGATACCTAAAAGCTGTTGATTTATATATTTGATATTTTTATATTGCACAGCTCAATCTAAAAAGAAGCATAAGGTACTATAGATTCAAAAACTTATATCTATGTTTTTTGTGCATATGCAACACTGAAAATCAATAAAAAGGTTTAAGTCTTTTAGAAGATCTTTATTTGTATGGTAATACATAGTCTAAATTCTTTCGTATCTATATTTTTATATGAAATGAACATCTTAGTTCAATTAACACTTTAAATTTGATTTATTTATATATATTTTTATATTTTAACAAATATTAAATATTTTTTTTGAAAATTAATCGATGATCTGGTAAGTTAAATATTTTTTTTGTTAACAGATCATGATCTTGATAGATTTATATTACAAAAAAAATCGAAAATATAAAAAAGTCATAATATTGTAGCAATACATACGTTTAGATGCCCATTAAATTATATTTGTGAACAAAAAATTGATATAAGATGAAATATAAACATACACTCATAAATTACAAAAATAAATAGAGTCTCTATTTCACACATTAAAAATCAATAAAAATCTTACTTTCAAAGCATTAACATGCTACAAATTACGTCAAATTATACGGCAACAGCTAGATTGACTAAATTACGTCTTTAAATCCAGTTCAATTATTGTTATATAATTAAATTAAATGCTTGGAATAAGTTTATATTTATATAATTCACTTAAATGCTTAAAATAAGTATATATCCTTTTTTCCCTAACACCCTATTTAATTACCTAAATAATTGAACCATATAATAATTTCACAATAAAAATGCTATTACTTCATTGAAAAATGTACAAAATATAATTATATTGTCATTTTTTTGAGGTTTTATACGTGAGATATATATTTTTTTTCTACATGATCTTATTTAGAAATCAATTACCACCTGTTATGGTGGTCTAAACATCGCATATAACAAATTTTGTAATTATATTAGAATTTATACTGGCAATAGCATCTTAGAAACATTTATGAGATAAATATTACTTATTAGTTCGTATGCGTAATAATTTGTACAAACTTATATTGGAATGTTTTTTTATAATTTATATATACTAGTGTGGTTTAAAACTTGTATAATTAATGTTTTAGAAGTATTTTATATATACAAACTTATTAAATGTGTTTCGATCGTAAATTTCCGAACGTTTTTTAACCTCAAAAATACAATAGCTATAATGTTTCATTGCACTATATAATATACCATTTTGAATTTATTCAAGTTTAAAATTTAAATTCAAAAAAATTGATGGTGTGTGAATATATAATTTTTCTATAAAAATCAAAATTGTACTTATGTATGAGCCTCTTATTAAATCTAAATAGTGAATATTAAAATACATACTATTTTAAAAAAGAGAAAATAAAAATATGATTCTTCAATATAAAACATTGACAAAAATTAGTTTTTACTTCTGGTTTAATTTTATGTCTGACAAATTTTCTAATTAGGATAAGTTTTAAAAGTTCATCTGTGTATTTTTCGGATACATCTACCATAATGTAAAAAAATAGATCCTATTTTTCTTTTATTGCTAAAAATAATCTTTCAAATATAAGTATATTAAATGTAATAAACCGGGTTTTTTATGTGAATTTTTAGCTTTTATCAATTTATATCATTTATATGTATTAAAAAATATTATTTATGATCGGAAAAAATTAACTTTAAATTTATAAATCAATCTTAATTTTACCCGTTGATCTTTTACTATTTTTTGAAATTAAACTAAGGGATGTACATAAATACGCAATCTGAAACATATAGATCGATTCCGAATATGTTTTTAAAATTAGTTATACCATTTCTAATGCACATTATGCATGGAAATGACAGAAATTTCTTTTATACAAAAATTATGGGAAAATTAAAAACATAAATTTATGATAAATAAAATCTTAGATGTAAAGTTTGATAAATAAAATGAATGTGTAAGCAAAAATCCGCTCTATTTCATGTATAAATTCTTATAATGAAAATTATATTTGAAAAAAACGTAAACTTTTTTGATCTTTTTTGTGGCTTCAACTTTTAGTGCCTGAAAAGTCTAATCATGTATATAAAAACCATGTTCAAGTAAAAAAAGTCATTTTTCTCAAAAATTTTTAAATTGCATGTAGTACAACTATAAAAAAGACACAGTTTATAAAAATTGGTTTTACAAATATATAAAATCACGAAATATATTTATACCATCGTCGGAAAGAAAATAAAGGAAAATAAACTGCAGCGTATAATAGGAAAATTGTATGAGTAATTAAACCTTTATTATAAAAGTAACCTAAAAAGTATATTAATTACGATGATATTATGTAAATGGATTTCTTTGTATGCTAATTTTAATCCGTATGTGTAAATTTATCGATGATTTCACAATTAAAAAGATAGAAATAGCAGATTAAACCAAGATTTTTGAAACTCCAATTGAAAATAAGTACTAAAAGCTCTTATTTTTGTCTTTTGTTACAAACAATTTAGATTCAGTACAATTGGATCTAGCAGCAAATGTGAAAATTTGTTTGTTTAAGATGACAAAGTTATAAAACTTGATTTTAGAAAATAAAATATATGGCTATTTTCTTGCACCTTTTATATACACATGCGCGAAATGTATTTTAAACTTAGGTATGGTGTCAAAGTTATGTATATAAAATAATTTTTTTGGTTTAAAAATAAATGCATATAACTTAGTAAATTTAAAATATATAAAACGATCTTATAAGCAATTTTAAAGATGTTATGTGTTATTTTTAATTCTATAGCTACTACAAATTTTTAATAAAAATGATGTCAATATCAAATAAAAAACGATATTTGAGATTGAAATAGCATATAAATCACATATAAGCAGTAAAAGCACAAGTTTTAAATTACAGAAGGAATTTTTGTGCAAAGCATAAGATTTTTTATTACGTGTTTAATTTATACTTATATGCATATTCAATGCAAATTGTGTTTTAAATATTTTATAAATTATATAATATATAACATTCTATCTTACTACCATATGATATCATATAGCCTTGATCAGCTTTTTTATGTTTTTAGTACATATGGTGTTGCTTAATCTCATTGTAATAAAAATAACGCCTTTTTATATTGTTAAAGTAAAAACTGAGACAAGATTTTTAAATAAACAGGCTGTGGATTGGTAAGATATTGGTAGAATTTTCTTGAGAATATATAACTTATGTTTTTTCTGTGTTTATTGTAGACGGAACACCATATTAACGTATTTATTGACGCGAAGTAGTTTTTTGTGCATATTTTTTGATATAATAACAATTTTATAGATCAAAAAATACTTTCAACCCATAATTTCTATCATACGATATTTAATATGATTGAAAGTGCATTTATGTGACTTGGAATATGCAGATTTTTACAGAAAAGATTAAAAATGGATTGATCAATAATAATTTTTTTTTATACATTTTAAGCTTCCTTATTTACTTTAGGCAATCGAATTACTATAATCTAGATTCATATGATATTAGCATTGCAAAAATACACTAGAGATTTGAAAAATATTTGAAATGTATCAAGTGTTATTTATCTAACAAAAAATTTTCAAGATCGCTTGTTATGCAATATTCATCGCTACTGTGCAATGCAACAGCATAGTTATTTAACTGTTATTCGCTTAAATAGGCACTAAAAACTACATTTTTTGTTACTGAAAACAAAATAAAACTATATTTTAGCATCGTTATACAAATCATATTTGCATAGATAATTTTTTTTCAATTTACTTTTAGAAATGGTAAGATTGATTCACAAAAAAAAATTATATTTATTTTTTGCCACTATATCGATAAAATAAAAAGTCTGTAAAATGAAGATGATTTTAATTTACGAATAAATTTATCTGTCGTTGGTGTTATAGAATTCTTGAGAATTGGATCCCTAAGCAATTTATGTGCAGTAAAATTGTAAAATTCAAATTATAGTTGCTAAATTGTGGAATTATTATGTGAAATTTATATTTATATTCTTTGATTTTTCCACCTTTTATACTTTTTGCATCAAAAATTATCTATTATCGTATAATAAAAACCTCGACAAAATTATAATCGTTTTCTGATACAAAAAATAAAAAAAATAGCTATGATTTATAAAATTTTACAAGCCAAATGTAAATATATCATTCAAAAATTTAGAAACGTCTTTTTTGTACTCTTAGCTTAACTATATTTAGCCTTTTTTATAAGGATATGACGAAAATAACTAATGAAAAGAATTTATTTGCAATTTTATATTTTTTCTGGATTTAGAAAAGACTTATCCGATTAGTAGGTGAATACTATGTTTAGCAAATACCTGCACATTTTCAAATATAAAAATTTGTAATCTGTTTTTCTGTGCATCTATGTAAAACATTTTTTTAAACATAAAGAATCTTAGTTTTTTTAAAATAAATTACTTTAAAACAATGAAAAAAACAAGGATAGATTCTTATAGCGATATCCTTAGATGTATTTTCTGCATACTTTATTGATCATATTGGCTTGTTTGTGTTTCTAATAATATAAAAGATTGTAGTTTTTATTAATCGAATACTATGGATTATATATATTTTCTAATGATCTATTTGACATATTTTCTATTCAGACAATTTGTTTACTAGTACTATCAAAAACTATGATGTCATTTATAAGTTGTATGTTAACTTAAAAACCTGTGATTTTATTTACTATCATTAAAATTAAATGAAATTTAATTATCTTTAAATGATTCAATACATTATCAAATAAAATATGTATATTACTATTATAAACAAAACTTACAGGCGATTTTTTTCATTGATATTCTAAGCAATTTTTTATGTAAATTAGAATACATTTTAGCCTTGTAATTTAGTAACACATTATAATCATAAAAATATGCTCATTACAAAATTTTTTATAAGCAAATGTGTTGTATTATAGGAAGAAATATATAAAATATTCTCACGACTAAAAATATACAATATCTAGAAACTAATTTAGAAGTTTATAATTTCTAAGTCATTAAAGGTATTTTATTGCTTTCGCTGTATATATTTTTTTAGAACACCATTTAATCTTACTGTTAATATATAATACGATTTACAAACCTTTTTAAGAATTATACGATTTTTTTTATGGTTACATAGATCACCGTATTTTTTTATATAAATTCTTGATACTATGTACCAGATTATATAAAACTCTATAAAATCTTAATGATATACTATGCTCGCTATAGCTTTTAGACATCTGCTCATAATTCAAGTGGTATTTTTATAAGATTTATTTAAACTTATTCTAATATAATTGATTTAGATTATCAAAAATAATTAATGGATTCATTATGATAAAATGTACCCTTAATTATTTTCTATTTCTAATTGGTTTTTAGCATAATTTTTAATGTTAAGCGACACAGTAATCGCAAGTAAAATATAAAATGCAATTTCTAGTATTATTTGTATCAATTTATAGTTTTTGCAAATCAAAGATTGCTATGCATACGGTATTAGGATATCAGTGATTTGCTCGAATGAAAACACATCACAAGTCTAACTACAGAAAAATAGTACGTTTTATTATGTTTAAATCTGATCTGTTTTCTTAAGTGTAGGCTGGTCATTTTACAATTTTATCCATATTATATTATAAGTAACGACTATTATGGGCAAAACTCTTGATTTTTTCAGTTTCGCGTACTTAAATCTCTAAAAGCATACATAATTATAAATTTAAATATAAAATTAAGTACATTATAAGAGTTCTTCCTTTGCATCAATATTTTAAAAATCATATAATAGATGTTGTCTGAAATATGATAAATTTTGCAGAATAAACGAATATACATAAACTTATAATAGATAAAAAAAGATTTTTACAGTGTTGATTAGTTTACGAATTCATAATATACAGAAAATCGCAGCATTTTAAATTAAGCAGTACACAGGTCTTACTGATAATAATTTATAATGAGTGAGTAAAAACACAAAAGCGAGTAAGATTATCTAACACTTATCTATTTTCTAAACCTTAACATATATTTTGATATGTAGAAAACTATTTAGTATTTATATTATAATAAAAATTCGTAAAATTATATCAATTGACCGAAGCAGCATTTATTTTAAAAATATAAATTTACCAATGAGTTTGTGTTGTTTTATAACTAAGATATATGATTTTAATTATAATCTGCCTTGTAAATGATTTAATCCTATGTAATTATAAACTTGAAAACCTAAAGTGCACACATAAAGCATAAAATTGTTTTTTAAACACACTTACAGTGATTTCTGCTGAGTCAGAAAAGAAAATTTGTTCAAAAAACTAGTATTTTGATTTTTTATAGATTTCTTATTCCATATTGCATGTTTACTAACACAAATTTAAGGGTTTAAGTTTATATCTATAAACACACTAGGTTTTGCATATTAGTTATACGTTTAATGCGATTTACAAACATTCTAATGCTTATCTAAATTTATTTTGGGATATTTCTATATTTTAATCCATTTGAAAATTTTTAATCGTTATCAATCTGACCTCCGAACATTCTTATTTCATAAAAATAGAAATTGCGATAAAAAAGCATAGAAACTGTAATATGTAAAAAACACAACCTTAAATTATAAATTATATCAAGAAAGAGAATGTGGATATGTAGTTTAATATTAAGAAATTGAATTTCATTTCAAAAAAAATTCTTAGAAGTCGTCATTTAGTGTTTCATTATTTGGTTCTAATAAAAATGTATTTATTTTATATTTTAATCTGTTTATTGTGGTGACGGGATTATAAAAACTTGTTAAAGAGTGAATCGCTTAGCTTTGCCTTAATTGAAAATTGATGATGAAGAATTGGCAGTAATAAGCTAAAAATAAAGAAATTATTTGATCTATTAGAACGTTCTATTATGTGATTTAGTGTTTTTTTTCTGTTTGGAATAAAATCTTAAAATTTTTATTGTACTATATTGGATTTTGAGCAGTAGAAATAATAAAATTTTTATGCATTGGTAATAGACACAAAATTACAACCTATGTGGGAGATTAAGATTTTATAGCCGTCATACTAATATAATCTATAGTTTATTATATATAGAAAATTAGAATCAAGCTTTATATTTTTTTTATCATATAAGTGGGAATGTAAGATTATGATTCATTTAAAAAAATATTGCGTTCCAGCTATACATATTGTTTTAAAAAAATTTTAAAAATGAAAAAACCAATAAAAATTAATTTTTTTATTTAGGACCTATACAAAGCGTCTATGATAAAAAGTCTCGAGCGTTGCCTATTTAAATTTTATTTTTGTTCAACATATCTCATTTTGGAATCATAAAAAAATCTATATTAGGAAGTATAAATTTAGAAAAAATCGTCATTCAATTTTAAAGTAAAATATTTAATTTTTATCAATTTTTACTGTGGTCAATTACGCAAAATATTTCTTATCAAAAGCATAAAAAAAAAATACACTAAATTACAATAAAATTTGAAAAAGTCTAATTTTAGCATGATTATATATTCTAATTTGCTAATTATTAGGACAAAAGAAACCATTGAGATTTTATTCTGTTTAATAAAAATTTATAAATCTCTAACATCTTAAACATCATTGATGCTTTATTAATAGATTCTTGTGCACCACATCTAAAAACAAATAAAAATATCACATACAAAACACAAAACAGAGCACAAAATTTAAAAGAAAAAACATAAACTATGGTCATAAAAAAATACGATACACAATGTCAATATAACTACATCGATCAGCAGCTGTAATAGTCATGTTCATAAAAAAATTCGCTATGTATCAAATTAATAATTACGAAGAAGTCACTATATAAAATAGTAACTTCCTTTTATTGGTAAAGTGTGATAATCTGATGATATTTTTGTGTTGATAAAAAACAGATGAGTATATGGAAAATAACTGGTTTACGATCAATAAAGCCTAGAGTTATTGATATTTATCATAAGAATTTTGATCTTATCGAGCGAGTTGAATTTTTAACGAAATCTAAAACCTATTGATTTTTTTTGGGGTAATATACTTTACAGATTCGCATGTTGTTTTTGCAAAACTTTTGATTGCTCTATTTAAGAAATTTGATTAAAACTGCTTTCCACCATTCTATCTTTTAAAATCATCCTAGATTCACTTCTTTACTATAAAATCAATAGAACAAGTGTATTTCTTGATCCCTTTGTTTGTGCGTGATATGCCGCTTCAGTTTTGATTTCCAATTCCATATCATACAACGTATAGTATTTTGTGCCACCTCATCTCGAGTTTTGGCAATGAATATATAAAAGTCAATAATGATATTAATGAAAATTTTAATTCTATAGTACTTTATAAAATTAAATAAACCGTGATATAACAAAGATTATTATAAATATGTTTTATAAATTATATTAATTATAAAAACCATACTCGTTCTATATAGTAGAAACAAATATAGCTATCATTAAATTGAATTAATCCATTTTGAAATATGTTAGTAAACATTTCATATTCTCTTTACTAAAAATTTTTGAATATGTTTAATTTAATATATTCATATTTACCTTAATTAAAAAATATGCAAAAAAAAATCACGTATATCTTAGCTCCTGTCTAAAATCGAATTGTTTGATGCACAAAAATTTTATGCTTATGCTTAAATTTATTATATTTCTACTCGTGGTTTTATAATAATACAACACCCAAGCGGATGATATTTTTTAGTGTGATCATGATTAGAATTCAATATTAATTTAACCCTTTAATCTGTCTATTTGTAGTGTAGAATAATTAAATATTTGTTCTGCATCGAGGCTGTGTCTTTTTTTACATAAAAAACATAAAAATATCGTATTTACAAAAATAATATATATAAACAATATAATAATATTCTAGTATTCCTTTACATAATATTATTTAAAATTATACATTGCATTATAAGAACAAATTTCATAATTTTTATAAAAATTTATGCTGCTAAAAAATTTCAACCCCCTGAAAAGCATATTTCTGTGATTAAATATAACAGATACACGATAATTATTATATGTGTCATCTAAAAATTGCAATCCTTCTTTAACTATCAGCAGCTTTAAATGTTAATATGTATACTAAAGCTATCTGAAATACATAAGATGAATTTCATTGGGTAAAATATTAGCATTTATAATTGATATATATCTCTTGGAAAAAAATATAAAAAACTCGAATCCGTAGATCCGAAAAAATCAAGGTTTCTTTTTTTATAAAAAACTAATGGCTGTATAGACGTAAAAATTATATTTTTTGATGATAGAAATCTTATGCTAATTTTTTAATCACACCAATCAAAAATAAAAATTTTGGATTATCTTATGGTGTGCCACAAAATAGAATAAAAAACCTTTATCTGTTTGCTATACATCTACGCTATTTAATGTTTTGTATATAGTTTTAATAAAATCTTATATTAAATATAAATATTTACATATTCTGGAATAAACATTATATTTCTAATTATATTGAGTTTTAGTCATATTTTTAAATTACTTTTGTGCATCTTGGTATTATTGTATCTAAATGTTAAAGAAACAAATGGGATTTTCAATCCGCAATTATATTTCTATCTAATTTACATATATAAAATATCATCAGATTTCATAATAAATTTCTATAGAGGATTATTTAAAAGTGTTTTGCTGTTTAAAACGCTATATATTATATTTGTAATAACACAATGATTCAAGTTTAGCATATTACATTGAGCATATACAATGATTAATAATCTATTAAACAGTTCAACATACATATTTGAACGCTTCAATGAAAATCCAATCAAAATGCGCTTTAAAACTAAGCTTTATGCTTTAATTACTGATATTTGTATATTCATTTGCGAAGAGAAAATAATATTACATACAATCAAGTGTTTTGTTGCTCGTATTATTACTAATTCATTCTTCAAATTTTATAGATAAAAGTAACGGTATGTTTTTTAAACCTATATCGAAAATAAGGACTGGAAGAATATTTTTTATGTGTTGTCTCTGGAGTATTTATCCTTTAAATATTTTTGTTTATATTTATGCGAACTAGATTTATTGTGTCTTAATTGAATATAAATTTTGATTCGACATTTTATTTTTATAACTTGAAAATATAAATACTGTAAATCTTTTGAAAAGTTAAAAGAACATGCAATTTGATTTATATAAAATGCATTCTTAAATTAGCTATGCATAGTCTTTAGAATGAGTATTTGCTTGCTTGAGAAGTATCTTCATTGCATGTAATTCATACTCTTTTGAATTTCAAATATATATTTTGCCGATTATATAACAATACACTCTGAATTCGGTAAAAATTTATGATTTAATTTATCTATTTTTTTAATTTATACATAAACCGAAATACTTAAATCATGTTATATTATAATCATTAGTTACGAAAAAAAATTTACTCACATTGGAAGGCAATATTTTTGATCATCATAAACATAAACTCTTTTTCACGTAGAATATTCTTGAAATATACATATATTGTATATAATATAGCAATAAAATGCATGATCAAAAACATATTCGAGGGTTGATGATCGTTATTGGTTAGTATATTAGATATTAATAACCTTGATATTATAATATTGAAAAAAAAACCAGCCTGAAACTAATATAATTAACTAGACGAACCTATATAACTCAAATAGAAAAGGCAATTACACTTATCGAAATAGATCGTACATACTTTGAAAATTTTATATAATATGTAATACAAAGAACTTCAAGCGTATTCTTTACTTTTTAGTGCAATAAACTATGCATAAAATGCTAATTGGAAAAACTTCTTATACTAGGAAGATTGTCGACATAAACAATAAATTATTTTTTCTGCATACATGATGCAGCTTCAACAAAAAAGGTGCAATAATCATAAATATATGAGCTAAGTATTTCTTTTTTGTACTGGTGGTTGAGAATGGAATCCATATTTTTTTATGATTAGTTTATGGAAATATATAAAACACAAGGTTGTATTTTCACAGTAGAAATATCTTTTAGTGCATATAATCTAAAGCCATAGAGTATTTTTATAAACCATTCCATATTTTTATTTTTGTCTTTTTAGATTATATATACCATGTCGTAATTTACTATTTTTGTGGAAGATAAAATGTGGTTCAGAATATAGAAAAAGGGATATAACAAATATCGATTGTTAAATGTATATTATGACTGATGGGAAGTTCGGAAACATTTTTGAAAGAAAAAATTATAATTTACAATATATTTTAGTTCACATTCCTAACTTTCAACATTATCATTACAATAATTATTTAGATTTTTTTAAGATAAAGATAATCTTAAATATAATTTTTAATACTCCATAAATAATCTATATCATTGTTTGTGATTTATCGACTATTAGTATTTATTGTACATGACTGCACTCAAGCAAACTAAAATTATAATAGTAACATCAATATAATAATAGATTATTTTTCTTTTTATTTTCGGATTTAGTTTATTTTTATAAATTTTATCTCTTTATATGTGGTCAGTCCTTTGGAAATATTGCACAACTTTGCGACACATATTTTACCACCTTACCTGATCTATCTTCATCAACTGCTCTTCTTCTCACAAATTAAATGTATTGAATTTTCTTGTGAAGTGTGAAGTCTTGTGTGTATTCTTCTACTAATACCTGGATTTTTAACTCCATAACATATTTTTATATAAAATTGTAAAATTATAAACCAAGTCATTACATATGATAAAATTATTCTTGTTTTGAATTGAAGTAAACTAATTTATGATTTTGTATAAAAATAGTTTATATCGCAAATATATTACTTTAGTGATTATGACTTCAAAAAGTTGAAAAAAATAGTAAAAATAAATATTGATTTTTAGCTATGTTATAAAGATGAAACTAAGAAATTATGATCTAATAAAGATGTAAAACCATTTTAATTTGATACTATACCTAAAAGATGTTTAATTTAGCTGACATGAAGTTCTAATTTTTTAAGATATTTCAATAATTAGTGTGATTTGATCGCAAGTGAAGCAGTTGCGGCTTAAAGTAGCAAAATGACGACAAACACACGATATATACTACTCCAAAGATTGTATAAGAAAACGCTAATTTTTTATGTGCTGATAAAGGATGTATGCAAAAAAATTCTGATCATAGAGCAGCTTGATGTTTGCCTTGAACAAATGAATTTGCATAAAATTACATAAACATCTAAATAAATAAATGGAACTTTATTTTAACAACTAAACATATATAAGTAGTCTATATAAAGAACGAAAATACACATAAATCAATGGTGGCGTTACTTGCATAGCATGTTTAATTAGACGGTTGGTGTTTTAATAAATTATGAGTAAAATTAGTAAAAAAATGTCGGGCTTTAAATCTAATCCCATTATATGAAATCAAACTGTGAAATATTTTTAAATTGCATGTAGAAAATTTTACATGTGAGTAATAAGAAATAGAAACCTAAAATTTATGTTTACGTGTATGGATAAGTAGTTTTGAGTAATAATATGTCTTTTCTTATTATATAAATATCAAATCAACGAATAAAATTCAAATCGAATATTTTTTTACAGATTGCGTGTATATAATTCAATAACCGTTTTTAAGTATGTTTCCCCACGAAGAGATAATAAAAAGCCAGAGAATAACAAATAAAGATACAATATAATTCGATTGGTTTTCTTCAATATATAAGATATAAAATCAAATCTTTGCTATTTTAAAGGATTTAAAAAATAATTCACATTTTTATATATAAAAAAATATATGAGTTAATTCTATTAAGGCTACAAGTGATTATATTTTTATCGATGTTATAGCTACCTTTTTATGTTGATTTGGTTATTTGTGACGTAGTTAAGGCATTGGTAACATTTAGAATTTAATAATTCATTAGATGTCATGCCTCATATCAACACCAATAAACTAATTTTCTTCTCTCACATGAAATGTCTATAGAACCTAAGACAAAGGAATATATGATGCATTCATGATCTCTTATAAATGTTTCCGGCGATATTCTATATCTAAAATGTAAAGTTTACCTTTTAACTGCTAAAATAGTTTCTACTATTAAAATATTAATTTTTCGATAGTAATAATCTAAAAATATCATAATTTCTTGGCTGTCTTTGTAAACTTCAGAAATTTAAGCCATATACACATTACTGTCACTATATAGAATCAGGTAAAAAGTAAAGATACAATTTTGATATATATTATCTTTTTCTTAAAATCACTATAAGTTTTTAAAGTTGGGGAATAAAATAGAAATCTTATAGGTGAAAAAGAAATGATAAGACAAAATATAAATGTCAAGTCATGATTTGCAGTAATTCATTGACGTATATACGGAAAAAAAATTCTCAAATCTTAAACTATTTTATAAAATACATATAGATGAGACTTTAGAGATAATTGAATGCATCTAATTAAATAATTCCTAATTTAGACCAAAATGGTTAAATGAATTATTTAAAAAAACATGGATATATTTGATAATAAAAATACACAAAATCTTGGCCAAAGGTTTATTTTAGAAGTTTACATGGTTTTTTTTATTGGTTAGAGTTTTTCTTTTTATATGTTTAAATCTACTAAAATGTAGACAGTATGTGTGGAAAATTGAAAATTCCATATTGCATCTTTTGACACTCGACCTTGGTAAATCTTTCAAAGGCTTGCATATTTACTATAGATAAATATATCGATTAATTTATTTGTGTAAATATATAAAAAACTGAAAAAAATCAAAATTAATCAATCACAAACCTGCATAAATAGATCATTTATATTAATTAAATACTATATCAGCATGTTTTATAATACAAGAATTATATTTGCTATTAATTTTTCTTAAAAGATAAGATAAAAAAAACTTATTATGGCTATCATGATAAAATTTTATAATAATTTTTAAAACAACAAGAATAAAAACATTTTTTTTCAATACCTTTATATTTTAAGTGATCTGGAATAACAAAGCTCCAGATGCAATCTAAATATTTATTTATTCAATACATGAAATCATAAAGCATATAAGCTATATTTTTTTATCGCTCCAATGTTATTTTTGGCATCATCTAAAGGGAATCTAAAATTTAATTTTTCTTATACGGAAACTACGTATTGTCTGATTATCATAGAATTGGAATAGAATAATTAAATTTTAAATTATTTATATCTTTTTCTTCAACTATCGTGTTTTCTTGGCTGTCTTTTTTGCAATATTACGTTAAAGATAAAATTTTAGATTGTTTGATTTTTATATTAAGTGGTTTTTTTCTTAATTTTCTCTGTCTAACTACTTGTTTGATTTCAAAAGAGATAATATAATCAGATTTGACCGATTCATTTTTTGTATATTAAAGTTTTAATCTAAAATCGCTCAACAACTTGCATTAAATTTAGCGTACTTGTTACCTTTTCTCTATATTTAGGCTTAAAAAAATTTATAAAAACCTTATGATTTATAACATATGAACCTATAAAAATGATTTTAGATCTATTATGCGTAATATATATCCATAAAGATTTATTATTATTAACTTAATACTATACATCCTAATGACACAGTTTTAAATATTTTTAATGTGTTCTTATAATTTTAAATATTTTTGCTGGTGAAAAAAACTTGTCCGAACCTTTTATTTGCATTTATAATTACCTATTAAACAGGATAGTATAATTTCTTCTTATTATATTCTAAAATAATAGTTTTGTATGTACTTATCATTTGTGTTTGTAATTAGCGCATATGTTATAACATGTGACAGTGTGGTGACACGATATCATAGAAGGTACCTGAAGGAACTAGATGTCACGAACCAGGTTGAGGCATATATTCAAACTTTGGAATAGAGAAATCCCTTGAATTAATAGGTCTCGAAAGTGGGGAGAAGCATTGAAGAAGACTTTGGAGAGGAGAAGATAGCCGAAAGAATAAATACGCTGTGCGTACAGGGAATCAAGCAAGCTGTGCCTGAGAACAAAAACTAAAATTACGACTATAAATATGGCCCATAAATAAAAAATAATTATAAATAAATTAGAACCCATAACAAATGTCAATTCAAGAAGGACAATGATTATAGATACTTAAAGTGATATTTTAATGCATATGGTTGACAATGTTGCCGTAAACTTTTAAAAATATTAAAAATTCTAATTGTTTTTAAATTTTTTCTTATTGGGGATCCAAGCAGTGATAACTAAATAACTTAAATGCTTAATATTTGATTTAAATGAATCTATAGAAAAAAAGGACGATTGTGTGTAGGTCTAAGTTCGGTTAGAATATATTAAAATTAGCTTTATCAATTATTCTGTATCTTTTAATTTTATTTATAAAGTTTTAATTAAGGTATGTCATCAGGCAGAATTATTGCTCGAAATTTTCTATCGATTATTTTTATTGGATCATACAAAATTAACTTGAATCCTTATTTTATTTATCTCGCGAAAGATAATATAAATGCTATTTCTAAACAAATTCACTTTTTATATGCAATAGAAAGTCAAGTATTTCAAATAGATTTCAATGCTATAAAAATATGATTTAAATTTTTGTTTTGTTCTCTCAAATTAGGTTATAGTTATTTTTCTTATTTATATATAGCCTAGTATATGTTCGTATTTTTTAAATATTCAATATTACAAACTCATTTTCGCTTTATGTTTGTACTTTATGCCGTTAGAATTTTTACAGCCTAAATTATGTAATTATTTTAAAAGCTAGTTTTATATCGATACATATCTCGCACTTTAGTTTTAGCAACATTTTTTATTATACGTCTCCACTTATAAATATCATGAATTTTCATTGACAAAAATTTTATATCTTTTTACTTTGGCAAAATAAAATCTTTTAAGCTAAATTTTTTCTAATCGTCGAAGTTTGTCGGTACTCTATATAGACTCTTTCTTTCATATGTCAAATTCGCATTTTATGTTTTTAAAATATATTTATCCCCAAAAATATCTTTGTGAAACAGGAATACTAATCGAAGCGAGAAAATACCCTAAAATCAATAGGGATGCCAAAAACACTTGAATCAATAAGTCCTAAAGGATATCGTGTATGCTAGAATGCTGTGAAATAATGTGAATGTATGACGTATATATAAAGTCTATTTTGTATGCATTTGCTTGGGTAATTATGGGTAAAAGGTTTTAAGATAATTAAAATAGAAAATGAATTTAGGTAAGCTCATGGTGTTACGATTTAATAATATTTCCGAATAAATTTTTTTAATGTTTCGCTACAACAATACTTCAAAAAATGAATTTAAATTATTAGAAATTTATCAAAGATCAAGCAAATAAATTCAACTAGAATGACTTGCATATTGTTTACTGTTATTTTTTATGGCTTTATGAATATAAAGTTACAAGTTAATAATTGCAGAAAGCGTGAGAAATCATATATTCTATTGTCTTTTGTAAATCCAAGATCTTTATCCAAAAAATCATAATGATAAAAAGATATATAATCCTAGAGAAAACAACTAAATTTATCTACTTATTTTTCATAGCATGTGCTTATTTAAAAACCCAAAATATCGTGATTTATAAATTAAATTGTTTTTGACGAATTTTTATTTTACTTTTTTTATAATTACATATTTTTTCTAATTATAAACTGTAGTTGAAATAAAATTTGTTCGGATACATTGGATCAACGTTTGAACGTTACAAAAACATTGAAATAATTTTCAGTTAAACTATTGTTGTTTTTTAACATTGAAATGCTGTTACTGATACTTGTGCATTAATATACTTTTCTTGAATAGATTTGGTTAAAATACTAAACAATTTAAAAACATTTAATTATTGCAAAATAATCTCTCTTCTTGTATTAAATAAATATATAGATGTGTCTAAATAAATAATTATAAGTGATCGAAAAATTAAAATATTAGATGAATATTTCAAAAGAAGGAAAAAATAAATATGATTTGGTTGAGACTTTTAGCATAAGGTTTGAGAAAAATACTTCCACGTGAATTAGAGAATACAAAAAAAATATTTATATTAATTTTAATAGAAAGGACTTATTGTATGGTTTTTTCGTTTATAATTTATTATTTGGTCATTAAAAATTATACTAACGACCATTCTAAAATATCATTACCAAATTATTGCAGAAAAGATAAGTAATTATATTTCAAGCCGTGCTGTTGGTTAACATTGTTACAAATAACATTAAGCATAATTTGTATAAGCACTTTAGCAAAAAATTATTCATCAGGAAACATAGTTTGAATCAATTTATAGTAGGTAATATATATTTCATTTGACCGTAAAAATAAAAATGAATGTTTATTTGTTTCAATCGTAATACATCATTGAAGCATCTGCAAGTATTAAAATCTTTATTTTTATCTTTATGTTATCTATAATTATGATTTTTACGATAACCTTTTATGTTTAGACTTTTTATAACAAATATTATACCATATAAAATGACTTGGGATGGGAATGGTTACAAAATTAAATAAATATATGTACAAAGTTGTTAAAAATAATACTGAAGTAGAAGGATATATGCAAGCCCTAACAATTCGCAATACAATTGAACAAATATCATTTCACCATTAAGAGCAGTTGACGAAAATAAATCGGGGGAATATGTCAAAATATGTATAAAGGAGCTGTATAATATTCCTAATGGACTGTATACAACTCAGTATTTAAAATCATAATAGGAAGAAACTTAACCCGTAAATATAGAATAGGATTTATACACAATAAAATCTGATGATTACATCAAATAAGTTAATGCAAAGATAACATTTTTTCTTCTATCACCAGTAAAATTGAATTCTTAATTTATAAATTTGAACGTTCGAAAAATTTCCCGATATTTAATTACATTTATTTAAAAAATGATATTATTGAATAAACCCAGGTAGAAATGTCCTATTGAAAGAAAAGGTGTGTCTTGCTAATTGAAAATTAATATATAATATCCCTTGGTATTGGTGAAATAAATAGCAAAAATTAGATCCTCTAAAACCATATCGTCTTTTAATCCTCGAATCAATTTGTGTAGACGTAAATTAATAATAGAAATCTGTTTTTTTGAAATGGTTAAAAAAGGTTTTATATACTATATTCAAGCAGTGGCAATGATGTTGTTGTGTAAATATTTGGCTTAGAATTTATATTTTAAATGGTTCGAGGTTCAAATAATTTTCACTCAAAGGCGTTGAAAAATTATTAAACAAGTAATAAATGCTGCCTATCAGCAATTTATAGAGCAAACAGTGTTAGATAGAATCGCAGTAAAAGCGATTTACACAAAAAAACAACGCGATCGTATCGCCGATACAGGTTTAATCCCAGAACGAGGATCTGTGAATTCTGTTTTATATTATAAGTATGTTTCATGTAGCGTTAACATGATTATAAAAATCAATACCGTTGATATTCTGCGCATATAGGATTTAGACAAACTCTTCAAGATACAGGTTTTTGGGATTTTCAAAAAATGATGGTATATAATTGTTGTGATCAGAAAAAACTAAAATTTCTCAAGATGATCCGAGATTTTATGCAAAATAAATTGAAATTTTGAAAAATATCTTA
Organism: Rhyacophila brunnea; assembly: GCF_057557595.1. NCBI lineage: Eukaryota > Metazoa > Arthropoda > Insecta > Trichoptera > Rhyacophilidae > Rhyacophila > Rhyacophila brunnea. The sequence goes on along the minus strand of NW_028233362.1, from coordinate 754,034 downwards.
ATATACGATTTGATACATATATAGTCACAGTAAACATATCCTGAACAGAACATTGTCATATATTGCTAAATAAAAAGGGCTTTATGCGTCGAAATTATTTGTAATCTAATGTCCATTGAATTAAAAATTTTAAATATATACGAAAAAGTTTGCAAAAAACTCTTTGTTATAGACTTACAGTATTCCAAGAAAGTTCAACACACCATGGGTTATATATAGCGCAAAATATATTTTATCGTTGTATTATTTATAGACAGAAAAATCTTCTATTCTGAACTTTAAAAGGTATAAATTATAAATGTATAATGTAATAACAATGATTACACACGCAAATCAATAACATGGAATTAATAATGATATAATAAAGAATAGAAAAATAAAATCGGGATGCATTTACAATGTCAAAAGTTTATGTGTATTACATCCTGACAGATCTCGATATTTAAAAATCTAAGTAATATGCAAAAAAAAACACGCTTGAGCAAACAAGTATGAATAAGAATAATCTGATTGATTCAATTATAAAAGTCTTTAAGGTAAAGATTGACAGCAAAATTGCTCCTAATTCAGAATATGTAATACCTGGAAACCGCATCAAATCACAAATTTTGTATAAATTTTATAGATAAAACACAGCAATGACCATAAAACTCAATACATTTTTTTTATAAAATGGTAAAGATTACAATAAAAAAATTTAATGTCCACATTATATGACGATTATATAAGAATAGGGGCAGTACAATGATTCATATTACATTTAGAGATTCTTCTATAATACCAGATTTTCAACTATACCGCATCACAATGCATAAAAAAATAAATTATTTTAGCAAAGTAATTCGATGAATATCTTTTTGTAGAAATATTAGTAGCTTATTTTCCAAATTTAAGATTTTATCAGCAATAAAAAAATATTCCTAATGCATTTTCACACAATAAATGATAATTAATCATGATACGCACTAATATTTACATATCAACATTTTATTGACTAAATCTATCTACTAAGATATAAATAATTCGATATCTTATATCATATACACTAAAAATTATTATATGAACAAAATTAAGATATCAATGAATAATTTTTTTTATGTTTCATATTATAATATACTATAAATTATATATTAGTATTACTGGTTTAAAAAATATTTTTTTTTACCATATAAAATCCAATATTTGTCCTATAAAAAATATAAATTTTGCGTCATATTTAAGTTTCTGGGATGAATTTAGATATAAAATGTTATAGTATGTCTAAAATATTTATTCAAGGCTTCTTTTTATGCTTCCATCTAAAATTTCGAATTTCTTTGTTTGTTGACAATTTATACATATACTTTTACCATGTTTCCAATTCATATATAAAATTTACACAGAATATCAATAACAACCATCCCATTTATTAAACATCTAGTCGATCTAAAACTATCTGGTTTATAAAATATTTATTTGTATATATTTTTTAAATGCTATAAAATACGTTTTCACAATGATTTATATAATAAAAATTTTCTTTTGCTTTTTAATCACATCTTTTTTAAGTAAAAAGCTATAATTTTTTTAATAACTTTCCGCTTCCAACTATAATAAAAGAAAAAAGCAGTGTTACAAAACAAATAGTCATATTAAAAATGTGATTGTGTATTCATAATTAATCGGAAATAATGATAATAGAAGCTCTCGTAAAAAACAGCTTTTAATTAAAATAGAGCTAATATTATGAAATTCTTTAGAACTAGATAAAACGACATGAAATCAAGATAATAGTATAATAAAATTACAAATTTATAAAATCGCATATGCTAGAATTTCATTTATTTTTTATTTAAACCATCATTGTAGTTCATACTTCTCTAATGTTATGAACACTTGAATCATCTATATACTATGATACGTTAATTTGAATAAAATAATTAATATTATGATTCTATGAATGACAAATACCAATTATATTTATTTTCATATTTTCTGTTATAGGTTAGAAATTGTTTATAAAAATTAATGTAACTTATAATAAAATTTAAAAATCCCGGACAAAGTAGAAACATACATGCAAGCTCCAATACTCCGCAAGACACTTAATCCATCTCATTTGTGATAAGAAGAGCAGTTGCAGAAGATAAGTTATGGTAAGGTGCAAAAGATGCATCATGGAGTTATGCAATATTCTCAATAGGTTTACCACGTCTTAATAGATATTATTGATAAAAAATAATTAATCCATATATGTTTAAAAGTATTTATATAGACATAGAATTTATGGTAAAACAACTAAAAAATGTCCCAAAACACATAAAAATTTGATTTATAAACTGTAAATTGGATTTAAATCGACATACTTGGTTTTTTAAATGCATCGTTAAAAAATTAACTGTTTTTAAAATAAAATAAATCTAATAAAGCGAAATAATTACAGATCTTCGTATTTCAAAATTAAATTTAATCTGTGACAAAGATCTATTAATAATGGCACAAAAATTTTTTCAAAATTAAAAACTTATAAATTGTGTAATGTATTATAGTCAAAAGAATTACATGTAATAGACATTTATATCAAAGATGTTCTTTTATATTGTAATTAGAAAAAAAGAATAATTTCAAGTAAAACCATGTATTCATGTTTATGAATGCATTTTTTATACTATAAACACTTCTTAATATTGTCAAGTATCTTATGTGACTGGAATAAAAAATATGTTTAAAACAATCTAATTTTTAATAAATTTAATAAATGTTTTTTTGAATGATAATTGTTCAAATATTATAATTTAAGAATACAAGTAAGAATATTTAAATATCTAATTTTTTCTAAAATATTTTTTTTGCACATGATAAATTTAACAAAAAATCTTAGTATGTTTAGGTATATTCTAATCATATTGATCTAGTATAATTATATATACGATATATTTTCGATTATTATTTACGAAATTATAATTGGAATTCGTTATAAACCAGTCACATATGATGAGATATAAACTAAAAATAAAACACAAAAAAAACGCTCATATGAATTAAAACTTCTATAATCACCATCTTATTATCATTCTGTATGCACAGCATAGAAGCATAAGCTCTTAATTTTTTTATTGTCTTTAGTAACGAAAATATATTCAAGATCGCAAGTATTTTATAACTAATGCGCGCAATACAAAGGTTTATTATTTGATAAATTTACAAGCTTATTAAAAATCTATCTGATTATAAAATTAGTGTAACTACTTTCAATCATGGTTAAAAAATATTTGAAATTTATATGCTATTTAATTTAGTAGTATATACATATTTCAAATTTTATTTTTATAAAAAAATATCACAAATGTTATGATTTCATGTCAAGTATTTTATAAAAAAATATATAAAATAGAATAAGTTTTTACAATTTTTTCTTGATAGTTAACAGATAATAAAAATGATTATGTAAGGATTCGTGAATTATAAATTTTTAATGTGAAGTTTGCAATGAATATTTTATCTTCATAAATACATTATGTGGCATAGAGTAATTGTAAGCCAAAAAATATATTGGCACAAAATAAAACATATAGAAAATCTTAAAATAGATGTATAAAATATATATATGCCTATAGGTTTAAATAAAGAGGAAATCCAAGATTTATATAACCATAAATGTGCTGTAATTCTAGCTACTAAGATTATGGCGTAAATTATTGTATATTATTTTAATTTCTAAATCACTGAGAATTCCTTGAAAATTCTCTATATAAGATGTAGAAACAAGCTTTAAAACTGATCAGTAGCATAAGATATCGAATATGTGTTGCCATGTATAACTATGGGACCAGAAGGGATGTAAAAAGTAAAACATTTATATAATGATGTGTATTTCAATGCATAAACATCCCAAGATAATAATCGATTAGATAAAAGTCGATATAGTTTTAGGAATTCGATATTCTTATGTGTAATTTTAATTAAGATAAAGATTTTTAAAAAAGTATATAGTAATCATTTTAAATATAAGTTTCTGTTTATAAACTATAGCATAAAGATATTTTTATAAAAATAAGACTTGCAATGGAATCAGCAAGTCAAATGTATTTAATTTAGCGAAAGTAAAACTTCAATAGTTCTTTTACGGTTAGAAATTCAAAATATGAAAATGTGTGTTAAAAAAAACTATTGTTTGATAAGGGATAAACAATAACCTCTCTAATAACTCAAATTTTTCATGGTTGCTAGTTACGCATAATAAATATTAAATTTACGCTTTTGCATATAAAAAACAGATTTTATGCTAGAAAACTTATTAACTTGTGCTTTGAGCATGAAATAATAAAATAAAAAGAAGTAGAAATAACATTAGCTAACAACAAGATTAAATGGTGATATTCATAGCGATCAAAAATTAAACGATACAAATTTACAGCATTAAAAATATGAAGCTGAAGCCGGACCTACAAAAAATATCATCTTTAATCAATTTATGTAATGTATATCGAAAGAACTAGTAAATTAACAAATACCATATAACAGATGATATTGAAATTTGTGGTAAGCAAGCCTTTTTAATGCAGTATAAACTTTTTACTATACGCTTTTCTATGGCATAATTTATATAAGCCCATAAATCAATTTAATACATCTTACACCATTATATTTTTATAATAAAATGTATTGATAGTACACAAATTATAAAATCATGTTTACTTAAACATAAATGGTTGATATTTATAAACATTTGCACAATTATTCTACATTTAATTACAAATTTGTTATACGTTTTACAGAGCAAAATTAGATGGAAATATTATATAAATTAATGGCTATTGGCATATTTACAATCTAATATAAAGATAATCTTAATAATATCTTTCAGAACTGCAGAAAAACATTATATTGCGTATTTTAGAAAGTATAGAATTGTTTTTATATATTAGTTGTATTATCCCGAATCTAAGAATAGATACACTCTTTAAAATTAAATTAATTAAATTAGATGTGAAAAATCTATTGAAAGCAACGTGGATTCATTGACGAATAACAACTGTTCGTGTACTAATTAAAATATTTTAGCTTCTACATTTCATATCGATGGCTTTTGTAAAAAAACAATTATTGATTACTTTAAAAGCCTATATTTGATAATAAATTTATAAATACTGTATGTAAGCAACGAATTTTAAACCCCTGCTAAACCCAGATGAAAAAATTTTCTAGTTTTTATTATGCTCAACTATATTAGTAGATATTAAAAAAATCATGTCATTAAATATTATCTATTTATGGGGATATTTCACCTTAAAAAACTCATAATCAAAAACATTTAAGCTCCAGCTATAGTCATTTTTGATATGAAAAACGAATATTCATTGACATATTTTTTATTTGTTACATTATCATTTATAAATCTATATAAAAAAACACTTTCTAACACTGAATACCACTTATATTATTTAATAAAGTGGTTTGTATATATTTTTTACTTATATTTTAACAAAATAAATTTATAATAAAGAAATAGATGATTAGGCAATCATAAAATTACTTAATTATAACGAAACAAAATGTAAAATTCATTCAATGAAAAGAAATCAATAAAACTTGCTTTAAGATGTCTATATGTAATATTTTTTTAAAATTTATATTGATTTTGCTTTGTTGCAAATACTAAAAGAAGAAGATTTAGATGGCATGATTTTAAAATAAATCTCCAGATCTAATATGAGATTTATTATTGCTATTTATATAGCATATATGCAGTAAAAACTCTTTAAACTAGGATATGTGTCATTTTGCACAGAAATAAAATTTTATATAAAAATAATTTCATTAATCGCATTCCGCTATTATTAAAGAAATTTACCTATGCAAAAAAAGATTTTTTTTAAAGTTTCCACAGAAAATATATTTTAGGTGTCATATTTATTTTATAAAATGTGTTTTGTGATTGGCGGATTGAATAATATTAGCAGTAAAACAATACAGGTTTGTAATAAAATATTCAACGAGTATAATGATAATTTTTAAATGTTATTACTGCATGCATAAATTTCTATACTATACATATTGTGTTGAAATATAATAGGGTTCTATTTCACATATTTCATTGCGTCTTCCATAAGCATATCACTAGATACAATTACTTTATTTTGTATCTCAAAAATATGGAGTGGATGAATAGAGGTTCATAATATTATCAATATATAACTTTAGAATCGAATTCATGAAAAATAATGATTCTATGATATATGATCGGATACTATTAACAGAATATTTGTGGCTCATTTTTTCAAAATTAAATATGCTCCAACCCGTCCCAATTCTTTAATTTTATACATGATATTTATTAAATTTTCTAATAAATAAAGTTTTTTATTTTGTATAAATTGATTTCATTAATCTAGAATATCTTGCAAAAATATATTTTTAAACCGTTTCATTCTAAATACAGAGAAGAGATAAAGAATATGTAAATCTACGCAAATACAAAATATAGATATAATTATACACTTTTTTTTACGAAATTATTCATTCCCTGGTTTACTTTAAGCAATCGAACTTAAAATCTAGATACGTATGAAAGTAGTAATATGTAACTGTATTTAAAGTAAGGTCAAAAAAAAATCCATTAAGTTCTAGACATCTTAAAGAAATATTTATATTTATTTTCATACAAATATGTTCTAATATGGTGATATGCTACAATACAATTACCTAATTTATATTTGCTGAAATATGCAAAAAATACATTATGACTATGTAAAAACAATAAGTTGTAGTTTTAATTGCGTAAAAAATATAATTTGCAGTGAAAAAGCAGATATTTTTATAGACCGATAGAAAATTGATATACAAAAAAAATTAGTTCAATTTTTCTACGATCAATATTGTATAAAAAATATTGATAAGAATGGTTTTATTCATTTAAACCAATTCAATGATATCTTTTCTTCCTTATTTCATTCTTTTATATTTTATATTTTATTTTGATGCGTACTTATGTACGGTAATAAGATAAAAGTCACTTAATTATGATTTTTAATTGCGATAAGAAAATAGAACATTCATAATGTTGTGTTCTTTGTTTTGAAATTATTAAACATAAGATAAATTCAATTCTAGCATTATAAAAAACCAAACTACAATTATTACCGTTTGTCTCTTATAAATATTTCTATGTGTCTATTATATTGTAAATAAAAATACTTAAGAACTACCTTTTACCAATAATGAATTAGAAATACTATTTGCGACATTTCACGAACACACAAATTATCTATTCGTAGAATTTAGCGAAGTGTAAATACCTTTGTAAGAAATAAATTTGGATTCAGTATTTAATAATGGTTTGATACCGTTCTCTGAATTTACGGATTTTACCAAAAAAAATCAATATAACACATACAAAATACAGCCAGTTTATATAAGGTTTTTAAAAAGTATATCACAAATGTTTATAACTAGCAAAAGTTGTCGTGTTTTTTTTGGTAATTTTAGACCTTTTAACAATCATAAGTAAACATCATAATTTAAGACAGAGATATTTCTTACGAATTTTTTTACCCACGTATTTCGATCTTTATTGGCTTTTCTGAGAACTTAAATTCACAAAGTATTTGTTCGTATTAAAAAAATTTACAGAACTAATTAGATACATGTGCGATTTCAATCTATAGTTTGGTGTGATTCTATGTTTTTATCGCTAAACAAAAAGAACTTTATAATACTCTATATAATATTTTTGACTCACTCTTCTGCACATATCTGCATCTTTAATATATTCATCTATACATAATCCTAAGCGCTTTTTATTTTAGTGTCTTCTCTGATCTTATAGTTTGTGTGGCTGCTTCCGTTATAGTTAGCTTCCAAACTCCTTCATATACGAGTTATGATATTCTGTATCCATGCTATCCCAAGGTGAATCGTTCGTTAATATTCTGATCTTCATTTATAAATTAGGGAGACTAAGTTATCTAACTTTTCAATTTTTTTTAGCTTCACATTTATTTTATTCATATGTTTATCAATAATCCTTTTCCTTATTTCTATTAACGTGCAAAGGTTTTTTCTAACCATCAACAAAAATGTCACTTAAATTTTGTGATTTTTTGTATCCATATTTTTTTTCTATCGACCTTTTGATGGTGCCGGTGAATTTGGTACACCTCTTAAACTTGAAATATTTATTTCTATCTTCGATTTTTACTGGTTTTTTTGAAAGCATACAGTTTATAAAAATAGAAACTTCCTTTTTCGTTCGTGTAGAGTCTAGGCCAAGCATTCCTCCTCATTAAAATGCTAGTTGATCACTCTTTTTATATTTTATCCTATTGTGTTGACATTTTGACTAATCTCCTTTGAATAGTTCATATCTTGAATATAACATAAACTTTCTTCCTTTTTGAACTAATCTACACGATGAACATCTAGTTTTTAGATCTGGCTATTATGATTATTGAGTTTTTGTAGATACTGAAAGATTTTGCGTACCGTTTTTTATCATATATTTTAACATTAAACATTTTTTTGCTACAACTTAATATATTTTATGGATAGATTGTTGTTGTGTTAGTTTCAATGGAAAAATATGTTTAAAAAATATCGATGTTTTGTCTTGCTTCCATAATGTACATGAGTTCTATGATTGATGGTATTTTTTGATTGCTGACAAGTGTCTTATCAAGATTAACGGCAATTTTCTGTATAGAAGATTCTAAATAAATTTGTTCTATTTAAATTTAACTTTTTTAAAAAATATTATCTCATTCCTTTGCTGACTGTAAGTTAATACTTTCATTCTCGTTTAAAAAAAATTTTGATTAACTCTTGTAGCAAAGTCTTTTGTTTCATATTTAAAAACGCTTAAATATATTTTTTATTAGTATTTTGCGTGCTAGATTTATTTTTTATTTACTTTTTGCTGTCAATGTTTGTTTTAACTAGATTTGGAATTCATGTTATAATTTCTCTAAAATATAGCAAATGTTATATCTTTTTCTTCTGATATACAATTTTCATGTACTAAGAGGTATGAATATCTGACTAACCAAATATTAAATCCAAATATTGAACACAACTAATATTATTTGTTTCAGATTCATTTTATTTTTTTCTAGTCCTATGCAATCACTGAAATTTACTGTTTTTTCGTCATTTTTTTGTTTTACTAGTATTTGGTCGCAAGCTTCAGAACAATAATAATACGAAATAATTTGTTATGAATAATTCATCTATTGGTTTTTTTTCGAGTGATTTAAACGTCGATTACATAAAACAATGGATCCATACACACGGCAAATAGAAGTTGCAATATACTAGCTCTAAGCATTAAATAAATCTTCTACTCTTTAGAATTATTTTTTTCCTTGATGTATAATAAAATACCCATATACTCGTTAATACACTTGTAAAGCTGTATAAACACTCTTTATGATCGAGTTTTGCCATCAGCGTAATTAAATAGAAATGAATAGCTAGAAGCTGTTTTACGCTATATTCCGTTTTTATTACCTTGTTCAGTAGCTTTGTCTACAGATCCTTTACAAGTCATGGAGTACTAGTTGATTTTCAGACAAATGGTTACGCCTTTACACTTAAAAGTACTAGAATATCCTCATAATTTATTTTTCTAAGTTATATTATATTTTCATGTATGTTATGGGCTCAAATTTTATAACCAATTGTATCAGGTTACTATAAATATTATTTATTTTATAATTATTCTTTTCCTTATTTTCTTGCAAATCGTCTCAACAATATTATCGTAGATTTAATATTACAAATATGTCATTTCTTTATATAAAATTTATAGATCCCCTCAGGCGATGCATTTTTCATATTAGGCCGAAAAATAATAAAATTTTATAAATTATTTTGAAAGTCAACTTAAAAACACATAATTTCTTTATTCAAATAGATACTTATTAAACATATTTTTTATATTATTTTATTCATACTTATTCGGGCAAAATCCCTCAATTATTCTTATCTGCGTTTATTGTTTTTTTTCCTTATATAAAAATTTGGGATAAATTATTTTCTTGATATTCATATTAATTTATGCCTGCTGTTATTATCATCTTAACATTTATCGGTCTTTTTTATATTTTTTATACGTATTTTGCATGCAGTTTTTCTATTATTAACTTATAGTAATTAAATTTTCGGTCCAAGATTTTGTAATAAAGTCGCTTAATCTAACGCTGTAGATAATTTTTTTTTGTGCGGTTGATTCTTAGACATTAAAATCTCAATAACGTTCATTTAATGGCAGTGTTTTTATTATATATTCTTGCATGTATAGAAATTCCTTTTATACTGAAAATTCTCTTTTTTGGTGAGTTTATCGGAGGTAAACTGAATGCTCTGTAATATCTTAGACTTTAATTATATATAATGGAAGTTTGCCACTGGTAATTCTCTATACGAAAATATACAGAATTTCAACACTTACTCTTTTACTTGTGAGATATTACTTTCTTTGTTCTTGTAAAGATACACATCTAATGATATCTAACTTCAGAGTACATTTTATATTTTAAATTGATTTACGTTTTAAATAAATTTTCTATGACAAAATTTTGTTTTGGTTTAAAATAAAATCGCTTTTTATTTTTTTTGAAGTTCGCAATCAAATTTCCGTTCGGGTCTTACGATTATTGGTGTCTATTATATTTTCATTGTCTAGCTTCAGTACTTGTTTATAATATAAGAGCGTTGTAAATTTTTTATTATAGTAATTCACATTTTCTGCGACAAAGGCGTGGCATATTCTCAAACATGATCGGATTGATTTATAAGAATCCAGAAAAAGAAAATATTTTAAAAAGAGAATATACAGATAATATACTAAAAGAGCAAGTTCTTATATCAAAATTTATTTTATAAAGTAATTTCTTCATTTATTGAACTCTTCGTTCCTTATAAAATCAATTTGTATGATTTTGCTACTTTAGTTCTTTTTCCTGGTTTTTCTATTATAAATTTATTAAACCTGTTATAACTATGATTACAGGTATTTATTTATGGGTTAATTTTCTGTTTATCGATTTTATCTATTTAGACGTGGTCAGCGTGTTGAGAATATTTCACAACTCCTTGATGCATCTTTTGACACCTTCCCTTTATCTTTCTTCTTCAACTGCTCATACTTTCTCAAATGAGATATGTTCAAGTGTCTTGCGGTGTGTGAGAGCTTGCATATATGCTTTTTCATCCGGAATTTTTAACTCCTACAATAACTATGATAATATACATTCATAAATAAAAAAATAATTTATCTCGTATTTTCATATATACAATTTTATATACGAAGATATACCTTTTTAAGAGTAAAATTGAAAATAATATGCGAGAATAATATGATCATGAATGGTAAACTCGTATCAGTTCAGATACAAAATTTTTATAATATTTAAAACAGACAGTTATACATTTGAAAAGATCTATAGCAAGTCATTGAGATTTACATATACTATTGATAAAAGAATAATTTGTTTTAGACGGAAAATAAATGAGTTGATGGGATAAAGATACTTAGTGAAGTAACGTCTATTCTAAAATGCAAGAAGTTGTATCACAAGTATGTTATACATTCTATAGATCCTTTTCTATGAATTATATAATCAATTTCAGCTATTAAGTAAAGGTTTGTGGAAATACTAGCTAATAAAAGTTTAAAAGAGAAGAATGCAACTTTATATCATAAAAAAACATGCAAAGAGTTTTTTAGTAGGTAGATTGCATATTTTTTCACAATGTATTTTTATATTTTATAAGGCTTATTGGAGACATCTCAATGCTTATTTATTGCTGAAAAAGACAATCAAATCATGTTTTCTGAATATGCACAAAATTAGAAGCATTTTAATTCAATAGTACAATCAGTCTATTTGGATACTACGTAAAAAAAATTGTAAATATCCACAAAGGTCTGATATAATGATTCTATTATGCATAAGTTACTTGATGAATATTGCAGATCCATATTTATTTCTTTTTTAATATACTATTGCAAATTTTTATAATTAATATACTTAATTCAATATCTTTTTTCCGTGATTTTTGTTATATTTAAAGTCTTAGCCCATTAAAAACATATTAATATTTGATGATTTTAATTGTTAAATTTTATAAAATAAATATCATCCTTAGATTAAAAAAATCTAGAATATTCGTCAAATTTTTTATTTCCTTATAAAAAAGAGGTATATTGTTCTTATAAAACATACAACGAATGTAAAATCTTGCGATATTTCGTATCATCAATGATGACATACATTATACAGGAATAAAAAAATTCTGCGATAATTTTTTTTTTTGGTTTTTTGTAATATAGTTATGTTGGAATATCTACATTTTTTATATATTTAATTCGAGTAACCGGGTAAGTTTCTTCTAATCGATTATTAGATTATTGTGGCCGTTTAAATATTATCTGTCATTCCTCTTTGTATAAATGTGAAAACGGATTGATATTAGATGTTTTTCTGAAGCGTTAATTACGTATTATCATGATTTGGTCTGAAAGTGATCATTTTATTTGTTGAATATATAACACCCAAATGAAATTGCGTTTGTATAGCCAGTAAAGTGTAGTGAACCTAAATTCTTAAAAATAATTAAAAAAAATTATCATTAAAATTATAATATACTAAGTTTATGTGTCAACCTAATATCATCTAGGTTCTTTCTGTGCATAGATAAGGGTAATGTTTTTTTATATATAATTATATAAAATTGCTAAAGAATGTCTATTATATATTTTATAGTATTGTTTTAATGAATAATAAAGTAATTATAATGAAAATAAATACCCTTTTTAGGACTTGGAATATATTGATATGGCATGAAAGTTACTATTAGTTCGATTGAAATATTTAAAGTGCTCATTATTTGTCTTTTATTATTCTTTTAGCTTAGTACCTCTTGATTTTTCCATAAAAGGCTGCAGAATTTGTTTTTTTTTATTTAGGGATAATGCAATAATATATTACATCTAAACTTTTTTGGTAGTCAAATTTATTTTATATATTTTTTGTTCTTTTATCCTCTGAATAGATTTAAGATCTTTGAATTTAAACTATCTCCTTTAATTTTTTTATCATAACAAAAGACAGTTCGATTTTTTGTTTTAGGTAATTTTCATAACATTTTATACAATCATTTTCAAAGTCCAATTTCATTATATTTAAATTTAATTCTAGACCACCCTTTTCAATTGGATTTTTCTTGTGTAATTGAATATGTTTATAATCTTACTACGATCAGAAAATTACATGTATTTCATCAAATATTTTATCCATTATGTTTTAAATATATTACTTAAAATGATTATCTACTTCATTAGTTTGCAATTTTAAATTAGGGGCTGTTTGCTTCTTAGAAATCTTTATCACAAACATTTGTATTTTTTGAAATCCGATCCTTCAAGAATGAACGACAAGATTGTAAAAAGATTTATTAGCGTAAAAACAATATAAAATCCAGTCGAGGTTAATAAATAGGAAACTAATTCGTGAAATAATATCCTGCTGCTGCAAGATGGATTGGCCAGAGATTTAAGACCTATCACCAAGCGAATTGATAAAATAGATGAGAAGCTTTGATGGATAAAATGTGGTCTTGCATCATGCTGATAATTGAAAGGTAATTTTAAGTTTTTTTATACGACTAAGGCGATGCAAAAAATTGTCAGAACATGTTCATCATTTTCCCGAATCTTTAAATAAATTTATAATTTAATCTTGAATTTTTTTAAAAAAAAATTACTGATACATCTTTTTTACTCTTTGCTTCTTTCAAACTTACTTTTTATCATTAATCTGACTATAATTATCCAATAAATTTCCAATTATTTAATTTCAAAACAAAAGTCACAATTAAAAATAAATGAATATATGTTGTTGGAAAATTTGATATATAATATATAATTTATAAAATACACAAAAAATTTTTATTGAATAAAAATACGGTCTTTAAGCTGGTTTTAACGAATACTTTTTTTATAATAACAAAGTTTAATTTATACAGAAAATATTAAGGTTGCAACTGATTTCATTATCAGAAAAGTATGGATTCAATTTTATTTTAAGATTTTTTTTTAATTATGTTGCTAAATGTAAAAAAATAATTTATTCTGTCAATTTGAATAGCTATAATTTATATAATTATATCCCATGATTTATTAGATTAAACCACCCCTAATATTTATAAAAAAATATTATTTATTTATCTGTCGCGGCACAAAAGAAATTCAATCGAATACAATTTTATTGATTTAAACATTATTTAAAATCTTTTTGTATAAATAAATTACATTTTTACAATTATATAAATAAGAATTCATTTGCATATCATAACTTTGTTTGAAAATTATTTCAAAAGAGATAAGTATGTGGTAAATAAATTATTTTCAGTACTAGGAATGAATTTTAGAAACTATAAAAAACCAGCTAAAATTATAAAAAATTCATAATTAATTTAGGCAATCTAAAAATAAAATTATTAAATATTGAAATAAATATAAATTTATTGGTGATAAAAATCTCAACATATAAAATATAAAAATCTTTGAGATTTAAAATTTATTGTTCTTAGAATATAATCAATTCTGGATATACATCTTCAAATATAACATAATTAAATATGTAAATATACTGGGGTTTTGTAACTAATAATTTTGTGTTTTTTTGTTGCAGTTATATTATAGTCTAATACTATTTATCATAATTATAGTTTTTTTCAAAACGTTTTTTATGTATAAAATAGATGAAGGCCACAATTAGAATATTGTCACTAGTTTTATTATTTAACAGATCGAATTTTTTTATTATTATTTTTCAGTAAAGAATAAAGACTTAGGCTTTGATAATAGGTTTTCTGACTGATAGATAAATATTAAATATAACTATATGCAATATTATTAAGAAAAAGGGTATTAAAGATTAAAACCAAAAGTAAAGTAAAGTAAAATATTTTATTTTATTAAATTATTTGCATATATATACCTCACTGTGACTAGCTTTTTCATAAAAATAAAATAAATTTTGCAGATAAAATAAAAGATGATCAACAAAAAATTATTGACAGACGAGAAAGGGATTATATTAATATTTTTGTATCTTTGTATTTATTTTACCGTGAAATACATCTAGCCATTTTCTATGGATCATCTTCGATTTTTGTTTATTTTTAACTTATGCTTATCGTTTCTCTTAATATATTCGCTTCCCTCTGTAAAAAACATTAAATTTCATAAAAATTTTAAAATAAACTGTATTTACAAACACTACTTTTTTATATATAAAAAAAATTAAATTTATAATTTCAACTGACAATATTTTTCTCATTTAAATTGGTTTAGAAGATAAAATATATCTGTATATATTTTTAAAAAAATATCAGATATGATCAATAATATGAAAATTATTATAATGTATATTTCTAGCTTTACAAAACAGAATTCACACATGCAAAAATATACCATAAATATTGCTTAATTAAAAATAGTCAATTTTTTGAAATATGCCATCTCTATACTAACACGGAAACCCATTTTTATCTATGCTGATATTTTTTTTAATTCTTAATTATTTAAATTTGATTAAAACGATCTTTGTGTGGCAGTATAGACCAATAAGGTAACATTAGATATAAATAAAATCTTTTCTTAATAATTTAATTTTAAATATTAAACATAATGCGCGGCATGTAAAAATTAAACATTCAAATTTTATGACGGTTTTTTAATATAACAACAAAAATATTATTTTAAATTTACTATTGGAACGCCACAAGCATAAAAAATAATGGGGAATTGTATTATAACTACAAATAACAATCAGGACTGTCTAATTTGTTATTTTGTATATTTTTTCATTCATAGACAAAATTAACTTTTGGATTTATTTCATTTCCGAAATAATAAACACATTTTTATAATGATGATGTGATATTTGGCAGAAAATCATGCAATGATCGAATTCCATATATCTCGAAGAAATAACCTTTCCAATATCTTTGCTTCTGGAGTAATTTTTGATAGCTAATAAATCATTAGTGTTATATGAATAACTTTTCACGTCGATCTACCATTTAAAAGTACCATCTTATACAATAATAGGAACAAATAAATGATAAACACACATTGAAAAATGAATTCTGGTATATTTCTAGGAATAAAAAAACCAATCTGCGCATTAAAAACATACATTAAGTAGATTTATAAAGTTTATAGTGTTATCCGTGGTACAACATACATTTTTGTTACAGTCTTTTAAAAGTTTGTGGATCTGCATCGATTTTTGATATTTAGCTGTGATGGGTAATATAGTTTCTTATCCTTGTGAGTATCTTCCGTTTTAAGATCTTAAATTTTTTCTGTATTTCTACTAATTTATAATTATCTTGAATAGAAGAATTTGATTAAAATCTAATGTTTCTGATCTTAGTCATGTTCAAATTCTATATATTAGTTGCGTGTTGCTTCCAATTCCATAGCAACAATCTTTTTGGTTTTGTGTATGTCATAAAGATCCAAGAGATGGGTATTTGTGTTTACTATGGTCTGGAAATTAGAGGTGGCGTCATGTTCAATATTATATGATTCATCAGCCAATTAAATGTATCACTAAATGTGTTTCATTTCATCTTGATTCATGGTCTTTCAAATAAGTCTTTAGCTTCATCATTTTAGTCTAAATATCCAAATACCGATATTTCTTTATTCTGCAAATAATAATATTTCTTAGATTTTCCGAATTTTTTATGTTCACATTTTTCTTTGATAATCTTGTAATAGATTCATAATTGAATTTTTTTTGTTGCTTCTGTCTATAATATTTACATTTTATGTACTACGGCATTTAATCTGAATTTTTATACATCTTCATATCCTGTTCGTTTTTATTTTATTTGTTTGAGGAATAGCATTCTCTGTCTTTACATTGGCTTGCAATTCTAATTCTTGAATCATAATTTCTTGGGGTTTCCCAATAAACATACAATTTATTAAAACAAGATCATTAATTTCTTTATATAATGATATGGAATAAATTTAATTATATAGTATACTTATACTGCTAATAATCGTCTTCAAAGTTGTGGTAGAAACGAATCCAATATATACTCATTATATACATTGAGCTTCTATCATACTTTAAAAAAAAATATGCTCCGGTATTTTAATGATTCACCATTGATAATTGTTGGTAAATTTCTATTTTAATTAGAATTAATCAAATTTAATTTTTAAGACTGATTTGTTATATAAATATTTTTTATTCCAATGCCTAAAATATAATTTAATTACATAATGCAAGTTATTTGCTTTTAGTTTTAACAAAAAAGATTTTTTTTAGCGTAATTATAAAGATTTTTACTCATATTACTAGAATCTGTTATTTAATACTCTAGTTATATGCGACATATTTACCATGAATGGTGCACCTAAACCGCTTAAGATTCAAAAATCTCTATATCAAGGATAATATTTTTGATTATACGCTAAAAAATTATTTGTCATTGTTACTTGATAGAATAAAATTCTGTTTTTTTATAGCGGAATATATATTTCTTGAAATTACGCACATTTTCAGGGGTTAGAAACAAATTTATATATATTTAAATTATATTTTTGGATTTTATCTTAAAGCATCTGAGCAGGTTAAAATATTATTTATCATATATTTTTTCATTGGAAAGAGGCACTTAAATTACATTGTAAAAACTTATAGATAAATATGCGTTACAAATGTTAAAAAACAGTCCGCAGATATGATCAGATAAAAATGACACCAAGCTATATATTTTAGTTTTTATTGAGACATAAAATATTTAATATCGCACGAAACAAATATGAAGTAAAAACTGCACTGAAAACTGTTTTTTATTTTTGCTTAGTAATAAACATTTTTTAACGTATAAACTGTATCCCAATAAAACCTTTATACGCTATTTTTAAATTGTAGAAAAATATGATAGTAAAAATAAATGATATTTACTAAAGCTAAGAATAAATTTTTTCGGCATTAACATGTATAAAATATAGCAATTGTGGGTCTTTATAATATCTTCAATAGAAAACAAAATCAATTACGCTATATGCATCAATGACTCCAGATTGCTGTTTTGGATTTAAGAAAACACTCTTACATAATTTTAAGGTTTATAATATATTATATTTGACTAAAGAAATTATTGCGTAAAATTTCATCATATAATATATTTTTTGTTTCTTATTACTTGGTTTTTACAAAATTTTAGCAAAAAGTAAATTAAAAAAAAAGAAGTTTATAATAAACATATGGATAAATATGAACTTATCCTTATCTTTTTATTTAATCATAGATATTTATTCTTTTATGAAAAATATCTCTTGCTAGACGTGATTTTATTTTAAAAAGATTTTTTACATTATATTATGCCCAAAGTTAAGAATAAGCATTTTAATCGTATATTAAAATTACATATATTGACAAAAATTTAAAACTTATTCGTTGAAAATTAGTTGTGAATATCTAGATGTTGAGAAAATATGTTCTTTATCGTGTTATATTTGCCTAAAAAATATAAAATGCAACAATAAATTTAGAAATATCTAAATTTTTTTTGCAATATTTAGTCTTTATATGAGTATAATGTTCACATTAAGCAGAATATAAATACAAGTTTATGTAAAATATGTATTTTCAAATATACACATAAAAATCTAATATGATATACGTATTACTTAACCTTTTTATGTTTTATTCCACTTAATTTATCAAAAATTATTTTTTTTGATGGCTGGCATTCATTTTTTATATAGAATATACTTTTATTCATGCAAAAAAATATTATGTAGATTAAAAAATAAAAACTTGTTTTTTTTATATAACTTCGATATTTTTCCTTTTCGTAAGTGATCAATTGAAATAATTATAAAACCCCTCGGGATCTTATTCAATTATTCTAAAACAGTTGAAAAGCCATTTTATATACATTTTATTGTTTTTTTAAATGCTCTTTATATATATCTGGACCATATTTAAATTCTAAATTCTAAATACATGAAACTAGAAATAATTTATATAGCTTTTTATTATTGCCGTATCGCATAGAAGGTTTACATTTTTTTTACAAAAGATTTCTATTAAATACTGTATTTTTTTCAAAATAACGTTTTTTTTGCATTAAAAGGAATCATAATTGTTTAAAAATATGTAAATATTTTAGATCTATCTTCATATAAAAGAAATCTTTAATAAAATCAATTTATTTGTGTTTTTTATAAATATTATCGTCTTTATAAAATCTTATCACAAAAATGAAAAAGAAGCGCAAGATCTCATATGCTGTTTTTGAATACGTATATAAAATTAAATTTATATTTTCGGTAGGTATAATTTTACTATTTAGTTTAGATGATTTGAGAAAAAATAACAAAAACATTAAATCTAAATCGTGTACCTACAATATATGCATATTTAGTAACCAATTGTAAACATTTCACATAGCATCTTCAAAATAAATTATATTATTTTATAAAATATATACTCGGCAGGAATCATATATTATATTAATCTCGTTTCAGGCATTTTAAATATCTAATTTGCTATTTTACAACAAAAGAAAAAAAAATGCCAATTTTGCTTTAAATTTGACTTTTTTATACTACAATTGTATGATAAATGTTGCCCATCGGCGTAGGTTACCCGTCAAAAAATGAATAAAACCTATAAAAAATTAAAATCAGGCATATTATATTTTCTGTATGCTCTATCCGATACTAGTAATATCAAACGAGTTATTTGAGAGGAAAATAAAATAAAACAGATGTAACAATATTTAATATTTTATATATGTTGAATCTTAGACTATGTGCATATACTCCTGGAGTCTTAAATTGTTCTTGCATATTTTAGATATAGTTGTAGATATTTTAATATTTTCCTAAAGATATTACATATTTTCTTTGCTTTTTACCACCCAAGGAGTAAATTATGTTAAGAAACAATAAATGAACATTTTTGTAGATACGCAAACGCTTTAAGTACCCTTATTTTTGCTCATTGTGTTATTTTCTATCATTTTAGGCCAATAATTATACATAAGAAAATATATTTATAATACACAAGATTATACATTTATGCACGATTTCATGTAAATAAAATCAAAAAAATACATTCAGGCTGCAATAATTACATAAATAACTAAATAAAATTTATAAATAGAAATGATATTTTTTTTAATAAATCATTTTATCTAAATATTCAAACAGTTAATATTTAAGAATGAAACTTATAAAGACAAAAAATTAAAACGAATGAATGATAAATAATTAAGATTCTTAGAATAAAACATAAGACTATAATAAAGTAAAATCCATTCATGAAGAGCAGAATTATTTTAAATTCAATTAAATAATTGAAATTTACACGTAATTCTCAATTAACATTCCAGCACTTCCAATAATAATGTGAGGGCTTAATTGATTCAAGTATATAATAATTTAACATTTTTGTTGGTGAATATATGTGTATCAAAAATTATCACGAAATTAAAATTACAGTCCTCTATACATCAAATCTGCAAATTACTTATTTGGGATCATAAAAAAAGACTTAAAGTAATTAACAACATTGGGTTCGTTTTTATGCAGTTTCAACACGTGATATCGATTTGATAATATGAGGCAAAGTCAATATATTACAAAGGTGATATTCAGGTATTAAAAGATATTTAAAACAATATACAAGACTTATTTAAACTGTACTCATTATAACAAAACCTTCGTGTGTGATATTTTAGTTCAAATGCGTCATAATAATGTAAAATTTACATTTATAAATATTATCTGCCTATAAAATCACTGAAGAAGCTAAGATTCTTTCATTGTCAAAATTTAATATGTTTTTGTAATGATATATGGGTTATATTTATCAGACAATAACAATGTTCTTCTTATATGAATTGATTCCATTTAGTATTTTTCGTACCAAACAAATAAATTGATATACAATCTAGTTAGAGGTGTTTTTTATGTCATCACAACAATAAAAAAAGGAAATCAGCACAATATTTTATAAATAAAATTTAGATAGCTTATCCGATAAAATATTAGACTTGAACCATGATTAATAATTTTTATATTACAGTAATAATTTAAAGTCTAAACAAAAAATTATAAATTTGCTTAATAATCAATAATAAACAGTAAATTATATGATTATTTTACATTTTCTAAACATTATCACATACAAAAATGCTATATAAACCGAGTAACCTAATTTATATACTTTGAGAATAAAAATATTTTGATTTTTCAAGTTTTTTGGCTATTTGATATTGTATATTTGCAACAAATATTTTGCAACAGAAATACCCATTTTCCACCATCAGCCAGATATTGAGACGGTTAAAATAGCCAAAAAAAAAATATCTAAGAATATGCATAGTTGTTGATAATTTTTAAGGCTGGGTAAACATACGTCAAAGGAAATTAAAAGTCAACTTTTATAAAGAATATAGCACCTATACAGACATATTTTACATGATTTTTTTTGGAGCATTCTATTGCTTGAACTATTTCTTTTAACGCATAAAAGCAGATAAATAATAAAATGTCTGCATAAAAAATAATTTTTATCTTATTGTATCATCAGAAAACGGATTAAATTTTGTATGATCATAAATAACACGATAAAACATTTTTAATTTATTTTTTTACATAGAAAACAATTTTAAAATATATAAAAAATCTTTAAAGGCTTCATAAATGATCTAAAAAAAGAAATTATAATTCTTACTGTTTAAAGATTAATATTTTGTTTACAATTTAAAAAAGAAATAGGTCAATCATAAAAAAGTTTGTATAAAAAGATAAATAAAATCCAATCTTTATTTTTTATCCAGTCCATTATATTTAGTAATTCTATTTGACGTGTATGAATGTTTTAAAAAAATAAAACCACGTATTTTTACGAACCCATAAATTAAGTTATATATCGAAGCCATAATATCATCTTTTAATATCATTGACATGTAATTTTTTGCCCATACATTATCAAAAAATTAACGTTTTGCATGTAAACTGATATCTTAGCACGAAATTCATAGTCAATGCATTTTTTGTCAAACTATCTGTTTAAAATTTGAATCTGCTTAAGAGTTATTTTTTGAACAATTTAAAGGAATTACAAGGTAAACTTTTTAGTTATGGGCGCAACAAATAATTTATTTTATGTTTTTTTACTTTATAGATTATATTTAATTTATACCATGTAAATCTCTTTTAGATGTTATTTTGTTCTTTTTATGATTATCATAATAATTCAGATATAAAATCATTTTTTGTATTTAATTATAACCATGAACCAACAACATAGTATTTATAGAGAAAGCAGCTAGCAAAAATAAAGTTTTTATTTAGTCATTCTCTATATTTTTTTGCGCATATGAAATATAATATCCATGGATTTTATTATTTAGATACTTTTATTCGAATAATTATAAAAAGAACAGCAAATACTATTTTGGACCATAAAATACTTACAGTAGAAATCATGGTAATATCAGCAGTTTTTTTAAAATATTATCGATAAAAATTTGCTCCGTATGTAACAATAAATCATTTTTTTACAGCAGTAAAAGTACTCTTTTATGTTTTATAAAATATTATTGATAAAAAATATTCGGGAAGAAATTGATGAAATATTGCTTATTTTTTGCATTTTTTACTACTTAATAAACTAGCCTAATCTTTTTTTCTGTTCACTTGACTTAGATTATCTGCTTTTTGTTACTTAAAATTAGTAATTCCGCAATAAATGTAAAACACTTTTTATGTTATAATGCTATAATATCAAGGACTGATTCGATTTTTGCTGGGAATTACGTGAAATCTCATATTTCATTAGAAAGTATAATTATATGCATATTTAATAAATTTAACTTATTTTATATTGATTTTACATCTTTTACAACAAGATTTTGTATTTTTCTGCTTCGTATATAAGCTTACTTTCTTTGTGATATACCATTTATTACTTTACTTTTATTATAGATAGATCGGTTAAAATACACATAAATGGACAAAATTTTTAAAAGCGTATGAATTAACAAGAAAAATAAATTTATTAGGCTTATTTTTTCAATATACAATAGTCTAATATGTCAATACTAGAAATATTCACAGAAAACGTTCTAGTATAAAAGTTTGCGAAATAAAACATACAGTTTAGTACACCCCTATGTTATAGAGTATAAGATTCTATTGCAAATACTACTATTTATATATGTAGCACATGGGCACGTATAGAAGGATTCAAGACTCTAACACAAAGATATAAAAAATATTGTGTGCATATTTTTTTGTAAATCTAGAAATTTTTCAATTATAAGATAGAGTTATAGAAAACAGTTTATAAATCTGTCTCGTTATTTGAAAAAACTAGGTTTTGGCATAAAAAATGCAAAGGATCACTAAAAAATATACGAATAATAAAAAAATTTTACAATAGTAAGCTGTCGATTATTTGATAGATATTTGAAAAATATTTATTCTTGAAGGTAAATATAGCTAAAAGAAATTAAATGAATATTTTAATATGATAATTTTACGCATGAAAATTCATTATGAGCTTCAATTTGTATTAAAATATAGTCAAATATTTTTATTGTATTTAATAAACAGTATAGTTAATGCCATTTAAACATATCTTATAAACTTTTTTCTGATCGACTATTTTAATTAGCTAGTTATATTGAAAAAAAGATTTTATAATCGTAAAAATATTGTCATAATATGAAAATTTAATTTTTATCCACATAAAAATAAAAATCATTTATCAAAAATCTGTAAATTTAAATATATATTACGAGCCATATCGTAATACTTTATAATATATTAAATTCAAAGTATAGTTTTCAAACTTTTGCAAAATGTTCTAGCCTTTTTTATCTTATCTATTTGAGCGCTCTGATAATCAAGGATAACGAAACTTCTATTTTAGGTCATAAGATCGAGCTATATTTCACTTATGAGCAATAATTTTTTTTTGAAATCGTAGTAACAACTCTTATTATAGACGTAAAGAGCTTTATATAGTTTATATATAATATGATAAATCTACTTGGTAAAAAAAACACGAGTAATCTCAACATTTTAAAACCAAATAACCTTTCCTTCTGAATTTATAAACTTAACGATAAAAAAAATGCCTTCAACAATATATATAAAACGAACCAGAATAAATAAAAATAGAAGCTAAAATGCTAACATAGATTCCATTGATTTTCGACAGAAAATACCTTTAGGTCCAGTATGAAAATCCATACTTTATAAATATATAGAAAAAAAATAGAAAAAGCAGTAAAAAGACGCATTTTGTAGAAGCAAGAAAAAAAATACACTAAAAAAATTATGTATCTAAAAATAAAAACACGTGAGGGCCTTACCATAAAGAATAAGAAGGTTTACTCACTAAATACAAATAGTAATATATAAAGAAATTAGATTCACGCTTAAGCAAAGAATTAAAAAAGTAATAGTAAAAATAATAAACTAGAAAACTGCTCCTTTAAAATGTCAAAACCATTTTTTAATATCGGAAAGATCATACGGTATTATAAGATTAATCCATAATTCTCAAGTGTTTTCTAAGGATGTTTAAAAACTTATACATTATAGAAAAAAATATATTTTTCATATATAAGGCATATATTTATATGGAAGTTTGGTATAATTTACATTAATTTTTACGCAGCCGAATGAGTATTTTGAAGGGTTTTAAAATTCTTATCATATATTACAAAATCCATATAAAATCGTAGACATTTCCTGCCACAAAAGTGTATATTTCATAGAAGTCAAAGTGGTCAACATTTTTGTATGAGTTCCGAATTGTTCACTTTGCGCGCAATAAGGGTAATGGAATAAGTTTAGTTAAATTAAATAGTTCACATATATCTTAAACTACTAGCTAAAAAATAGACATATGAAAGCATTTGAATTTTGAATTTATATTTTATAATTAAAGTATATTTTTTTGAGCTTTATATGTATAAAAACAATATTAACAAAAAGAAGAAGCATTAAAAATTGTAATTTTTATGTGTTTATCATAATCATCTGCAATATCTTAACACAGATGCTTAATATGAATATATTCCTAATTAAAAATTATACATTGTGATATAAAACATTTTCAGAAAAAAATTAATATTGTTGTTAATAATACATAACAGACTTTTTCTTTTATATCTTCATGCTAAATTACAGTGCCATATAATATTATCTAAACTGCTTTATGAAAAAAATACTTATATATTATTATAAACATCTAATGTTACAGGATTTTTATTTTTAAATGACGTATATAACATTAAAAAAATATTTTATTTATGATTACGCGCATATAAGTGAATGAAAAAAATATTAAATATATATTTAAAACTTGGCTCTTTTTTTCAACATAATAATGATTGATTCACAGAATAAAAAATATATAATTTGTAATATAAATCTTTTTTTATTATTAATTAAGCGTGTTAAATATGGTAAAATATTTTTTAACGAAAAAGCCATGGCAAAGAAAAAAGAAAAATCTTCCATTATGTAAATTGGTAATTTAAATACAAACAAATAGTATTAGAACTACTCGGTAAATATAAACGTTACATTACAATTTACTATTTGTCTTCTTTATTCTTGAAAAACGTTCATTCAACTTGTAATATCTAGTTTTTATCAAATCACATATATTTATTTTCGTAGCTTATTAGCGCAAAAATCCATTAAACGATTTATATAACGTCAAAATGAAAGTAGAGGTTTTTACCTTTTTATCAATTTGTGACAGCATAATTTTGTGTTTTTTTAAACTTCTAGTTTCATAAAATATTTATTATCAAGTTTGATGAAAGCATGAGGATCTTCTAGCACATTTAAAATATCTATAAATGCCGTGAAGTGATAAATGTGAAACATGCGTATTATCGGGTTTATAAAACTACTGCAAAAACAAATATATACACATAATTATGATAAAATAACAGAAATGGTTTATTTAGTAAATTTATTGCGCCAGTTTAGGGTCTTTCTGACACAGAAACTGTAAATTTTATAATAAAATAAAATTACAAATTTTTGTTGAACCATAGCATGTTTATAAGGTGCCTTAAAGCTTCTGTGTTATAATAAAAAATTAAAATTATTAAAAGAATGATTTTGCTTAGTATTTCAAGACATAAGAGTCGAAATGCATAAAAATTTACTTTTAAGTCCAACTTTAACAGCTTGCGCATTTCGATTATTTTTGAGAACAAAAAGTTTTCTTTTTTTAATGATAAATCCTATAGATTAAACAAAGACAACTTTAGAGTTAGAGAAAAAAATTTATTTTATTATTAATTATCGAACAGTTAGATGCACAACTAGTGTATTATTAATGATAATCAAAACTGATCTGTCGATTTTTCATGTGATATGTTGCAAGTTTTGACCTATTGAAGCGGCTAACAAGCCATTTTGTTAGTTAGCTTACGTCTTTACTATGTGGTTTCTAGTTTAGCACCTTATGACAATAAAATTATTATATCACATAGATTTTTCTAGTGGAACAGAAAAAAACCTTTCTTAGTTACTATAATGGCCATATGCATAATTTTGTTAACAAAAAGAACTTTGATTTCTTTGTGGTTGTTTTAGAACTTTTGGTTTGATGTAGTTTAACCTAGTCAAAAAATCAGCTTTATTGTTCCCGGTGGGCCTATGAATTTTAAAGAATAGATAATTTTCGAAATATTTTTATGTTTTACCTACCAAAGTAATTTTTGAGTTTTAGATTGTATAAATTTGCATCATAATTCTTTAATAGATTGTTGCCAAAAAATCAAATTCGAGTAGTCTGTGATTCAGTGTTATTTGTAATAATTATAGGTTGTAATGAAAGAAAAAATACGAATAAGATAATTCAGCATAAACGCAAATCAATGAATAATTTATTGTGGAATATTAAGGTGTTCTTTCATAAAGAAAGAAAACAACATATACAACAAATAATTTACTTTAATTACAAATCTTTGAACAATTTAAAGATGGCTCTCTATTCGAAATTTTATCTTCCTTTGAATTGTCTTTAAAAAATTACAATAAGTCTAAAAATACGTTTTAAAATATAAGATATTTACAATTTTATTCGATGTTACTTTCTAACTTTCAACTATCATTTCTTCAAAACTAAGTTATAAAATGCACATATTCATGTGTTGGAAAATTTATTTGATATTTTCATTGTAATAAAATGTACTTGAGTCAAACAAATTATATTATCGGTAAAAATATTGACAATCTTCAACTTTATCGATGTGATATGTAGATTTTGATCTATAATCTCCTTTTTGGTATAATATTTCGTAATAAAGAATCGTGGTTATTTCTTCTAATTTTTCTTTTGAAATGTCACAATAATCACCTTTATGTTGTATTTATTTGTTTTTATAAATTAATATGGATAAATTTTCTTTTTCATGCAATATATTTGCAAATTCTGTTTCTTTCTTCGTCATTTCTACTGAAGCGTGCATGGAAGCATCGAGTTTTATAATATGATCCAGACTATTTCTAAAACACTGTATGTATTCCAAGATTTTTTTTAATGATTTTATTGATAATATATTAGATATTGCCTGAAAACAGATAAAAACGTTTCCTTTAAATATACGTATAAAATATTAACAGGCGTAACCGATCAAGTTTTTTGATTCTATGTTCTTCATAAAATTTAGGTGCTATAATTTAATTATCTGAGTGGATATATATTATTTATGCCAACATATCGAGGTTCAATTTTTAAAGATACAGTAACATATTTACTTTTTGATTATACACAATAATTTACGTATTATGTTCGTTCTTCTTAAATTTTTTGTTCGTTTTTTACATGTATGTGTTTTTTATAAAAACTTGAACTCACCAGATTCGTTTCTTTGCTTGAAATAGTTCCTTTTTTGTCTATATTTGTTGCTTATGCATTTAAAGGATTCAAGTAAGTGTTCATCTCATCAATATTATTTCCTTCTTTTGCAATGGATAAAAGTTCTTTATTGTTTTTTTTGGGTACAGTTTATTTTTAATATTATATTTGATCGATAAATTTAGTTTATCGCCAAAAATTAAAATAAGCCTATATATTCGATGTGAGTCTGTGTCGTTGTCATAATTATACGCGAATAACAGTTTTCTTGGGTTTTTAGGTCTTTTAGCACTAGTTGAACAACAAATTCATGATCAAACTCAATGATTTTATATAATAACTGTATAGAAAGAGATTTTACATCACCGATACTGTTTAAATATTCATACATAAAATGTGTTTTACTTGCGATTGATTTAGCGTGTCTTAATATATGTAAGAGATTATCTGAAAGGGTTTTTTCACATAATAAAAATAATAAGTCCTTTAAAATAATGCTATATATAAAATAAATTTCATTATCACCCCATTTTGGGCCGAGAAATTTAGTAAGATGCCAGATCTTGTTATTTTTGTATCTAAATGACAATCATACAGAACTGAAAAGCAATTATGGATATTCATCATAGGTCTTACCATATCTAAATATACTTTGTTTACGTAATATTCTTTATTGGACCCAGGATTGTTCATTTTAATAGATATGTATGATTTGTGGGAAGTTATAATTGTAGGATTTACAATAATAATCGCGTAGTTTTTCAGATTATTATTTTGACGCCTTGTTACATTATTAATATCCTCTCTTTTGTTTATATATGAAATTCTTTCACCATATAAATTTTTATATTCATTTATATCAGATCTATTTATATTATCAACCTAGTTATTACTATAGAATGAGTGAACATTTTCATTATAATTAACTTAACATCCCACATTCACTGACAATTATATTCATATAAAAAAAGTTATTTCATCTTCTTTATATTGCAATAGAATCATTAGAAATGATATATTCAAAGCCTGTATATTGGTGTTTTCCGACAATGAAATCCTTTCATCTTCTCAATTTGCTGCTATATACATAACGTTCCGTAATTTTCTTTTCTTTAAAATATCGATCGTTGACATAAAGATTTGAGAAACATATTCATAGTTATTATATTCATAGCAAAAAATATTTTCAACTGGATAAATTTGCATTAAAAGAGAAGCCATATAAGCGTCTTTATAAGTATTTTCTGTTTTGCCTTTTTGAATTTTTTTATTGTGCCAATCTTTAAAATATATATAGTCTGCAGTGACTCTTTTTTTTCTGTCTTCATCATCAACGCTTTAGATGAATAGTAAATATTTCTCTAAAATGCACAATATAATTTCTTTGGGTTTGCAACCCAGTGGTGTACACTATATTGACAATTGAAATACTATAAGCGAAATCGTTTCATAGATACTTGTCTCTAAACAAATGATTAGATTATTCATCTTTAAAATCCAAATCAAAGAATTTATGCAGTGAAGGTCATCAAAAAACCGATAAAATATAGTGATAGTTTTGAGCGTATACTTTGAAGCATTAGGATCTCGATTGGTTTACTTTATTATGTATGGATATAATTAACATCCTTTTATTGAGGAAATTTTTATCAAAAATGTCCATATAAAATTTATTGCTGATATTACTATTGTGTCTCTGAATAATCTTATCATCGCATTTGGAAGATTTAAAATTGGTATGTGAAAACCGATGTTTATTCTTATCTGTAAGAGAAATGTAACCTTTGCACATCTGAATGACAAAAAAAACATTCTTCTATCGTATCTATCACATTTACATTTCGACAATAAACGTCAAGTTTCATTTTTTTTTTAATAATTAGTTCTCCAAAACAAAATCATCAATTCTTTCAAATTAATATACGTTTGTGTATATTTATTACCACACTTAAAGCCTTTAATACATCCTTTAAAAAATAATTAAATGATAACCCAGTGGCAGAGTAATCATATTTAATGAGGTAAAAATGTAATTCAGAATCGATTATTTCAATTTCTTTCACAATAAAATCTTTTTCAAAGTCAAGATTCTAAAAAATGTTAGAAAAAATCA
Organism: Rhyacophila brunnea; assembly: GCF_057557595.1. Lineage (NCBI taxonomy): Eukaryota > Metazoa > Arthropoda > Insecta > Trichoptera > Rhyacophilidae > Rhyacophila > Rhyacophila brunnea. Next base: position 723,992 of record NW_028233362.1, on the reverse strand, counting down.
CAAGAGATTAATAAATGCATTACTATGAATTAACATACTGTAAAAAGTGATACTTTAAAAGGTAACTGCATTTTTAAGACCACCGTTTAATGCAAAGTTTTATTAATTGTTAATCGCAAGGTCTTACAGCTCCATTTATCATAAGATGCACAAGCAAGTGTGCACTCACTTATATAATGTCCTGAAATGGCCAGACTGCAATAGATAATGAGCAGGCGCTGTAAGAGCATTGAACATAATATGCAATTAAAGCACAATCCAGTTTTGAAGTTGTAAATTTTCATAAGTAAATTTATCGTCTTCATTTCAACATTTTGCTTGCTTCTGCGAGTAAAAATGCAGGGATCGTTTTTTGTAAATATATTGATCTTGATAACATTCTTGTCAACCACTTATTATTTTATAAATTATGGGGTCTTTAAAATTAAAATTGGATACAAAATCGATAAGTCGCACATCTTTATTTTACGCAATAACTTATCATGATCGTCAAATATTTCTGCCAGCGTTGGATATAACTAAATAGATTTCTAAATAAAATTTAATATTCGTTTTTTCAGTGGGAATATATAACGTGCTTAAATTAACTAAGAATATAAGTAATTATTTTGATATCACAAAAAAATAGAATATCATTCTATATAGAACCAAGTTTTGACAGACATATAGAAATTTCTGTGTATTCTTAATTAATTTATATGCTTAGCTTAGATACACAATGTTTCTTTGATGAATAGAAACTAATGGATTTATTTGAATATATCTATATTTTTAAGTCGTGTATAGACCATTTACTGATTTATGGCAACAAGTCAGATTACATTGATTTATATAATCAACTTTATATTTGTAAAATTCACATCGTCTCGATTTCATTTGCCGTATGTAAACATTATTTTTAATTATGTACTAAAAGAAATGAATAAAGCTTAAGTAATTTTAATAGATGATCATGCATTTTGCAAACCTTTTATAAAAAAATAACAGTAAAATAATTTTGTTCTTTTTTACTATAAAAATTCGAGATTTGCTTACATTTATATTTTGAAATTTATTTTACATCCGTGCAGTTATGGTCTAAAAAAATTTTCTACAAACGATTCACATTTTGAAATATTATAGTCTAAATTTTCTTGATGGAAAATATAATATTTGAAGCTGACTAGTCAACTGTGTGTTTATATATAATTTACACGTCTTGAGTGTAAAATGCAAAACTACAGTTTATTGGTGACGAAACCTGGAAAGAGACAAACTGCATCAAAATTTTTCTTGAATATTATGTAAGGTTTTTTTTATAAAATACAACATATCTCACAAGCATTCTAAATATTATATATATATGACATAATATTAAGTTTACGAGTGAGAATTTTACATGGTAAACAATCTTATACCTTTAAATGTTTAGTAATTTAAAATACAGCAAAAATGATAAAGATGGATAATAACAGACATAATATCTAAAAAATGGAATATGTAGTATTTTTTAAAATTGATTATCCGTTAAAATTGATTTAAGATTGAATAGTTTCAAATTTACACCTTAAATTTCATTTGAATGTGTAAATTATGAATTACTACCAGTAAATATAGTACTCTAATATATATAATTCCATAAAAATACCACGGCAGTATAAAATATATATAATCGTCGTTATTAATATTCGTATTAAATTATATATAGAAAAAGATCTATTAATGATATATTTACATCGATTGGTTTGTTTTACGATATATATATACCGCTTTATTATTATGCTTTTTGTAAACTTTTTTAATCAGGTATATTTCGTTTATTAAATATAAAAACCTGTAATGTAAAATATTAAGAATATTAAACTCGATTCATATATGTGTATACAGTATAATTATTAGTACACAGACATCTAATGAGTTTCTAAAAAAAATTATTTCTAGCGATAAATAGAAAACTCGATGTATTTCAAAGCTACCTTCCTAAAATATTTATAAGTATAATTACACATTTTCTTGATTTAAATATGTAAATAAATTAAGATAATGCTAGAAATTCTAAAATTAAAAATTTTCTAATTATATTACTATGAAAACTCTTATATATCACAAATAATATTCTTTAATAAGACATTTTTACAGTTTTATTTCTTGATGCAATATATGTAAACAAGGAATTTCTAGCGAAAAAGTGTATAAGTTTTTTTTATTACCTTTTGACCTTGTATTATTTTAAAAGTCCACATATATTTGATGAAAATATTTAACAACAACATTATAGGTAATCACTTGACCACATTTCACAGTTGGTTATAGATTTGAGTAATATTAGTAAATAAATTATATTTTCTTACACGATCATTTGCATATTATATCGATAATTATATCTCAGGATAAATAAAACGTGTGAATCGAAAGTATTAACATGTATTTGTAATTAAAAAGGTAATATTAGTACATCATTATTATATAAAACCCATGATGCTAAAATTAAGCCTTTATTACATCCTTTAACAAAGATTTATAACAATCATTAAAAAATCTTAAATTATATTTTAAAAAGTAAAAATTAAAATTGGAACGAATAATTTTTAATATCATATATATTTTTTCACAAAGATGATGAAGTAGCGATATATGATCGCGGATTTTTATTTTCAGGAAATATTTGCCCATAAAAGATTTTTGTTGTTTATTAATGATTTATAAAAAAACCATATAACCTCCAAAAATCTTCTTCTTTCTTTAAATCCAACGAAATTTTAAATATAATGTTTTTCAGAAATATAGCGAGTATATAATTCGATGTTTTCCATTATTTAAATTTAGCCTATGTTTATTATAGTCTAGAAAACGTAAATTTTACTATAAATAAAAATAAGACATATAATCGGATTGTTTTTTGCAGAATGTAGATGTTATTGAAAAGGCCAATAAATCACTTGATAATGTATTTAATAATTTCTTCTGTAGTAATATACCCATATGATATACTAGTTTTTTGTAAATTTCACTAGGTATACGATTCTTGTCGTTCAATTTATTTTTAAGAGACACTAAGAATCTTTACTTGAATAATATTTCATAATTTTAAATTAATACAATTATTTATATGTGATTATAATTTTTATTGTTCAAAATAAATAGTTTTTCATAAAGATTTATATCAAACAGCATATCGAAAGGCTATTATATCCGAAGAAGCAAAAATTAAACATAATATATTATTTTGTAACATAAACTAAGTTATTTAATAAAAAAAGTGGTGTAGGAGCTATTTAATCACACTGGTCATTTTCTTATTTTTTAATATTATATTTTGGTTAAAATTTATTGCCAAATTCCTAGCTTCTAAGGCTGAAAATTACACTTTCTGATTTGATATACAGCTAGTTATATTTTTCAAAAAAATTTATTAATCTCAATTTTAATTCAGATTAAAATTCTATTTATTTATTTATGATTAAATCAAAGACATTTTCTTTGATACTTTATGATGCTTGTTTTGCAAATTACAGTTAAATTTTATAAATGTATTTTTTTTGGTAGATCAAAATCTTAGCTATTTGATGTATGTTTTGTAAAAATTATGGCATCACATACATAAGAAATTCGTTTGATAAAGATCAATTTCTTTAATCTTTACATTCTTCCACAATTCGCCTTCTTATAAGCAGTAAAATTCAATGTGATTTCTATAAGGCCATCTTAATGTTTTCTATTTAAAAAAAACACTAATTATATAACATAATTCATTAAAAAATCAATGTGATCATTTTAAACTATAAATTCATGTATATTGAACCTAATTTACGTTTATATATTTGGGTAAATATTCATCTAATATGTGATGTTTATTAATTCTGCTGCCATTAAGCACTATTTTCTTAAAAATTACATTATAACGGGTAAGCTGTAAAAATGTTTTTAATTTTTAATTATTATCTATTTAGACGTGGTCATCCCATTGGGAATATTAAACAACTTCTTGATGCATCTTTTGACACCTTACCTTGATATATCTTCATCAACTGCACTTCTTCTCTCAAATACGATGAGTTCAATGTCTTGTGAAACGTGAGAGCTTGTTTGTATGCTTCTACTTCGTAAGAGATTTTAGCTGTTCAAATAAAATTTACATATAGATAGTATCGCGAATAAAATATTTATTGATTTGTAGAATTACAAATTATTAAATTGTTTCTTCTGTATATCACTATAATAAATTATACAGAAAATAAGCCAAAATTTAGTATTATACAACCAAATTATAGGTGTTTAAAAATGCATTTTATATTTTGAACTTTCACAATTGCAAAATATATCAGTGATCGTTATACATTCCTTACAAAAATGATTTTTATGAATATGCATTAAATATTATGAAATTATCTTTTCTAATTTGAATAATATGATTTAAAATGCTAGAAATAACTATAGAACCTAAAATAATTAAGACTAGAAAACAATCCTTTCATTATATATATTCAGCAACAAATATATGAATTTTATTTGAATTTATATTAGCAAAATAATATGGACAATCTAAGTTTTCTAGAGAAGGTCTCAACATTTATATGTTATATAATATATTTTTTCTTCCCGCTAAAAATCAGCTAAAACCTTTTTAAAAAATATAAAAATAAGAGACATGAGAAGGCATTATAATAAACCAAACTATTATAGATGAATATTTATACATTCACAAGTAATGTATAAAATAACCCACCGCATTTAAAACTACACCTTAATATTAGATTTAGATCTTTTTAATGTAAAAATTATGGCACCTACTAATCTATCTACAGCCTTCTACATTAAAATTGAAGCGTCGTTTGTTAGTTTTTACAAAAATTAATTTTCTTATATTACTTATTATAAGGTAATCGTTTTGATTGCATAAAAATCAACCTAATATCCATAATAGTCTAGAAATACCTTAAGACTATAAAAACTTGGGATTTTGATATGTTGCTAGTTTATGGTGCATATTATACTTTAAAACTATCATTTAAATTTATGTTTATATTTAAACTACTAAATACTATATTAGTATGATATCACACAAATATTTAGGTACTTAGAAACAAAATATTTGACATATTAAAACAATATCATAATATTTTAGAAGTAGCTAGATTTTGTAAAATGCTTAAAAATATTTTCTTAAATCTTTTTAGCATTAATTATAGCAAATTTAGTGGTAAAGACGCTAAAAAGTCCTTTCAGGTTCAAAATATATACCCGATAACCAAAGATAGCCGATAAAAAGTTTACAATGAAAATGACATGTATTTTATATACTTAGTATCACAATTTGTAGTGCTTAATTATAAGGACGAAAATATCAATGATTTCATTTTAAATCTATAGTAAACACTCCATTTATTTTTAAACATAAAAAACAATAATATTTTATAATCATTTTATTAATAAGAAAAAATGAAATCAATTTCTTTTTTTTCTATTTTGTTTTTACTTTGAAGCCTGTTAATAAAATTATTCCTATACCTTTATTTAGAGCGTTTTTTATCACAGAAAAAAACAAAAAAATATCAAACGTCGTTATAAAAAATTCAAATTTTTACGCTGATTCATAATTTTGTTATTAATCACTTTAGATTTACTTTTATGATTTTATAAACTAAAGCCAAAAAAAAATCGAAAAAAATATCATATTTTGACAAAGGTTTTTGTATTTTCAAATGTATTATGATAGAACATACGCATTTTTTTTTCAACATTCGTTTTTTAAATACTCTGTCTAATATTTTTATAAAAATGTGTATAATATGACGAAAGGGGCTGAAATGATAGTTTAATGCTATAAAAGCTTCGTTTCCATAGATCGAAATTATTCAACGAGAATAATAGTGTCTTTTCTCACGCTGATTAGTTCTACAATGTATTATCTTTCTCAGACAAAAGATTCAAGTATATAATAAAGATGTCTTTTTGAATATATATCATCGCGAGATAAGAGCTAAAATTATTCGAATTCATCTATCATATTTTTGCATTTATTTTTTTGTTTTATTGGTTTTAAGTACAGGTAATCTTCAAATTTCTATAATAATCAAATTTATTTACAACAGTATTCTGGTTTTAGACATGTAAAATGCAAAATAAACTACGTTTATACATTTTTTATCAAAATAAAATTACACGTATAATCATCATAATATATATCAATCAGAATATTCTATTATGAAGTTCCAAATCTAGAGCAAAAAAAAAGATATTGTTGTATAATACAAAAATTTTTATTATGATATGTACATTTTACTATTAAATCAATAGATTTTATATTTTATATATCTTTTTAAAGGTTTACTGTATCTACTTCTAGTCTAAATAAATGGTATGCAATGCAAAAAATAGGTCAAATGGTAATAGAAAACAAAATATTTATGATGTGAATTTATATTAAACAATTTATAGTGTTTTATGGAGATAAAGAAGCTGTTTTTTACTCTTATTATAATCATAAGCTTTTCTAAAAAAGCTATATATTATCGTATATCTGAACTTCATGCCAGAATCTATAGAATATAATGGATTATCGTTCATCTTATCCTAAGAATAAATTATTTTTTTTATGGTAAATTTATAATGAACATTTTATAAAAAATACAATACCTATATTAATTATAATTATCGCCTCAAAAAGACTTATATATGCTTTTATGCACATCATTCTATGAACTAATGTGATCCCTAGGTTCTTTCTTCGATATAAAAGTCAAGAATAAACTTCAAAATTTATATGTAGTAACAATACGCATCTTTTTCTATATAAGCCCATGAATAAACAAACATTATGCATTAAAGACATTTTTAATAGATTAGCAGATATCTGATATACATAGTGACAGCAGCAGGTGCAAAATGCGAGTTATATTTTACAGAAAACTGTGATTTGGGGCTTTGAATACGAAGTTTTGATTTTTTATGCACAACCGCTAGTCTAAATATAAAATAAACAACTGTATTTTCTTACCAAATACGATGCACTGCACAAGCGTGGGGCACTTTAATTACGAAGATGCGCTAAAACTGCTATACAAGCAACCTTAGATAAAAAAAACATATGCTATTTAACATCAAAAAAGTTTTATATGATACGATTAAAAATTTATAAAATGAAAGATGATAAAAAAGCTAATTTGTACAATGTGTATAGAATTAAGCCAATTTTTAGATAAAAAAATGTATTTAAATGTAATCATCCAATGTTATTGTAATAGTAAGAGCCCATCTGAACTACATTGGCTTTTCTAAAATAGCTTAATTTAATATAACCGGCAAGATAAGTGCAACGCAAAATGGATTCACACTACTACTTTATAATACTAAAAATTATCGATGCAGCAAATTTATCTCATCGATAGCCTGAAACTAAACTATAATATTTCAGAATAAGGATTGGATTATAAACCTACTTAAAATTCCGTGTTATACTCTTATATATGTAATATTAACACTCCGAAGATTAAATTATATAAATATTTCAAGAAAGAGTATCAAAAAATCTTTAAAACAATGCGCGCACTAGCAATATAGAATCCGAAATATGTCTAAAACCTTTACACAAACAAAAGTTAGCAACATCTTCTCTGTTTATATAAAAATTTCTTTTTAGACATTTTTTTTGATTAAAGTCAATATCAACAATAAACAAATATTAGCTTTGATGTATAAAGGTGCAGAATCAAATAAAGACATCACAAAAATATACATATAAATAAAAAAAGTAAATCAATATTACAATTTTAACCTCTAAAAATCAGAACAATAAATATTAGGTATAAGATCTAATTCCAACCAAAGCAAATTTACTGTCACAACGTGGCAATCTATTATAAAAATAGTAAATACACATGCACAAAAGAACTACATAAATGCTTAAAGAAGATATACAGGAAACAAATAGCAAAAAACTATTTTTAACATTCTAAATAGATCATTTATCCAAATATTTTGTAACTAGCCATAAAATAAATTTAGGTATAATAACCCTTCAAGAAAAATGGTAGGAAGTATGATTCTTTGGTGACTTAAATATAAAAAAACGATTGACTATATAATCCAACACATATGAAAGACCATTCAGATCACAAATCTTGCCTATTCGTAAACCAGATTTATCTGTTGATTCTACAGCGACTAAAGAGTGTTGTAAAAAAAAGACCAAAAAAATTTCATTTTATTTAAAATGTAGACGAAATAACAGATTATCTATAGCTGTAAATGTATATATGATTATAAATACTCAATCGGATTTTTATATATTGCAATCACGGAGAATGTCACCATAAAAACCGTTTTTATTCCACAAAATGGTCTATTTGGGTTTTTAAAGAATTATTTACTTTTAAAACACGCTCAATGCAATACTAAAGCATTTGAAAAAAATAAAAAAAATATTATATATGAGATGGTATACTTAGATGGTTAAATTAAATTTTATGAATCCTCAAGCAACAGACAAAGGACTCTTCAAATATTTTCATTCTACTTATATAACAGCCATTTTATTAGAAAATTTAGATTTATTATGATTAAGATCAAAATATTTATGAATAGAAAAATTTGTCTTAGATGGCTTAGCGAACTGAATCTTTTTAAAATCACAGCAATATTAAATTACATCTAGCCCATATAAGCTATGGAAAGGCATATTAACTGCGTTATAAGTATTCTAAAAAATGTTCTATATTAATACTCGCGATCTTACGACCACTTTTAACACTAAGCAAAGTAAAAAAAAAATAAAAAAAATACCCGTAATAAAAGAATTAAATTATAATATCCAAATCATTTTTTGTACATTACACATATAAATCAAACGAACGTCGATATAAATATATATTGACCATTGACCCCATTAATTTTGGAATACCTTCAGTTCAATTACAAGCAAAAAAATATATTTTTTTAATGATTAGCGATCTTTAGGCTAAAGCTGATTACGAAAAAAAGACTTAGAAGTATTTTCATAACGAGTTTAGAGTTTCTTAGAAAGTAATCAGGGATTTGGATGCTGATCAACAAAAATAAACATGCTTTCATAACGACTACAAGGATATTCAAACGTGTAGAAACATAAAACATATACGACATTCATATATTACATTGTTTATGATAATAGTTTATGAGTTTTACCCAAGATAAGAAGCGGAGAAAAAAATTTAGTGGAAGTAAAGCCGACCAATTAGAACAAATTCGACAAAAACTGGATATATAAAATTTCATGCAAATTTATTATGCGATTAACACTTACAACAGAGGTAAAAGGCTCTTTACTTTGTATTTTTTTAATCTAATTCGACAAATACCATAAAAGAAATAGAGAATAGTAGAATAGCTGTAATACTTCCAAAAAACATATCTTAGAAAATATACATAAAAAAATTTATCTTTGCATCAACAAATCTAGAGAACACTAGAAATGTAATTTATAGAGAAATTGTCCCTTAGTGTTTATAATGCATATTTATTTCTTGGCTGAAGATATTGCCAAAAATATATTTATACAAGCTTATAAACTATAATACAGAAGATCATGTTTTATGCCTTAAAAACAACTTTGTTGACGCAATTTAGGCCCCAGATATAAAATTAACAGATAGCGGTCTGAATTAACAATAAAAATGTTTGAAGATATTTAATTGTCACATCATAAACTATATAGAAACTGATTCATCAGTCCTACATAACATAATGGGTTATTTAAAAGAGTTATAATTTCTACTAACAAAAAAATAACAAATCATTTCATACGCTTTTGCAGAATGAAAACGAACTAAGAGCTGTTCCGAAAGCTATATACTGCATATAAAATTGAATTCTATATGAGTATTTATGCATTTAAGATACAAAAGGCAATATTTATAGATCTACGCTATTAAAATACATAAAAATACGAATGAATGACAGAGAAGAGACATTGAATTCTTAAATAGACAGTAAAAAGACAATAAATACAAATTTTATAAGATATTAAAAATCAAAATTGATATAGGTGTGTTATTTTATACTTGGCTTAATATTCGAATTTACATAATGGATATAGAGCGTGCATTTATGGAGTTTTTTTTGAGAATTCGGTGTAGTGATAATGGTCATATATTATATTACACGCCCTACGACCATAAAATGACAGACAACAATGACACATATATCATAATAAATACATCGGATACAGAAAATATAAAAATAGACATACATATAAATCCGAGAAACATATTACAATAAGCATGTGAATTCACACAGACCTCAAGATATCGAATATAAAAGAATGGCTTAAAAATCAGAAATATATATTATATTTCCACATATGAAATAATTAGCAGAAAACTAAATGTTTGTATGATCAGAAAATGTATGATACTAAAATTTAAAATATAATCTATGAATAACAGATATAAAGTAATTTGAAAATTTTGACATAAATTCATTGTTTAAAGATTTTATAAGTTCATTTTAATTTTTTATCATGTTTTTTAGACATCCATAGTAGTATTTGAGGATAAAAAGCGATAAATAGATCAAATTCAATTTTTATAATAAAACAAAATTCACAAAAGTTCGTGGATGTTCATACATCAAAATGTATTTGCCATATTATTTATTTAAAAAATTTTCTTAAATAACTCCATAGCATTAAAAATCCCATAATTTTACTTATTAAATAAAAATTAAGAAGTTGTCGAATTTTATTCCAATATGTTTGCTTTTATTTACATGCACTACTTACGAATGTTGTTTTATATATTTTTTTGTGATTATTTCTGCAAAATATATAAAAATAAATTTTTCATTAATGTTTTTGTCACAAAGTTTTTTTAAAAATATGTTAAGGTGTTATAAATCCCGCACGAAGGGGAAGCAGGCATCCCGCTCGCAGACTCTACAAGACACTTGATAAGATTGCATTTTAGAGGAGAAGAGTAGTTTATGATGATGAGTTAGGGAAAGGTGTCAAAAGATACAACAAGAAGTTGTACAGTATTCCCAATGTTCTGACCAATCTAAATAGACAAAATATAAAAAATAAAAATTAACTCATAAATAAATAAAATAATTTATAATTTATATATTCATTATGTTTTTCTATATAACATAGACTGGCAGATTAGTTTTTTCTTTTAGGGGAAGGAAAAAGTTTAAAAAAATGATTAAATGATACACATAGTATGAATGTTTTTAACTGATATCGTATCTTTAAGCATTCTAGATGTAAATTCGTCTCTAAATTCTTAGACAAATTTATTTAATATTGGATATAAGATATGATATAATTATTTTTTTAAATGTCAAAAAAAAACACATATGAAAGAAATTTCTAAAAGAATCTATATTTTTTATTTTATTAAGTTTAAATGAGATGCCTGTAAAATAGGGATTCATCTTTTATCTTCGTTTTAAGAAATCTTAATTTTATTATAACAAAAGCCTGAATACTAATTCATTTTGATGAGCCATTATATTCACAAAAACTCAATATTGAGATTTATAGTTTAGATTTGACCATTCGCTGGAGTGTTTCTTAGGATAAATATTCATATCATAGCAAAAATGGCTTTGATTGATTAAATTTGAGTTTTAAAAACAGCAAAGATACATCTGAGAAATCACTACTGTGTGTGTTGATCCAATAAAAATATTCCACTTGGTTTCAGTACACCATGTTTGGTATATTGCTTGGTGTTGGAGAATATTCTTTGCCCATTTGTATTAGATTATGTAACTTAGTACAAGTATTCAAAACAAAAAAAATCATTTTAATATATAGTTAATAAAATAAAATCTTACTAAATTGGCATGGCTTTTGTGTTTTTTATAATTTTTGTCTAATAAAGAGTGATAACCTGGCTGAAATATTCTTTCCAAAAGTATAAAAGTATTGCATTATAGCAAATTCATTTTAAACTATAATGGAAATAAGGTGTCAAAAAATGCTATAAATTGATACATTGGTCCATTATGTACTCTAATTTACAGTTTCGGATTTGGCTGTAAAGCTATTAAAAATGTGTGTTTCATCTGTATGACGACATACATATTTAAGAACGAGCATTTAACTATATAGCGGATCATAATACTTTCACGATTCTACCGAGGAAATAACAGTGGTCAGAAAGATTGAAAGATCAAAGAACAGTCGACATTATATGTTTAATGGTCATAGAGAGTATATGTGTCGAATTAAAATTTTTGAATCTATAAAATTCATGGGCCAAATTTATTAATATTGCTTAATTGCAATTATAATTGCAAATATTATATATATTGTAAACTTTGCAAAGGAAATTACATATGTTTAATAAAATATCATTAAAAAAAGCTCGAAATTTAAATTGTAATATGTCGGTTATATTAATTTTATTTTAAACTTCGAAATGAATTTGGAATAGATTTGATATCTTGTAACTATATACTCGGAAACATATTTTTATTGTAAAATATTGTTCGTGGTCTACAAACAATATGATGGTCAAAGTGAAATTTAAAGGGGTATTAATACGCATTATAATTGAATTTTACATGAATTACATATTTATTTTAAAGTTTTAACTGTAATAATTGTAAAGAAAAATGAAGGAATAGATAAAATTATTGTTAAAATTACATATGCAAGAATTATAATTTCTTAAAAGAAAAATTATTAAATGATATCAGATATTATTTAATAGAACCATCAAAATACAAAATTTGATGTTTTGTTTGTGTTACAGGATTAAACTACAAAAAATGCAAATTTTAAAATCCGATAAAAGTAAAATATAGTGGAATACATTTTAATAATTGCAATTTAAGTAAAATTTCAGAATCTTATTATTAGCAGTCTCAATTAATGCTTTTAGCACAATGAAAATACTAAAATGCGAATTTTATTACACCACAATCACAAATAACCAAACATCATATAAAAATACGGAATTCACTTTTTTTTATGACAGAGATATTGATAACATCTTGATTCGAGTCTCTATAAATCTATATATATTTAAATAAAATTTTTAAAGTCTATTGTTATAAACATATAATATTCATTTTTTTCTACGATTTCTTATTATATTTTTTGTTTATATATGAAAGCCACAATTGTGATATTTTTTTCATTTTTGATGTTAGGTTTCTGCTTTTAATGTAATCATATGGTAAAATAGATAGTATAACAATAATATTACACGCCTATTTATCGCATATTTTGAAACCTTACTTGCTGTTCTTCTTTTGTATGTTTTGAGTTCAATTTTCTAAACTAGTTTGAAGATTGTATGCATGCTTCTACTTCACTGGGATTTTGAGCTCCTAGTAATTTTTTTTATGAAATTTTAGATCAACCATGTCTTAGTTATAGCAAATTGTATTTTTTTAGTTTTAAAAGTAAAAATTTAACCAAGTACTTTTGTATTATTTCCATACTTTGTATATTTTCTATTCTCAGATTCAATTAAGTTTTTAAGGCTATACTTATTTTAATCAACGCAATAAATTTTTAATTATAGCGTATGATAACCTAAAAAGTCTATTCTGTTAAGTAGATAAATATGTACATATTTTTAGATCTATTTTATTTCTTCATTTTATTTAAGAAAATCTCTTATATTGGGTTGTTTCCAAACCTAAACGTTTTCTTAAAGTTCACGCATCTTGCAAGGAAAAATTATATGCATACAAACATTTTGTGCATTCGTATGTAATCAGAGACCAATATTCCATTGTATTTTTATGCCAGATTATCTATTTTATCATTGCTTCGTAGCAAAATGAACACTTTCCTATCAACATAGAATTCATTTCCATCTGTCTAAAACAACATTGGCTACATCTTTTATTTTTTTGATCCATTCTATTTCCATCTAATCAAATAAAAGACAATAAGGCAAATTAAACTCAGTTATACAAAGTTTTTCATATAATTTCTTTCTTTTTTTACACTAAATGTCATTTCTTGTAGCTTTTTTTCAGTTCCTTAGTCGATTATGTCGATATAAAATTAGTTAAAAAGACATTTTTACATTATGAGAGCTGTTTTCATTTAATTTTTCTAATAGATATATTCACCAGACTGTTTTCACTCATTTAAGTCAGTTATATTTAGCTTCTAGAAAATTTTCTTCGTTTACAATTCAATATTACATAGATAAGATCCAATTAATTTTTATTGTTAGATATTTAACTAGGCTGGAGAAGATAACACTTTTCTTGACAACATTTTTGTTCTTATGATATAGTCGATTGTATACAAACGGTTTTTATTAGGTTTTGCTTTTATAAACATTTATTAGCAGTTATGCATGTTAATATGAAAACTTAAATAAATTTTTACATTTGTTTAGTTTAAATCAATTTCTTAATCTTTTATCATTTAATTTTTATAAAATAACAAGTTCTAGTTTTACGTCATTTTGTTACACTTAATTACTTAAAATGATCATATGCGGCCAGTGCCTCAATAAAATTTCCCTCATCTTCGCATATTGTATTGTTAGGGGCTAATTTATTTTTGTAAATATAAAGGTCTATTGTATTTTATGTGTGACGTAAAATACGTCGTATGCTTAAGCAATTACGCAGTATTAATCATAAGTTCGAGTTCATTTATAATCAAAATTTATATTTTTTCGCATGATGTTTTTATTTTTTTTACTGCGCTTACCTACTAATTGCATCCACTGTGTTTATACTACAACTTATAAATACAAATAACAAAGAACAGAAACAGGCTTTCTCCAAACAGTATGTTAGCATTTATAAATTTGTTTAAGATTTCTTTACTTCAGAAGAAGACAAAGTAGTGTATTTACGTGTTTTATAAAGAATTAAAAATAGATTTTATATAGAAATTTGTAAGTATTACGTAAAATTATGCCGGTGAAAGTGTATCTTCGCGTGTGGAATGATTATTTTCAATATTCTAAGTTTAATTTAGAATATTCAGACGTTCTATAGATAATTGAAATTTAAAATAGCATGTATTTTATTTATTAAACCTTTATTTAAATTGCGTATCTGTTTTCAAAAATAGATAGATGTATCTCCATTATTTATGGTTAATTTTTGAAGCAGCTTTTGTAATAATATTTTTTAAGGTAAACGAACGAGGTTGATCTAAATAACATTTTTGTCAATTTTTACATTATAAGAAATTATAAAAATATAACTCTTTCGCTTGATTTTCATATAAACACATATATCGAATCGATATTTGTTTATAATAGGATTCATGATGAAAATTATCTTTTACACTAAAAAGATCTAGAATTATATTTGAATCAGTGTATTTTTATATAACACAACGATCTTATTATGTCATCAAATACGAATTAAGTTAACAAGCATATTTTTTACTTTTTTTGGGTCAATGGAAATAGACATAGAACATTAGATAAATACTTAATAACATTATTTTACATTCTTATTCCAGCATCTTGGCTCAATACAATCCTTTCTATATTTGATGGGTTGATTATATTGTTTTATTAGTAGTCAAACATCATCAGAAAAATCTTTGTTTTCTTTATAAAGTATTTTTTTATTGCTCTATCATAGGATCATCTTTAATGTTGTTTTCTAGATGTTACAAAATTCTATACACAATAGAAAAGTATAGACAACAAAATCTATGAACGGATGGTAAATTTTTTTGTTTTATCTTGCATTGAGTGTGTTTTTTTAGCACAATCTTTTAATCAGATGGGATAAATTTATACATTCAAGATTAAAATTAAAATACAGACTAGCTTTTATTTGACTATTATTGCAGAGTAACATAATTTGTTTTTCAATCATTAGAAAGGGCTTTATAAATTCATTATATTATCACATTGATTGCTAAATCATGATGAATTCCTCTTATTCTGCTAGAAAATTAATTTCAAGGGTCTTAAATAAATCAGGAGTTTGATATGTGACTCGATACAGCAGAGATTTTTTACAAATAAAAAATCAACATTTTGAAAACGTGTAAAATAATATTAAATGGTACATAAAACAAAAAATCGAAAAGCATTATTGTTATTCTTACAAGAGTCAATAAAATTATTGCTATCTTTACGTATATCTACTTATTTATCATCTAAAAATTTATATGATGTTATAAATATAAAAAAAATAATTCCTACAATTTAAATTATTCTTTGATCTATCTTTTGACAGCTAATAATACAAAAGTAAAATTATTTGCTTAAAATCAAACTCTTTCGATTTTTTTAAAGCTAACAGTGATAAAATATATACATTCATGGAAAAAAGACCATATAATCGGCTATATTATACACACAATATTTAAATACTCAATAAATATTTTATAATTTTCGGTTGATTTTCATCTAGAATATTATTTAGGTCTAAAAGACTATTTTTTTTAAATGTGATCTATGAACGAATGATTAAAAATGAAATGCCGATAAATAATCATGAATAAAAGAGAATCAAAAAAAATTGGAAATAGGATCTTTAAGAAGAGCAAATATCATCCCTCTAATCATTATTATATAAAAATGCAAATAGATTGAAATTTTCCTATGCGATTCGATATGTGGAAATATTGTGACTCAAACAGTTTCGCATTTTTCCTTCCATTTAAAAAGTTTATCTGTAATCCGTTCCGACCATGTTCAGTTTAATTGTAATTAAGTAAATCTTTATTAGCTAATGATAAAATATTGCGACACATAAATGATTCGGGTACAACAAAGAATGCAGTAAATAGATATTTTTCTGGGAGACTAAATTTTTATAGTATTTAAAACACTATTTTTACCCCTAACGACTAATGTGGATTAAAATTATAAGATATTTTGCAACAAATTTTATAAGTAAAATTTTAATAAGGGTGAAATGTTACAAACATATATTTTACAATCTATAAAAACGAATTATCCCTATTTGTTAATAATATAAGTTATATCATCCATTAACCGATAATTTTGGCACAAAAAGAACCGATTATTAACTAAGTATCAAAATAAGTATATTTTCGTTAAATATGTATGTATATTCTGTGCTTTAAAAATGTTAAATATTTGGCACGTTCAATATCATAAGCGATGTTATTTGTAAAAAAAACGTACTTAAACGATAGAAAACAGCAACCATATCATCGCATTATATAAAAAAACGGTATAAGTTTTAAGCAAAATAATCCAAATATCGATTATATCTATATAAAATAAACTAATATATACCGAGTGCTTAAATATGTAATATTATACAAAATAACCTTGCTATACAATAGTGTATATATTTTATGTATTTATTAACAGAAAAAGTCAATTTATGACAAATTAATACGCACCATACGATTCAAAAACATCTTTATAAAAGGTGCTTAACTCTGGCACTTGGTGCAAAATTGAAAAATGTTTTTTCTACATATTTAATATCAAAGCACTCGATTTATGTTTTATTTGCTTCTTAAGTTATTTATATATTTTTAAATTCTAATTAAGCTACAGAAGTATTATATACAAATCTTTCTGTGATACAAACTATTATATTAAGCTAGATAAAATTCGCTGTAAGTATACAAAACCTTAGTAATACATGTATCGATTTTTTCAATATTTTTTTTGGTTTAATGTGTATGTTTTCGTACAATCAATTGAACTGTACTGATATATATGATAGCTTTCTTTTGAATTTACGAATAAGGTATGGCTAAAATAATATAAGGCGTCATATTAATTTAATACCGACATTGGATTTCTAGTGTTTAACATTTTTATTTATATTATTATATTTTTATTTATGAAATGCAACATAAACCTATGTTTTTTGTCTGTTATATAATTTTTGAATGTAGTATGAATGCATGTAAGTAGATTCTATTTAGAACTGCCTTTTTATCAATCGATATTTTTTTTATTAAAAAGAAACTATATAAGATCGTTCGCCTTTTAAAAAGTTTAGTTATATACGTTTCCCTTTTTATATATATTTTTATCTTGTTTTTAAATTTTATCATTGGATATGCAATAAATTGATTGATGTACAGAAGTAATAAATATAATTTATAATTTATTTTACAAAAAAAATTGTCTTTTAATAAAAAAATGTAAATTATTATAAATTCAAATCTGAAAATAAGATATCTTTTTTTATATTTTTTTCTACGATTATCATATTTTGATGCGTTTCATTAATTGATAAATTAATTTCCTTTTTAAATGAGAAACAATTAAATTAATTTTAATGGATGTAATTATCAAATAAACATAAACTGCATCTGTTATATTAAATATTTTTGACCATTTTAAATTACAATTCAAGTTGTAGGAACAGAATTTGAATTAACTTATAACATATTTGCAATTTTATTGAGATATTTTTACCTTTTTGTTTGTTTTTCATTAAATCTACAATTTTGAGATATACATGGGATTCACTTGTACTGCTATAAATAGAGAAAAAAATTTATTTGGTATTTTTTTTCATTTACAAACTTATATTTTTAAATTAATGATCTCTGTGATATATATTAATTTTTTAAATAATTTTTTGTAGTGCAGAAATTTCTAAAAAGCCTTTCATTTATTTGCTAAGTAGATACCCTAATATTTCTCATTTTTTTAATCAAGGCAAAATCTAATTTAATGTTACAAACCTGCTCTACAAGAAACATCTATCCATATATTTCATATTCAATCTACGATATTATGTATACAATTTCGTTTTCTTATTTTCAGATCATTAAAATCTATATTTATATCGCTCAAGGGTATTTTAGATATTTTTTAGAATAGAGCTTTTCTTAAACACAAGAGATCAACAGATTCCAAAACTGATTTTTAGCTGTATATAAAAATTTTATTTTTAAACCAAATTTAACAAGACAAGTATATAATTCTAATTAAATATACATCTTAACATCATTTTTTCTGCAGTGGATGGTAAATAAGGCTTCTGTCCGGTTATAACCGAAAAGTATGATGCTGCTTCCAAGTCTTTATGCTCAAAAAGATGACTAAGCTATTCCCGATTTTCTGACAAAATCTTGAGGTTCAAATTTTTTTAAGCAATGCACACATTGACCGAAATGGGCTGCCATCTTTTCTTATCTGACGACGATTGGCTGGATTAAGAAAGTTTGAATAACACATCGATCAATTCTTGTTTATATCTTCTGTTTAATATTGACACTATCCTCTACCAGAACCGATGATATTGAACATACAATTTAGTAAATATATTGATGGTTTTCAATTTACAAGCTTGTATGTAAAATACGATCAATTTATCTAATAGGATCGTAATTTGAATATTATCAGGTTTAAACAGAATACAATATCAAGTATATTGACATTTCATACTAACGAGAAAATATAGTTTAAAGGGAGATAATTTTACGATGATCTCTTTCTAATATCAACAAATTAAATCTTTGTGGTTGAAAAACGAATGGATTTGTATAATTATCTAATAATCCAAATTTTTTTAGAGAAAATCAGCAATTGTGTTCTTTAAGGTATCTAAATTATATAAATAATGGTTTTAATTTGTAATAAATAAATATAAATAACTAACATTTGTATAAATAATTTTCAATAGAAATGAATGGGCTTCAGGCCCAATTAAACATTAGCTGTGTTTAAAAATAGGTTTTATTGTAAAAAACTCAAATTTTACTTATACTGTTCTACAACACCCACAATGTGCAATGATAGGGTTTAATTTATATTTAAGGTGCTATGCATGTTTTTATGGGTATATAAAATCATGTGGTATTAGTTACATTAATATTATAATGTACCATATAAAAATGAAAGAAACCCTTTATACCTCAAGATTTGGTATATAATTTATATTTCACATATACCAATGACAAATATTATACGATTAGTATTGGGAACATATAGATAAACATATTATTGTTATAAACATAACCAGTCATCAAGTATGCATATCCCTTTTGTTTTTATGTTTAAATACCACATAGGGCGATGTAGAAACTAAAATCATAATAAATATTGATCTTTCTATGTCATTTTCAAACCAATCTAAATACAATATATTGTTTTTTTTAGTTGAACGTTTTATTAATACCCGTGTGATATAATAGAAAAAATATATAAAAAGATATAAAAACTTTGCAGAATTTCAAGCTATCATTAATATTATTGCATTTATTCAAGAAAAGTAGATTTACGCTATAATTTTTTTAGGTATAAAAATATCGGCATCTTGTGTATCATTTCTATATTTTAAATTTTTAAATATTTAAAATTTAATTTTAAAGATTATCCTAAATTCATGTATATTGTTTTTTTATAAGCAGGAAAATGTATGTCAATTAAATTTCATGTACACAATTCATTTATATATCTATTGAATTGTGCTTTTTAATAGCAGAAAACTATTTTAAATTATGGTGAACCTTTTATCCTTATCATAATATTGCTTGAACTTTTCTTTTTATTAATATTTGCGATTATTTTATATTATATTTTACAACTATTTTGTATTTAACAAGCTTATTGAAAAAAGGGAGCTGCAATTTAGTTGATTTTTAGTGATTAAGAACTACTAATAATTTGTGCTTGATATTTTAACGAAAAAAGCTCATTTTAGTTTTTTTTATCCAAAACACCAATTATTATATATTTAATCTTAATTAAAGATGTATTCTATCGCTGTAAAATAAATCTATTTCATATTCTACACAAAAAAATTTTACTTAATCTGCAAATAATAAGAGCTAAATATATTCAGCGAGATCTAGGTGTTAAAAAACTAGTAAATTTAATGTTCGAATAAATAAATTATAAGTAAATTCTGTGCTGGCCATAAATTTGAGAATAAGTAGCCTATGTGTTTTACTTGTAATTTTCTCGTCCAAATTTTTCGTTACACAAAATCTGCTGCCATAATTCTAATAGCCTGGATAAACAAAATATATTTTAAAAATATTAAAAAAGTTATGCTTTAAAAAGAAGATACAATGATTTCAAATTTATACATAGATGTAAAAATTTATATTTTGATTAATAGATGTACAAAATTGCATTTATATTATTTGAATTATTCGAATTTTTTTGATAGTATCTAATAATAATTATACTATTAATTTCTAAAATAATATTGCTTTTTCGTAATGGGAATGGTATTTTTTTTTCTTGCTCATAATTTCGTCGGTATCCTATGTATACGTAAACAATTTTTATATTACCGAAATGTTATTTTTGTGATTTTATGATGCATAAATTTTTTCATAAAAATAAACTAGTTGCATAAATATCAAGGCATCTGTTATTATATGTTTAGTGCTAAAATATAGCAATTAGAAAATATGCGACTATTTAAAGAATATTAGATCAAAAATTAGGAGTCTTAAATAAAATTTTTTACTATTATTTGTTGTTACAACTTATAAAAAAATATATAATCAGTCTTAATTTAATATAAAATAATAAATTAAAGCGATTTTTTAATTAAATAAATTTATAATGAGTAAATAAATAAATACAAGCGCGAAATTTATTCCCCTAAAGCAAGAATAATATATATTAAACCTTGCAAAATTCCATTGTAAGAATAACAAATATTGATTGTACTGATTTCTTCTTTTATATAATAATAGATAATATTTTTTCGCTTTGGATAGATAATCAATGATGCTAATATTTATTTTATGTACAATATAAAAAAATTACTAATCTTATGATTTATATATAATAAGTTCTGGACTGAATTGAAAAGCTGATAAATGTATGGAAGTAATATTTTACTAATTGATACTTTTAACATAGATAAATAATCTGGTGATATACATCGGTCGATTGTTCTTAGATTTGTGAAAATTAACGATTACATCTTAGCTTTTAAATGATGGTTTATTGTGTAAATTAAGTTTTTATTAATAAAAATGCGCTATGAAATTTATGATCTTTTATTTTATGGATATATTGTTTTTTGAATGATAATAAGTTTGTTATATCTATTGATGCGGTTGAATTATACAGGTGTTGCTTTCTGCACGATTAAAACATTTTATATTTTAAATTACTCCAGTAGTCAAAAGAATTCATTTTTTGTGTATATTTTGCTTTTTGTAGCATTTTGTTTCTTTTTTCTCTAAAAATAACCAACGACTTTTATGTATATTTTGTAGTTGGGTAAAAATTTCCTTAATTCATTGTTGATAAAAAATTCAAATTTATTCAAATCTAAAAAATTGTAGCAATAAATAAATTATATAAGCTTTTCTTATTTTTACAAATATTAATCTTCTAAATATACATCTAAACATGATTACATATTATAAGTTATAAGATGCAACGTAGCAACAGTATTACGAGATTCTAATAGTAGTTAAAATTACAATTTTTTACATTACGTCATAAAAGTAAAAAAATTGAAAATTTTAGTAATCTTTAACAATATTACTGCATTTAATTCATCCTATTACTTACTATATTTAAAATTCAAACTCAAAATTTTTAATCTAAAGATGCATATGCTAAAAGATATGGCAATATATATTAAATAAAAATTTAAAATATTTTAATTTAATTTTATTCATCAAATAGCAATTTATTTCTAAAATTAAAAGCTTTTGCGTTTTTAAAACGCTTAATTTACCGCCAAGTTTTATACTATGATCAGTTAATATTAAAATTGATCATCATTTTTCATGCAACAATCAGATCTAAGATTTTTGTAAAAAAGTGTTTCTAATTCTTTTGAAGCTTCTAAAAGTCAGACATCCTCGCATTAATCTTTTATTGTTGCTTCATTACATCTGGTTTTGTAATCTTATATAAAATGTTGAATATTTTATTTTTATTTTACCAATTAGAAATATTAGGTTTCCGAAAGAACAAAAAAATATTATATTCTCTTATTATAAAAGATTTGTTTGCATTAATTAAGAAAAAAAGTCATTTTGATAGTTTTTACATATTCCTTTTTTTTCATCTATAAAATAAATCGATATCTACTACATATTGATGATACTATGATATAAGCCTGATCATATGAGAACGAAAATTTTATACATATGTATATGAATATACTAAAATCCAATCATATTAAATATTCTCAAATTTAATGAAATAAAAAAATATTATAATTGATTTAAGAAAGTCATTCAGTTGATCATAAATACCTGTTATATACAAAAGCTTTTAATAAATATGCCAGCAAGCCTTTTTTATATATTTTAGGCGTCATTATACAGACATTTTTTATTTATTCCACCAGAAATCACTTGATCTTGATTATATATATCAATAGAATGATATTTTTAAGTGTGTTAGAAATTTATATGCTTTTTTTTACGGAAATACAATTGATTAAGACATAGAAGAATTTGGTATACATTCAGCAAATCAGGCTTATTATATCAGATATTTGTTATGTTTCCTTCCTTAGTTCATAGAAATAAGTGTTTAAATAGCGTTTTTTGTGTATTTGTTCACCGCGGTATTATAAACTTGTTTGGAAAACCTTTTTGCGTTGTGAGTAGATAAAACTTGTATCATACAAACTTTAAATAGTAAGATTTTCTATATTTTTTAATTCATGAATTAAATTTTACACATTTAATGCCCACAATTTTTTATAAATTCAAACTATAAAATGGAAAGATACAAAGCGCTATATGAACAAAAAGATATATTATAAAAGGTTTTGAGGATTATATTTTCATGTATTTAGATGTACTGAATATTGCATATGCAATGATATGATAGGTTTTTTTTCTTTAAACCACAACCAGATTCGAAAAGATGTAAATTACAGGGCATTAAGACTTTTGAAGTTTTTTTATCTTTTGTTTAATGAAAGTATTTTTTAACAATTAAAAGTCAGATTATCGTTTTTAGACACCAAATACGATAAACATAAAATAAAAGTAAGAATTATTACTATTTTTAACAAAAAATTACTTTAAGTATAGAATTTTCATACATATGTCTTATAAATTTAAATGCAAGAATTAAATGATTTATTATGTAATTTTATAAACCTTTTCTTTTGCGTATATTTTTGTATAAGATACCCTTTACACTAAAAATCAGAACATTTGGTTTTTTTATAGAAAGTGTATTCATACGTTGGTGGTATAGTCATGAAAATTTATGCTTTTATAGGTATGAAACCTCTTAAAACTAGAATCTGCATATAAATAAATCGAACAGTGCAAATAGTATAATAATAAGTATACAAGTAAATTAGAAATGTGCAAATGTTAAAAGATTCTAGATTGTATCATAAATATAAATTGAACTTATTTCTAGTTTCTATTTTTTTATAATGAAATAACGATCTGTGAGTTTTTTTCAAAAGAAAAAAATTATAAAGTAAGCATTCAAGATACAATTAAGATAATGAATCAATAGAAAAATCCATGTGAAAATATTTAAAAAATTATTAAAATGCTTTTAAAACATATTGCAGATTAAAATCAAATTAAGTTAGGTCAAATAAAAATATAAAAAATTCATAAAAACCATGTAGATGGATTTTTGATAATGTGACAAACAGAAAATAAAGATAAAGATTTTATTTTTGTTTTAGTTAAATGCATAAAAGAAAAAATTAAATTATTTAATTTAAAAATGATGAGAAAAATATAGGTTCGATTATATAATAAAGTATGTAAAATTATTGTTTTTTATTGAATTCAACGTATAAAAAATCAAGGAAACAAAATATTTATAAAAAAAAATATACTGTCAATTTTTATGTATTAACTACGATTTATATTTTTTAAGATTGTATTTTTCTATATCTTACTAATAAAAATTCTATTATACATTTTTGCGATATAAAAAAACGTTGATGGTATAACCAATAAAAGTGAAAGGAGGTGGTTTATTTTTAAAATGGTTTAAACTTATATTTGAAATAATTTAATTATTGCTTATGTACACGTAAAAAACTCTAGGCAACGATTTTTTTTTCTTTATTTTATTTTCTCGTGGCAATTTTTTTAGATTTATCTGATCAGAAAGAATAATAATTATTGTTATTTATTCTGGCCTAATATATTTTTTGAATCATAACAAGGACCTATTGTCACGACGAAATTGTAAAATTTTATTTTTAAAGTCAATTGAAATTGTTTTGTTAAATTTGTATAGAGATCTTATCTATGCTTGCTAAATTTATATACAATATAATTCAGTATGTAATAATCCTGTTATGCTGAAAACGTCTAAATGGATATAATTGATAAAAAGAAATTAAACCATAAATAAATAATAATTATGTATGATCAAAA
Organism: Rhyacophila brunnea; assembly: GCF_057557595.1. Lineage (NCBI taxonomy): Eukaryota > Metazoa > Arthropoda > Insecta > Trichoptera > Rhyacophilidae > Rhyacophila > Rhyacophila brunnea. The sequence continues at coordinate 698,779 of NW_028233362.1, read as the reverse complement.
TATAATAATAAAGAGGCTGGTTTTTATAAAAAGAATACATCATCAATTTTTAATCATTGCGCTATTATCTTGTGAATCAGATCTATTTTTTTTACTTTGTTTATTTATCTTTTTGATTTGTTTTATCGTTCTTAATTCTTTATAATAAACGTAGAATCAAAAAAAAATTTAAACACGTTTTTCATACTATCTTAAAAATCATTTATATACAAAGAAATTTTTTCGAATTTTAAATGGATTCATAATATTTAATGTTTTCTTTCTCATTTTTTCCATTTTCAAATAATTGATTTACTGGATATCATCGAACAACTCTAATGGGATTAAATTCTGTTGATTTTTAATTTGTTTGTGGTTTTAATTGATGATTCTTGTAAGGATCATGCTTTTCTTGATTTTCATAAAACATTAATAAATTATGAATTTTAGTTTCGGCTTATGACACTGAAGCTGTTCCTGTATCTTTTAATCCCCCTTTTTTTATGTAAAATTTTGATTATGTATATAATATAATAAATTATTATACTTCCTACAAAATAAAAGATCAAATTCAATGCGTCACTATATATCTCTATTTTCAAATATTCTTTAAATTATCCTATATATTTTTCTTTCATATATATTTATATTTCTAGTTGATTCATGCTGTAAATATACCAAACACACATCGGAAATCATATTCAACGTATATATCTATTTATTGAGATCAAAAGATCATTTTTAGTTCATTGTAATATATAGTGTCAAAAAAGGTATATAAAATAATAATTTGTGCGTTCTATTTAATCTTTTACCTAACCTTATCAGAATATATCTTTTGAGTTCGATAAATTGGCCGAAGAAAACAATTTTTTCTAAATTCAATATACACCTGGATGTAATTATAATGCAAATTTAATTTATCTCGCTCATTCTAGGTTAAAATAAAATTTATGCTTTTTATAAAAATAGCCATAGAAACAAATCTTGTAGGATTTAATTTGTAAAATTTTTTTTTTCTAAAAACTTCTATTATGGGAAAATCAAAAATTATGTATTTAATATACGTGTATTAACTGAATCCAATTTACAAAAATGAAACAAGTTATTTTTTTGTGCTTTCCAATTATGATAATAGTGGATTTTTGATATTATTTGAGGCATTGTTCTGCTTAGTCTGTTTTGCCATTGAAATAATCGATATGTTCAAAGCAAAATTATATTCTATTTATAGAAATTGATACCTTTTTGTTCATTTTTATATCTTTATGCATATAAGAACATTATATTGTTTTTATTTCAAAATACTGGTGAAAAATTACATAAAATTAGATGGAGATAAATCTTTTTACACACGTCTATTTAAAACATTTAAAAGACTGATTTTTTTTGAGCTAGACTATGAATATTATACATATAAATCGAAACGATGTTTATTGCTTTAATATGTATATAGGACGAAATATATAATTTTATAATCACATTTGTTTCTTGTTTATAAAAATTTTATTTATTTTTTTATAGGATTTATTTGTAATTAATCAAGTTTATGCTTAAAATAATATTTTATGTAGTAAGGCTGTTTTTCGAAGATTTAAAGTGTTTAGAAGCGATTAATATAAGGTATTGAAGAATTTATAATAATGAATCATGGTATTTGCGATATTTATAATTTCAATGTGATAATAAAATAAAAATCATTTTTTTTACAATCTTTCAACAAGACGTCATTTTTTACAATGCGTATTCGTAGAGATTTAACAGATGAAATTTTTGCAATAAAATGACATTTTAAGTAGTATGCGAATGAATTCTATTTGTCCACAATGTTATGTTATATAGTATTATATTCAATCATTATAACGAATAATGTGCGTAAATAAAAATTTAGTCAATATAGGAATTACCCTCTTTTATTGGTTTTAAATCCTTAAAGACTAATCAAGCCAATGTTTGAACGACTCTTTAACACTTACTTTGAAAAGCCTTTGTAATTTTTATGAAATATTTGATTTTAAAGAAATTTGCCTTTATAGAGATATAAAAAAAATTATTCCGCCTATTTTAACCCATAGTAAGTGACTCAAATACTTTCGATCGTGATCCCGAAATTGCTTGTTAGGTTGTATTGCCTGAATATGTTAACGGCTGCGAAACACCTAAAACAGATTATATTTGTTTCAAATCCGTATCATTTATATAGAATAAAGTCATATTAGTAACATAAATATTGTTATACATATATTCTATATCAAAGGGATGATTTTTGACGTAAAAAACTATACACATGAATTGCAGGAAAGATATTATACGAGAGCCTTTGTGACTCTAAATTACCAAATATCACATTTAAAAATGATATATAGTCATTATTGTATAAGAAAGAAACCTGGAGGAAGGATTTATATACTGCAATGAAAAATATAATTTTTTTATATAAATGTTTTCTGTGAGCTAGAGAAATAATAATGGTATAACTAGTAATGTTATAACTTTTAAAACCTGAATTGGGCATATAATTATCATAATGTAATATTTGTATTAGAACTTTCATTAGTGTATTTTATTTAATGATTACGGCCCCTCGCAGAGATAATTGATTTATTAAAAAGTAATTTTTTTACAATTAGTATTTAATATAATATATTGGTTTTTTGAACAGAACTAAACGTATAATCTACCTATAATAACTTAATTTAAAACTTTAAAGTATAAAAAAATCTTTTAAAGAAGATTGCATCATTTTTAAATAAAAACTTACATTACCTAACTATATAAATGAAAAATTTGGGATTTTTACAAATTATAGTTCTTATCGGTTACAAATATAGTTAAAACGAATTATGTTTAGATAAAGGGGAACGATAAGAACCAATGAGCTTCTATAATACTATATATGTTATATATTATTAAAAGTAAGGTATTTTGTATTTAATAAATTTATATTTGTATTTTTCTGGATTATAACCATAATTTATCCTTTTAAAATCTGTGATCTTGATAATGCTATCTATTTTTTATAGATATTTGAAATTATTTTAACCCCGAAAAGGGGATTTCAGCAAATTTTAGCTAGCTCCGGGTTTCGTATATTTTTATGATGATTATATTATTCATATATCTGTCTTCATAATAAATTATAAAGCTCTATATTAAATGAGTCAATTCATATCAAAGGATATTCTGCTTCTATTTAAGATCACTCTATCAACCTCAGCGCCTCTTTAGCGATTTTTATATATTTTAAACGATTCGCATACATAGATCATGGATTCAATGATTACGAGTACAATTTTATTTATTCTTGGGTTTTTAATTTTCGTTTAATTAATAGGTCTCTAAAGAAGGAGGGGTATTGAAGAAGACTTAGGAGAGGAGAAGATAGCCGAAAGTATAAATACGCTGTCTGTACAGAGAATCAAGCAAATTGTGACTGATAACAAAAACTGAAATTACGACTACAAATTCATCCTATGAAAAAAATGCAATATATAATAATAATTTTAGACTAGATTATTGGTGCAAATGATAAATTATGAGTATTTGTATCCGCATAAATAAAGGTCACAGCAAAATATTTTTTCATAATATAAAATAAATAATCTAATGTATTATTTAAATAATAAAACATATATTGCACATAAATTAAATAATAAGCCGCAAATCTGGTAGCTCTTTTTGGATTTGCAAGAAGTACAATATTTTGACTTTATGATATTTACAAGATATCTGTATTAGTAGCAAGCCGCTAGGGCAATTTTAGGTTTTACAGAAACTTAAAGCATATGTCCAACTATTTATACATTTATTTTGTCAGATTCCCTATGACCAATGTTCTTAGAATCTTGAAACTATACGATTTAGATGGTATGAAGAAGTTCTTTCTAGCTTAGTCTAATTCCCAAATCTTGTTTCCATATAAGATTTATTAGTAAACAAGTTTCTTAACTGAAGATAATTCGCATATTACAACAAAAACGAGCTTTAGTTTATATTAAACATATAAATTAACACAATTCTGATTTATAATAAAGAAAAAGACTATACAACACATATATATTATGCTAAATATAACTTTTTATTCTGCGACCTAAATGCTAAAAACCACAGTTTATCACACAAATATAATTTTCAATGTGGAATATATATACATTTGGTAGCATCATTATGTCAGAGATAAAATTTTAATATATGGAATATCCATTTAAATTATGAAAAAACTTGATAACAGAAAAATTAAGAAATAAAATCAAAATTTAAAACTTCAAAATACATATACTTCAATATAAAATATTTTAGTAAAAAAATATATTCACGATTCTGCTGCAGCACTCATTAGACAGAAATAACGATAGTAAAGCACTTCGTTGTTAAAGACTAAATCAAATTTATCTTTTTTAGAGTCATTTGTTACGAAGGCATAATTTATTTTTTCTTCTATTTTGTACAAATTTTAGCTTGACAACCGATTTTAAGTTACAAAATAAATGTTTTAACAATTCTTTTTTTAACATTATGCAAATCTTATTATATAAATCCCCTTTTTACCTTTTTTTTCTGGTTTAATTTTGTGTTTTTAAAATTAAAACATTATTTTGGCTCTAGTATGTTTATTTTTCATAACAATGCAAAACACCTATTATAATTAAAAGATTACACATATTAGATTTGATGCTATGTTGTATATAACAGATCTGACTTTTATGCAGAAAGCAAATATTTTTATATAATTAAATTTCTGCTTTTAATCCCGCTAACAAAAAATATAATTACTGTCGAAAAATTCATAAATATGATTCGAAAGAAATTGCCAATATCTAACAAAACATTTAATAAAAATAATCTAATTTAACGGCTAAAAAAAATAAGCGCCTATGATTCAGCGGCAATTATGTATAAAGACATGTATAAGCTTTTTTTAGCCCTTATTATGGGAATTAGGCTGTAAAAAAAATCTAGAAACAAATTTTATAGATAATCACAAATTGATGCTTTTAAAAAGACTAAATTACAAGTTTATGATCCAACCATATGAGCAAATAATAACCACCTGGTATTTTAAATTTTTGCAACAATATATATATTTTTTGAATATGCTTTAGAATTGTATTTATGTGCGCAAATGACTTATCTAATTTGGCATTCTTTAGTAATTCTTGATATTATTTAAATATTTAATAGCACTTTTTATGTATCTAAAATCCGTTAAAGACGATAAAAACCCGGATTTTATATACTAAATCGTATTTTTATCAAAATTTAAATTTAAAAAATCCACACATGCGATTTATTTTGCTGAAACAGTTTATTATAGCATCAAATATCATTTGCTCGTATTTTTCTTTTCTTATAAAAATAGGCACTTATTTTTATATGAAATGACAGAATTGACTATGATATGTATTATATTCGTTTCTCTACTTATGGTAAAAAAATATAAATAACGAATATAAATTAACACATTCAATCGAAATAAAACTATCATTTTTTACTGATATAAATTTATTAATAATGATTTACAACAAAAATATGCATTCAATATAATCTGTTTATCATAGTGGAATATATGTTATATAAATTATTGAAACATTGGTATTAGAACATAAATATAAATTTCTTATTGGTATTTTTTGAAGTGTTAAAATACGCTACGAAATAATCCATGACTTTTATGTATTATTTAACGATAACAGAAGAAAAAATGCATGTGTTTTTGATGTAAAAATTATTCCATTTTTATGCATAAAGTTCGATCAATTTTTTTTGAGTTTTAAAAGTAAACACAGATTATAGAAGCATTTAACCACAAAAGATATCTAATATAATCGTATATCAAAGATCATTAATTCATAATGTAAATATATATACCGTGATGTATTTAGTATTTTTTTCTCGAAATAAAGGCACAACTAAAATATGCAATTAACACCTTATAACATTGCTAATATTTTTTTAGATAAAAAGCTTGCTTAAATACATAAAAGGTTTATTTACATAAATTATACAATAGTTTTCTAAATTATGCGGAAAATAGAAGAATATGCCTAAATGAAAATAAAATTTTTACATATATATATAATTTTGTAGAGTCTAATTCGAAAAATATGTTTTTTGCTTATTTTATGTGATTTGTCAGTCACACGAAGAAAATGCATTTTATCTCAGCACAATATTTATGCAAATATAAACATATAAATTATTGAAGGATATTTATATTTTTTCGTTTTTTTATAGTGTTAAGATTCTCTTAAATTGTATAATATGCATTTTTGTGGCTTGCTTCTAATGAATTTAAATAAGAACAATAAATCTGTTATATAGATTTCTATATGATCTTTCCGATTTTTTTCTAGACAGTAAAAAACGTGCTTTAATAAAGGGTTACCATTTGCTACCATAAAATTCATCGCAAAAATAATTTAATATTATAAATTAATATTAAATGTATTCTTTTATTGTTTTAACGAATATGATATGAAATAAAAGTAAAAATACAAATACCAATACAAATAATTGACATCTTACATAAGGATCATAGTATGATGATTTTGATTAATATGCATAACATTTTCATAATAAAATGGTGATAAGTATAGCTGTAAAGAATCTAAAATACATTAAAAAGACTTGCGATATGATTGTACAGTAACATCGAATTAGTGAGGCAATAAAAATATTTATATTTTATATTCCTATTTTATTTTTATAACAATATTTAGACGTAACAGGAGATTCACGTTTATTTTTTTTACAGTGGCTAGCATATACATGAAATTTATATCGAATTTACTACAAAAAGCAAACGAATTGGTTAAAAGTTTTCAGCCAAGAAACTTTATAAATTTTATTTAAAATTTATGTATTTAAGATATTATAATACAACTAACATGCATAAAAGGATTTTTACGATTTAAAGGCATGTACTAAGCGTTAAAAACATACTTATATTAATAAAATTCTTATTTAATGATAGCTTTGTTGCACAAAGTAAAGTAATTGTGTTTCTGATATATAATTCAATGTATAAATACACATTGTCCATATTTCGTTTTTAAACTAGAGTAAATATTTTAATTGCGATATATATAAACAAAGAAAGAGGATCAAAATGTTTCCATTTTATTTTAGTTTAAAAAATAATAATAAAATATATGCTTTATATTTATCTATTATATAAAATTTTATTGAATCTATCATATATAAATTGTATTTTCTAATATTGTTAAATTATCATAACCTAAACTCAAATGACATTAGATGGAATTTTATGTAAGCATCATAAACATTCATTGTTAAATTTTATAATTTAAAATCAAAGTTATCAATTAGACGAAATAATTAAATCTATTTTTTTTGTTTCTATAGCCCTTGTTTTTATTTTCTGTCTTTTATTGAATTATAACGAAAAAATGCGTAAAAAATGTTTTTTAAAAACATAAAACCTTTATTTATTAACTATCCTATTCTCTGTTTTCAAATTTAAAATTACCCCTATTTTGATATATCTATTGAAAAATCAATTTTTTAATTTTATTTGTACTTTTAATAAATTCTTTTCTCTATATATTAATAATTATACCATTTCTGCTTATTATGACATCTTTTCTAAACTTTAATTGTATATGAATATGCATATTTAGATTTTTGTATCAAAGACATAAAGTAAAACTATTTTTATACACATCATTAAGCCTAATTTCATTTTTTTATTTTCTTAATTTAGAAGACGTTAAAATTCCAAAAAAAAATTATTAGCGTAGCATTAGATTAACTTTATGGTATAAGGCAATAATTAAACCTATAAACATAAACACGAATCCTATCCATGTCTTTAGCTATTCTTACATCAAAAATGTAATGTAGGGGAATAATATTTTTTGTCTTGTTAATGAACGAAATAGAAATATAGATTGGGAATGGTTTGGAATTATATTGGAAACGTGAATGCTACTAAAAAAATTATAGATAAATATTGTTGTCTATTTAGAATAAATCTCTGTGCGATCGGGTTATAATCAGTTTAATTTTTTTTCCTACAGAAAACGTATGTAATACCACATTATGACTGCTCTTTGAAATATCTATGGCAATATAAATAAATTGAAGGATAAAATTCAGTAAACTGCAAAAGTGAAGTTTTTATTCCAATATCGATAAAAATACACCGTAAAATAAAATATTTGGTGTTTTAATACTACAAATATATTGCGACTCAAGATAATCAATGCATTATACCGTAGAAAGCATTTGGGCATAAAAAGTATAGAAAGCCAAAGAAGGCCCAGATTATATATTTCATCAAAGAAAGAAATTTAAGTGGAAATATAAACATTCAAGTTTATTTAAATATCTATACTTATTCAACGAAAATATTGGAATCATATGCATAGTTATCAGTACAAAGCAATATGGTTACTTCCCACCATAGTACAAATATTTCCACAAACAGATATCAAAATATAATACTATTTTTATTTGGATATGGTTGCAAGCCATGAAAACGAATTTAGCTCGTATTTTAAATATTTATTATGGAACTCTAAATATATCTAAATGCTATCTTAAAACTTAACTCTTTGAATCACATTCAAAGGGCTCAAATTTGTAAATAAAATTTACATGGGATTGGTTTACCCATATTAACTAAAATACCGAGTTTTATATTTATAATAATAACTAAACGAAAACTCAAAAGAAAAAAAATATTTTAGCATATATTAAGTGAAATAAGAAACATCTAAGAATCTCGGGTAATAGAAGATACATATAAGCTCATATGTTAAATGTTATAAAAATTTACAAAATACAACTATAGTAAGTAATACATAATTATGGAGCATAGCATAAAATAAATGATCGAATATGTAAAAAAAATATAAGTTGATAATAATATAATAGAACAATAGAATCTACTTAGTTTTCAAGAGGACTAGAAATACAATCTCCATTTAACATTGAATAAAATTCTGCAGTAAAAATCTAGAAGTTAAGATCAAACTATACTAATCGTATAAATTCTTAAATAAATACGAGAAAATCTCAAAGTACTTATATATTTTTTTAAAAAGGTTATCGGTCACATTATATGTATGTGCTGGTATAAACAGATTTTTATATAAGAATAAAGCTAATTTTTTAGTTAATATAGTCTTAAATTTTTTCTTTGTATTCACATGTTTTTAGTTACTGCAGCTGTTGAGTTTTTGGGATATTTAATCGTCAAGCTATATAAAGTATCAATATATTTAGTAAATGGTAATTATATCGTTAATAGTTATAAAATACTTAATTATATAGAATGCAAAGAAAAAAATTAAGTTCGTACGAGTTTTTAGAAGCTATATAAACTACAAAACTTTGAATTTTAAATATCACTGCAATAAATCAAATTATTTCGATACGAAACATTTTATTTATTTGAAATCATGGAAGCAAATGTATGCTTGCATTAAATAAAATTTTATGATAAATTCTTTTGGAATAATATATTTATTATCGGAAATATTGTTATGAACTGAATTCAGCAAGAAATTTCAAATTTTATGATTTCTGTTTATAATCTGTCTATATTTATTGGTGATAAATTTGGTATTTTTTTACACTGTGGTTTTAATTTCTTATTTGAATTTATAAAGTTATATGTTTATACATTCCCGAAAAAAATTTTATGAATATTTTTTATACTAGAATATGTAAAGTTAAAAAACCATATATGATTTTGCAAAATCTGTTTATTATTCACTTAAAACCTAGCCAAATATTAATCACAACTAGATTATATTAGACTGCCTTCCTTAGTTTGAATACCACATGAAGATCTATTAATATCTATAACAATATGTATTTTATTCTTAATTTATATTTTATGATATATATCATTTTATCAAAAAGATCTCTTGGTTTTATATAATATTCTTAGTTAACAATTTATATCTGTAATTAATTTATGCCTTTGCAGTAACTTCCTGGATAGGTGTTTCTAATGGATTTTTCTTCACAACTATCCAAGTAGAAAAGGTTTCCTTCGTCATTATAAACAGTTCTAAAATGACAGTGTATATGATTCAGCAAATACAAATATTTTAAAATATTTTTTTATGTTAGATATATAATTATTTATATGACCAGCAATATTCTTTAATATAAAAAGCTCATTTTAATAATCAAACCAAACTTTAAAGTTTAAACCTTAAAAATATATATAAAAAGACATATTAAATTTCATATTTAATATACTAATACATGATATTAAATTTATAAAATCTTACGTGTGGCTGTACACTAACAGTTGAATCATTCTTAACTGTTAAATTCAATAAAAAAAGTTGTGAAAATGACTTTAAATGTAATTGAAGGCAAATTTAATTTCATATTTTGTTCTTAAATATTTATATTTTTAAAAATTTGGATTAATATAAAATATTTCAGGGATCGTGAATCTCTAACATTTACATTTAAGCCTAGTAAAAAAAAGCTATAAATATAGGTATACTCTAAAATTGCAAATACTTATATTTGTAATGAACTTTGCGTCAATATTCCCAACAAGTATGCAAAAGTACATTTACTAGGCTTAACCTTTTTACTTCATATATCATATATAAGAATGCATTCTAAATTCTAATTTAGGTTTTACACATAAATCAACCATCATTATCTATTTTCCATAGAGTACATTTTTGCATACGATCAAAAAAATTACAATTATATGAAGATCTATAGATCCTAAATTCGGCTTTTTTTAATCCTTAAATTTTAAATTTTTATCTTCAGAACATAAAAAAACATCAAATTTTACATTCCTTTGTTGTTTATGAATATAGGGGCATTTATCATTTGTTACCCAATGCTCAGTTAGCCGTATTAATGCAAGCCAGTTTTCTATATATATTCTAGCAGGTGGAATATAGATTCTACTGCATATATATGCTTTTTAGTTGCGATAATATGATGATTGTAGTAATTTATGATTATAATATGACATGATATTATAAAACTAATAATCATTCAACGTATATTTATTGTGAATTATGAACTTTAATACGCAAAACTAGACCATACAAAGATTTTAGATTATAATTTATATGTAGAAATTATATAAATAAATGTAAACATTTGACTAGTTTACCAATAAGATAATTTAGTCATATATTTATATATTTTAGGCCTTTAATTTAAAATTTTTTTTTTTATAATATTTTTTTGCATCTTTTTAATTTAAAGACTTCCAATATTATATCTAATTTATTGCGATCAGACAAATAGATGGATATAAATTTCTTTTGATATACTCTTTGAATATTTTCTGGATTCTTTCCCTACAAGCTAATGTGCTTGATATTTGCAAATTCTTTATTTTTTTGTGCTTAAGACTCTCTTACATACCTATATCTCTGTGTGTAGTTCACAAAACTTAAATTTTATTTATTTATGGGCTTAATTTTAATAAATTATTTTGTATTTGTCGAATAATTTTATTTTTATCATTTAAATATATTAAGACGTAGTCAGTCCATTGTGAACTTTGCAAAACTCCTTGATACATCATCTGAAACCTTCCCCTGATCTATCTTCATCAACTGCTCTTTTCTCTCGAAAGAGATAAGTTCAGGTGTCTGCAATGATAATGTCATTTTTATAGTAATACAGTTACGAATTCAGTAAAATTATAAGGTAGTGAGGAATATAATTTTATATTATTTCAATGCAATTTTCTTTTTCTAATTTATAAAATTACAGTTTGTTAAATAAAACTGTTCTTAATAAATTAACAATATTTGCCATTCATCTTTATGTTTTATGCTATTTAAATTCTGGTTTTGTTTTATTAGTCGAATTAATTTTAGGTAAAGACATTTATCTATCCTATTTAATTTCAAAAATTATATAATGACACAAATACGTCATATATAGGTTTTATTTCATATTTATAGCTTTGAAATTATGCAATAAATTAGGATTATGTATTTAAACGGTTTGATGGGGGTAAAAATAAATCTTATTTACGCGGCAACTAGGACCGGATTTATACATAAATAATTTACAAATTTTAAAGAAAAACAAAAAAAAATATAAAAGTACTGTGAATCAATAGAAGATACACCATGTGTATAATATATATCAAAAACCAGAAATTCATGAGTTTGATTTTTTGTTGTGGAAAATTTGAAGTTCAACTCATATATATAAATGCGCTGTTATTATAAATAATATGATTCATTTACAAGTTAAAAGACATAATTTGGGCTATCGTGATTATGTCTGCAGTAAGTTTTTTTTAATAAAAATTATACTTTCGCTTGTACAGTCTGTTTCTGTTTAATAGATAATGAGATATAATCTTAGACAGTGTGTGATTAAGATCCAGCTAGAGTTAACTTGCAATAATATAATGTAGATATTATAATTGCATATATAATTATGATTATACAATAAATCTAAATTTATATTTTTATCGTTAAAATAAATACAAAATCAAATGTTCATGTAGGTAAATTTTAGATATTAGAAATCTAGTCTTCACATATAAAAATTCATATACTACACTATACAAAATCATTTTGGTAATAGATGTATAAGTATGTTTAATTTTGATTTTCTATTATTTATAAATTTTATAACATATATTTGATATACTTTTAAGTGATTTATATCATAAGATACTATCCATCCATATGTCAATTTATATTTTATCACCATGAAGATTTAATTTTAGTTTTTTGCGCTTCTTTGGGTAAGAATATAACGAGAACGAAGCTATCGAGGCACTAAATAGGTAACTAATTTTTATATCTATAATATATATATAATGTACATCCAAGATTACAAATCTATTATCATTAAATTCATATTCTAATTATTAATATACATAAGAAAAGTCGTATAATATTAGTGATCTATCTAAAGCTATATGTGTTTTGGACAGCAACGTTTTTTTCATTCTATCCGATAGACTAACCTGTTAATTCAGATATTTTCTGGTCATCATATAAGTGTTCAATAATATGGCATAAATTATAATATTTATATTTCATGTATAATTTTGGCTGTATATTTTTATTTTTACAACATGAAAATACACATAGGATATAAGACTTGCTCTATTTTTATAAATATATTTATATTTGTTATAGTTATCTTATTTATTACTTTTTGGACTTTAACTGTTGTACTTCTTATATTTATTCATGTAGTTCATGTATCCTATAAGTTTCTGCGTCATATTATAGATACTAGTATAAATTTTAGTTTTCAAGCGTCTAATTTATATCAATAATTTTTTTGGATCGCACTCATAAAATTTGCTCTCTATGATTATAAAACAAATTTTAAAAGATTTTATATTTTTACATACTTTTTTTACAGTAATTAGTTCTATAAATCAATTATACTGTATGAAATAGTTCCATTGAGATGCCGATGCAAGAGTATTCAAAATAATCACAATATTTTGGATAAATTCTTTATGAAATTTTTATAATAAATGAATTAAAATACTGTCGGTTAATCTTTTTTTATTTGATTTAAGGCTTTAAAATCTCGTTGATTATATGATAAATACATTTTAAATGGTACTGAGCTCTATAACACGTAAAAAATATATTTTTTGGTCTTTTGATATTTTAATACCTAAGTAATTCCATCAAGTAATTTTTATAAACAAAATTTTACAATATGTTTATGGGCCTCATGAATACCGGGGGTGGATCAATATATATTTAATTACGTTTTACATATTCAATTCTTAGTGTTAAATATACTTTATCGTATATGAATAGCCAACACTACCTTTCATCTAAGTGGATTTATATTTTTCAAAAATATATACATTACTTTAGACGATAAGACTGTCAAGATGCTGTATCTACATCAAGCGGACATAATTGATTTAAAAAATTGAATAATTATTTAATTTTACTTGTAGATTAAAGATAAATTTTTTTATTAATGTAAAATTTTCAATCGACTCATTTATGTATAATGTGGTATCTTGGATACCTATTAAACTCATTAAGAAATATTTTATAACCCAGATTAGAATATGCATAAATAAAGTAAACAATATGGCATATAAAGATTAAATCCTTTAATTTATTTATTTGTTTTATATTATTTTTATGTCAATAAAGGCTTTTTAAAGTAGACTAAACATAATCATTTGCAAAAAAATATACTCATACATGTTCTTTTGCTATATTTATGATTTTATTCAATTCCTTTCTTATTATTATTTTTTATGCACGTATATAGAAAAAGCAACACTAAATCTTCGCATCTATTTATTTTTAAAAATTTTGATTAGCTAACTAATTCTTTACTTTAAATTTGCCACGCGTTTATGTCAATTTGTCTATTCTAATGGGTCACTTGATATTTAGTTATCTTTTTTGAGGATTCATATCATATGTTATATAATTTAATATGAATTTAAAAGTTCTTCACGACAAAATTTATGATAAAAATGGATTGTATTATGGTTTCAACATTGATAACATATCATTTCTATTCAGTCTTAAAGCTATATGCAAAAAAATAGTCGTCAAGATGATACGTCACATAGACATATTGGATGCACAGAAAATCAGACCGATCGATTTAATTTAATTATTTAATTTAAATCAAATTTAATTTATGCAAGCTTAGAATAAAAAAACATATGTTTATGGTATTTAAATTTATATGATATTAAATTTAATATAAATTATGTTTCAATAAGTTCAAGTGGACATAAATAGAGCCTAAATTGTACTATAATCTTTATTATACGATCTTTTTTTTAATGGTTTTGTTTTTCAATCGTCTTGTAGATTAAAAGGCTTACCTAAACTTGTTTTGTGTGACTGAATATTCTTTTATGTATTTAAAAATCTAGATATATGGATATAATTTATCCGTGTTTTTATAATGTTGGAGTCTTCATATGATTCTATTTCTTTGTATTCTCATTTGTCTGTATATTCAGAATCCTTTTCTGATACTTTTCAAATTTGATTTTTATATGTAGTTTTAGTCCTTGATAATAAAAACCGATTCTAATCCTCAGACAAACCTTTTACTGACTCTACAAATGTTGCGAATTAAGAATTATCGCTAAACTCTATTTCTTGATATTGGGTAATTTTGCTATAATCATATTCTAATCGCTTAAAAAATCCAGCCAGGTTTATATATTGTTCTTATATGTTACGGGATGTTTGCTTATTGGTTTCTTAATCTAACTTATTATTGTTCTGGATGTTGAGTGTGATGTAATCTATGCATTGAAATCATTTAAGGAAGGCTTATAAAATAGAAAGTCTTAAATTGTAGCGATTTTGGGTACTGATATCTAATTTATAAAACCATTTTTTGCTGATATATTAGTTTAATTTTCACAGTTGATATTCGTACAACTATATTATAGGCATTCCAGCTATTCCACGAAACGTTCGGAACCAATAATCGATTCGCTCCCATTTGAAACCGTACAACTTACGTCCATGCAATAAAATACCATTTTTATGGCAACAATTTACAGAATTTTATTTCTGCTTTTAAAGATATATAATTAAACAATTTAATTGGCTTTTTATTAATCTAAGATTTTCAGTATATTTGTTTTACTGTCATAGTCACAAAAAAATTCATATTATTTGATAATAAATATGTTCAATATTTTATATAATATATTAGAATTTCTGGGCATGTGTGCTACAATATGAAAATAAATAACATTATATTTACGTAGTTTTATTCTTATTCTGTAACATCTAAATGTGCGGTTTTAGTGTGTATTCTTCCACATTTTTTATACACGATGTATAAATAAATTGATATAAACATAAAATATTTCGGGTCTTTATTTTAAATTTCTAATAAAAACGGGTTCATACGGACAGCACAATTTATTAAGAATATATTATTCGTATGTCATAGAAAATTTTGGCCAAAAAAATACTTGATGCTAGATTACTCTTGTAAACTACATAATGTAACAAATGTTGACTAAATTTCAAAATTTATGTTTTATTTATAGCAACCTTTTATAAACATACTCTCTGACAATAATTATAATTTAACACTCTAAATATTGTTTTTATTAAAAATTTGCTTTTATGTGAATGCACATTTGAAGGCAGTATTCTTATGCGGCATTTTTAGATTAATAATCACTATTTTTTTTGAATACTATAATACATAGACAGGTGCAATTATATACTTTAAATATAGTCTAACACGGATATTATGAATTTCGGAAACGATTGAAAGTAATTTAGTATATTATTCATGTATATGCATAGATAAAAAGTAAATCATTTGTGAAAAAATCGCTGTATTCTATTTGTAAACAAAAACATAGTTTTTTATTATTTAAAATTTTATGCAGATATATTTTTGTTACCTTTAAAAATATAAAGAATATATTAGCTATAGTTAAAAAAAATTAATAAAGAGAATTTTATATCATTTAAATGCAAATTCATATGATTTACACAACATCCCGATAAAAAAATATTATATTATAGAATAATAGCAGAATTTTATTATTATCACATATAGCCTTTTTGTAGTAGAACTATGCTCAGTATGTAAGTCATGCCGGAAGTAATGAAATAAGTGTGAAACAGAGTTTTTGCGCAGAAATGTCTATATTTTCGTAAGATATCATATATTTATATGCCAAAATAATAGACTATGGAACTTTTGTTTGATAAACATTAGAATTTAATGGCGAAAGATGGTTTTTTTGTGATATATCAAGTGTAATAAGATTAAAAGTTTAGGTTTCAAATACAAAATAAATTTATGTCATTTGTATGCAATATCACTTAAAATACATATAAAATATACCCGAAACAGAACGTTTTTATATCATTTTCATATATTTATAGAAAGATTAGAGGTATTTGAGAATAGATCCCAAATTTTATTCGCAAAAAAATACGTAGGTATGTATTTTTCCATAAAAAAGTTCTCATTGTAAAAAAATGCTTTTTATTATATAATTTCAATCAAAACATCCAGAACATTAAGGCTAATTATATAAATTCCTATTAAAATTCGAATTTCATGCGTTTGTTACAAATTGAAAATATACATAAAACTACAGTTGAGCTAAAATATATTCTTTAGAAAATTATTTTAAGACCAAATTAATGTTTTTTTTTGCACCAATAAAGTTAAAAATTACATAAAAAAGTTCTGCTTGTAAATTTTATAATTTGTATGTTTAGATCCATTTTTTTGTGGTATTTTAGGATTTGTTGATGAAAAATTAAATGTAAAAGAAATTTCGATTGATTTACATGTTTAATTTGATTTTTTGTAATCTTTGACGTCTCTTTATATGATATTTGATACATTAAAATCTTTGCTTTCCCTGGCATATTTTAATCGACGATTAATAAAATTTCACAAATATCTGCCATTTTACACAATTATTCTCTTTTCAGTAAAGTATTTTATCATATTAAAAAAATAATAAATTTCACATGTAATTACAATTAAAAGTAAATCTGAAAATGCATACATGTTTATATCAGTAATAAATGCAAATTTATATATTTTTATACAAGATATTTAGTATCTAAAATCTTTTAAATGAAACATTGGATAACATATTGATCTAAATTTATAATGCTATATCACGCTTCAAAAATTAAAAATCAAATCCAATAGATATTAAGTTGAAATAAAAATATGTAGCATAAAAAAATCATATATATGTTCGCCATTATTTAAGAGGATATTGCTGGCGATAAAATTATATTATGTAAGATGATTTTTCAAGAATACATTTACAACCATGATTTATTCGTTTCATGTCGGAAACAGTTTTTCAAGCTTATTTATAAATGAATTATATATGAAAAAGGTCTTTGTAAGTTTCTTAATTTAAATACAAAGGCTAGAGTAATTATTATTTTATAAAGTATTTTATTTCCCATGCCTTTTTGCACTTATTATACACATATTTCATTTTTTATCTTATTACATAGTTAATTCATTTATAACTAAAATTTTATATCTATCTAGTCGGCAACTGTTTTTATATTCCCAAATTATAATTTTTTTTCCACATATATAATATATAACAATTTTTTATTATTTAAGCAATCAAAATTATGAAGCAAAATAAATGGTCTGAACATGTATGAAATTTTAATAAATTCGATTTTAGCTTTTAATCTAATTCATAGTTTTTTTGTAGAACCTGTGTACTTTATCAAAATTTTTCAAGTTATAGTAAAAAAATTTACATGTAAGTTTTTTAGAAGGAAAATATTAGAATTCTATAATTATTACATAAATTTATATTTACAATATTAATAAAGACTCAAACTCTTCGTATGTCCTTTGTAATTTTAACAAATTATGAAGATTGTAAAATGAATATTTTTAAAGCTTAGATCAATTCTTTTTTTTTAATATAGTAATATAGTTCGTGAAAAATTTTTGTAATTAGAAACCTACAACTTAACTAATAGATTATATATCCTAATTCAAAGTTCAAGAAATATATGTTCGTAACTCCTTTATATTATGTGTTAATATAAAAATATACATGCATGAGTAAAATTTTATAATTATTTACACTAACGTTTTATATATAATAAACTTTGTTATATTCTTGTAATCTATATCAACATAAAATAATTTATTCCATAAATAAAAAGATTTAGTTGCCATTTAATTAATTAAAAACCTTTTTTATCAGAAATTCCTTATCTGAGGCTATAATTTTTCGTGTATTTTATAAGAATTGTTTTTAAGCAGCTAACATTATTTAAAGGCTTTTGATATCTTAAAATCATAGTAAAAAAATTACTAGGCATTCATTAGATATAGAGAATATTTTCTTTATTTTGCATAAAAAAATTATCGATTATTCGATATATAAAACTAAAATCAAAGTTAGTAATTTATATTTATGTTATATTTTTTTATTACCATTTTCTGTTGTTATCTTTGTATTATAAGTTATATTTTAAAATTAGAAATCGATGACACACGGTATTGATTGTATTTTTGTCATATAATTAGCAAAAATACATTTTAAGAAATTATGTTAGTAAAGAAAAGGTTCTGTGTTGCTTATCAAGCTGAAAATGTATTTTATTATAAATTCTTGGTTTTAAACCGATCTATGTTTTAAGTGAATTTTGTAATAAATTTTATCTGTATTCTCAAATAGTCGTAGATAACAATGTATATTTTTATAAATATTGTAATTTTTTATTCGATCTCATTCTATTATTAACTATATATAAAGTTTTATGTCCAAAACCTACAAAATTTTAATAGATCTTATGCTAGAATTGCACCCCCTATTTAACTACATGATATCGAGTATAAAAACTTTAATTTATATATAATTGGCACGCTCAAAACTACTAAGCATATGAGTATAGATTAAGTTATTACATTTACATATAATGTAAATATGTTGCGTATTGATTTTGCATTTTTTTAAACATTTTTTGTATACTTTGACATTTAATAAGCCTCTAAAAATATGTAAATGTATATATGATGAATTTTATTTTTCTGTGTTAGATTTGATAAAAATATAATATAAAAATTCTTTTTTGATACTCATTATTAAATTTATAGCAAATTAGAAATCAACCATGTATAAATGTGGGGTAAATGAATTCTATTTTTTTACATATTTAATGGTATATGATCAAATGCAAGGGCATTCAATTATCAAAAAACATGTGTTAAATTTTCCTATGTGCAGTAACTAAGAAAACACTGGGGACGAGACCTATATTATTATAAAGATTTATAACTATGCTACACATACTATACAGCAGCAGTTATGATTTGGGTAGATTCCTAGACTTAGAGGCTGTGTTATGAGCTGTAAAATAAATCTTTGGAAATTTTTTCTGCATGTGAATCATTTGCTATCGTGATGTAAATCGTTAGTTTTTGCAGAAATATGCTTTCTTGATGTGAGGAAATATAGATTTTTTAATTTAATATTAGATCCATTATTCCATATATGTGAATTAATTACACAAGAAATGTAAAAATATGTCAATCAAATATGAATTGAAAGAAATAATGTTTAATTGATTTGTAATATATTCACTACTCATGTGTGTGCATAAAACACGATGGGCTCTATATATTTCTATACAAAAACATTGAATGATATTGGAAAATAAATAAAACAGCGTCTATATATATAAAGGGCGAATTATTCGCTAAAGACAGTCATGAAAAGTATAAATAGCTAAAAATTTATAATTTCTTGCATGAAATAAAATTGTGATCATATTTCATATTTAAAAAATTCCTGTAGACATACATTGGTAATCTTATCAAAAAATAATTCAAGCTTTATTCTAAAACTCTTGTGTATGTATTGCATAAAAGCCAAAATAATTTTTTACAAGTAATTGTCATTTTGAATGACTCCCCAAATTTTTATATAAATTATTTGATAAATCAGTTAAATACTCATACGAAGACACAAAATTTAGAGTAAAACAAAACTTTAAATATTCGAATATGATTATAAACCACATTTTACACAGGCTTTGTTGCATTTTTATAAGACTCGCATCTTATATAAGTATACTTTGGCTTCCATCATATTCTGTTGGCAGAAAATTTTATATCGATATAAATACGATGTAATTCTATGTGTAATCAATAGATATAAAACAGAAATTAGATATTAAATACGGTTATTTATTTTGATATACAATCTAAATTTATAAATTCGATCAGTTGAGCATATTTCGATTTTCAACACAATAAGTTTATTTGTATTTTTTAAAATTTGAATGACAACTTTGATATTCCTTTTGCTATTTTAGTACATTTTGAACATATGGGCGGCAAAAATTGTATCCTTCATATATAAAGATTTAAAATTAAGTTTAATGATTTAAAAACCGATAAAATACAAATATTTATGAGATGTATAACAAAAATTCAAATAGGATTAGTGTTATTAAAATATTAATTTCCTTATAAAAGGATTTTTTGAAGCGTCATGGATTTACATCTTTAAGCCATATAGTTTCAGATCAATTTCAGCAAATTGATCTATGATTTTATATCTGTTCACATTCATGGTATTTTAAACATGAAATATCCATAAAAACGTAAAAATTGTTTTAGATCACGTATTTTTGACCATGATAAACGAGTCGAATTTATAGGTGTCATAAACACTGTATGTCACAGGTCAAATGCTAATTAATGTGAGGCAGTTTACAGGTGTATGCTCCGATTCTTGCAGATGGGCCGGATTGAATAGCCGTTTAATGATTCAAAAATACACATACGAGAATATTATAATCTACTATCATAAAATTTTGGTCTAATATATACACTATAAATAGATCAAACTAGAAATTATATCATTTTTTATAAATTTTGGTATATCGAGTATTAACCGGAAGAAAAAATCAATCCGAACAGAGTGTTGTTGCTTTACTTAAAATTAGAGCTACAAGCAATGATGATAATAGGGTAAAAAATATTAAAATTGATAAATCAGTGTAAAATCATGCATTTTAATTTATAGTTTATGAAATGCAATAAAATCAAAAATATAAATTTTTAGATCTGTACAAATAAAGAAATGTAAAATCTATTGATATTGATAATTTAATAACGACGTTTTAGCTAAATAGCAGATAAAGGTATTTGAAGCAAAGCTTCTAGAAGAAGATTTGAAACCTTAAAATAGTTATATTGATGTTTGTGGATCCAAAGATATAATTAAATAGTAATAAAAAAATATAAAATACGTTCCATTAATTTATATTTATTATGTGTAAAATTTTTTTTATTCCAGAAGGAACTAGATGAAACGACTTAGGTTGAGGTATATATACAAAACTTGGGATTGAGAAAAGCCCTTGAATCATTAGGTTTCGAAACGAGGAGAAGTTTGAAGAATATTTCTGGAAATGTGAAGATAACAGAAAGTTTAAAAACGCTGTCCACGCAGGTGATCAAGCAAGTCGTGGTCGGTACAAAAACTAAAATCATAACCATGAATTTAGCTTATAAATAAAAAATTCTTTAAGAGGACTATAAATTTTTAGTTTTTTCATCATATTAATAGGAAAAACAGAAATACATGTGTAAATTGACAAAATATTAATGAACGAATAATATTTTAATAGTGGTATGTTTGTTATGAAATAATTTTTATATGAGTAGAGAAAATCCAATAACTATTTTCAAATATATTATCAACTTTAGACATAGAAAAATTTTTACATTATAAAATAATTTATCTATGATAGAATCGACAATACCATTTACCCTTGAATTTACCTGCGTGTTATTTACGTATATAAATATATATAGCAATTTTTATTTATTTATTATACCAAATTTTGAATCAGAAGGTGTAATCAAAGGCATAAAATAAAAACGTAGAATTATATATATCTATAATAAAGAAATATAAAACTAATATAGATATAAAAAATAACATTCCGAAAAATAGTATTCAAAAAAATATGGATAAGAAACCATTAAAGATATCCAGATTAACTCTGTCTTATCGAAAAAAAACTGTTAATTTACGGCTTATGTGTATATTTCAACTAAAATACAAAATATCAATCAATCAATAATTTTTTTGCAGCAAATGAATTATAAAGATACTTATATACATTATTTAAATGCGATTTTGATGTAAGTAAGTTATATACAATAAAAGAATTTACGTCATTTTTCGATTCCTAGAGCTTTATGTTTTTTTCTATATCCTCTAAATCAGATTTATTCCAAGAAAATTAGATCTGATTCGCTAAATAAAGTACCAATGAATATCTCGGTCTGTTAAAAAAGGTTATTTAAAAATGAAATTTTATAATTCCTATAAAAAAATTTTGCTTTTTATTTTATAAAATCACAAATAAAAACTTTGTAAACTGGATCATGCAAATACTATAGAATCATTCAATACATTTAAAAGATTATAACAGCATTAAAAATGTGATCTTAAAAAAATATTCATCACAATTAATTATTATATATATCATCATATTTGACTATAATTTTTTTTTTCCAAGACCAAGATCAAATCTTCCTTTATTTTTGTTTATCATATTTAAAAGTCAATTTTTAAACATCTATCAGGTCTAAATAATATTCAGCAAATCTAGAATTATTATGTATGTTTATTGTTTTTTTATATTATGTAACACATCCGAAAAATAACGCGAATTATGTAAAAATTAATATTTATAGAAATAAAATTGATGCAACATAAAATTGATGCAACATAAAAATTTTATTTTCAGGCTTAAATTTTTTTTAATATGCAGAAAAGATATTCACACCCTTTAAATATTATATTTGCTTTGCCATAAAAAGTGTTTGTGTGCTGTTAGCTTGTAAACCAATGTAATATAATTTATTATCATAACTTATCTAGAACATAACTGCCATAATCCTAGATAAATAATAAATATTTGTGATCAAATTTTACAAATTCTTTTTTTTATAATTTTAAACTGATGTTTATATTAAAAATTTTTGATATTATTCCTAATATGGGAGCTATTTACGGTATATTATATGATCTTTTATATATTCGAAACTTTTATTTCACCGATCTAGAGCGCGATTACATTTTTGTGAACATATGATGTGTAAACAATAAACCATAATAGTTATGTATACATAAACTCTGATTATAAAATATAATAAATTTTTGTTTCCGAATAAAATATAAATTTAAATATTATTTTTAACAAAAACTTTAAACCTAATGTTATCGATAAACACAAGAAAAACGATTTTAACTTAGTTTTTATTCTTTTATATTATATTAAAATTTTTTTAAATAGTTGATACGTATTCTAGATAATTAAAATATAGAAAGGGTAACGAATAAAAATTTTTATTTTTAAATATTAATTGATGGTAAATCTACATAATTACAAGAAAAAATACAATAAATTATTTAAATTTATTTATATTTGTAAGAGTTATGAAATCATGTTTTTTATGTGATTCATTGGGTTAATATGTTTGATAATATAAAAATAATGATAAATTGTAACACGAAAGTCAATTTAAAAAAAAAATTCAAATTTTTTGTTATAAATAGAATAGATTATAATTCTAATTACGCGTAAATTACACATGTTCATCAATAAAGAGACAATTAGTATTTTACTAAATCATATTTATATTTTAAATATAATAAAACGACCCAAATTTTAGACTCTCTGCCTTTTCATATTTTAAAATTGAACTTTCGGAAGATTATAAATTTATAAATAACAGTAAAAAAATCCAAATAAAAATAAATTATGATTGTAATATTTGATTTACGTTTTTATTTTAGTCAAAAATACCATAAATTCTTATAGATGAATAATAAGATCATTAAGTGGACTTATTCAACTATTTTGAACCACATAAACTTATAAAATCATAAATAATTACACGTTATGAATCAATTTTCTATAAATTCATTACTTTTAAAAGAAAATATTGATAAAATCCAGGGTAAATATTTTTTACAATTATAGTGTAAAACAATTTATAACAAAATTCAAGACACGCGAATGCATCACATTTAAAAGAAGAAAAGCGCTCTATTTTATATATCTGTGAAAGAAGTCAAAATATTTATCAAAGAGTCGTGCAATGTCCCCATTAAACTGACCAGATCTAAATAGATAAAATTTATAAAAAGAAACTTAACCAAAATAAAAAAAATTATATTTAGAATTTTATGTATATTATACATCTTTATAATATATGATTTTATTCCTATTAAAATAACAGTAAATATATATGGTATTTATAATAAATAAAACGTAAAATAAAATAAAAAATTATAAATAGTTTATACAGAAATTTATTCTTAGTAATAAACATATTTACCATGATTTTATTCTAAAAGGCGATCTGATTTTATAATCTGAAAATATATTTATCATCTATTTTTGGATTTTAAATTATTAATTTCGTAATGTTATATTTTTTTTGCTTTGTAACTAGCAAGATTACAGAAGAATTCGACTTTATAAAATAGTTAAAATGTTGAAAAAAGTAACTAATGTGATTTATACGTTACTTAATTAGACATAATGTAATTATCGGTATAAACATATGTGTTAACTTTAAAATATAATCGTTTTGAATAAAAAGAAAAAACCTGTGATGATCAATGAATTACTTCATGATTTTGATAATTAAAATTTTAAAAACTGTTATGAGATTAAATTCGAATGTTATGTAGCATTTAGTATACCGATTCCGTTATATGAAAACACAACTTTTATAATACGAAAATTTGCATCACATATTCTTATTTATTACAAATTTCAACATCTAAATGATTTATATCTTTTCAATAGCATATTTTACAACCATTTCGTATATTTTTTTTGGCCTACTGTACTACTTTTAAATATTGAAGATTCTGACGGCGGTATTGCTTTTGATACTAGTGAAACCACCCATAAAGATAAAAAGACAATTTTATTATTAACAGGTTTAAATATATTTCGAATCAAAAATTTTTTACACTTTAATTTTTTTTCTAGTATACGCCATCATAAAATCTTTAATCAAATAAAGCTTTGCACTATACGAACGTTTATTACAAGGTATTTTTGGTTGTGTGGCATGCATCATTTGTAAAAAAACGCAATGCACTTTCCTTTTATGATAATATAATTTTTTGGTTAAGTAAGGAAACCAAGAAAAATCTCATTTTTATTGAATCTTTATGCTTTCAAGATTATAAAAATGATTTATATATGAGCCTATGATCTCCATGGGTCACTTTACTCATTATTATTAATAAGAAACTACAAAATGGCACTTATAGCTAAAATCTAAGCCTGATAATTAAGAAATCTGGTAAACTCTACATATGTATTTATTTGAATCTTATTCTTTTTCGAACAGAAATTATATAATATGAATCTTCGCATAAATTATAATTTATCAAACACAATATTTCATTTAAATGCGGGA
The DNA here is from genome assembly GCF_057557595.1 of Rhyacophila brunnea. Classification (NCBI taxonomy): domain Eukaryota; kingdom Metazoa; phylum Arthropoda; class Insecta; order Trichoptera; family Rhyacophilidae; genus Rhyacophila; species Rhyacophila brunnea. The sequence goes on along the minus strand of NW_028233362.1, from coordinate 672,835 downwards.
TGTTGAAAAATAAAACAAAAAGAAAAAGAAAGAAAGAAAGGCAATATAAAAACCAGAATAAAACATGTTATTGCTATATATTCTGCTGTTAACTAAAATTAGCGCAAATAAAATCAAAAAATACCTTTTTTCATCTTATAAGTTAGTGCAAGGTGTGTTATAGAATAATATTTTTGAATTATTGAATGTTGAAAATTTTTATATCAATTTTATATTCTAAAAATTTATGCAATTCAGATTTCTTATTTCATCATCTTGATCTGTGTGGCTTCATGCAAATTTATTTGAATTAATCTAATCGGTCCATTTTATTTTTGTGTTCAAATGTATATATTTTTGAAAAATAATTCCGTTTCTCCTAATTTAGTAATCCTTGAATTAATGTAATAAACAATTCCAATTATCTAGCCAATTATTTTATAATCAAATAATTTTTTACCGATCTCTTTTTCATGAAGATATGTATTCAAATATTTTATTATAAAAAAAAATCATTACTCTAGAGAGAGCAAATAATATGAATTTCGTGCAGACAGAACAACCATTATCGATAATTCTTGTAATTACAACTAATTTTATTTTGAATTGAATTCTATCAAATATCATATATTAATGTAATTAAAAAAACCTTTAAGTCTTATTGATGCTGATGTTATATTAATAACATAAATTTGTTTTTTTCTGTATAGATATATTTTCTAAATAAGAACATTACAGAAAATAAAGTTTTGTAAATTAAAAAATCTTTTTGCAGTTTATAACTTAGACTAAATAAAAATTCATTTTAATTTTTAATATACTAATCAAAATGTAAAATTACTATCTCTAATTAACAGTATAAAGTATGCATTCTACTTTCTTATAAATTCATATTATTCAATGGCTTATGGTTCTTTTTTGATCAGAAAGATATTTAATATTTATATTTTAGTTTTAACCAAATAAAATCAATTATCGGCTTTGATATGAGAAAATCATAGATTTTTTATGAAAATATAATCAAAAAAGTTAAAAGAGGAACATAATTTAATATAAAATGCATTTAGTTTAAAATGTAACGTAAATACCGAAAATTATGAGGGTTATGTATTACTAAATTTGCATATTATTCAAGAAAAATTCGCAAATGTGATAAATAAAAAACAAGCCAAACGTAAAACATATGTTATAACCATAGTTTGTGAACTTATATATGTCTAAGCTGCGTCATTTTGATAACTGTACATGCACAATGCTAAATAAATCAGTAATTTTTTGAGTTTACAAATGATCGGTATGCGCATAAATCGTCTATTTATAGTATATAATAGTGTTCATATGTCAACAAAAAGTTTTTCGCATAATTTATATTTCTTTTATATATGCATTTATACAATATCACAATAACATTGATAGAATGATATCTATAATGATGTTATATAAACAATTTTCTAAATTACAGTTGAGATCTCATGTTTATAAATATCTAGCTGCATATGAAAATCTTTAAGATATTTGTTTTACGTGTAAAAAAGGAATGCGAATGAAAAAATACCGTAAAAAGTTAATTTTAAATAAGAATTTTTGCAATGTGCATGAGAAAAATATTAAAAGTGTGACTAAGTTAATTTAAAAAATAATTATACAATACATCTTCATTGTAAAATGTGGTAAAATATTTATTTTATTATATATCTCGTGTTTCGAATAATAAATAATTGATAGTGTTCACAAATAAAATACCTTACTATACATTTAACTAAATTATTTTTTAATTACATCAAAATACCTTTGTTTTTTAATCACGGAAAATTTTCATGATATAAATCTAATTCAAAATCTCAAATCCAATCATAAAAAGTTTAGACGTTTTTTTTAGATACCTTAAAAATATCCTTTACCTTTTTTTATATAGAATGCATTTCCTAACATCTAAAGAGTAAGGAAATCAAATGTATACATTTATAGTATATTAGAAACCTAAAGTCCGATATCTTAAAAATTTAAAGGCACTAGAAAAATTAATAATGCCAAGTTACATTAATAAAGTGTTAATTATTAAAAATATATAAATTTTTAAGATTTTATTGCTTTTCCATAATTTAATACAAATTTTTCTTTGTTTTCAGAAAGCAATATTCCCTGTTGTTGCAAATAAAGAAATGAATACAGGAATCTTATTCAGACAACAATTAAATCAATTTATGGATTTTCAGTTTTAACAACGACACAATATTTATTTTACATAAATACACGGGCAAAAAAAACATCTTCGTGGTGTAAAAATACAATAAATTATAGAAATTGCTTGCCTTTGGCGTGATTTTATTATACTGTAGACTTTTTTACACACTAAGGTTGTAGGAACGTCTTATTTCATGTTAAGTCTAATTTCTCCTCTTTTCGGGCCTCATCTAACTGTATTATTTTCTTATAAAACCCCCATTTCTAGTACTTGGATATGTCACATCTGCATCTTTATTTTATAACTTGACTGAATAATTATATCTTAAATAAAATTTTTGTGTTATTTTTGTATTTGTATATGTTTGATAGGTAATCTAAAGCATGTAATCGCATCTATAATGCTTAAACTTTAAACAAGATATTTGTATCGTAATATTGATACATATGACATTTTAAGTTTTATAAACAATATTATTTATTCATGCTTAACTATTGTTTTTAAAATCTATAATAATAAACTGTAAAAAGTCCTATACTCAATTCATATATATATTTTTTTCTAAATACTTTCATAATATGGCTAAATGTCGAAATTTTCATAAACATATAACATTTTTGATCAAATTGTTTCATCTGAATAGAAAAAAATTGAGTTAAATATATCATTACATCTTCATGCTGTCATCTAGGGCAGGAAAGTATAATAAAAAATCCCTAATATCGATAATCAATTTGGAAATATATTTTCTAGATATAAAATTATTATTTTTTATAAATATGTAAAAAGCTTTAAATTTACAAAATAAATGTATGGCTATATTATATTGAATTTTTTTTTTGATTAAAGCGGAATTATTTTAACACTAACATGTATAATTAGAATGTTAAGAATTTTTATTATTAATTGGGTTATTCCCTTTCAAATTATCTAAAAAAGAATATTATTTTGAGTTGATCTCGGTTTACGTAAACGCTCTATGATGCTTGTTTTGTTTGTTAATGAATAGTTATTTCTTCCTAACCGATAAATATTTTTTTATTTGTTTAGAGCTTGTAATATATTCCTGTTATTTCTTTTTCAATTTACCAAAAGTGAAATTGTAAATAAATGATGATAAAAAACTATGTTTCATGCATTCGAATATTTTTTTAAAGAATATTTTTACGTTTATTGGTTTTATTTGGCAATCCAAGCTATAATGGCGAAGCAAAGAAAGAATCATATTATTGCACTATCGATTATTATAATTATTAAACAAAAGCAAAATTTTAAATTTTGAATATATAATTATATCCCTCGTTTTAAAAATGTTTTAAACTATATGATGAACGAATATTTCATTTAAAAAAGTTTTAATATGAATAATTTGCACCTTTAGAAACACATACAGTCTTATCATACGATTCCTAGTCATGCTACGGGCTTTTATTATTCCATTATATTATATACATACGGACGTTTAATTATGTGCAGCATCTGTAGTTATTAATCACTGATTCGCAATATATTTCATACTGGATGGTTTTAATTTGCTTTGAAATACATGTCAACTAGCTGCCATGTGAAAAAATAAAAATTTGTAAAAAAACTTTTATAAATGATTTTTTCTGGATAAAGTAAAACTTTGAATCTAATTGGAAACATAATATTGAATATTTTATTTGATTCTTCATATAATGTACTTAATATCAAACAATAATAGCTAAAAAATAATAAGTCTTATGTTTAATCGTTAAATTCAATCACTACTAGCCTTTATACCAACTCAAAAAATAAAACAAAACTGTAAATTATAATTTTTTGATGTTTCGTTTTTTTTGTAAACAGAAAATCAGTATTTAGATGTTTAAATATAAGAAAACTTGCTATATTCAACTATATATAGTCTTAAGTGCTTCGAAATATTAACTAACGCAAATTTTAAAATATATAATATTTCGTATTTATCTATATATCTTTGCTTTCTAAATACAATTAAAAATATTATGATTATACAGTACCATTAAACTTTGAAAGTGTCTCAAAATAGAACCCGGACATCAACACAAAAAAAATCATAATTCATTCATACTGGGACTTAAAGTATATTTTCACATCTTTAGCAAGTTTATTGGGCTGAAATAAAGTGAAAGGGGTAACTTTTATTGGATGGATTCAATTCAAATATAATTCATTTCTTAATCTATTAAAACTAAAGTAAATGACAACTGCTTTTACGCACAATTAAATCTAGTAATGTAGATATAACAGATAGTAATTTTATCCGAAAAAACTTTGTTGGATCAATAAAGCATTTTATATGCAAAAATATCTCTTAAATTAACAATGTGTTAATTTAAATGTTTATATTTTTCTGAAATTATATACTTGTCTATAAATTATCCCTCCCCACAAATATCTTCATATATTTAAATGGGATTCTCTGAAGCCTATATTATATCTTGTGATTTTGTTTAACTTCACAGTTTATCACGTAAATCAATAAATTTATTAGAAGGCTTTTTATACGATAACTTAAGAAAAAACATTTATTTACTATAATTTCGTGATTTTTAAATCCAAATTGAGCATGTAAATTTGCTATCTTTGTATCCATTTCAATAATTGGGTTTTGTAATGTGCCAAAGATGCCGATTTTAAAAAATCATATTCAGCAAAAAAGGATTCTTAAGTATTGAAAAGAATGCATTACAAGTTTGTTGTACTTATATAGCGTATTTCCCCTCTTTCCGTTTCCAAAATAATATTCATTTTAAATTTAATGATAAAATTATGTAAATCAGTGGAATCTAAAAGATATAACAAATGCTTAATTACGTCACACAAGTAAATGTTTTTAATTCACATATTATTATGTAAAAATAATTTACATAGATTAGATTATAAAATCGGAAAAGAATCGAAAAAATCTTGCTAGAATAGAAAATAAAATTAAACAACGTAAATGTAAACTTTGTGTGATGTATATCGTATCCACATTTATGAGCAATTATAATCCTGCCAACAATTAAATAATAGAAATCGCCTAAATATCTATTAAAAGCATATAGCAGCTGTTGCTTTTGCAAGCCGATTGAACTTTTTCAGATTACTAGAATTTATTTGAAAAATCTTTTAAAAATGATATAAGCACAATTTTTATTTGTATTTATCATCAGCATTATATGCTACTAAACTAATCAAAGGATTAATTTTTTGCAACCATGAACGATTATTAAGATATGACTTTTAAATTTATATCTATCATGTTTGTTTTAATAATTGTATATAATGTAATGGATTTCTTTATGCTATCTAAACATAAAAATTTAGATTTGAATACAAATACGCAGTTCATTATTTTAAAGAAAGAAAACCAACTTATTTTGCACAAGAAAAATAAGACACCATAAAAAATAGTGGCTTTAGAAGCATCAAAGAGAAACATGTGATTTTGTATAGAGATTTTTGTAGTATTTCTATCGCCTAATAAAGTATTTATGTAAAAATGAATACTTTATTAAGATGATTTTTTTTAATGTTGTTTTGGATATATTTAAAGCATGAAAAAAAAATTAAATTAAGATGTATTTTATGAAGAGACGATTAGGAAAAAATCAGATAGAATATTGTCTAAAAAATTTTATTTTGATATTTTGTATTTGAACAAGCTATGATGAAGGTAAAGAAAAAAATTACCGTCTTTATATGATTAAAATAATAGATAGCTAAATGCATGCTAATTTGCGTATAAATTGATTCTGGATATAATATAATCTCAATTATGTCCCAACGATTTTTTCATGATGTAAAACCAATACAATAACCGTAGAAGCATATTTATATCTCATATTATTTTATGTAAATAAAATACAGGTTTAAAGGTTTTTGATGATTTTTTTGCACAAAATATTTAGAATAAAAATTAGCTTTAATTTATAGTATATATAGCAAAGTATTAATTACAATAAAAAAATATTATTAAATAAAATACAACTAAATCAGGATGAAAAATTCTATACAAAATTAAATATTTTCCTAAAATTTTCATCTCATTTTCTATAACTTTTTTTTATGGTATATATGACCTAACACAAGCAATTAAACTATAATGTTTTAATAGTTGGTTTAATAAAATATTAAATATTTGCAATAATGAACGCTTCATCTAATACTTAATATGCTCTGTTTTTTGAAGGTAAAAGCATTAAAATATTCACTTTCTTTGGGTTTATAACTAAGATAAGGTTTATTTTAATTTTAATTTAGACTTTTTTAGAAGAATAAACAAAAAAATTATAAATCATGTATTGTAAAGATAAGTCTTTACTAATTCTAAGAAAAGTTTTAGAATAATAAATTTCTATATCTATTAAAATCTCTATAAATAAAAGCGTTAAAATTGAAAAATAAACAATACTTTGCTAGTTTGCTCAAATTTTAATCATCCAGATCTTTTTTTGTTCTATTAAATTATCTTATAATATTTTTAAAAAATAGCTTTATTTCGTTAAGTTTATTATTATTTTATATGTATTTGAATTTTGAATTAGGTTTGTTTATTAAAAGCCTCGGATATCCCCTGTACATTAATAAAATGCATCGAACAAAGGTGATACTTAAAAGAACAATAGTTTTACGAATGTTTGTTTTTAGATTTCACTGATTAAGATATGAATACCAAGTTGATTTACGATGCTTTTACTTCTTTAATAATTTCAAAGCTTTCCACCAGAATATTTATACATAGACCTCATGCTTTTTTCTGTAAAGCAATTTTAAAATATGATGAATTTTTTAGTACCTAAGAGCTAAATACGTTGTAGAAAGTAATTCTCTTTACAATCACTTTGGCACGACGTAGACATCCAGACGATACTTTGGTTTAATTTAATTTTAGCTGTTCTTTACGCTTTTAATATAAAATATAACCAGTAACATATAAATAAACTTCATTGATTATTATAAATGACAAAACCAATTGTATACAGAGTTTATTGTATCAAAGCATAAAATACGGTCTAAGCGTTCAGCAAAAATAATTATTTTGGGCTTTAGATGAGAATATTTATGCGACTGCCAGATAGAATAGATCTTCTACGATTATCTTTTAAATGTAAATCTAGGCATAGTTTTATGTTTTAGAATCAATAAATGTGCCATTACTTACAAATAGCAAATAAATAAACATGTTTATACGATATTACCTGTTTTCGACTTTAATTTGTTCAATAAACTATGCATAAATACAAAGAAATATTGTTTTTTATATGATCATTTCACTAAATTAAAGGAAATCTAATGTAGAAAATATAATTATAAATATGCCATTGTAAATATTCAAAAAATCATTTTTGCAAATATGGGTAAACTAAAATCCACGTGAATCTAAAAAGGCACAAACTAGTGGTTGAAAATATAAAAATCGATGCAATTTTTTGTAATTCAACATATCACGTATAAAAACATCATTTTTATTCCAATATATAATCATTAACTTTGCCTTTACCATAAATTAGACGTTTTTAAATTAAATCTGACCGTTATGTTTATTCCAGAATTATGTTAAAGTAATATATCAACATACAACATCGTAAAAATATTTGCATTTGAATACAAACTTAGATTCTGGTTGCGAAAAACCTTTAAATAGAAGTAGATTAATCTGATTAAATATCATAAAATAGCAATCCACCATATAACTTACTTGTTTATGAATATTTGTGATGTAATTATTTAAAGAAGCTTTTTAATAGAGGCTTTATGTTTATTATGATATATAAGTCGTCTTACCCTCAAAAGTAACACCACATTCAATATAAGACTTTATATATATTGGAATAAATAAAATAAATATATAACATGATTGTATAATAATCATTTTAGAAGGAATTGAGGATTATAAAGATCTAAATATCATATCCTGTTCCCAGAAACCATCGTTGAAAGAATATGCTCACAAATCGTCTGCAGAAGCAAAATATTTTTAATGGCTTTTTACTCTATACAATGTTGATTTTGACTCTTTTATCAAATAAATGATGTAAAAATTATCAATTTAAACTATAATTACATTTTGTATTCTATTAAATTGGTATCTATCGTCTGGGCAAGTGGATATATACATATCAAAATGTTTGCAAACTAGATTTATTTTTTTGTGTGAGATACATATTTGGTAATATCGCGATTGTTTACGATGCGAAAACAAACCTTAGAAAATGAAACATGAATTTTAATTTTTATATGATCTAATTTTAGAACAAATGGCGTTTTATTAAGGATAAAAAAAAGACTGTGCAAATAAATGAGATAACGAAATATATAAAGAGGCCGTTAATCGAATTGTTTTAAAGAAAAAACAAACAAAATTACGTATAAAAAGCAGAAAATCTTCTAATCTTTGCGTCAAAAAATGATAGGCTTTACATAATTACAGTTATATATATTTTTTTTAATTAAAGCACAGCTATACCATGCTATACAAAACAATCTCATATTTACATTTTTTTTGTTACTGTACGTTTCTATGTTCTTCTAATTTGTATTTTTAAGATATGTAAGCGATTGGCTTAACATGGTCAAATATTTGATGAATGTTAGATAATATAAAAATATGTATCATTACCTCTATTTTCCTGAAGCTTAGAATTTATCAGAAGCAATAAAACACATCAATAAATTTGTAAAATCAAATGTTTACATACGTTTGGTATACGTATGAGCAGTAGCTTCCACCAGAAAATACAAATAAGATAATAAGCGATTAGATTGTTAGCGTGTAATGAACACATATTACACATAAATCCTTTCAATTTCACCACATTATAGCTATGGATAGATTTAAATGCATTTATTCATATTATATGCATAAATTCTACGTAAACCAGGCGTTTACAATAACTTTTGATATTGGATTTGTATATTTATATTTAATGCTTGTCTCAAATTATTTTTGAAAAGGGGGAATATCAAACAATATAATCTAACTAAAATACAATTATTAAAACTATACCAAATAATTTTTCAAAAGAAAAACCTGATAATTGATACAAAAGAAGCTTCCACATATTTCACGTTGGCAAATCAATATAACTGCTAAAAAGACGACAGGGGCAAATAAAAATGAAAAGTGTTTTTTGATGTTTTGCACAGTGATTGATAAATTTAAAATAAATAAGATTCCTACTGAATAGGTTGCAATATTCTGATTAAAACACAGAGGCAATAAAATTTAAATCTGTAAAATGGAGATTAAAGCATAATGTATTCGTTCCATTTAAGGCAAAAGAAATCATATCCATAGAAATGGGAAATGTCATAATATAAGGATATAAAACATCGCTAATTAAAAAATATCAAAATAAAAAAAAATTGCGATTCTATTCATATTGAATCTAAACATATAACAAGGGACAACATACGAATGACTTGAAACAGAATGGGATATTTCTAAGTTGAAAAGTTTGTTTTTTGGCATATTATTTTATTACGGATAGTCGAACACTTAATATCTTAGATATAAAAGACGTGATATAGATCTTCAAAAAAAAATATACTTTAATTGTAAAAAATATATAAAATGCCTTTAGGGAATAATTAAAGATGATTTTTTTCAATGCATGTCATAAAAAATGAATAAAGCACATTTATATTTTGGTTTGATTAAATTTTCTTTTCGAAAAATAACTTTGTACTTTGTAGAATCACACACTCTTTTATAATTTTATGTGAGTGTCAAATATAATACAAAATTTTGCATAAGCAAGATTTATGGATAATAATTGTCTTTGAGTGACTTTTAACTTATATTCTATACATTCATATACCTCAGAAAAATTGTTTTGTTCTTTTTTGCTCACAATAAACTTATTCATTGCATATAATGTAATCATTTTGTTCTTTTAAAGTTCGATGAGAAATCCTACATTGATTCAAATTATTTTTGTAGATAGGCTTTATAGAATTTATACTGTTTATATTTTCGATATACATGCGATTCAAATACAATTTTATGTTATGACTAAAAGTAAACAAATTGTTATTCTTTTCTTTGGAGAATAATCCTAAAAAATTGATGATTATTTCCGCCTGTTTTATAGTTGGAGAAATAAATTGTTTAAGTGGACGCATACAGTATCCGTTTTGCATATATTTTGTGCCATTTATCTAAATTTTTTGTTTCTATTGTATGGCATTATTTTGAATTCCCTTTTATCTGTTTTTTCTATAATGTTAGTAACACCAAAATAAATCTTTATTCACATTAAATCGGCAAATAAAAAACTTTATAGTATATCTGCCCTAAGATCGCGCTAATATGTCTATTGAGTGAATGTTTTTTCGGATTGATTATAATAAAAAAATACGGTTTTATAATTTTAAATATAATTCTTGCAATTCAGTAATAACAGTAAAATTTAAGTACATCAAAAAAATAGATAAATTGATGTTGAACAAATAAAATTTAAATCAATATTGATATTTTTTCTGTTCTGTCACTATAAATTATGATCTAATCTATAATTTTATCATAGAATAAGCCGAATGGGAGCAACATTGACTTAAGAACAAAAATAGCTTCAGAGAAACGTTTGTGGTCACATGAGCTTATTCATTTTATATTGTGACACATAATTTCATGTCACGAAAAATTTAAATGAAATTTTACTGCCCCAATACCATGAATTGGAAAAAAAGATAATTTTAACCTTGATTGTGAACTTTTTTTCGTGGTACAAAATATACGATTTTCTCGTTGATTTTAGCAGACTTACTTACTTTAAAGGATCAAAAATCGAATGTATATTTTCCTTTCCATAGAGAGCATAAACACTATGCGTTAATAGAAGAAGCACGTTTCAGAAGCTGTTTAAATCGAAAAAAAGACAAGCAAGAGCGTGTTATGCTACATTTACTTTTTTATATATGATTTCAATGCTACAGAGACGATTTTCAAACTAGCTTGTCTAAAAGGAGACTGGGTAAACTATATAGCGATATCGAGCTAATCAGGGAATGCATGATAAAAACGGTGATACGAATTTTCCAGATTGAGTTACGAAAGCTAGTTCCACATCATTATCAAGAGGGAATATCATCAAAAGAAAACATGAAAGGTCAGTTAATCTTAGAAAGCAATTTTTAATTTTTTACAAAATTTGGATACCAAATTGATCATTTTTGTCGATGGAATGACAAATAAAATATTTTCTGCTAAGTTTCTCGATTTTGTTTGGATGATTACTACGACTTTTACTGTTATTTAATGTTTTAGTCATAGGAATATTAATTTGTAGAACACAAGAGATTAGGTTATTAACGACAAGAAGAAATATGTGAATATTCAATGTGAATCTTAATAAATTGGTAAGGTATATATAATATTTGTGACTTTTAAATAGATCAAACTGGAAGAATTCATCGCATGGCTTTATAAAGCGAAGCTAATACTAAAAAATCTGTTATAAAGCAATGAATATGCCTTAAAAAGATCTTTGTGCTGAGACTACAAATTTTACGAGTTCTATTTTATATGATAATAAAATCTTAAATTTTTCCTGAAAAAGAGCAACAAAAAATTTCAGATATAAACTTTCTGATTTCAAATGAAGAAAATAGCGGTCTTTATCTTACCTATTATTCGCAATTTCGTATGAAATCTAAAGAGCCTATTTTAATAAAATTATATGAGCTTAAAGAACAAATTTTAATGTTTTTTTAGTAAAAAAGATTGGCATGTCGATTGAAAGATTAATCATTTTGTCGCATTCTTGCCTTTTATTGTAATATTGCACATAAACAGAAGGAGCTAAATTTGTCCCACAAGGAAAGAATTAAAATGTGTTTATAATGTAAAAATATAAATTCTTTCAAAAACGTTGTGATTTTTAAGCGATCTTATTTTTATGGGAATTTTTTAAGAAATAAATTCTAAACAATTGCTCAACATTCCAATGCTGTAAAATATTACGGAAATAGCGGAGTTGTATATATATTTTTATGTATTGTTTTCCTGAACATTGATGATGATTAAAGCTTTACGTATCTTCTAGAACATTAAATATCCATGCAGCTTGTGTTTGAAACTGATCTTGTAAACATAATGCAGACACCTGGTGGGCTTTACTTGGAGCTATTAGAATTAGCAGAAGATGATTTTACATAAATTCATTTTAACAATAAGACAGATCTAAAATTAAAGTGTATAAACGCAGTTTGGTATTATCAATTTCAACAAAAATTCAGTCGAAAATTTATTTATCTTAAAAGTACCTATTAGTGTATATTGCTTAACTCACTTTACTAAATTTAAAAATATACTATGTAATTAATTCACAGAAATTCAGACAAAGATATATTAAGATTCAAAATCAGTGAATTTGAGCCAGATATAAAACTGTTAGTAAAAAAAGCAATTAAAAGGCACATTAAATTAAACACAACTAAAATGTCACTTTTTATTTATATGTTAAAGTAACTTATATATTTTTTAAGATACAGGAATCTCTAAATGTGGCTTGATGACCATCTCCAAAACAAGAATGTGGCCTCACAAACCGAAAATTTTACCCACACATGGTCCTATAATTCAAACATCAGTTTTATATTATCTTTTACCACTATGCTATTTTTATATCACTAAGAATCCTATGACCAATAATATTCATAGATACAAAATAATGTTGCATGTTTAATTCCTAAGTCATATAAAATATCTTAATCTTTAAATTCAATCTTTAATCATTCAAACGCACTTTTTAGCATTAAATAAATAAAGGAATTCTAAATTCAAGCATATTCCACATGCGATTTATTCATATTACAATTTACTCATCAAAATTTATGCTTGCATAAATAAATAAAAAATTATGTTTTGCTTGCATATACAGAACATTAAGTTTTCTATTTTTTGGCTTTTTTAAAAATCGATTCACTTGCGATGTCGCTTATATTTTCACGTTTTAATTTTATACAAGCATTTCTTATTAGAAATTATTCACCATAAAACATTCAAATTCCTCTATATGCTTTAAGAAAGGACGTTTTTATCTTATTTTAAATATTCTTTATTTGTTTTCATCCACAGTAACTTCACCGATTTGATGTAAATTATGCGAGTTTTTATAATCTGTTTGCTTTGGATATGTCTACATTTTCTTAAGCATGTTATAGTTACAAAGGATTTTAGGTGATTTATTATGACATCAAAACAATTAATTACAAAAGATATAATTCTTGTGCAGTACTTGTAAATTAAAAAACCGAATATGTTTAGCATATGGTCACATTGAATATTCTTTTGTCATTCGTCGCGTTTAATCGACGTTATTTGATTTTAAATTATAGTAAGCCTTTTCATTTTATTATTTTTAATAATATCAATTGAGTTACATTAAAGTTGTTTATTATCATTTACGACATAAATCATTCACTTATAGATTATTAACCTATTATTATATGTGCAAAGCTTTCTAATTATCTTTTAATTTATTCATCATATTTACCAGAGGTTGTATGTAAAATTAACAGAATCTTCAAAATTGTTCAGATCGTGTATAAATATACCAGATTTCCGTATATAGCAGCCATAATTTTTTTTGATAAGACTTTGCAACAAATGCAATGCTTATCACCGAAAAAAAACAAATAATGCCTATTTAATGCATTTTTTTATTCTAAGAATTCGATGTGAGGTAATTAGTATCAACTCAATGTGATCATGGCTCTTTCCGCAGCACATTTTACACCTTTTCAATAATTATAATAACAAAAGAATAAAAAGACTCACTAGATCGTCGATAAATTGTAGGATAAATGTAAACTCATTAACTTTTTTTATTAGGTTGGTGCACATGAATTAGACCGGGTTTTAATTTTTTTTAAAACAGAATAAGTTATGCCTGAACGCTACCATCAAAATTACACATAGTTTTTGTGTCAATGCACATAGCTTATATGAAATCATCAAACAAACTATAGTTTTTTTCATAAAAATGCTCCAATCGTGCTTTTTAACTCGTGTCTTAAGTGTCTGTAAATTTTAGAGCATATCTAAGATCTTTGTTATTGAAGAGATATTTGTAAACACATCAATTACAGCATGATCTGGTTCTGATATTAGCTTGCCCATTTATTTTGGTCTAACGAAACAAATTTGGACTGAATTTCGTTAATGTTTTCTTTATGATTTTATTTTAATTAAGTTTTATTTGCGGTGTTGTAGAATGCATTTATGTTTACCTTAGAACCATAAAATTTTACGTATACCTGATGGTAAAATAAACCTTGCATTAGTTTTTCAAGAGTCTAAACTCTGCTTATTTAGCCTGTATGACACGTTTTTTTTTATCTTGGATGTTGCAGTCAGCGCTATAAAAATTCTCTGAAATCATTCTTCATATATTTTCTTCGTGTTGTTTTCTCTTTAAATGCAAAATTTTGGAGTTTTTAATGTGTACATCTCTTGCTACCAGACATAAAGAATTTGTGATACTCTAGCAATAACGCACAAGTATATATAAATGAAATTCAATACATAAATTTTTTATAAGCCATTACATAATTTGTGATATTTTAACACATAGGATAATTTTACTTGGTAATATAACGATATATTTTTATCGTTAAATATTTTAATATAATGGTTTTTTATGAATTTACCAGGATCACTAAATAAGTTTTTTATTTATTTCTATGCTCGGAATTCTTGCTTATATTTCTTATTTAAATATATTAGTCTTCTCTATATACCAATCATTGTAATTAAAGATTTGATGCTAATGCTTGCTTTGCAAATCTAAACAAGATTTTTATAACAAAGAAATTTCTTCTGTAAATTTACGGTATTTTTTGGAATATTTAGTAGATATAGATGTACATCGCGCATATCTATTTGTAATTCCTATCTTCTGTCAAACATGACGCGATACATTTTTCGTCAGATAGTATGAGAAAACGAGGTAATGCGTCTTGATTTTACAATTATGATTATAGTTGTCTGAATTTCGGCATATTATTTACGTGGATAGTCTCCTCTTCTATTATCTTAATTCCTCCTTATTTTAGATCATCGGAAAAATATATATGGTCAATTTTTATTTTAATTGAAAATAAGCAAATGATTCATATTCTGGTAGTTTAGTAGTAAACCAAATATAAATATCGAATCTAAAAATTAAAAATAATAAAAGTGAAAAGTATTAAAATTAAACTGCGCAAAATTATAATATACACACATTTTAAAAACAGATATAAACATAAAAATAAATCACATAAAAAATATAATAACCCATCAATATTTTCATTATATTATGAGCCAATGTATATTCAAACAGTTATGTGTTCTTTTAAAAAAACCTTTGATATGCGAAAATATTGATAACAAGTAGGGCGTAACATGAAAACATATTTATATCTAAAGCAAGTAACATTTATAGAGCACACAAATTTAATACAAAACATATATTAATTATAGTAATAATGGATAACTTCATTTTAAATTCAAATCTATTAAAGTGAATAAGACTGTAAGTAAAAGATCGGATTTTATATTTAGAAAGGCAATAAAATGAATTTTTATATTTTTTAAATATAACAGAAAGGCATGAAAACCCTTTTTATTCTGGTATTAATACATTGAAATGGTCATAATAATTCGTTCGGGTAACTATTTTATCTTGATACAACATGCATCATGTAAATTGCATTTAAATTGTTTTAAATTTTATAAATCATATTTTAATCCATCATATCTATAAAAATTTGCACTTGTCAAGACACTTGAACCAATATATTTTGACAGAAGACGTGATGTTTGTGAAGAAAGATCACGGGAAGTAGTCATATGATGCATAAGAAGCTATGCAATATTCTCTATGGGCTTTGTTTGTCTCAGTGAATGTAATCAATAAAATAAGAAACTTAACCCATGATTAAAAACTTCAATTGTAGTAATTTTTACTGGAATTCAACGTTTAATTATAGAATAATATCGTATTATTATTAAAGATCAATATATGTAATATTTTAAGGATATTTTTGGTATATTCAAATTGTAATCTAATATTATAGTTTCCAATTTCGAGCTATTACAATATGATAGACAAGCTTTAATTCTTCATATTTTTAGCCCGTATGTGTTTATTGCAGTTATTTAATAGAATAATACGAAAAAATAAAAACCAAATTAAATTCATCAAGTTCGTAAATAATTTTCGCAATGTTCGATGCAAAATTATTTATAACGATACATTATATTTAGGAAGCTTGTTACACAATTTTTTTTAATTTTTAATTTATTTTTTTAATTTTTTCAAGGGTTATTACAGCTTAATGATCGATATTTTAATAAGCGATGACCTTTTCATAGCGTTTATATTTTACTCCATCTTATTTTATGTAAAAAATAAATTATTCTAAGAAAGGTGATCGTTGAATATCTTTTTTTTAAAAAATAATAGTAGATAATTTGAAAAATTTATAGATTTTATCCAAAATAAAAGAACAGTTATTTTTCATGTTTACTTAATAAATAATAAAAAATCCCATTATGTAATAATATTTTTAAACCATTTTTTGTTTAAAAACTAGATAATTCTATTAAAATAATATGATTCCTATATCATATACATTAAAAACTATAATATGGAAAAAATTCAAGACATACATGCAATTTTTTTGATGTTATGATTTATAAAATTCATAATAGTATAGATATACTGATTTCTGGTTATAAAAACATATATTGATTCTATAAAAAAATATAAAATTTGTAATATATTATAGTTTTCTGTAATAAATTTAGATTCAGATATGTTATTATGTTCTATAAATATTTATTCAGTGCTTCTTTTTATACTTCCATCCAAAATTATAAATTTCATTGTTTTTTGATAAATTATACATATTTTTTTACTTCATATCCAAGCCACATCTTCTACTTTACATAGTATGTCCATAATGGCTATCCCATTTATGCAAAAATCACGTAATCAAAAAATTTCTAGTGGATCTATCATATGTTCACAGATTTTTTTTATGCTATAAAATACGTTTTCAGATTATTTATGCATAAAACATTATCTTTTTTTTATCACATATCCTTAGAAACTATAAAGCTTTAATTTTATAATGACTTTCCGCTTCAGACTATAACATAGAAAAAAAGCAGTGTTACAAAAAAGATTTTTAGTAAAAATGTTAATGTGTATTCATAATTAATCGGAAATAACGATAATATAAGCTCTCATAGAAAACACTATTTATCTAAAATAGTGCTAATATTCTAAAATTCATAAAGATTAATAAATTTTAACATGAAGTCAAGATTATAGATCTTATAAAATTGTAAATTTGTATAATTGCGTAGGCTATAATTTCATTCATTTAAACCATCATCGTAGTACATAATTCTCATATGTTATAGACACTTGAATTATTTATATACTATGATCAGCTGATTGAATTAAAATCTTCATTATTCTATTTCTATGAATGACAAATACCAATCATATTTATTTATTATTTTCTGTTATATGTTGAAAATTATTTATAAAAAATATTGTATTATAATTAAAGTTTAAAATCCCGAACGAGTAGAAGCATACATGCAAGCTCTCATACACCGCAAGACACTTGAACTCATCTTATTTGAGAGAAGAAAGACAGTTAATTAAGATAGATCAGGGGAAGGTGTCAATGGATGCATCAAGGAGTTGTACATTATTTCTAATGGGCTGACACGTCTAAATAGATAAAATCGATAAAAAGAAATTCAATTCATAAATAAATAAAATTATAATGGGCTTAATTATTATTTAGATATTGATATATATAATTCAAGTTTCTAATATAGCACGTAAATTGTGAAAAACTTAATAGTGATTGTAAGATTATTATCTAAAAATAAAATTCATTTTTTGTAGTGCATCTTTATAAAATTAACTGTTTTTGTAATACAATAGAATTAATAAGCGAAATAATTATAGATCTTCGTATTTCAAAATTAAATTCAATCTGTATTAAAGATCTTATAATAATGGCACAAAATAATTTTTATAAAATTAAATAACTATCAAATTATGTAATATATGATAGTCAAGAGAATTACATATAATGAACATATATATCAAAGATATTCTTTGTAATTAAATATAGGGAAAATAAAATAATTACAAGTGAAATCATGTGTTCAGGCTTACGAATGCATTTTTCTACCATAAAAATTTCTTAATATCTACAAGTATTTTAGGAGACTGTAAAAAATAGATTTATAACAATCAAATTTTTAAATAATTTAATTTAATATTTATAAGTAAAGTTATTCTAAATGTTAATATTTACAAATAAAAGTAAGAATATTTAATTATCTGGTATTTGCTACAATTTTTTTTTAGACGCATGATAATTTTACAAAACAAATCTTAGTATTATTAGGTAATTTTTTTCAAATTGATCTAGTATTATTATATATGCGCTATATTATAGATTTTGATTTAAGAAATAAAATTTAAGCTCATTATAAACCATTCACAAATGATTACATATACACTAAAATCATATTACAAAAAAACTATCTAAAAAATAATATTTTATAAACACCATCCTATTCTCCTTCTGTATACACAGCATAGAAGCATAAGCTCTTATCTGTTTAGTTGTCTTTTGGTAAAAAAAATATATTTAGTGATCGAAAATTTTAAAAGTAATGTGCTCAATTTCTAGATTCCAGTATATCAGCATATTTTTTAAAAAAATTTAAGTACATATTAAAAATCTATCTGATAATAAAATAAAGTTTAATTTGCTTAATCATGATCTAATAATATTTATAAGTTATTTCTGCTTCTTATTTACAGGTATTATACATATTTATATAATTTATTTTTATAAAAAAACATCAATAAGATGTTATTATTATATGCCAAATATTTTATAAAAAATATGAATAAAAGAATAAGATTTTACCGTTACTATCGATAGTATTAAATTCACAATAGAAAATATTATTTGAAGACCCGTGAATTATAAATTTTTAATATTAAGTTTAAAATGAATATTTTATGTTTATAAATTAAAACTGTGACAAAAAGTAATTTCTAGCCAAAAATATATTTCGGCTCGAAATAAAACGTATTGAATATCTTAAATTGATTTATAAGATATTCATGCCAATAGGTTAAAATAAAGGAGAAAATCCATGATTTATATAACCAGTAATGTGCTGTCTGTTTTAAATACTAATATTTAACCCTAAATTCTTGTCTATTATTTCCTTCCTAAATCACAGAGATTTCTTGAAAATTCTTTATATAAGATGTAGAAACAGTTTTGAGACCGATCAGTAGCTTAAGCTATCGAATATGTGTTACACTGTATAACTCATGGGACCAAGAAAAGGAACTAAATGTAAATATATATCTATAATGATGGGTATTTCAATAATTACACATCTCAAGATAATAATCGATTAGATAAAAAGTCATTATTTTGCAGGAATTTATCATGATTATCTGTAATTTTGATTAATATATTTGAAAAAGTATACATTTATTAACTTAAGTACAAGTTCTATTTGAAAACTATATCTCAAAGATATCTTTATAAAATATAAACTATAAATTGCAATAGCATAGAAGATCAAACCTATTTTATTTATTGAAAGTGTATTCGTTATATAATTCTTTTACGGCTATATATTATAAAAATATGAAAATGATTGGTAAAAAAATCGTCGTTTTATTTGAATAAACACAATTAATTTAACGCAATAAATTTATTATGGGTGCTAATTACGCATAAAAAATAAATAATTAACGTTTTACATATAATAAATAAATTTAATGCTGAAAAGCTTATGAACTTGTGATTTTAGCATGAATTAATAAGATAAAAAGAAGTACAATGACATAAACAATCAACAAGATTTATGTTGATCATAAAACAAATCAAAAATTAATCGACACGAATGAAAATCATTAACTTAAAAAAATATAAAGCTGAAGCCGACGTACAAACAAAAGCATCTAGAATAATGTTAAGTTACTGTATATTGTATCTTTAAAGAACAAGTAGCTTGAAAAATTTATAATTTAAGATGATATTGAAATATGTTGTAAGATGGCTCGTTAAAAGTCATAATAAACCTTTTCAACATAAGATTTTTCTTGGATAAAAGTAATGTAATTTCATGATAGTAGTATACAAATTATATTTGCTTAAACATGAAATTTTGATATTTTAAGAAATTTTTATAATAAATTTTTTATTAAATATTACAGTTTATCTGGGCAAAAGTAGTCATAAATTATAATAACTTATAAATCTAGGTACATTTACTATCTAATATAAAAATAATTTAAATAATTACATTCAGGCAGCTGAAAAATATTATATTGAGCATTTTTCATTTATAAAAGTATATAATTGCATTTATATATTAGTTATAAAACCCGAATAAAAAAAATAGACAATCTTTAAAATCAAGAAAATCCAATTTAAAGTGAACAATCATTTGAAAGTAAAGTAATTTATTAAACGTATTACAACTGTTATTTTAAAAATCGAAAAATTTTATAGTAGTATATTTCATATCTATGGTTTTTGTAAAAATTATTGAGTACTTTAAAAGCCTGTATTTGATGTTGATTATATAAATACCATATCGTAAGTACCGAGTTTTTATAAGCATTGCTAAAGCCAAAACAAAAAAATTTATTGATATAAGAACATATTTTTCTGGTTTTTTATATACTCCACTATTAAGGTAGATATTAAAAAATTCATGCATTAAATATTATTAATTTACGGGGGTATTTCACCAGAAAAACATATAATCGAAAAAATTTATATAAATAGCAAACGAGTTATTCATAATTTATAAAAATTCGTGTTATAACGAAATTATCATTTTGTTACTGGATTTTTTCTACTCCTATATATAACAAAAAATGTGGACAAAAAAATAAATGTATTCGGTAAATTAACATTTTCATGGCTTTTTCTAAATTACTAATACGTTAATTTAATTATGGCCAAGTTTCCGAAGAATAAATTATTTATTATGATAAATATTTTTATGCTTAAAATAAAAAAGGATGATGATTATATTGTAAAAAAATCATGAACTCATTTTAGTATATATTCTTTATGCTCCAGTAAATTAAATCATCAGTTAATATTGAGCTTGTCTAATTTTGTATTAAAATATGAAAGTTTGTGTATTTCTAGTTAATAGTATACTTTTTAACAAAGTCTGCGAGAAACAAAATTTGAGGCTAAATTCTAGTTTTTTCTTTTATTGCAACTAAAACTGAATATTTTTTGACTATTTTGTTATTTTTTCTGTATCTAACAGCATAATCTAAAAGGAAACAAAATTATTTTCATTATATTTTAATATTTATCCTATTTTATAGTGATGTAAGGACTGATTTTATTAATGTTAAGGGGTATATATTTCGTGGGGGTTGCTTCTGTTTGATAAAAGTAGTTAAAATTCCGTAATTTTTAGATTGATAGTGCTTTTAACTCTTCATAAATATTCAAATTAAGTTTGTTGCTTATGATTTTGATTTGATCGTATTTTTCTTTGATCAAAGATATAATTTTTTTAGAATTTTTACATAAGGCAGATTTAATTCAACAGAAAACCTTTATTGTCTGATCAATAAGAAACAATAAACAATTTAAGATTAATTACAAAAATACACGTTGCTTTAATTATTTTATAATTTCATATATTCAACCCTTAAGATACACTTAAAAAAACATTAAAATTATTTGTAAAATAGAACTATTATTGAAAGGTATTTATAAAAAAAAATTAATAATTTAAATACTAAAAAAATTACAGTGCAGCTTTTAGATAGGTGAATCGTTCTTTTATCGAATATTCAATATTTTCATGCGAAAAAATATACATATAATCCTATAAAACAAAACTTAAGTTGAATTTTTCTATTGTGCGTCTAATCATGTTTTGTAAGGCAAAAGGCGTTTAAAGCTCATTATTTATTATATTTAACATGAGTAAATCACTGCTGGGAAAGATATTATAGACTTTATAAATATTTTTTCCTCAATTTTTAGTAATAGGTAATAATAATAAAGTAGATTATTTTAGATTTTCAAGAGTGATCTTATGCTGTTCTTTTGTTTCATATGGATATCTATACAATAATTGGTTATTTTTGTTTTATTTTTGATGTTTTAGTTTGAAATATTTATTTATTATATGATATTTCTGAATTAATTTCATATATTTTTTGTAGATCTTTAAACCGGTTATAAAATCTAGGCATATTCTCTGATATAATTTTACGTGGCAAATCTCTTAAAAACATATATGTAGATTAATATGGAGCATTTTACCATATACTTAATAGATTTACTATGATAAAACATTTATAATTTTATAATATAAAATTGAATTTTTTTTTAATTATATACTTGTCCTCTTTATTTTGCGAACGTTGTATCATGTGCAAATAATTACAATAGCTATATAGTTTCAGATACATTTTACTCTTATATAATTTTTCGCATATCTGATTATACCATTTAAATATATTTATGAAATTTATTTATTGATAATATAAATTATATATGTTCTTATTATTGAAACTTAATAATAAAAATAAAATTTATGACAAATATAATAGAAGAAGCGTTTCATTTAATTCTCATATAAAAAAAATTAAAATATTGGTTGCAACTTCTCTTTTTATTTTCAATCTATTATAAGTCTCATCAGAATAGTTTATAAAAAGTCGTCAGTATATTTTATGCATCACATATAATATCAAAAAAGTAATTTTCTATATTTTATATTCCTTTATATATATAGAAAACAATTAGATAAAAATATTTCAAAAAATATGTGTTTTTTTTAAAGTATTTTTTACACTTTAAGATTTTTTTTGTTTGCTAAATTACATCCATGAATGTAAAAATACAAATATTTTACTTTCTACTTATAGGAGCCCTAATTATAGCCTATATAATTTTGATAGTTTTTTAAAACTAATGTAAAGTTGTAAAAGAAAAAATAGTTTATTTCTGACTATGTTTTCTAATCTGTTATACTGGCTAGATATGTGCATAAATACAGAGAAATATATACTAAACATATCGAAGTACAAAGAATTTCTCTATTTTTTAATTTAACATTATATTGTTAATGAAAATTAACGACATAACATAATAAATTCAAAATATATATTTTGAATAGATCTATTACATAGAAAAAAAAATGTAAGCTTTAACCATGCATATATCCCTAAAAAACGCAGGAAGTATATTCCATAACACTCTTAGGTAAATTTTTTGTGGCTTTAATTAGAACTATGTATTTTCGTAAAATTATGACCACATCTTAAATAAGTATAAGAATATAAATCTTTACACTAACACAATTACACACTTAACTGATAAACGGGTTAGACTTAAACACATCACATTTAGGATGAGAAGTGCTAATGATGTAAATAGATCACTTAAATGTGTCAAAAAAGACATCAAGAGCATTTAAATGTTCCCAATATACTTTTATCGTCTTGTTATATTTAATTGAAAAAAAGCAACTTAATTTTCTCGATAAACAAGCTCAAAGATTAAAGTTTGGTTTGTAAAACTAGAGTTTTGAACACTTGAGAAAAAAACGCCCCTAAATCACATAACTGACACAAAATGGCAATATAAGACTGAACAACAGTAAACAAATTAGATTTAAAATATAAAAAAACGCTTTCGAACACAAATCCTTACATTTATTATTAATAAACTACTTTAAT
The DNA here is from genome assembly GCF_057557595.1 of Rhyacophila brunnea. Lineage (NCBI taxonomy): Eukaryota > Metazoa > Arthropoda > Insecta > Trichoptera > Rhyacophilidae > Rhyacophila > Rhyacophila brunnea. The sequence goes on along the minus strand of NW_028233362.1, from coordinate 648,895 downwards.
CAATTCTTTACGCAAAATTCTCAAAAAAATCAATATGTGCATATAAAAGTGATGATATGCAGTCATAAAAATAGTAAATTAACATAACAATCAGTAAAATTCTATTCAATGATAAGCAAAACAATATTTTTTTTCTGATGTTTATAAAATAATTTTGCTACATAGTAAATAATCTAAAAGGAAAATTTTAATGATATGGTAGTAAAATTTATATATTTCTTACCAAAAATTAATTTCCAAATCTAATATATGATTGATTGTTGCTATTTATTCGACGCTTTTGCAGTTGAAAATCTTTAAATTATTCTATATGTCAATTTGCACAGAAAAGAAATGTTTTCATCGTGACAATATCCATAATCAGATCCGCTATTATATAAAAATTCTAGCTATAAAAAAAATAATTGTTTTTTTATCTTTTACTAAATATATTTTATGTTTATAAACGTTAAAAAATGTGTTTTATGTTTTAGATTTTTTAAAATATATTTGCAGTGAAAAAAAAAGGTTTACAAAAAAATATTACAAAAGCCTTATTATAATTATAATAAAAATAGCTGCATGCATAAATGTATGTTTATCTCATATTGTAATGACATATAATATGGTTTAATTCTAGGATTATTCATCCCGTCTTCCATTTCCTTTTTACGCAAATAAAAGTGCTTTATCGCGTTTCTTATACAAAATGAGTTTATAAACAGAGGTATATAATATTAAAAATTTGTAAGTAAAATCTTCAAAAAGAATGTTACTGTAATATATGATAGGTAAATATTTACGGAATATTTTATATCAATTAAATTTGCTTCATTTTATCAGGTATCAAAATTTTTTCTGCATCTTATTAATTTTTTTTTGAGAAATACCTTTAAATATTTTTTCGTTGTATTAATATATTTCATTCATCTATGGTTTCTTCCAAAAATATATTTCTTTACGATTTGAACTCATATTTATCTCTAAATATACATAAGAGATTGGAAATATGTAAATCAATGCAAAAAATATAGATATAGTTTTACAGATGTTTTTTTATGAATTATAAATTCCCTAAATTCCGTTGTGACATCGAACCAGAAATCCAGATTTGTATGAATGTAATATCATGAAACTATTTTTAAAGTAAAACAAAAATTTATAAAAACCATTAGGCATCTAAGAAGATTTGGTTTTATTTTTTATTTCATAAACGAATGTTTAAATACGTTTATATGCTACAACATAATTTTCAAATTTATATAAGCTACAATATGCAAAAAAAATTCCATTACAGTATCCAAAAACACAAAATTGTATTTGAACGTAGTCTAAATATGAAATTCGCTGTGAAAAAGCTATATATCATTTTAAGGCAATGGTATTATTGATTACCAATTTATTTTTTATTTTTCTACGATTTAAACTACATTCAAAAGTTGATTTTAATAGTTTTCATTAACATACTTAACTTTTTATATTATCTGCTTTTTTGTTTTTTTTATATTTTATTCGGAAACGTATTTATGTACGGTAATAAGATAAAAGTCACTTAATTATGATTTTTTATTTGAAATATGGATATAGAATATTAATAATGCTGTGTTCTATTTTTCGTGATCATTTAACATCGCAAAATTTATTTCTAGCATTATAAAAAACAAACTACAATTATTACCGTTTGTCTCTTATAAATACTTATATGTGTCTATATTATTGTAAATAAAAATACGTATAAGAAATCTTTTTACCAATAAAAAATTAGATATATTTTATTTCATCATGTCAAAAATAATAAAATCTACTATTTGTAAACTTTCACGCAGTAAAAAAATCTTTGTAAGAATTGTAATAGGATGCTGCATTTAATAAGAGGTTGGTTTCCTTATCACTAAATTAACGAAATTTACTGAAAATTAAGCAATAAACATATCAACTTTCATCGAATTTTATTTATGGTTTTTATAAGCAAATTACAAATCTTTAATATAGCAAAAGTTAGTTTCGTTTTTTTAATGCTAATTTTGACCTTTTAGAGATCATAAGTTTACAGTGAAAAAAATATAAAGGAATATTCTTTTCAAATATTTTTACGCAACTATTTCAATCTTAATCGCTTTTCCGAGAACTTAAGTTCACAAAGTATAAGTTTATAGAAAAAAAAGTTAAAGGCCTAATGTGATTAATATTTGATCTAAATCTATAGTTATTATTGGATTTATCATTAATATAGTTGATCAATAAAAATTTTAGATTGCTATATAGAATATATTTTACACATCCTTCAGCTAACATTGGCATCTTTAGATTACGATTGATATAAAATTTCTGAAGACTTATGAAAAAGTATATTCCACGATCCTATTGTTTTTTTGCGGCTGCTTCCGCTAAAGTCTAAATTTCAAACTCTTGTTATACGACTTATGATATTCTGCAGCCATGCCATCCCATAGCGAAAACGTTTGATAATATTCGAGTTCTAAATTTGTAAATAAAGGAGATTACATTGATTATTATTTAATTTTTCTAAGCTTTACAATTATAACTTCATATGTTTATCAGTAATCGTTATTCCTGTTTAAATTATAGTGCACAAAATGTTTCTAATCATCAACAAAAATGTCACTTAAATTTTGTGATTATTTTTATCGACTTTCTATAAAGCATATTCATTATAATTTCTTCTTTTACAAGAATATCTATATTTATCTTCGATTTTCACCATGAGTCGCTGCCAGTATACAGTTTATGTATTTTAAAATTTATATATTTTGTTGTACATATTCTATAACCTGCATTCCTTTACATAGGTTGCACGTTTTTATCTCTTTTTTTTGTGTTATGTCATAGTGTTGATATTTTGACTAATCTCTATTGAATGGTTTATATCATGATGAAAACAAAATTTTGCATTGTTTTAAACATATCTACACGGTGATCATTTAGATTTTACAAGTGCCAATCGTGATCATTATGACGTTGTAGATTCTGAGAGATCTTTCATACTGTTTTATATCTTATTTTATACACATTAAACTTTTTTTCTACTTCAACATATATATATGTATAGAATATCTAATTGTAGTTTAAAAATCAAATACATCTATAACAAAAATATTTTTTTTCACTTCTTCTTTAATTGCATGATTGCTATGATTTTTGATAATATTTTATTCTTTGCAAGTGTCTTATCAAGCCAAAAGAGCGTTTTCTACAATAAAAATTTTACCATATTTTGTCTTATTTTAATTTTACTTTTTTTTAAAACTATCTTTATCTTTTGCTGACTGTAATCTATAGATTATTCTCTTATAAAAAAAAGTATAAAACTTGATGCAAAGTCTTTGTTTCATGTTTAAAAATGTCTATATATCGGTTTTACTAAAATTTTGCTGTTTTTATTTCTTTAACATTTTAGCCGTATGTGTTTGTTTTAACTATAGTCAGAAAGCTTGTTTTATTTTTGATAAAATATATCAAATGCTGTATCTTTTTACACCTTTATTCTTTCTTCATGTATTTGAGGTACTTAGATCTTAGTAACCAAAAATCAAACGACATATTTAACACAAAAGAAATTATTTGGCACTGAATTTGTTTTATTTTTATCTAGTTCTATGCAACTACGAAATGTACTGTTTTTTTCGGGACTTTAGTCTTAAGCTTCATATCAATAATATAAGATATGTTTTTTTATGAAAAATTTATCTATAATTTATTTTTCAAGTGAATTAAACGTTCAGTACATTTAACAATGGATCCATACACACCGAAAATATATAAAAATGTGCAGATACCGTGCATAGTACCGCTTATATACCTTGTTGCATTTTTTATGCATAAAAACAATTTACATATGCTCGTTAGCACTCTTATAAGGCTATGTACCGAATCTTTATGATCGAGTTTTGCCGTAAACGTCATTAAATAGAAATAAATTACAAGAAGCAGTTTTTTCTGCATCATTCAGTCGAAATTTTTTTTTTTGCTAAGTTCATCTTTATTGCCTAGTTCAGTAGGTTTGTCTATAGATCCTTTACAAGTCATGGATTACTAGTTGATTTTAAGGCAAAGGATTACGCCTTCCCTTTTTGAACTGCTAGAATATCCTCATAATTTGAGTTTCTAATTTATAGTAAATTTTCATACAGGTCTAAGGCTCAAATTTGAAGACCAATTACTACAGGTTATTATAAATGTTTTTATTTTTTCTTTATAAAACATTCATTCCGTATTTTTTAACAAATTTTCTCTGCAATATTATCGTAGCATATAGATGCAAAGATATCATTTTCTTTATATAAAATTTATAGATCCCATCAGGTCATGAAGTTTTCCTATTAGGCTAGTAGTTAGAATTTTTTTATGAATTTTTATGAAGGTCAACCTAAAAACACGAGCTTCTGCTATACAATCTAATCAAATGGATACATAGTAAACATCCTTTTTATATTTTTTTATTCATACTTATTTGATCAAAATCTAGCAATTTATTTCTTATCAGCATTTATTGTTTTTTACTTATATTAAATTTGGGATGAAATTATATTTCTTGATATTAATATTGATTTTTTGCCTGCTCAACTTGTAATCAATATTTTTTCGGTCATTTTGTCTTCTTTTTATCCGTATTTTATATGAAGTTTTTTTATTATCAACTTAAAGCATACATATTTTTGCTCCAAGATTTTGAGATTAAGTCGCACAATATAACGCTGTTTATAAATTTTTTTGTACAATTGGCTTTTGTGCTATACAAATCTCACATTACGTTATCAATAGTAGTTTTTCTTTTGATTCTTGCATGTATAGAATTTATACTAAATAGATATTCTCTTTTTGATGAGGTTTCTGCAAGTCAACTGAATCCTCTACAATATCTTCGTATTTGATTTATATCTAGGGTTTTGATACTATTAATTCTTTATACGACAATTTTCAGATATTCTATGAATTAATCTTTTACTTGTGTGATACTACTTTCTTTTTTCTTGTAAATAAACAAATTTTATGATACCTAACTACAGCGAAAATTTTTTAATTTATTGATTTACATTACAAAAAAATTGATCCATGTCAAAATTTCTGTTGTGGTTCACATATAATCATTTTATACATTTTTTGAAGTTTCAAAATCAAATTTTCGTTGTAGACAGCCGTAGCTTCTGTCTGGTATATATCATTGTCTAGCTTCTATTGTTTTTCAAAAAATAAGCGTGTTATGCATTTATATTTATAAAAAGTCAATATTTACCGACATCAAGGCGTGTATATGCTCAAGGCGCATTCGGATTGATTCATAAGAATCTTTAAAGGAAATTATTATGAAAAGAGTATTTATACAGTTTATAATTTACTTTAAGAGCAGTAATCAGCTGAAATTTATTTTAATGAGAGATTTCTTCATTTATTGCTCTCTGCGTTCCCCTTAAAATCAATTCATAGGATTTAACTACTTTATTTTCTTTTTCCTGGTTTTTCAGCTATAACATTTGATAAAAACGTTATAACATTAATATTATACATACATAAAAGAATACTTTATTTATCTCGTATCTTCAGAGTTAAAATTTTTAATATGAAGATGAAGCTAATAAATAACAAAATTAAATATAATATGGCGAGAATAACATGATTATAAATAGTAAAATGTATCAGTTCAGACTCAAATTTTCTTAAAGATTGAAAAAGACAGTTTTACATTTGAAAAGATTTTTAGCAAGTCATTAATATTTAAATACACTATTGATATAAGAATAATTTGTTTTATGCCGAAAAGCGATCAGTTGATGTGAATACTATTTAGTGACGAAAATTCTGTTCTAAAAATACAAGAAGTTATATCACAAGTATGTCACACATTTTATCGATCTTTTCTATGGAATTAGAAATTCAATTTTTAAATATGGTCTAAAGGCTTGTGGAAATAGTAGCCGATAGAATTTTAAATGTGTATTATTAGACATTATTTGAAAGAAATCATAAAAGGATATAAGATTTTAGGTGAATCGAATATCTTCTCACAGCGTATTATTATATTTTATGAGGCTTATGTAGACATCACAATGCTTATTTACCGCAAAAAAAAAGACGTATAAATCATGTTTTCTAAATAAGTAAGATATATGAACTATTATGATTCAATAGCATAATCAACCCATTCGGATACTAAAAAAAAATTTTAAATATCTGCGATGGTCTGATAAGATGATTCTATGATTCATGCATAACTTAAAAAAAATTCTGATCCATATTTTCTTCTTTTTGTATTATGCTATTTTAAATGTTATAAAGATTAAAAAAATTTAATATATTTTTTTCCTTGATTTTTCTTGCAGTTACAGAGCTTGGCTCATTAAAAAAAATTAAAGTATTCAATGATTTTAGTAGTTAAATTTTTTTAAATAAGTATATATTTAGATTTAAAATCTCTAGAATATTCTTCAATGTTCATATTTTTCTTTTAAAAAGAAGTGTATTGTTTCTATAAAACATATAATATCTGTGAATTCTTGTGATATTCCGTAGAATCAATGATAACATATATTATACCTGAATATAAAAAGTTCGATGATAAGGTTATTTAACTGGTTTTTTGAAGATAGTTATGCTGGATTATATACATTTACTGTACATCTACTTCGTTAAACCTGATGCTCTTGTTCCAATCAATCGAATATAAGATTATTGTGGATGTTTAAATATTATCTGTCATTTATCTATGTTTAAATATGAAAACGTATTAATATTTGATGTTTTTCTATAGCCTTAATTACATATGCACATAATTTGGTCTAAAAGTGGCCTTATTTGTTGAATATATAACGCTCAAAAGAAATTGCGTTCAAATCCCCAGAAAACATATTAGACCTAAATTATTATAAATAATTCAAAAATAAAGATTACCAACTAAATTATAATAAGATATGATATTTTGGCCAACTAAGAATCATATAGGTTCTTTCAGAGCATAGATATACGGATAATGTTTTTTTACATATTATCATGTAGAATCGGTAACTAATCTCTGTTGTAAATTTTATAGGATTACTTTCATGAATAGTAAACTAACTGTAATAGAAAAAAATTACTTTATTCGGGGCTTACAATACATAGAAATGGTATGAAAGTCACTACATGCCTGATTTAAATATTTAACGTAGCCGATATTTGTCTTTTTTCGTCCTTTACGCTTAGTACCTCTTGATTTTTCCATATAAGGCTGCAGAATTTGTGTTTTTTTTTGATTTGAGGATAAAAATGATAAATTACGCCCGAATTTATGATGATAATATTTATTTTATATGTTTTTGTTCTTTTATCCTCTGAATATATTTTAGATTATTTAGATAAACTATCACCTAAAAAATTTTTTATAATAATATAAAACATTTCGATTTTTTGTTTTGGATAATTTTCATACCATGTTTTTTTAAAAATTTATATTAAAATAGTGGCGTTATACTCAAATGTTAATTCTAGCCACCTTTTTTAATTATATTTTCCTAAATACTGAATATGTTTATAAACTTACTACGATCAGAAAATATAATGCATTTCATCAAATATTTTAATCCTGTGTTTTAAATATATTACTTGAAATGATTATCCCTTTTCATTGGTTTGTAATAGCAATTAGAGGCAGTTGGCTTCTTAGAAATCTTAATCACACATATTTGTATTCTTTAAAATCCAATCCTTCAAGAATGAACGAAAAGAGTGTAAAAAGATTTCGTAAAGAATAAACAACTATAAATCCTGTCGTGGTTAAAAGATAGGGTAGTAATCCACGAAATCCTTTCCTACTGCTTAAAGATGACATTGGCCAGAGATCAAAGACCTCTCATAAGGTTAATTGATAAATGAATTGAAAGATTGGGTAGTTAAATTGTGGTATTGTAAAATGCGGCGATCCTAAAGTTTTTGCTGTTTTTTTTAAACTGGATAAGGAGATGCCAAAATTTTGTCAGGTAATGTTGACCATTTCTCAAATCTTAATTTAAATTTAAAATTTACTATCTATTTTATAGGAAAATATTAATTGATTTATCTTACTTATATATCCTCCTATTAAACTTACTTATATCATTAATCTGACTATAATTACCCGAAAATTTTATGATAATTTAATACAATAAAAATCACATCTAAAAAAAATGAATATATGCTGTTGCGATGTGTGATAAATAACATTTGATTTGAATAACACAAATTTTTTTTAATTTAATAAATATAAAGTGTTTTCAAGCTGACTTTAGCGATATTTTTTTCCATAATAGAAAGTTTAATTTAAAACAAAAAATATTTTGTTTACAACTGGGTGTATTTTCAAAAATTATGAATTATATTTTATTGAAAGATGTATTTTTAGAATTTATATGGCTAAATAGATCAGAATAAATTATTCTGTCGATTTGAATAATTATTTTTTTAATATGAGCTAAATTTAAAAAGGTTAATTTAGATTTTGTTCACGCACACAACTTGTTTAATTCATTGCGAAATAGCGAATTATATTTTCGGATATCTTCTCTTCTTCAATACCTCCCTCCTTTCGAGACCTATATTTTTAAGAGTTAATCTCAATCCCAAGGTTTATATATGCCTCGATCAGATTTATCTCATCTAGTTCACGCTGCTACCTTTTATGATATGTGTACCACACCGACTTATGTTATAGCATATGGGATAATTTTTGACTGCACTTGTATAGTAATGACAGCTCAGGGGCTATTCGATCAGAATAATTGTAAGATTTAAAATTGTGTATGTGTTTTATTAGATTCAACAATTTGTTATTATTTAAAAAAAATATAATTATATCTAAAATAAGCTAAAAACAGATTCAATTAAATGTGATTTTATTGTTTAAAATTTGGTTTTAAATTTTGCTGTAAACATAAATTACATTTTATATTTATACATATAAGAATTCAGTTTATAATCATCACTTTTGTAGGAATTTTAAAAAAAAGTAAATTTGTGGTAAATAAATTACTTTGAAGTACTGAAAATGTATTTTTTGATAAATAAACAATCTGCTAAAATATAATAAAAATTGATAATTCTTAATTACTGTCGGTAATTGGATTATAAACGATTTTAATAAATATAAATTTATATTTCTAAAATAAATTTTTTATTAATCAAAATAACAGCAAAAAATATACAAATTTTTCCATTTTGCATTAATAATTTAACGTTAAGTCTTTTATATTATAATTTATTGGGAAATATTTTTGCGTAATGCTTTTTATTTTGGTATAGGAAATCATTTTTTCTGTAACATGGTACTAAAATTATGGCATATAAAACCAAACTATGCATAATTACATTAAAAACAAATTAAGATTAAATATCTAATTATGAAAAGAAGAAAGATGTAATGTATTTTAAAGTGTTCGAACATTCAAAAATTTTCTATATCCCTTATACTCTTTTATCTATGAATAAATCAAAATATTCTAGTACTCTCATATATTTAGGTGAAAAACTTTATCGGGAAAAAAAATTGTGATCATACAGAATTTTTATTTTTATTAAAAAGGTTGTTTTATTATATGATATTCACGCAAAAAATGATAAGGAAGATAATTTCTATAGGGTCTATAAGTCCATTTTCGAAGCATAGAACTATATAAAACCATTTAGGTACTAAAGAAAACATATAAAAACTCATTTTTTTATTAGAAAAATTTCATAAAAGTGTTTGCAATGAAAAATATTTTTTAGGCTATTGAAATAAGATTAAAAATTTCATATATATGGAAAAAGCTAAAACACGCAATTTTTCTATTAGAATGATCTCTCTCTTTTACACTTATCAACAAAATAATACATGTATTTTGTTGGAGAAGTCACGAGATTATCAAAATCTGTCTCAAAAGTATAAAAGAATCAAACTATTATAATGAAGAAACCACAATGAGAGAAAAGCATGTACTGATTAACAAATATATGAAAAAATAGTGTTGCCGATCATATATTTTTTGTGTTTTAAAATACATTGCGATTCAATAATTTTATAATTTTTAAAAATGTGATGCTTTCTTATTTAAAAATAAAATCTAAATAAATAAATAATTTATTTCAGTAAAAATAATACATTAATAATAGCAACATATATATATATGTATTGTATTTTGTTACATTTTTGCAGCATAAAAATAGTTTTGTGTGAATTTCTTATGCAAGAACAAATGATTACTTCCATTTGCCAAACTTTATATAACGCTATGTAAATATGAAATCTACTTTTATTATTTCTAGATAATAAAGCGTTATATCTCGTGTATTTTTTTAGCAAAAAAAAACAAAGCTATGCTGCTAAAATTATTGGTGATCTATTTTTATAAGTAATAGATTTCGATCCTGTAAAATAAGAGATCATTGATTCATTAGAAAATAGAAAAATTATGCATTGACTTTAAATTTATGATATGAATAACAGAGAACTTAATTGAATCTTGGATTTTGTGGGGTTATCTTTATCTTTAACTTTAAAACAAACAACGTATAGAATTAAAAAACATGAATTATATGCAATATTGTAAATTTTTATTTCAAATTTCGCCACATTACGTTTATCTCGATGTCTTATAATAATTCATGGCTTCAATTCATTTCGTTTTTAAATAATTTAAATATTTAAAGATTATATTTGTGATAAATTAGAGGATCTAATTGTGTTCAAAAAACCTTTTAAAATAAAAATGTCAATTTATCATCATATAATATTAACCGTAGAAACTCTCTATTGATATGATTTTTAGCTGCTCTATTGTATATAAATTAATAAATATTGAAATATTATATGTTTTTTTTGAGATTAAACAAACGCAGAAAATGAAAATTCTATAGTCTAATTTAGGTTTCTCATAGTATTAAAGCTTGCAAAATAAGTTTAAAAAAATTACAGTCTAGGTTATTAAACAATATTGGCTCTTTAGAATCTTATTCAAAAGATATTGAAAAGAAGTATAACTAAATGAGGTAAATAATTTATTTTTGTACATATTAAACGTAAAAATGAAGGATTTACTTTAAAAAAAGTCGTTTTATTTTCACAGAAATTATCAGAGTCTTATATACCTGCCAATTTTTGATAAAATGGATAGAAATGTTTCTAGGCACCCGGTTTCTATCTATTTTAAGTGTAATTATATATAATTTATTACAAAAATATCATAATTTGAATTAATTCGTTTATTTATAACTATATGTAGCTTAACACCTTTTTTATATATAGAAAGATATATTGTTATAAAATATGTTCTACAAATATTTCAAAAAATAGTATTCAGACTTCTTAAAAATTTAGTAAGCCTCAGTTCACTTACATCATATAAATTTCATAGGTATATTGACACAAAAATTTATTTTATTCGTTGCTATGGTTTTTCAAAATTCAATGCACAAACAAGCTATATAGTATATATATAAATTGTATCAAAACGTTTTCATATTACATTATGTATCGAATGTATCTCTAAAATCTAAAAATTTATACAATTAGTATTATCTAAGCATATTTCTAAAAGATTTGGGATTCTAAACTTATTTTGAGATTAGCATCCATATAAAATAAGGATTACTTTGCTTTTTTATTTGACACATAAAATATGATCATACGAATATAAAAACGTATCCCCATCTTTAAAATATCCATCAAGATTCGTAGCATACCATAAATTTGCAGAATGAGGTAAACATACAATAATTTCTATTTTAATAAGTATAAAATACCTACATAAGCGGTACTATATAGACTGTAAATATGGTTTGGAACATTAACGCCAAGCCATGAATCTGAATACGAAAAGCTGCATATAATGTGTCATTTAAATGTATTAGAATGTAATTAATAGAAAATGTTTGCACTTTTTTTAAAACAAAAACATAAATCCTCATGAGGCACTATACACGCATTTACTTAAGATAGTCCTATAAATATATATATATAGATATAGTAATATTTCTACTAAAGATATTTATGAGTTTTTTTGCGTATTTTGTAAATAAAAGGTTTAAAAGAAGACAAAGAAGCTAGAAAAATATAGAGATTTTCTGTTATTTCTGTGTTTTTTCATGAACAATCCTTGCTATTTTAAGAGGTTGTCAGTAGAAAAAAATGAGTTTTCATAAATTGGCTTTAATTTTTTTTATTACGATGTATCAGTAAGGCATTTACTTTGCCAATAATTCTTTATAAACAAAGTAAATATAGTCAAATACGCAACTTAAATATAAATATATATTTCGGGGCTATTTCACGACAAAAATAAAACCATATGTTATAAAACGACATATTGTGGTGACGCGATATCATAAAATTTACCAGAAGAAACTAGATGTCTCGAATATGACCTAGGCATATATGCAAACATAGGAACAGAAAGCCTTGGATTAACAGATCTCGAAAAGAGGTGAGGTATTGAAGAATCATTTGTGAGGAGAAGATAACCGAAAGTATAAATATGCTGTGCTCACAGGGAATCAAGCAAGATTTGCTCGATAACAAAGACAAAAAATGTGCTATAAATTTAGCGCATAAGTAAAAACATCTCAAGTTAGTTTATATTTACAATTTTATGTTTTCTATTGCGAAATTATAGATTGTTATAAATCAATGATTTTCTGTGTACTATTTGTACGAAAACTACCCTTCTGTCTGTCGATATATCTTCCAGGCTCAAGACATATAAAAAAGAGTTTTTAGCTCGATACTTAAGCATATAGATGTTCTTCTGCTTCTTTTGGCACCCTGCATTAAAATAATATATAATTTTAAATCAATAAAAGTAAGATTTTTTGATCATACTATTACAAACATTATTATATGCTTAAAAAATCTATAAAGTTCCACGGCAAAAAGTCATGAATGCATTATGACGTAAAAGTAAGTCTGAAAGGTTTTCATTCAAACTATTGATATACGATACATAATATTTAACAAATCTCCTAGTTTATTACATTAATATTTATTCAATGATGATAAAATAAGAAAATGATAATTTAGTTCAAGTATGTGGATGTGTTAAAAAATTTTCATTATAATATCATATTAGAACTTTTAGTAATCCATCTATCATACATGTAAACTGTATACTTTTACATGTAAGTATGTATAATAAGGTGATTTAACGTTAATTTCTATATAATTTAAATTTATCGCAACATTTTTTTATGAACTTGATTTTCGAGGAAAATATGCATTAATTATATGATTTTAAACAAAAAAAGGGAAATAAAGGCAAAACTTGGCCATAAAATTTTCACTAATTTATATTGAATTTATTTCATGAATTGTTTATGATTGGATACTGTAATGATTTGTATTAATACTGTCAAATATAAATCAAGAAAATATATGCTTATTATTATTTTATAATAAAAAACCTTATCAATTTAATTTTTTGATGTTCTTTATATTTCACACTACATATATTTTTCGAGATAATATATGTTTACTCATATACAAACTAAAAAAAGCGTTTTATGGTACTCTAGAAAGCTGAAGTAATTTTTATTGATTCTGATTTATTTTGTCGCTGATGCTCAACAAATCTCTAGTACTTAAAAAAATGATCTTTCTATGCTCACACATATCCTTCGAATATAACAATACAGACTTGAAGTTAAGTATAAAAATATTTTGTGAATATAAGTATCAGCGATTAATAATTTGAAAATTTAGAAATTGTAGCGAATAAACTAATACTGTATATTTGTACAATTATCATGCGATATACATAATATTGTTCTCATTTATTTATATTTGTCCCTATTTTTATTTATGCTCTTATTTCTGTCTTTCATTATTTTTCATTCCTTAATATATCTCTTTATTATCTTAAAAATCATTAATACTGTATATCGAATCAATATCATTATTTTTCTTTCAATAAGATTTCCATCGTTTTTATCATTAGATCTTAGCCTATAATACTTAAAATCGTAAAAATAATATTTTTAATCAAAGATACTCTCTAGCCTAAGAGCTATTTTGTTTATGAATGTAAGATACGTTTATATGAAAAAATCAAATGATAGATACTTTTGTATCAGATAGACTGGGCTTTATTTAAAATGGCATTGGTGTTCTGTGATCATAATTTTCCTATTAAATTGGAAAAAAAATATAAAATTAGTAATTTAAGATATTCGTTGAATTCCCACACAAAAAAACCTTAAGGAATGATTTAGAAAGAACCCAAACATAACAATATAACGAAGTGCAAAAGATGAATCTTTAAATGTGTACGTATAAGCTATAAATTATGTATAAAGCTACATATTCATATCATAGTATCTGAAGATCTTCTATTCAGTTCATCTCGTTAAAATTAGATTAAAGAAAAATTACAAAGCATAAAAGATAACGTCTGCGCCAGGGTTGTTAGCATTTTTTATATATATGTATAGTAAACGATATATTCGCCTAGAAGAGTTTATAATTATATTTTTAAGTTATTTTATATAAGTAAAGAAAAGATCCTTGAAATATTTTGTAACGAATAAAGTACAATACAAAGCTACGATAAATAACTGCAAAATAAATAAAGGGCAGAATGACAAAGTTAAATCTTTTTTACGTGATAAGAATAGATATATCTGGTTGACTAGAGATCATTATAATTTTTTTTCTTGTAAATACTAAAAATTTATTTATATGAAAAGATTCTTCTGGGATTTTTAATATTTAGAAATATCAAAGCAAGAAGTTATTTTCTTATGTTCAAAACTTAAATTTTTAAATAGATTTATATATCATTTATATAAAATAACAATATATTATAAGAAATTTTTATAACTGCGTCCAACAAAAAAAAATATATATAAAAGCGTTTGTAAAGTCAGTGAAGTCTCTGTAATGATGAAAAACCCTTTAAAACCACGTAAAAGTAAATTTTCTATTGTTGATTATTCAAAGCTTATAAATTAATATTTTTAAACCTGTAAAAGTTATTTTTTAATTTATTATTATTTATATCCTTTTAATGCTATTTAGAGACTATAATCTTGTATAATAATTTGCGCTCATTATTACTCGAAAGGTAAATAATTTAAAGCATATTTTGATACTTTTTTAATCATTTCCACATGTGTTCACAAGTATTAAAACTATACATTCATAAAAAATTAACATAATATAAATATTTATTGCTTTTTTTATTTATTCTAGTGACCTTTTTTTTTAATATATAATTATATCGTAGTTGTAAATAATGATTTTTTGTATTTTATATATTAAAGCACGTATTGTAAGACATTTAAATTATAGCGAAACCCTATTTATATTTTTTCGATCGAAGGCACTTAAAACAATGTTTCACATGATGATATTGAATAATAAAGCCCAATCTTCTTATTAGTTAGACCATTTTTGTCTTTAAACATACTAAGCACATTAAATTATTGTTTGTAAATATAAAATAATTTACCATCTAACTATAAAATAATTTTGTCTTAAAATAGTTCAAGTTGGATTTTTATAAAATCAAATTATATATCCCATTACCCACACAAGATTTTAAGAATGCCAACAGAATTAGAAGCACACATAAGGAATCTGGATGGACATGAATATAATACATTATGAATATGTAACTATATAAATATAACCCCGAAAGAGCTGGTTTTTATGACGAGTAAAATCTTGTAAAACAAATAAATGCCGCCTAAGGCTATCTACTATATGGATTAAGAGGAGAATAATACTATATTCATGTCTAAATTGAACAAAAATCATTTACTTTTTGGTATTACCGGTACTAACTTAAATTAAAAGGTGTAATATAACATATTAAATTTATCTTATGAATATTTAAAATGATATAGTTTTTAGCAAAAACAAGGGAATACAAGTAAGAAAATTTTTATTTATTGTGTCTGTGCCGGTGTAAATTCAATAAATACATTTTACGCTTGAGAAGTCCAATTAAAATTTGTTCTAATATAAAAAAATACTGATTTAAATTTTGTTTTGCCGAATATTATTTTAATAATTTTAAAGTTAGTGTATATGTGCAACTTCTTTTTCAACACTTTTTTTGTTCAAAACTTTTTTTCGTATTTAATACCACCGTTATATAATTTCAATCTTTTTTTAAATCTAATATTTGTTATTTTTATTTATATATAAAATTCTATACTCAGTTATCATATGATTTTACAGCTATTTTTAATTCAAAAAAATGCGTACGATATCTTCTTTATACCCTAATTAATATAAAAAACCATGAACACATTTCTTCCAAGGATATTGTATGCATTCTGAGAAATTTAAACAAAAAAAATGTGATTTTTACACTCTTCAGTAATGCATCGTATGACTAAATTTGCTGTATAATATTATAATCTATGAAGCCTCTATATTTCTAGCAATGACCCCAAAGAATGTTCTGTTCTCAGGTACATACTATTCTTATATTATGGTTTTATATACAGATGGTTTTATGAACAGCTATCTCTATTCTGAATTGAACTTGTTTCTGCATGATTAAACTATGATTTATACCATGAAAATCCAAGTTTCTCGGAAATACATCTTGCTAGTTTAAAACACATTTTAATGGAAATTTAGAATAATTTGTTAGTGTTTATACTTTTGTTCTATTTTACACCACTAATAAAGGGTTATAATTTTATATCTTATAAAAAATTGCAGACACCATGCCTTTTCATCAAATATGCTTGAGAAGTAAAATGTACCCACAGAAAATAAAATATATATACAAACAAATTACTTTTTAATAAGAACACCTTAATCATTTTTTATATTTTTGCGCTTATTATTGTAAACAGTAATCATATTTAAACAGAGCGATCGAATTATGAAAGTAAAATATACAAAATATATGCCGTTTTTGTGCATAACGCTTGCTTTGAATAGTTTTTAAAAACTTAAACACGGATAAAAAAATCTTTTTCTTCTCCGGGGATAATTTTACCATAAATAAATGGAGTTTTCGTTATTTCCCGAAATATTAGATGCGGGCAATAAGCTCTAACACTTTGAAAACAATCTTATCAACATACAATATAGAGAAATTATCTATCTATTTACAAATAATCAAGAGATTGTAAAAGATAAGTTTAATGATTTTGAGATATCTTTAATTAGCTTAAAACGCCTCAGAACATTAGATTTGTTTTTGACCTATCTTGATCATAAAATAAATACAAAAATGTAAAACGAAATGTTTGAGAAAATAGAAAAAAAAATTTTATGCATTTTTATCTTATAAATTCAAGGTAGAATCAATATCACAAAATTTCTTTTTCATAATTATTCAATATCTTGGCATATATTTCAAAATGCTAAAATATAGATTCGTTTGTCTTTTTTGATATCTTACTCGTAAAAACTTATATTTTGTTAAAATTACTATACAACAATAGAAATAAAAAATATACTTTTGTATGTTATAACATAAGCGCAATTATAGAAATAGAATAATGCAGTCAAATATTCATTTATAAAACAGCAACCTTTTTGAGATCAGAGATAATAAAAAATTGCATTTAATAATGGGAATCATTAAACTATCTGCCTAATTTAACATCATAAAACATAGACATGGGTTTTATAAATTATGAATGTAATTTTTAAAAAAATTATAAAAATATTCTCGTAAGCACAAAACCTAATATAAAGATAAACATAAAAGAAGATTTTAGAATGTACTTGCGGTCTAAGATACATAGATCAATAAATATCATTGGTTCCTTAGAAAATAAAATGTATCAAATTCATGTATGTGTTTTTTTGATTATAAATAAATCAATGATAGAAAGGACTTTTTTTAAAATTTTTAAAAAAAAACTATGTATATTATTAGACATTTATTACCGCAATATAAGAAAAAAATCGTGAAGATATAGCTTTAGCAAAAAAACATAGATAAATTCACATTTAGAATATTCTTATAGCAAAAAAACGGTTCGAATATTTGCTATCGAGTACTTTATTTTTTGCATGTAATTTAAACTTGTAAATAAAAGAATAAATGGATGAAAAAATAAAAATTAATTTTGTTGCGATCAAGTACAATGAAAATCTAATTTTTCTAAGTTAAAAAATACAAAATATTAATTTAAAATATAATCTAATCTTTGGGGTTTATCAATTTTCTATTTATATTTTTGTGCTATAAAACCGTAACTTTATGATTTTACAATATATAGTAAACCGGTTTTGTTTTTGTTTGTTTTCATAAATATCTTTGGATATAAAAAGTCACATAGTATGTAAGTTTATTCATAGCTAAATTTTTAATTTTAAAAACGATAAACCAATATATTCTAATGAGGTAAAATTATAGTATACATTTATAGTTATAGTTATATATCAACTACAAAAGTACTATTTCACATTTAAAAAAAGATAACGTATTTAAACGGTTTTATGTTATTTGAGTAATGCTTACACTAGAAAAAATAGTGCTATGAGTTATAAATGATAATGTTTTTTATGTTGAAAGCATATAATCGAACAATATATTTGTAATTATTGCATTTTTTCGATTTTTTGTAACCCAACAAATTTTAAATGCCCTAGAAAAGCTATTTTTATATAATTTTTTTTAATTTATATGCTTCGGATTATAAAAAATCTCTGCGCATTTGCAAAGCCTAGAAATTGCAAAAAGAATAAATGACTAATAAGAATATTTGATCGGTTTATTTAACCACTGATGCAACACAGAGTTTAGAAGTCTAAATGTTATGTTCGGTTATGTTTTTTAATTCGTTATTTTATTTTAATGGCTCTAGTCACCCCGAAAGTATTTTAAAAGAAAATATAAATACAAAAAAAAATATGGATTTAAAAAACCCCGTGCAAATAAAAAAGTACAATATATTGCCTAATGAATATCAAAATTAAAATATATGCCATTTTTATTATAATATTATCATATTAAATTGATAAACTTTATTATCCAATATCAAGGTTATATTATGTTTTTTGTTGAAGCACTATTCTTAATGAGAAATATATCTTTTAAACAAAATTTATAGCTTCTCTATGCTTTTTTTAGGGCTAAAAACACACAAAAGAATATATAATCTTTCAAAGGTTTATATTTTTAAGAAGTTATTTTCGAGGTATACGAAAAGACATCTATATTAGCAAATTTACAACCATTTAATAATATTATCTTTGTGTTAACATTATTTTTTTAGATTATAATTAGAACTAGTAGAATTGAAAGTAATTTGCGAAACAAAAAAAATAAATTTCTAAAATAATTTTCTAAGGAAACTAAGTATTTGTACTCTAGAAGATTTTATAAATACTTAAAGCATAATTTAAATTTTATAAATCATTATATTTGTTAAAAGCGAAAATAACTTTGAAGTTACTGATAGACCAGAAAAATCTATAAAAACATTAAGATATGTTTATGTTCTATTTGTGATATCGCATATAATAGGACTTTACAATCTGAATTAGTTTGAACTTAAGAATCTACATATATTATTAGAATCAGAAAATCCCAGGCGTACTAAATCCCATAAAAAAATGATGAATACGACATTTTTATAAGATAAGATATTTTTAATCTTATAAATATTTTATGAACATAAAAAAATAAAGAATTTATTTTCGTTATTCCTAGATTAGAATAGAATTTGTATTTTTTTTTCTTTGAAGCTGCTTAGTATAATAATTTGCAATATAACACTATTAAATATTAGCTTTAAGAAACTTCGGTGATGAAAATAGCATGTTTATACTGCTCTGTCTAGAAATAAACTATCTATTTGGTATAAAGGTGAACATAAAAACTAAATTGTAAATTCAAAAAATATTGTTGTAATTAATCAAAAAGTTGTCGTCAATATATGTAGAATTTCACGGCAATGTTTGTGCATTCCCAAATAATAGTCTATGAAAAACACTTAAATGTTTTAATATTTAAAGAAAAAAAGCCTATGGTGAACTATAAAGATGTTCTGTTACAAAAGAATATACAGCGAATCTGTGAAATGGACCAATCTAAAGTTTTGCTCGAAAACATGTAAATTTCAAAAAAAAAAAATACCCTTTAAATGAATGTTATGATGAAAAATGACATTAGTTTCTTTTGTACCAAAAATATTTTTTATTCTTGGTAAATAATATTTTATTACTGTTAGAAATCAAACAAGTTAACCATATGCGTCTAAATTGCGCACAATAAGTAATATAATATTCCTTTTGATCTTCTAATCTTCAACATTTACTTTTTTGGTTAATTCAAAATATATATTGGGCATATTAACCGTGATAATATTTTTAAAAATATTTGCAAGTGGCTTTTTTTGAGATCCGAATATATGGAATAATAAAATCCTTTGCACGAAATTAGTCTAAAATTTATATTCGTGTACATGAAAATTAGGACCTACATAATAAAAATTTTGTATTTTATTAAAGTGAGCATATGTACCACAAGACATATATAATATTTATTTCAAACATATAATTAATTTTGTAAAAATTACTTAAATATATGCGTTAATTTACTAATTTAAAGTGTAAATGTTTCATCTACGGTATATATGCATAAAACCAAGTTTAAAGTTGACTTTATTCTTAGCTTAATAATATATTTATCGAGCGAAAAAATATATAGGTCGTAAAATACTCATTTATGTTGTACTAATAGGCTCATCTATATATATAAATGACTTGTAAATATTTTGTCGTGTCTTAAATCGATCACCAAAGAAAATAAAATTAAATCCCAGAAATATATAAATGTGAAAATTGCCTATTAAAATCTTAAATGTTAACGTTTTTCTCTATTCATGATATGTATAAGTATATAATAAACACGAAAAAAAGATATAAAGCTATTTAGTCAAATGTATCAAAATAAAATATTTAAATTGGCATTTTTAATTACCTTTATTGTAAAGACAACTAATAGCGGATAAATAAATATCAAAATCAAGGACCTAAGTTTAAAGCATAGGTTTTTTTATTTATTTTAAATAGGCTTAAACTACGCCATTTAATATAATAACACCCGGCTTGAAAGATTAAATGAAAAAATCAACTCCTGTTTTACTTTGTAATTAAAACTGGAAGTAAATGGGATTATGAATTAAGTCATTAAATCACACTTAATAACATTGATTATCTTTTAATATTAACATTTTCCTGTTCAGATATTATTCGTAATTTTTATATAAGACGGATTACAAATAAACCTATAATGGCGCAATTAATAGATTTAATTTATATGCAATTAAAGGATCAATAAATTAAATTATTTGTAATCGAAAAACTAAATACAAAAGTTCATTTCATCGTCGAAATTATGATTTCTTATTTTTGACAGGTCTATATTTATTGCCAGCTCCCATAGAATAATTTATAATTATATTAACGATATTACAACAATGATTTTCAGCCAAAGAAAAATTGAATTTTTTTGATAGACTCAATAAACGCGCACACTTTAAAATTTTCAATATATGAAGCATAATTTTTTATTTTTTCACTTGGATGAATATTAGTTTTTACCAAAAAATAATAGGTTGAAAAGCGGTTGTTTCATTAGAATCAGGAACAATGAATGAATTATTTTAGACTAAATTTTACACATAAATAACATCTAATTTTTAACATATTCAAAGATCGCCGCTTTTAAACTGCGTTTTGCCTTATCTGTGTTACAGAATATCTTTTCTTCATTTAAAAATGTTACTTATATAAACATTCGATTTCCTGTTTAGGATTTTTTGAAAAATAGCATTTTATTGCACAATTATTTGATTTTTTTGGGAATCACTTGCTTCTTACGCTATACTAGAGATTAAAATCTGTTTCCGTTTCGAACATTTTTAAGACCAACTTTCTATGCCGTTCAAAATATCATCACTTTTTATTTATCTTTTTTTAAAGTCTTGTGATCAAAATTCCATGGGTGTCTTATACCAATATTTTTCCCACCAGAATTATAGTTTACTAGATTCTTACTTGTTTCAAATGCAAGTGGTATAAACTTGTTGTATTAGTAATCCGATTTTTCTGCCAACCAAGGCGTGGCATACGCTCAAAGCGCAGCAGGAATGATTCATCACTCTTTTGAATATATACTTTTTTGGTTTATTAAATTTATATATTTTTTTTTAATGATATATTTCAATATTTTTCTTGAAAATTACTGTTGAACTGATAAGTCTTGAGAGAATATGGGGTATCGATGACGTTACAGCAAACGAGAGAATATGCCAGAAAACGATGAAGTAAGCCGCAAGTGTTTAATCTCACAATATGTTTGAGGAAAGAAAAAATATCAACGAAAAATTCAACAAAAAAAATAAATATTTAATGAAATAGGTGCAAGAAAATAAAAAATAAATAAATAAGAATCTGTTTATTTCAAACACTTTATTCTAAAATGAAAGGTTAATAAAACGATTTAGTTTTTTAAATATTTACATAAATATAATATCTTTGCTGTTCTATCTTCGTATAAGAAAACCACGTTTAATACAAAAAAATAGATTTCATGAGTTTTTAGATATTAATAGCGTTGGATTTCTATTGTATTTGTATATTATCATTTGCTCTTACTTCCAAGTATGCGTTTTTAAATGCGAATTAACTTTCATATTCGTCATGAAGTTTACGTTACAAGTGAATGTGATTTTTGGTCATTTTCGAAATACTATTTGGTGTATTGGCATTTTTTGAGGTTAATAATATTTGCTGATAGTAAGGTATAAAACTAAAAATTATGATTTATCTTAAAAAATACACTATAAACTAATTTCAAATATTTTATAATGTGTTTTTTTGGGCTAAAATATAAATTATGTCATCCTCAAATCTTCTCACATTAGCCCATAATCGATAAAATTTTACAAAAATTTAAATTTATCTGCATTATATTTCAGGATCTTAGATTTTTAAATTTTTAAAATATCGTTATTGAGGTGGTATATTATATAATAATCAAAGATTTGACCTATTAAGGTTCAATTACAAGGTTTTTGATAATACAAAAAAAACATAGATTCCAAATTTGTTTGTAGATATAACTAAATTTAAATAAAACCTTGCATAAAGCTCATGTTTTATTCATGAAAGTGTGTATGCCTAGCTTTTTAAAATTTATTGCAACAATTCATAAAAGTTAAGCTGACTACTTTTATATATTTTTTGATATTAGAATATATGTAATGTGTTTTAATGCACTTATTATGTTGATATATTCATTTAATTAAAAAAAGGTCGAAAATAAAGATATTTCTGGCATCTAGATAATTTATGAAATAAACTATGTATATTTAAACAACAATTAGATGTCATTATATGTCAATTACATTTTTTGAATATCTAAACCTATGATTTGATAAATTATAGTTTCAGAAGTGTGAAAGTCCAAGGGTGCAGCCAATGATTTCTTTTTGTGATCTTTAAACAAAAAAAAACTTGTTTTACCAAAAAAGGTATTTGCATGTGTATTTATGACGTAAATATGGTGTGTTATTTGTCTTTTATTAAAATTTTAAATTTTATTTTGGTGCATTTTTACTGTATTTATTTCTTAAAACTTATTATATAAAATAATATCCATATGAAATTACATACAAATTTTTTGAAATTTGTATTTTATATCTTAAATAGACTAGGATTCAATAGTCTAGTTGTTTATATAAAACGACTCAAATTTTAAGCAAAAATTAGCATTTATTGATTTCTAGTGGTTAATACTATATAATATACATAAATTTTATATAGATCACTCATTATCTTTATAATATGTTTTGAATATGATTCAAAAACTACTTTTAAGTGTTTCTCATCATCTAATGATGCCAAAAATAAATATGTGGATCATCTAAATTACTGCCTTTGTTAGTACTGAAATGTGGGTATAAGGCTGTATTTATATGTCCTTCAAACATAATAAGCACTTTTACATCAGTGTTTGATATTAAGCTACTTCTATCTCACTCGTTTTCTTCATAAGAATATTTTTCTGAAGATCGATCGGTAGCGCCATTGCTATTTAAAATTATTTCGAGGCCTTCACTTTTAGTTTGATTCATATTTAAACAATTTTTATTTTCCTCATTAAAATTTTAAATCGTATAATGTATTTAGCTTTTTTTAGAATCAAATTCTTGACGTATATTTTCCCCTTCTGGATATAAATAAAGCTTTTACTTTCCTTCAGATTTTTATGTTTCAAATAAAAGATTATTATGGTATCTTGCGTTTTTATTAACCGTTTTTCTTCGTTATCTTTGTTTGCTATATTTTAGTAGTGTTCTTTATTTAAATTGCTTTAAAAGCTAATACATGTATACAGATTATTGTTGGCAATAGCATCTACAATAAATTCCAAGTTATCTACATTTAAATCATAATCTAGGTTTATTCTTGGTCCATATTTGTTGTTAGATTTCATCATTTCTAGTGTAAGAGTTATTGTTTCTCTTAAATCATTGTTTATTATCCCCCTTACCCACATCGACTAGAACTGCTTAGATTATTCTTATCTAGCTTGCTTACTCTGGAAAATATTTTATTTTCTGATCCTTTATAATTCTCTTCAAGATAACAGTCGCTGAGCGATTCCAAATTAGAACATGTACAGCCATTTGGCTTAATTTTACTTTCTAAATAATTTGGTTGCGTCGATTGCAGATCAGTAGAGCGCTTCTTTGTTGACGGCATTTTGTTTGTGGAATGGGGATCTATTATAACATTTTGAACTTTTGGAACCAAAATCTGGGTTATGCCTATTTATGTCTTCTTTCATATCTGGTTTTTACTTAGTACGATGTGAATCAAAGTTTTTTAATATATCAGATAGAGATGATGATAAATTAATGTTCGGAAGATAAATGTGTAAATTTATATCCCGAAAACTAAAAGTATTATCTGGTAGCCTATATGAATTTTCATCTGAATGTTTCTGATGACTGGATTGTTTATTAGGTTGGCTAGACTCGTTTTTCACATTACTACTTGCTGTATGATCTCTAATTATAAAGCTTGGCTTAGAATCGAATATATAATATTCTTTTTTGCATTTATGTTTATCAAATGATTTTTGATACATGGTATTATTTCTATGTCTATATGAACCCGAAATTTTATCATTTTTTCTACAATCGTCAGCTGAAATGGAAGTCTTCTATTATTTTCTACATCGTAATCTGAATTTTGACATTTATGATTCCTGTTGAATTGATTATGATATTGTTAATCATGACAAGGGTATGAAATATTTAAATAAATTTAAGATTCTTGTAATTGTATAAATCGCACGATTCTGAGGAACTACAAATTTCTTCTGAAGTGAATAAAATAAAATCATTTTATTCATCTTCTGTATGTTATTTATAGACAAAAGATCAAAATTTTGATTCTCAGAAAAATGATCGCGGATTTGATTGATTTATCGTCACATTAGTCTTAAAATTAATTTCACAAATCATTTCTCGAAAGCTAGATCTTTTTTTTATTTTACTAAGATCCTAGCCAGCAGTTGATCGCGTATATTCAATTTCTCTAATAAATAAATTTATTTTATAAAAACATTTCATGTTCTTTTCTTTTCATAGAACTCAATGTAAACATAATATTGATTTAATTCATGTTTTCTTGATCGTGATTTCTAGATTTACATTTATTATATTTTCTTAGAATAAGATTTATTACAAAAAGAATAATTGAACTCTATTTATAACTTCTTTCAATATTTATATTTCACAAACTCAAAATAAATAGATTGCATTTTTAATTTATGACAGGGATAATCTAATAGCTTGTTGTATATAGAATTCATAAATGGGTGGCAGAAATTTCTCGGAACATCCGATTTTCAGTAAATTATGTGAATTTTATCTGACAAGAATATATACGTTTATTATTTTTTTCTGATGTTTTAACATATCTTTTTTCACATTGGAGCAAAATTGATTACTTATTTACGTTAAAAAATATAAAGATATATAATATTGTGTAGCTTTTATAATTTTTGTGATATAATATCCATCTTATCATAACGTTATCTATGATTAAGTAGGAAAATTGAATCCTAATGTATATAAGATAATGAAATATATTTCAAATTAATAGGAAAATATAATAATCGAAGCACATTGATTTTTTAGAACCTTTAACTAAAACTATTTTTTTCGAATAAAGGATCAATTGTTCTGATAAAGATATAATGTTAAAAAATTACATTCGAAATTAAATTTCTCGTTCTTTATACTAAATAAATGAACCTATTTTGGATTAAAATTAAATTTATAGGTATTTAACTTATGATTTATACACATATAATCTGTAATACTCTATTTTACCTCTATTTATTTTCTGTAGTCTTCTCAAAATCAAAATTTTATCAATAAAAAATTACTCCCAACTTCATGCAGACAGTAGAAAATAATCAATGAATAATTATATTTTCGATTTAAGGCTTATAGTTAAAAGAGGTATTGTAGAACTTAAAAAAAAGCTTGAGCCATAAAATTAATGGTATGTTTTGAAATTCGATCGATTTTAATAATTACATGGAAAATAATATATTAAAAAATATATGAGGTTCGTATTAATTTGTTTTCCTGTTGTATTTGCGCTACCTCTGTTTATAAAATATATATAAATGAATTTTATGTTTAGACTGCAAAATTTTATTTATTTTTTTTCAATTTAGTTGTAATAAATAGAATTGTAAAACCTATGAAAAAAAAATTGCAATGAAAAACTTCTTCTGACTTCTCTTATTTATTTTAATGTAATAAAATTTTATCATTATTAAATTTTTTTTTGCATAAATATTAAATTTTGTATTCACTTAATTGCTTTTAAATATAAACAAAAAAAGCAAAAGGATTGTATATCAATTTTTTGCAGTCAAAAAGAAAAATATATATTTCCATGATACTATTATTCTTGAAATGTTTATTTTGACTATAATTTTTTTCGGATTTTAATAATAGCACTATCATTATATAGATATATGATCTAACATAAGCAATTTATTTTGTGATCATCAAGCAAAAGTATTTTATTGCCTCTATAAAATTGCAGTATTTTTGGATGAATGTTAAATATTTCCTTTTCCCTAAAATTCATGTCATAAGATTATCTATTGAGCAACAACTAAATCTTATGAAAATAAAGCTTCATTATTATTCGTACGATAACCATGTTCTTTATCTCTAAGTTGCAAAGAAATAAAAAATGACATTATTTAATATACATTGTATCCGTTTTTAATTTATTTTTTTTATAAATAACCTTCTAAACTAGATTAATTTGTAGAGAAGAGTTACTTTATCAGAATTTGTTCACAATATACTTTTACACATTAAAAAGGTACATTTTTGATTTGGTTTGTTTTCTGAATGACCATAGATGTATTCTTTTGATTTATCGTCATTTTATGTTTTAAAAACGTAGACTGGAAAATAGTATAAAATAAAGAATTATCCGTTTATCATTTTTTTAAATATTTTGATTTATAGTGATTTAAATTTAATTTTCGATGTACGGCTTTTTATCATGCGCGAATTTTTTTAAAAGAAAGATTTACACTAAAATTCCATAAATTATATTTATTTCAAAAGGTTGAAATTTGTGCTGCTTATTATATTAAACATCAGATAATTTGTTAAAAACTATTTTTGATGTGGAAATGTTATATTTTGCTCAGAAATATATTTTATTTATTTTTATCGCTAGAAATTCTACTGCGTGGTTTTATTTCAATATTTCCAAGTTTAATCTATTCTTATTCTGAAACAAATCACCGATATATAGATTAGGTTTTCTTATTCTTCATCTTCACTTTATTAAAGCACGCATTGTGATTACATAAATATGGATTTTTTACAAAAGCGAAGCAATTTATATATTACCGAAAATATCCAGTAATTTTAAAAATACTAGTAGTCTAAAATAAATATATCTAAACTCTCGATTTTGTCAAATACAAGTGATATTTATTGATCATGTTGGAAGAAATCCATGAAAAATTTGTTCTTATGTAACCTAAGTGTTTCTATTGTATAAATAAAGATTAAAATCATATATTATTTATTTTTAGGTGAATTTTTTTCTATCTATTTAGACGTGGTCAGCGTGTTGGAATATCGCACACTCCTTATTGCATCTTAAGTAATTTTATCTAGATCTATACGACGACTGCTCTTCTTACCTCGAATGATATGTGTTCAAGTGTCTTGCGGAGTGTAGGTGCTTACATGTATGCTTCTACTTCGTCGAGGATTTTCAACACCTTAAAATATTTTTATGAAATTTTGTAACCACCCATCAAAAGTCATCACATATGGTATTATTCTTGTTTTACATTTTTTCAAGATTATAAAATGATTTATATATAACCCTTTTATCTACACGTGTCATTTTCATATTACTAAAAATAAGAACACTTTAAAATGACACTTATAGCTAAAATCTAAGCATGATAATTAGAAATCTTTTAAACCTTTCACTATTAGTTATTATTGATCTTTTTCTTTGACAGAAATAAAAAAATATGAATCTTCATGTGATTACATATTTATCAAACACGATATTTCATGTAAATGCGTGCTATTGAAAAATTAGAATAAAAATCACCTTTTTCATCATTAGAGTTAGTTCTGGGAAATTTTAAGAATTAGGATTTTGAAGTATTGAATGCTGAAAACATTTTTTTTTGTATATTTATTTAGTTTACAGTAGTTTTGTAATTCATATAGCTTATTTTATGATGCTGATCAGTATGTCTAATTGCAAATTTATTGAAATAAATAGAAAAGTTCAATTTGATTTTTGTGTCCTATAAGTTAAAAATATAAAAATAAATTCTGTTTTCTCCTAATTTAGTAATCGTTTGAATAAAATATTAAGCAATCCCAAATTTTAAATCCAAATACTTACTAATCAAAAAATTTTTACCGATTTCTCTTTCGTGGATATATGCATTCGAACATTTAATACAAAAAAAGAATAACGCTGAGAGGGCAACTAATAAGAATCTTTTGTTCCCATAACAGCAATTTGTTATAATTCGTAAAATTACTACGAATCTCAACTATTTTATTTGGATTTTGTATCTGTGAAACATTACATAGAAATGCGTTAAAATAAACCTTTAAATACTTATTGTTATGGATGATTATAACAAAAATACAAATTTGTTTTTTTTGTATAGATAAATTTTCAACCAAGAACATTCTGCCTGTACTTTGTTGCAAAAGAAACATTGTATTGGTACATGTAGAATTTTATATAATTTTAAATTTCAATTTAATTTTCCATATACTAATTTAAATGATTAAGGTCTATAATAAGCAACAGTATTAAATAAAAAAACATAATTCAAATAATCTACAACTTATGTTATTCGTTTTTTTGTGTATCTTTCGATTCCTTTTTATTTAAAAAAACATTTGAAATATTTTCATGCCTACTTTAAATAAATAAAAAATCAATTATCGGATTTGATACGAGAAAATAGAAAATTTTAATAAAATATCCAATATTAATATTTTATTATTTTTTGGCAAAAACTATATTGAATTCAATTGATTTAGATGTAACAAGTAGAACAAAAAAAATGTTCGGCTCTTTATTTTTATATTTGCATATTTATCGATATAAAAATTCAAATTTGATTTAAAAAACTACAAGGAAAGAGTAATAAAATGTTATTTCAATATTTTGGCAGCATGAAAAAAATATAAAAATGTGTGTTTTACGGGTAAAATATCAATGAGACAGACAATATAAAGTAAAAATTTTATTTTTCTATTTTTGCTTCGTGTATGTTGAAAATATTAAAATTGACGCTCGTTTATTTTCATGACTTTTTATACAAACCATGGTAATTGCAAATTTTCTTTAGTATTTATATCATAATTTTAGTTTTTGTTCAAACTCAGTAAATACACATACAAATAATCATATTTCTAATTCTTAAATCCCATCAAAAAAAAGTATATAATTTTTATTTAGATGTCGTTTAAATAATGTTTTTTTTCTTGTTTTTATATAGTATACGTTTTTCTTTATATCAAGAGCAAGAAAAGTAAAATTTATACTATATTAGAAACATAAAGTCACATGTCTGACCGATTTAAACACTCGAAAACAATATTTAACTAACTATTTAACAAATTATATATAAAGTACGTATATGCCAGACTTAAATTATAATCGAAAATATTTTTTCCGATCTAATGGAATTTTTAAATTTTTTTTTGTTTTTAGAAAGCAAAAGTTTGCTATTTGTTGCAAATCTCTAATCAAATTTAGAACAAAATTTAGAAAA
Source organism: Rhyacophila brunnea (assembly GCF_057557595.1). NCBI lineage: Eukaryota > Metazoa > Arthropoda > Insecta > Trichoptera > Rhyacophilidae > Rhyacophila > Rhyacophila brunnea. The sequence goes on along the minus strand of NW_028233362.1, from coordinate 618,608 downwards.
ATTGTATTTTTTTGTAGGAACTAGCGTTAATAAACGGTGCTATGTGTATTTTACATAAATTCTATGGCAAAAAAAACAATGCTCGCACCAAAACATAAAAAAAATTCAAGAATATTGTGAGGCTTTGTCATGATTTCTAGTATATCGCAGACTTTCGAACCTAGTTCTGGGTTTAAGAACATTTATAACTTAAAAATAACATTTATCGTTAGTTTAGCGTCTTTATGCAACCTTATTATTTTCTTATAAAAAACCTATTTCTAGTGTTTGAATATTATACACTTTATATTTGAATAGTAACTTGACTAAATGATTTAATCAGAAATAAAATTTATGAGAGATATTTGTATGTGTTAGCATGTAATCTAAACCATGAAAATCCCATATTTAATGCTTAAACTTTTAATAAGCTATTTATGGCGCAATATTGCGGCATAAGATATGCTAAGTTTGTGTAATAGAAATATATTATATTCAGGAATCAATTTTTTTTATTACCTATATATAAACCGTTCAATAGTTTCATATATTCATTCATATATTTTTTTTTAACAAATAAGTTCATAATATGACTAAATTTCAAAATTTACATAAATATGAAACATTTATTGATCTCGTTGTATATCGCAATAGAAAAAAATTTGCTATAAATTTATCATTATATCTTATGTCAAATTCCGGGCAAGTAATAAAAATAAAAAATCCTCTACATCGTAATTACTCTCAGAATATATGTTTTAGAGCTAAAAACTAGGTTTATTGCTATAAATTTTTATAAAATATTTTAATTTTAAAAAAATTTACAACTTATATGTTAAAATTTTCTTTTGTGATAATACTGGATTTTTATAATAACTTAACATGAATAATTACTTTGATAGGAAGTTTGTAATATTAATTGGGTTATTCGTTTCTATTATGGGGGAAACTGAATTGAGTTGACGTTCGTTAAGTCGTTTGTGTTATAATACTTGTTTTGTTTACGATCAAATTGTTATTTCTTTCTAACCAATATATATTTTGTTTTATATAGAGCTTATATCATATTCCTGTTATTTCTTCTTCAAAAAAGCATAAGTGAAATTTTTAATGATAAACATTAAAAAATAATGTGTCATCATTTTAAATATGGTATAGATGGCATTTTTACCTTTGTTGGTTGCATTTACCAATTCAAGCTATACTGCTGATATTAAGAAAGAATCATTTTATTGCACTATCGATCGTTATAATTTAAATTCAAAAACAAAAATTTTATATCTTGTATTTCATAGGAGCAAACATCGTTTTAAAATATGCATATATTTCATAAATGTGGCTTAAAAATAATATTACACTATATTACGAACGAATGATTACTCAACAAGAATTTAAATTTGAATTCTTTGCATCTCTAAATTATATATAGCTTCATTAACCGATACTTCATACGATTCACAGCCATTCTACGGGTGTGAAATATCTTCTATTCTCCTTTATTCACATAAATGTTTAATTTTATGCTGTATCTATAGCTATTTATCACTGATTCAAAAAGATCTCATACTAATATTTTTTTGCTTCGATATGTATGACAGCCAGCTGATATGTAAGAAATATTTAATATTTGTTCAAAAATACTCATTAATGGTTATTTAAAAGTAAAGTCACTTTGAAATACATAATTACATAAAATTCAAGAATATAAATCGATTCATCTATATAATGAGAAATGAATATTAAATAATAATAGTTAAAAAAAACTTCCTATGTTTAATTGTCTAACTAATAGCTTATAAACCAACCGAATAAATAAAACAAAACTGTAAACTAGAATTTATTGATGTTTTAATTTTATTTTAATCTGTGAACAGAAAACAGTATTTGTATGTTTAAATTCAACACACCTAGCTAGATTTAACTATATAACGTCTATCATGCTTCGAAATATCCACTAACGCAAAGTTTAGTTATATATATCTTTGCTTTCTGAATACAATTAATAAAATTAAAACTCTATAGCACCTTTGAACTTTAAATGTGTTAAAATAGAATCCGGGCATCAACGCAGAAAAACATCATAATTCATTGATACTGAGACGTATGTTATATTTCCACATCTTTTAAAAAGTTTATTGTGTTGAAATATAGTATAAAAGGGTAACTTTTATTCGATGGATTCAATTCAAATATAATGGATTTCTTGATCTATTTAAAACACAAAAAAGACAAATAACTTTATTGCAATATTTGAGCTAGTAATAAAAATATAACAGATAGTAATTTTATCAGTAAAAAACTTTGTTCGATCAATACAGCATTTTATATGCAAAAATAACTTTTAGCATCTACAAGGTGTTAATATCTATGTCTATATTTCTTTGAATTTATATACGTGTCTAAAAATTATCCTACTCTATAAAGATCTTCATATATTGGAATATAAACCTCTAAGTAGCCTATATTATATATTATTATTTTGTTTTATTTTTCACAGTGTATCACGTAAATGAATAAATTAAAATAGAAGACTTTTTAATATGATAATTTGTAGATTAAAATATATTTATCGGAAATTTTTATGATTTCTCAATTCCTAAGAGCATGTAAAATTGATATTTTGTATCCATCTAATTAATTGGATTTTTTAGTTTGAAATGATGCTAATTTTTTCAAAGTTTATACAGCACAAAATCCTTTCCTTAAAGTCTTGAGAAGAACATCTTAAACGTTCGTTTTTTTCATAGTCTGGATTTCGTCTCTTTATATTTCCAAAATAATTATCATTTAGAACTTATAGGATAATCATTTTAATAGTTACCACAGATCCGACCAACACTAATGCTTATTAATTACGCTACAAAAGTATAGTATATAATTTAATTTAGATTATATAAATTATAAAATAAATGTGCTCAGATTTGATGTAAAAATCGATAAAGAATCAAAAATATCTTTCTTTTAAAAAAAAATTAAATTAAACAACATAAAATGTGTAATTTCTGTAATTTAAATCTTAAATACACTTATAAACAAAAACATTTTTTTCCAACGATGTAAAAGAGTAGAGATCGCTAAAATATCTATTGAAACCATATGAAAAAGAATAAAAATTGATTCCCCTTAAATCTTTTCAGATTTATTGCTATTCATTTGCCAAATCTTTTAATAATGATATGAGTACAATTTATATTTCTAATTTATCAACGGCATTAAATATTATAAAACTAATTACAGGATGATTTTTTCTCCCTATGAACGATTATGACATTTGAATCTTTAATTTGTATCTATCATGCTTGTTGTTAATAATTGTATATAATGTAATGGATTTTTTATGCTATCTAAGCATAAAAATTTAGATTTCGAATGCAATTACACAGTTTGATATTTATAAAGAAAGAAATCCAACTTGTTTTGCGTTAGAAAAATAAAATACAAAAAAATATTTTGACAATAAGCAAGATCAAAGAGCAACTTGAAGGTTTTAAATAGAGGTAAATTTTAATATGTATATCACGCCAATACTGTATTTGTATTAAAATGTTTACTTTCATAAGTTAATCCTTTAAATATTATTTTAGATATATTATAAGCATGGAAAAAAGTGCAAGATTTACTTAAATGAAGTGACAATAAAGATGGAAAAAAATCTAATTATATCTAAAAAATTACATTCCTGATATGAATAAAATAATAGAAAAACCAAATACATTATAATATACGCATAAATTAATTCTATATATAATGATTATAATTCACATCCCGACGATTTTTTGTGAAATATGAAACAGATTTAATAACCAAAGGTGCACCTATTAATCTCTAAGTTATTTACACAATATAATTAGAGAATTAAAGTATTTTAATGATTATTTGCGCAAAATATTTAAAATGTAAATTAGCTTCAATTTAAAGTATATATAGCAATCAATTAATTAAAATAAAAGCATATTATCGATTAGAATACCGTTTAATTTGAATTTAAAATGATATACAAATAAAAAATTATTCCAGAATATTATATATTTTTTTTAAATGGTTGTTTTTTATGCTCTATATTGACCTAAACATGCTAATAAAAACAATATATTAATAGTTGATTTTATAAAATAATTAAATATTTACATATAAATGGATATATAATTAATGTGTAAATATCTGTTTTTTTTAATGAAAGAATATTTAAACTACACTTCCTGGTGGTTTTAAATTGAGATATAATTTATTTTAATTTTATAAGGAACTAGATGTCACGAACCAGGTTGAGGCATATATTCAAACCTTGGGATTAAGAAAAACCCTTGAATTAATAGGTCTCGAAAGAAGGAGGGGTATTGAAGAAGACTATGGAGAGGAGAAGATAGCCGAAAGTATAAATACGCTTTGTGTACAGAGAATCAAGCAAGCTGTGCCTGAGAACAAAAACTAAAATTACGACTATAAATATAGCACTTAAATAAAAAATACAATGAATATATATTCATAAATTATAAATTCGAGGTCTTTTAGAAACATGTAGTTTTATTCAAACCATATCAAAGAAATTTATAAAGATGATTGAAGCACGTTGATCGTATTTCAAATGAGTATTATAGAAGTTGTTTATTTTTTATATAAGGTGAAAAGAAAAAAGATTTAAACATGTGGCATATTTTTCTTGCATTAAAAAGCTAATACAACATTATAAAATTGTATTTTTGAGTTTATAGAAAAACTAAAATGCATAAATATACAATATTTAATCATTTAATTATTAGTAATATAATCATAACATCGGAATAACATTTCTTATAATATTTAGGGATTGTAGAATGAATATCTTGGACATAAAAACAATAAATTATACAAAATTTTCAATGTTTTACTCGTTGAAAAGCTATAGAATTATGACAATTTAAATAAAGCAACAAATTAAATATAAAAACACTAATGTGAAAGACTTAAGCTCTATAAAACAATATAAAATGTTGTGTGTGTTTAAAATATATTTTACTTATATTTCTAGATAAATATTTCATTATGGGGGTTCATAAGCCAATTTAAAGATTAAAATCCCACCTAAATTAACATCAAAAGTCAAAAAATTTATTAAGTAAATTAAAGAATGAAAATTAATGTTTTATTTATAGAACAAAAACTATACTAGACCACACGCAAAAATAATTTAAAATTACCAATCACGCAATTTAATAGATTAATACCAGAAAATATGTAAATTTGATGATTTCATATATTAATAATTATAAATTTACTTTATATTTTATCATGCTTAAAAAAATATTATTTTTGCCTATAAAGAGGTTCTCTGCATAAGCATTACATAAATTCAAAATTGCTAGTAAATGAATATGTAAAATTATCTCAAAAAATAGATATATACATACATGTAAAATACTGTTCATACATTCTTTTTATAAGTATATTGCTAATATTCGCCTTACTAAATCTTTTGATCATTTATAATTTATTTTATTTGCTTCATGCAAAAAAATGTCTTCTTTTAAAAATACATCATTTGAAATAACCGAAGTTTTATGCAATGAAAAATTAAAAAAATATTTTGAATCGATTTTAAATTTCATTTGCGTTTACATGCTTTCAATATAATTATGTGTTTAGTTATCAAGCTATGCGAACCTTTTAATCATATCTCCGTCATTAATTCAGAATCGTTTGCTGTGTTTATTTCTAATAACAGAATTTTTAGAGATCATTATATTATTAATTTTAATATTTTCTATATATAGATATTTATATGGTATATGCCATAATTCTGCTATCGAATCGTCAGAATCATCTATACCACAAGTAATTACAAACAAAAAAAAATTCACCAAACAACACCAAAGATATAAGAAATCTAATAAAAAGTGTAAATAAACCTTGCCAGAATTTACATCTAAATTTATACAAATTTATCAACCGTTCAAAGCTTATTTCTGCTTATTTTATTTTCATTATTGGTATAAAAATATATTAAACCATGAAAAATCACCTAAATATACAAAAACTAAGAGAAAAATGTTTTTTAAAAAACACCTTATTTAGATACATTATGTTTTGAGATTGATATACTTATCAATCATTTTATTTCGTATTTTTTCGATGTAATTAATTTTTAAATAACTTTAGATAAAATGAATTCATTGATAAAAAATAATATTTAGGCAATAAACAATAAGTTGGTTAAAAATATTTAACATAAAAAATTCTGTCTATACCCATAAATTTAACCCAATATATTACTTTAGTTAAAAGTATGTTTGTTACCCAAAAAACATATCTAAATGGTTATGTATCTTTCTATCTATTTCACTATCCAAAATTATTTAAAAATGCATTATTATTGAGCAACGCTTATTTCGCATTTTTTGTTAAGCCCTCGCATTATTTTTGTATATATATTTATTTCATTTAAGAACATAAATTCAGTAATTAACATTTTAAATTGCAGACTTGCCAGAAAATCAACTTTTTTAAACAAAAATTTTATGCATCGAAAATATTAGTATTTTTAAGAAGCCTCTGTAATAGCAGAATTCCTCGTTTTTAGTTTAAAATATTTTTAAGTCTTTTCAGAGCTAGAAAAATGGAATTAAGACAATTAGATCCAATAAATTGCGAAAAATTTAAGTCTTCATCGTGTGTAAAAATTTATTATAGAAGAAAAATGTATAATACATTTGATACAACAAGTAAAACAGCTTTAAACAGCAATAAACATATAAAAAACATTTAATTAGTTATCAAGTCTTTTTGAAAATATTGATTCTAGATGAATATCATATTTGCATTTAATATTTTGAAGAATATATTTCTTATCAATTCTAAAATATACATATGAAGAAAACAATATAAATCTTTCTATCGAGTCACCTAAAGGTATTATATTATTAAGATAGATTAAAAACGTGTAATCCAATAATTAAAGTAACAACAAGTTTTCTAGTTTTATTACGTGTAATTTATCGTTATCTGCATTTATAGTTTATGAATTCTTAACGTAGATAGGATTATATATTACAGTAATGCAACACGTATATAAAAACTTAGAAATTAGAAAATTGTCATAGAATACAGAAAAACATATGGAATATGGTGGTTTTTTTCGCTATAAAAACAATGAGTTTTTCTATTATCTCTATTAAATAAAATTCATACAAACTTTCTAAAAATAAAATTGTAGTATAACGATAAATAAATTTATTTTACATTCATTAATTCATATAAAATCAATAAAAAGATTGTTACGTTCGGAATCGGGATTTTGCGATTCTAAATGGTTTTTTATGTTTTTAGAACCCTTATTTTTTGAATAAGAAGATATAATTTGTAGCTTGATTGCATATAAATCTTGTCTTTCTTTTAATCGTGATCATAAATGACTTCCACTATATTAAAAACAATTTTTGTATAAAATTCATCCAGCAATTTTTTTTTCTGATATCTGAAGCTACTTTAAAATATATGTAATATAAATTCAAAGATGGGGATCTACGTTTTTAAAAATATGGATCCTATAATATTTTAAAAAATCTGAGTATGGTTTAATAAGATATAATAGATCGAAATTTCCTCATGATATGCAAAAATACCCAATTTATTTTTTTACTATCTAGTTATTATCCGCATATCAAATTATGCTATACCCGAAGATTTGTTTTTTCAGTAAGTAATATCGTTCTATGCTGATATAATGTTTTTATCGATTATTTTATCCATAAACCATGATCATATAAAGATATATTTTTGTAGTTATATCTTGCGATACTACATTCGGACTAAAAACACTGTGATTGACACAAAATCTTGATGCGATCTTGTTTAAAGCAAAAATTTATATTAGGCATCGGTTTTTTTCACCTTCAATGGTTACAAAGCATTATTATTGTAAGTAAGTGTATCAATGCAGCGATTCTGCTCAATCATTTTCAATAATTGTTATGGAATTTATATAAAAGAACAGAAAAATTAGCAATAAAAACACCTATGACGATTTAGAAACTGCCATATATCTGTGATTATCACAAATTTTATTTATGTTTAATAAATCATTGTAAAATCAATTGTTTTTAGATATAAAGATCATTAATAATGCGAAAGAATTATTATTTTTCATGTATGAATAATTTTGAACTCGAGCTGTATAAGGCTAATAATGTGTAGAAAAAATATATTTTTAAAAAATAATCATCACGTATTGCGTAAATATATAATATTCAAGGTAATCTACATATAATGGACGATTGAAATAAAGATTTTCTTTTAATTTAGATTGTAAAAAATAATGATGGCTACATATAAAATGCATTCTCGACAACGAATGATATTAATTGAATACAAATTTTATTTTATCACACATAAAAATCATATGTAGCTGAAATAATGATAGGTTTTGCAGAATAAATCTTTAAAATATAAATTAAATTTTTTATAATGAAAATTAATAAAAATATTATAATATAAACATTACAATGTAGAAAAATTATAGAATTCTTTTTTTTTGTTTATAACATGTACCATATCCGTGCATAACAAATGTATGATAGTGAAAAACCAAATATAAGTTTGGTCAAGTTTTATAGAAAGTATTTTATCTAGTTCAAATATTTTTGTTTTTATTATATTTATATTAATAAATTTTAATCTAACAAAATAAAAAACAATCAAATTTTGTTACATTTAAACTAAAATCTTGCATAAAAAATACATTTTAACTATAGAACTTCATAAAACGTCATGTTGTTCTCTATCTGTATTAAAATTCTTAAACACAACCCAAGGGCCTACATTCTCAAATATTTTATGTATTCTAGCCTGAAAAAAGATATAATGAATAAAAATTAATGATAAAAAAATATACTATATGTTTTCAAGTTCTTCATTATCAGTATATCTTATTATAGTGAGGTTTTTATTGTTAAACATAACAAAAACTTATCCGATAATTAAATATACTGTATTTTAGTTTTTATCATGGTTAAGTATACTTAGAATCATATTATGCAAATATTTTATTTATGGGTTTATCAGACTATAATATTTAATTGAGAAAAAATTCGAGCGAATATGCATTTTTGTTTTTTTAAAACATTATTTAACTAAATAAAATAAAATATATTGATAAAATCTATTTATTTCATTTTAATTATTATATAAAAGCATAAATAATAAATTTCGACCATTTTAATCAATAAAATTAATTTTTTTTTGCAAAAGATTGCTTGAAGACACATTTAATCATATTAATCATAAAAAAAATTACAAATGAATCTTGAAATATATATTGAAGACATTATATGACTATCGAGTGGCATCTAGCTTAAAATATCTTGGCTAAAAATTAAACGTATCGGTTATCTTGAATTGATGCATAAAATATCCATGGCAAAAGGTGAAGGAAAGGAGAAAATCCAAGATTTAATTAACAGAACACGTGCTGGCATTTGCAAATAATATATTATACCCTAAATTATTGGTTAGAATTGTGTTTACTTCGTACTAAAAATGCCATATAAATTCTTAATATCTGATTAGAAACCAAATACAAGCTTTTGATATTTAATATCGTTACTATATGCAATCAATGGGCCAAGAAGGAATGTAAATAGAGACTATGACTATAATGATGGGTATTTCAATGTATGCACCCCCAGATAATAATCGATTTAAAAGAAAATAAATATGTTATAAAGCTTTATCATGCTTATGTGTAAGTTGTTAATGATATGAGAAATATTTCAACGTTTATCAACCACATAAATGTTTTTATTGAAAACTATTTCATAAAATATACATATAAACTCATAAAATTGCAATTGGATCGGCAATTTTAATTAATTGTTTAATCGCAACTATTTCTTTTATAATAATTCACACTACACCTATAAAATCGAAAAATATGAAAATGTGTGTATACAAAAAATATTGTTTATGTAAGGATAAACAATTTTCATGACACCATAAAATTTACGTGTGCAGGTTGCGCATAATAAATAATAGTTGTTGCTTTATATATTCTATATACGAGTTAGATGTTAAAAACCGTATGAAAATTTGATTTTAGCATGAATTTATAAGATAACAACAATCAAGGGAACATGGACAATCAAGAAAATTATAAGGTGAAATGTTGAATATTCTAAGCATAATAAATACAAATATACAGCTAATGCAAAAAATCTTAGCTGAAACTAATGCCAAACTAAAAAAAATAGTATTTAGAAAAAAATTAAATCAAAATATCTTTACTGCACATATAGATTAAAAAGAACTCAAACATGATGTGTCTGATAGAATTGATGATATCGTACGGTATAAATTAATCTCCTGATTGCATTGGACGCTTTTGTATAACTAAAGGGCTTATAAAAAATATATATAATCCACCTTATTGATACAATTTTTAAAATATACATTTTATCATTTTGACTAATATAACATTATTTTTGCTTAAACATGAAATTCAGAAATTTTATAACATTTTTACCATAAATTTAAATTAATTTTGCAGAGTACAAAAGAGATGAAATTTTAGCTTAGAGCTCTTGATTCATTTGTGATCCAATATAAAGACTTTTTAATGATATCGCATGCAACAGAAGAATAGTAAATTATGATTTATCATTACATAAAGTACATCATTGTTTCTTTTGTTAGTTATAATATCCAGAATTTTTATATAGTTTTAATCTTACATATTAACTAAAACAAATATAAAGTACAATAATATCTGAAAGTATTTAGGTTTTTAATTAATATAATAAAATCGTTCTTGTACACTTTGTAATTTTATGCTTTATAGTTTATATTATTGTTTTTTTATAAAAAAATTATTCGTTACTATAAAGGGCAATCTTCGATAATCAATGTATGAATATTATATTGTAGTACCAAGTTTTTTATAGGCTCTGCTTAAGCCTAATGCTTAATTCATCAATAGAAAAACAAAATTTAAAAAGGCTTTCTTATAAATATATCAATTCAATCATTGTAGTTATAATTCAAAAATTATTACGCCAAATATTTTAAATAAAATAGAATATTACACGAGAAAGTTTATAAGTCGAAAAATTTGTCTAGCCAGAAATATGTTTATTTTTTTAATATCCGAAAGCAAACGTTATAATGCCTCATTATCATATTGTTGCACTATTATTTCTAGACCTAAATAAATCAACTTATTTTCAACAATAAAAATAACCTTATTCAATGAATAAAAATATTCATAGCTTTTTCTCTATTTTTGAGATGCGAAATAAATTGAGGCTCGGTTTCCATCTGAATGCTTTATCTATAATTCTAAGCAATTCTATGGTTTAAATTAATAAAAAATTATGATTTTATCGTGATATATTTTGAATTCATTTTAATATTTTTTTTATTAGCTTCTGGTAAAGCTTATTTAATTAATAATCATCAGACAATCATAGTTTTTTTTCTCTTTTTTAAATAAACACATAAGTTCCAAAATTTTGTGATTATAAATAGTATTCTAATTTATTTGGTCTTCGAGAAACGTAATTTGTGGCTTTAAATTTGGATTTTTTTTGTTAATATGCGAGTACTACATTTCAGTTGATTACGATATTTGAATTTCGCGGATTGGATTCCTAATCTAAAAGTAAGCATACCATACTTTGGATTCGTATTAATTTTATTCAAATTTTTTACCAAATATTCTATACTTAATATAAAAATCATTGTATTTATCTTTTACAGATCCTTTTTTGTATAGTCATAAATAGTCGAACTTCTTTCGTAAAAAGATTCTATATGGAATAAACATCCTAGTTCAATTACCACTGTAAATAAGATTATGTTATATTTTCTCTAGTTAAAAACATTAAAAAAAATTTGAAACGGTTTACATGCTCTGATTTCTTACAATTCTTTTAAAATATTAGCAAGGTAAACATCGTGCAACGATTTAATTATAAGTACAAAAAAATCAAAAATTATAAATCAGCCTAAATTCTAAAGCCTTCTTATACACGTAAAACCTCAAATAATTATATTAAAAAAAATCATCAGGGTGGATAAAAAAATATTGATAAAAAGGTGTATATATGCGCTTAAAAACGCAAGAAGCGTTTTTATTTAAATGATATGGTTTTTATGCGCACAAATATTCATAAAATCTCGTCAAACATTTTCTACGGAAAAAATGTTAACTTTACGGCAATTTAATCAAAATAAGCAAAATTTGCTTAGTATGAATACATTTCACAATGGTGAAATCATTTGGAACTAAAATTATTTAACACTTTTTATCTACAACGCTACGAATTTCAAGGATAAATCTGCCATGTTTATTAGTGACGCTAATGCCATTCTATCATTTTAAGAGACAGCTTTCTTATTTAAGGGTTTATTTTCTGTTTTTCTAAGATTTTTCTGTGTGAATAAATAATTATTTTATATTGTGATATTTTTTGAAATGATATACTACATCTGTATTGTCGGCCTAAAACCGCATTGAATACGAATAATTCTATATATATTTTACATTGTAAATCTCTTAGAAACATATATGGAAATAAGTATTCTATATGTGCCCATATACACATTGAATTTGTTGTATTTGTATTTTTTAGGTTTTATATAATATAATAAATAGTTCAGTGTATTACATAACTTGTACTCTTTTTGCGTCGCATTTATATTTGAATAGGAACGTATTACATGTATTTTGATTAGAATATCGCGAACAATTTGTCATGTGCAATAATACAACTGCAAAAATATTATATACATTATATATCATCGAATTATATACATTTCAGACTTCACCATAAAATAATTTTTTTTTTTGTTTTGTGTATGAAAAAAATTAAGTTATAATTTATTTTAAGCATTCATATATTAAAATATTTAAGTTGTGCATAAAATAATTTATGCTAAATTACAGATTAAAAGTAAAAATACAGTTTGTTCAAATAAAAACGACAATAATAAGTTTTTTTAGATTCTCATTCCATTTCCGATCTATTAAAATTCTAACCGGCATGGTTTATTGAAGCTCAATCTGTATATTTTTCAATATATATCTAATATGATGTCAAAATACTAGTTCTAAATTTTTTAATTAGATGAATATTTTAGTAAACTTTAATGTATTTATTTGCAAATTTTTCGGGGTTTTTGATATGTATTCTTTGCACCTTAGGAATTAATTTAATTTACATATTACATCAAATCATTTATTTTCAGAAATATTTTACTTTCAAGTTATGATATCTTAATTTTGGTCTGTTTTTAATCGGCTATTTTTTTAAAACTATTTTGAAGATAACTGAATAATGCAATCTGTTACATTCAGTTCGATTATGACTATGTTTTTAAATCAGTTATAAAAAATTCTAGTGTCATTTAAACATATAAAAAACTTTAAATGTAGTAAAAACACAAGAAGCAAGATAAATTCACATAAAGATAATTTTATCGTTAACGCATATGAATCATAAACTGATAGAAGAAAGAAGAATCTCTTGCTTAGGTTTGATATATGAATTTCATGTGTATTTATAATACTGTCTTTTTTAATCTAACGTATTAGAAAAAATTATATTCAATAACACTATTCGGTAAAGGTTATATATCTTTTTTGTTGCTTCAATAATTTTTATTTAATTCCCAAAAAATAGAATAAAAAACATTTTAAATATTTTATAAGATAAATAATAAAATTTTTGTAATGGATTTCTACATGTATTTATTAAATTCTGTTAAAAAATATTAATCGGTTCATAAAATATGGGTTTTACAATCATGAAAAATACTTATCTCATTTAGACCAGCGTCTAAACAGACAATATATGTATATAAACTGTTGTAAACAGTTTAAAAATTAGATTTAAAATATAAAAAACGACACTTGAAACACAAATCACCAATTAACTATATAAATGTATAGCTTTTGATGTAAATGGATTACTTTAGATGCAAACAAAAATAGTGTAATAGTTATTCTATCTTGAAAATCACAATACTAAAACAATTATAGGAACAAACGTTGTATAGTAAAAAAATAGCAAATGCTGGGTTTTTTGTATTTTTTGATTTAAAAAATTCTAGAACCTGTGACGACAGTGCCTAGCAGCAAAAACAGCAGTGTTTAAGATACAAAGGTTTTGCCCTTAGAAGGTTTTGTTTTGCAAAAATTATATCTCTAATCTATAATATGTGATGGATTTCTTGCTATTTATATGGCTATAATGCACACAAAGTATATAAAATGTTACTATTGTGTTAAACTTATGCATAGAAAATAAAATTTACGCTTCAAAGATATATTAAAATGTATAAATAATTTAATAAAGCATTTCCTAGAATTTCAACTTGTTATATTTTTTTTAATATATATAATACTTATATATATCAATCGATATATTTAAAATGCAAAAACTTATTTTTGTGATTGATATATTGCGTAAAAATCTAATATTAAAGGTGAAAAATACAAATTTTGAATCTGACAAGAATATTTTTACAGCGAAAAAATAATTTTATTGTATTTTTAATGTGTGCTTATATGCCTGTGCCATCCCAATTGTGATTTAAATATAAGTAATGTGATAAAATTACAATCCCATATCTTACTCTGATTTTTATTAAATATACATACAATTACTTTCATTTTGTTTTTGTTTTTGCAAAAAAGGGATAATTTCACAACAGGCCCAAAATTGAATTTCTTAAATTTATAAATTGAACAGTTGCGACAATAATTTGAATTTTATAATATAATAAGCTGGTTTTTACCTTTATTCTAAAATGTTTGTACATCGTACATATAGAAATTTTCTGCGAAATAAATTTTTGAAGTATTCTCCTATGTTTATAATATTTTAAATTGATCTTATGTATACTCCAAAATTTCATTTCTCTACCGTACGAACCTTAATATGATTTAAAGTACAAATAGAATTAGTGGATTGTAAAAATATTGGTGGCCTTGTATACTTTTGGAAATCTTACCCTGAAATCCAGATTCGTATGATTATAGTATTATGAGACAGCAGTATAGATAGTTCAAAAAATATATTATGAGATAGAAACTAAAATATAAATTTTCAATTTTTTATTCGCGAGTATAAATAACGATATCATTAGAAACATATTTAAAAAGCCTACATTCGCTATATTTTACACATAAAACTTTATTATCAACTACTAATTAATATAAAGGATTGGCTGTTTAGTAGATGAAAATTTATGCATTCAATAAGTAAAAATCTGGCTTAATTTTCTAGCATTTGTAAGATTGAAGTACAAAAAAAATACTTTCATTTGCTAAGATTATATCTGTATTACAAAAAAATATAAATAATTATGATTATAAATTTCATAATAAAGATCTAAAGTTGCCTTTACTTAATTATTTATTTTAAATTTAAATTTATGTATAGCAACTCTAAAAAATTCACATTTTTATCTTTTACTTGCGTAATATATAATAGATTTATTATCTTAATCATGAAGTTTTCTTACTTTGGAGCACTTTATACCTGAACAATAAAGTATTATACCATTAAAAAACCAAAATTATCACTAGTTTTCTTTTATAAAATATTTGTGAATGGCTATATTAGATAAAATTTTGGTGCACTAAATTTAGCTAAAGAATATTAAATTTTAGAAAAATCTTCTTTTAACCATCACTTAGAACAAATATAAATTATATATTTGTGAAAATGGTATTTATATAGATTCAATTTTGTTTATTTTTTTAGGTGTGATACCTTTAGCTAGATAAGTCGTTATAATTAAGGTAAAAAAAATTTCCATGTTAAAATACATTAATTTTATTATTTGATTTTTTTAAGAATCTAAAAAACCATGTATTTTAAGATAGCTTCCAGTATTTTTTTTAGAAATCTGTATTTCTTTAGCAAACGAAAAATTGAAGTAATCAATATTTCTAAAAAAATTTTAAAGAAATTAGGTTCAATCATATTGGCTTTTTTGAGGAACTAAATTAAAAACTGAGTATTTTTTAGCATAAAAAAATACATAAATACTTAATTAGTGTTGTGATGACATTACTTATTGAGTTTTTGTAATTAGACAGCATAATTTATTAATTGAAGCAAAAAATATGATGATATGTGATATTTGCGATAATATTAAAAAAAAGTGACTCTTTTTTATTTCATTAGACATATGATATTTTAAGTTGGATCTAATATATGTGATTACTTTCTATCTTGAGTATATTTATATTGCGTTTATAACTAAAAGAACAGGCTGGCTATAGGTTTAAAATAAAAATCCTCTAATTGTTACTGTGATTATATATAATGGCCTTGCAATTTAGTAAAATATTCGTATCAAAAAAATATACCTTTTATATTTCTATTATGAGAATGGCCCAACATTAAGATAAATATAAATTACGTTTTTGCGATCAAAAACTTGACGTAGATGATTTATACATTTACTTTTTTATATACCGAACAAGAGATTTTAGTTTGGTTTTACAGTGCATATTTCTTTGTGATAAGCCCAATAATTATATTATGCTAATTTCTTACAATAGTAGTCAATGTTTTTTATATTTAAAAATAATATGATTAATTTTTAATTTTTTTATTAAAATTCATGATATTCCAAACCTGTTTATTTAAATTTCTTATGTATCATACTAATCAATGATGCCAATTATATTAATTTGTTATAGCACTTGTTTCGAGATAAAATTTATCACATAAATATATGCATATTCTAAATAATTACTTTTCTTTGTTTACAAAAATAAATAGATTACATTCGATAAAAAGTGTTTCTATATATATTCTAGTTCAAATTTGGTTTGGGCGATACTAAAAAAGCTTTTAGTGTCTAAAATTCGAAGAAAAGTAATAAAAAATTTATGCAATTTGCCGTATTATTTTTATATATATAAAACTTTATGCTTAGAAAGTCAAAAATATTATATGTTAAATTCTAAATAAAGCTATTTTCTACAATTAAATCTTGAAATAACTAAAATTACAGAAAACTATAATTAATAATAACTTAATATTTTTATTAATAAATCTGATCTAATTTTTGTATTGTGGACATGTTCTTCTTTAGCTGTTGATGATTTTTATTTAGAAAAGCAAATTTTAAATATAATTAGGCAACACTATTATAAAAAAACGCATATAATGTGTTAAATTTTGTGTTTTTCTACGTTTTTTGTAATTTAATAGCTGAAAAACTTTATATTGCTAGAATTTTAGCACAATTTAATTGTAATTAGAAAGAGAATATGCATATAATCAAATGCATAAAAAAATAATGATTTAAATTCTCTAAATATATGAAAAAATCTTGCGAATTTTTTTTTGTAAATTCATAAGCATCTTAGAATGCTAGAATTCGAAAAATGCTTTATCACGTGTCATATAAAACAAGTATTCAAAATAGATATAATTTTGCAGTATTCTAAAAACGTATAAAGCACAATGCATTACTGATTATAATTTATAAAAGCGTAATAAAAAAAACATAATACTTTCAATACTATCTAAAGCTCAATTTGTATTAATCACAAGACACATTAAACATAATATAGAAGGGGGGAAACTAAAAGGAAATAGTATAATTTTAATAAACTAGTGTAAAATAAAAATAAATGACTCAAACTACATTCTTCTTTGTACGATCTTTCTTATTATGATATATAAAGGGTTTTTCAACTCGAATATTTGATCTATGGATCAAAAAAATTTCAAATTTCAAATTTAGATTTTAAATAATACACCTCAAAAACATCATACCACACATGAAGCATAAAGTTTTTTAGTAAAAAATTTAGAAGCATAGTATCTTTTTTATTTCTAAATTTTATCTCTATGTATGAAAGTATATTAGATAAAGCGTTGGAATGTTTTTTTTCTTTATATTTATATACACAGTTATAGAAAAATTTAAGCTAAATATATGATGGCAGTAAAAAATTAATCCTACAAATATAGTATTTTATGATTTTTAAACGTTCTTATAGTTTAATTACATTATTATTTTGATTATTTGAATTTCTAAAACATTTTGACGATTTCAAATGACTTACATTATTTCTCCCCTTTAAAGCACAAATTTTAAGAGATAATTATAATACCGATAATAAGTAAAATAAAGGTTTTATATTTGAATCAATATTCAAAATAGATTAATTAAATCATTTGTCTTGCATCAAGAAAATCGAATTTTTCGATATGAAAATATTTCTTTGCGCGTGTCGCTTTAAGTTATAGAATTATTTTCCATTAATAATTATTATAAAAAAAAATATGTGATATCTAGTGGTATTATTTTGGTATATATAATAAATAAAAATAATTTAAAAGGATAGCAATCAAATTCAATAAAAAATATATTTGATTCTTTAGCTGCATTTCGATATATATACCTTATTTTCCACTTTTTCAACTAAAAAATTTTTTACTCATATAAAGATATACAATCGAATTGTTGCTATTAATTAAAATAATTTGTTTTAAAATAAGATGAAGTTAATAGGTATCTAAAAAATCATTGAAACTTTTTCTGATATTCTTAAATCTTTTAATATCACTATATCAGAATATGCGCATCCACTATTTTCTAAGTAGTAAATAGTTTCGGTTTATGTTTATATGATATATTATTTGTATAAAAATATACAATGATAAGCAAGTCCCAAATCTCCAGGATTGATAGAAATCGTAAAAAGCACGGATTAGATAATGTGAATGGTGATTTAAGGATAAACGAATATTGTGCAATTTTTTTTTACTATGCTTAATGGTTTTTTTATGGCTAATTCGTGTGCAAGAATGCATTTATTTTGCTACAAATAAATCGTATTTTAGAGTTTTTTTGTATTTTAATATAAAAAATACACTAACAAATATTTAATGTAAGTTGTTGACTTTATTTTTATCATAACAGTATATAGATATATTTTTTTTTTTCGAAATTTCTCGCACTTTTCTTTTTGGTGTACTGTTCTACAAATAATATAAAAGTATTAACACTATGATGATCTGAAGATGATTCCTAAAGTCGTGACATATGCTTCTAATGATGCTATTAAAATAACCCATATGTATACCCATCACCTAATGGATGTAAAATATGTGTCAGATTTGAGCAATACTAATTTACTGATGAAAATTGAATTTGAACTAACCTGGAAGTTTCTACACTTTAACCGAAGATGATGGCATACTTAGTCCACAAGATGTTCAAAGGCTAGTTTTACAGAAAATTAAGATAAATACAGAAAAGTATAAAAAAATGAAATATTCATTATAGTATTATGCCAACCCAAATTGGCTGTTTAAAGTGTTTTTAATTATACTTGGTTTGCTGACTTGATTGAAAATTTAAATTCCACTGAAATATTTAGTTTAGCCAGAATTCAATTTTATAAGTAAATAAAATATTTTTTTTTGTGCAAAGAATATTTAAAACTTGATGATAGCTCTATAAATAGAGATTTTATAAATTCTATAATAAATATATAAAAGACTGAATCATAAATATTATTCTCAAAGATCACAATAGATGTATAAAATGTTTTCGTTCTAATGTAATTATATTACTGTAAAAAAAAACCTATGAAAAATTATGTTTTTATATAATTTTTTGTTTATATGATAGATTTACAAGTTTCGATTATCTAATTCATTCTTTAAACAAACTTTTTTATTTGTAAATTAAACTTTTATTCAGCTCAGTTATCAAAAATTAAATTAATAATAGGCGTGACGAACCGAAGTATTAGATAAAGAAGGCTAGGCTATTTGTAAGTTTTCAAGTTTTAAGCCCTCTAGGGAGCCTTAAGGCAAAAACGAGTTGCAATTTTAGTCAATATATTTTTTTTATATCTTTGCATGATAAGAAATTTTCTTTGGATATTTGTATACTTGAATTTTTATGTTATAAAAAAATAAATTATCTTTCTTATGGCCAGATGATTTTTATAATATAATTTATATCCATTTAAAAACAGTGAAATAATGTTAATTATGGCATAAATATTAGCATTCGGATATTTATCATTATTTGATGTAGTTTAATTTATAACGATAAAAAATTCCCACTTTCTGCTAAATCCAAAAAAAATCATAGGGAATGTAGTGCTAGTGTTTTTTCATGGGTTAATTTTATTTAGAGCTATTTTACTCTTTGTTCAGCAAAACATTTAATTTATTTATAATTACTGAAATAGTTAATAATTTCCAGAGGCTTTTCATCGTTGCAACCACCCTAATTCATCTTCTAATAAGACTTATATATTCAAGTTTTTTCTTCAATTTTATTCTTATTATGTACCTTTCATTGCTTCCTAGATTCTATATATATGGCTTATGGCATATCACGACCAAATATATATTATTTAGTGGTCTTTCATCTATTACATGGCTTCGGCTTCGTATATAATTATTTCAACAGATTTTTATTGATTATGGTAATTGCAGTGAATTTTTTATGATTCATTTTAAGGTGATTTTATTTTCTATTTGCTTCTATCCATCCAAGATAAATATCTATATAATATATTTGTAAAAATATAAGATATTGTATTTCTAATTTTAAGATAGGCTATAAAAACGATTTTTTATTTTTCTACTCTATACTATAATTTTCAAATCTGAGTGAAGAATTTCGTAGACAGACTAGAAAAAATTTAATATACGTTATAAATTTATAATTGAAAGCTAAGCACAAGTACTAATGTATATTATTGAGCGGAACCTGTAAAAACAAAATATATTATATATAGTAAAATAAATTACTACACTTAAATAATAATTTTTATTAAATCAAATTACATGTAGAGATTTAGTGGGTTTTTAATATCTTTAACCCTTGATAAATATGATAAAGCATATAATCATTAATATATTTTTAAAATTTATGATTAGAATTCATCTTGTCTATTAATTAAAATAATCCTTAAGAGTAGTTTATCCACCATGTCGCGGCAAGATGTCTATTTCTAATATTTTATCTTTTCTGTATTATAAATATGCAGAAATCACATGCCAATAGTTTCTTGGAATGCAAATACTGTCATTCTCTTTAATTAGATAGTAAGCACTTTCTGTCATAAAATGTTAATCTTCATCTAAAACTTCTAATGGCAGTAATATTTTTGTTATGTGATTTCAAATCATTCGTATTCTAATAATTATAGTAGTTGCGAACCAATTTTATTTTTAGTAGAGCATTGTTTCGAATTTATCGAACCTTAAGCAGCATTTATTTAAACACAAAATTTTTTTGATCTTGCATTACTTTAATGTGCAAACCGCGATTAATTATGTGATCCAAGTCATGTAATTTCATAAATTTAAATACTTGACCATTATTGATTCGAAGAATTATCTATACAAAATAAATAAAAGGGCTATTTATTAAATAATTGTTACCCCCATATTTTAATTATATTATATGAT
The DNA here is from genome assembly GCF_057557595.1 of Rhyacophila brunnea. Lineage (NCBI taxonomy): Eukaryota > Metazoa > Arthropoda > Insecta > Trichoptera > Rhyacophilidae > Rhyacophila > Rhyacophila brunnea. The sequence continues at coordinate 597,189 of NW_028233362.1, read as the reverse complement.
TTCAACTATATTTCCTATGGTAATATTGAGTATATTAATTTTATTTACATCGTATAGGTGGTATAATAGTTTCTTTTTGGTTTTTTACTATTGTTTTTCTGGAACCTATTATAGAATTTACATGATTATGTTTGAATACATAAGTGTATTTTTCAATTATATTAATATTTTTATGATGTTTTCTAGGATTATATTTAATGATTTGGTGATTCGTGGTGTATTAAATGTACAGGAGAATGTTTATTTGAATGATTTTTAGAACTAATTTCTATAGAATATTATATAATTTTGCATAGGTTTCTTGTGATGAAATTAAACACTGCGGTGTTCTAAATATAAATAATATGCCAACTCTTAATAATAATACTTTTGATAATAACCGAAATTAAAAATTGTTATCCGTGCTTAATATACATGCATGTGTTTCATTTAAATGTAAATAGCACAACCTGTAATATCTAATCGTTTAATCTCTAAAATATTATGTTAATTTCTCGTGATATTCAAATCTAGACTTTCTATTTTTTTGTGCCCTTATCCAAATGTCAAATAATTTCGATAAACAACGCCGAGTATTTAGAAAACACAGTTACAGAGGAATCGATCTTGAAGAACTCCAGAAACTCACAATAATTAAGTTTGCAGATCTTCTTCCATCAAAAAGACGGCGACATATCCAGCGTGGTCTTTCACCAAGAGAAGTTACACTAATCAAGAAATGCTTATTAAGTAAACAAGCATGCGTAAATCCAGAAGATAAACCAAGAATTGTCAAGACACATGCACGTTCCATGATCATTTTACCTTGTATGGTTGGCAATCTTATTGGTGTTTATAATGGAAAAGTATTTGTTCCTCTTGAGATTAAGCCAGAGATGATTAGTTATAGGTTTAGTGACTTTGTGGCTACTAAAAATACTGGTGGACATGGAAAGCCAGGTGTTGGGGCTACTAGCAGTTCTAAGTTTACTCCGTTAAAATAAACTATATTTAATATAATATTACCATATAAAATTGAGCTCCTAATAATTCTAAGTATACATATAATATAAATTAATAAACAATTTTTCATGTCAAACATTTGATGTATTAATATCAGCAAATATTTTTTATTTAATTTTAAATGGCGTAAATATTCCTAATATAAGGCTAAATATATTAAAATTCGAAATTGAATCAGATAAAGTAAAAATTTATAATTGTATCGAGATATAATTAAACTATATTTTAACTTTTAATATTTTAAGAGTGTAAAATAACTTTATATAATAATCTGTATGATCAGCTAAATTTTAAAATATATAATTTTTCAAAAGTGTAATAAGTTTTTATTTGTACATAAGAAAATTAAACTAAATTTTAGTGTTATAAATAATAATTTAAACATTTAAAATGTTTTTTTGCATTGCTCGAAGTAATGCACTGCATTTTTTGTATTGATATATGAAACTATATTTAATATATAATTTAAATAACGACATAAATAAAGGACCATAAAATCTTCACTTGTTTTTCATCTATCTTATTTAGATATCCATTTATCATATTTTTAGGTTCATAGACATATTAATGTTTGAAAATATTAGCAATATATTTAAATTGCATTATTAAAAGTTATTGCTATTAGAATAAATCCATGACATCATTATCATACGATATAAAAATTTTCATGATTTCAATCATAAAAGAATTAATTCCAATATATTCATAATGGCAGTATAAAATTATAATCAAAATAATGTAGAGCTTTGATTTTTACAATTTTCAAATTTTACCTTCGAAATAACTCCAATAAAAATTACAACTTTTATTATAGAAAATGAATTTTGGTTTTAAGCATTAATTCTGCTCAAAAACATAATCGAAGTAATATTTAGAAATTCTGTACTTATTTTTAAAATTCGTATATCAATTCTGTTTTTGAAAAACGATGGCTATGATATATGATTATTATTAGGAATATTTTATATGCTGACAATATCTATATTCATTAAAAGAAAATTAACGTATAAATAAATAATTAAAGTATAACATTTTAAACCATCTGCATTTTATTATAAAAGTGAAAAAATGATATATAATTTACTGTGCGTGTTTTTTTACATGATCTAAATTGAAACTTAGCACATTATCGTACATTATTTTTAGAATTATACGCTAAAAATGTTTCTTCCTATTTCGATTTAATTATTTTGGAATCTTTTCCAAGCTAAATACCCCATGAATTCCCTTTATTATTGAACTACTACGCTCATTGCAAAACTTTGATTTCGATTTGTATTTTTCCAGATCTTACATCATATTTTTTTGTATATTTATTACATTAAAAAGCAAAATGAAATTCTTTTTTTCGATATGAAATTTTATTAATATTTATGATAACAATAGATTATTAAAGATAAGTTTTAACAATATTTAATGATTAAAACACCAAATAAAATGGTAATATGGGGTTTTCTGTCTTAATAATATAAAAGTAAAAAGGTTTTTGTAAATTTCCATTTATATGAATCCATGGTATTTAAATGTATAAAAGGTATTTTAAAATTTAATTGGTTTTTAGATATGCACCCCTTAGCTACAAAATGACCTTATCATGTTTTCTTGGATTTACATACGACTCTACATATCATTTTAAAAGAAAAGTAATGCCGTTTTATGTATTATAATTAAAAAAAAATTTAATACACCATCAATATATTTTATCCATGTGTTCATATTATTTCTAAGAAGGTTTTCTATTGACCCCTAAATAAAATATTTTTAGAATCGTTAAAAAAATAAGCTAGAATGCAAAATCGATAATATTTCAAAACTGCGAATAATCAAAAAAAAGGGCCACTAAAAAATACATATTTATGCCATAAATAAATTTTCATTTTTTAAAAAGCAAATAAAAAAGAAAATTTCTATAATTTCTAAATATAAAAAATAATCCTTTAATCATGTCAAATCTTCTTTTTTTATCCGTACATTTCATTGCATATTCATTAAAATGGGAATTAAAGTTATACCATGTTTTAAGAATTAATGAAATTTTTCGAAACAAATCATAAAGTAATAAATGTTTAATTAAAGTGATACAGCGATTTGTTTACACTAAAAACCAGATATATTAACAGTATAAAAAATATTATCATTGCAAATAGTGCTTATGATAATCTATAAATACCTCATATAATTTTTTCCCAAACACCATACGTAACAGACTATTGTTATATAATTTTTTTTTATTCTTTACTAACGTGTGTGGAATATACAAACTATTTGCATTATGTAAGATGCTTATTATTTGGGTAAGTATCACAGTGCCTTATAATCTGAATAGAAGATTTAAAAAGCTAATATTGTTTACTTTATAGTAAATAAAGACATATTTCAAGGAAAATAAATCCGAATATGATGTTAATTAGCGATGCGTTTCTAAAGTATAAGTGTCCTATATAAAAATGGAGATTTTTATTACGCGCTGTATATATATCTGTATGGTTTTCAACATAAAAATAATTTTATTTTTTACGCGATGCTAATTTTTTGCATAGTATTTTAAAATAAATATAATTACATTTTACGCATATTTTTTTGCATCATTATCCAAGCTGAATAACTGATAATTTGTATTTTAATGTATAATATTCTATTTATATTTTCTTTATGTACTATATGCTTTATTGTTTGTATATTAGGCTCTTTATAATCAGAAAACTACATATATAGTTGAAAATTAATAATCTGTTATTTTTATTCTAAGAAAGATTACTTGTAAAAAAAGCATTTTAATATTAAACATCACAAACTATAATTGGTAGACTTATAAGTATAGGGTAATACTGTATTTTTTTGCGAAATTTGTCAATTATTAGAATGTTTTGTGTTTAATCAAAAAGGGATATCATAATCAAGTTGGCTTTGTAAATTATTTTTTGGTTTTGTAGCTTTTTTGGCGCTAAAAATTTTCTTAAAATTGTAACTTGTTTCATTTGTGGCTATTTAAATATATTTTAAATTCGATTAGACACTGTTCAGTAATTTTTTATATTTTATCAGCACTTTTGATGTAGAGTTGTGCAAAATATGTTAGTTCGCAAGAAAAGGCATCATAAAGTTTTAGTTTATAAACCCTTTGCTGAAACAATTAACTTTTCTGTATTTGGAAGCTTAAAATCATTTTTACCAAGTCTGTAGATCTATAAGAGTTCTATATCTAAAAAATTATACGAAAAGATGCGAATATCCAGAAAAAAACCTTAGCTTTTTGCTTAATATTTTTTAGAATGCATTTTAAATATTTATCATAAAACAGACACTAAAATATCAGTAAAAAAACATGTAGCAACTATACGACAACAAAATATAGCTTTAAAATATAAAAGGCGTTTTATTTTTAGTTTTTAAATTTTTTTTATTTAGCCTCTTAATGATATAAATAAGCCGTATGTATAGAAAAAAATATATGATTGATATTGAACTTAAAGATAATTTATATCATTTGATTCTTTCGATGAATTAAGCTTGGTCTATAAATATTTGCAAATAATTATTTGATTTTTTGAAAACTAAATCTAATTCTATATAGAACAGAAAGACCCCAAAAAAACATAAAAATATATAAACTTATGGTTATAATCATTCTGGCTTTATGAAATTATATGCTTAATTTTTCTTTACTTCGCGTTTTACTTTCTGTTAAAATTTATAACTTAACCACTATGAGTTGATGTAAAAGATTAACCCCAACAATGCGCAATATATTTATTTCATAATCATACAATAAGCCTGTATAATTGACAGAAATTTAGATCTCATATGAAATGTTGTAAAAACATTTTCGGGGTATCGATAGCAGGTCGACAACATATAAATTTTATCGTATAAAAATGCGTATCGTGTTTTTATCTGTATTTAGGAAAATTTTAAATATATTTAGAAATAATTAGAATTTTTCTGTCATTATAAAATTTAAAAAAACAAGCTTAATACGATGATATTTTTTAGATTTAGAAACTAACTTATATTAAATTATATGTGTATAATGTATTTCTATCCTCATGAAAACCAAAATACATATCCTGCGATTAAAATATGAAAACACTGAAATTTCGGTATCAAATCACCTTTTAAAAGTTATCGCCAGAAAAAAATCCCCATAAAATCAACATAAACACATTTTTTCAACGTAGAATTTCTTTAGTTATCTATTTCATATAAATTTTTGCTTTTAATATTACATATCACAAATTTATGAATCTTATGGTCTGTAAAATTACAAAAAATCAGTTTTTATTCGCATGAAATGAAGAAGCGATTGGTATCTTTTTTCACCATATGTTTTATGTATGTTTTTATATAGATTTACGTACTTAAAATATTTCCGAAGCATTATCAGTAGCCATTAATTTTTTTTTTATTTAAATGGTAAAAATATATACGATCTTTGGATTTTTATTATATGATGTTGATAGAAAAAATCAGAATGGATTAAAAATTCCAGTATTTTTCAGTCTCAATCTTCCATGAGGTTGGTGATAAGTGGAATAGTCCACCCTATCAAGATTTTAAATTTTAAAATTCTGTGCTACAGCATTATAATTTCTTGCATTTGCGATGTTTAACAAAAATTGGTTTTGTGGATAGAGTTATAATTTTGGAAACACAAAAATTGTTTTAGTTTAGTTGGATACATATTTGACCCCGATGCAATATTTCTTTAACAAAAAGGTTTTCAATGAAAGTTTACAGATAAGTTAAATCTAATTAATTCAAACACAACACATCTTTCTTTATTATTTCGTTAAAGTTATAATATAAACATTTTGTGATAACCGTAAGAATAATAAACTTATATTTTTGTATTGTATACTTTCTATATAAAATCCAAGGTGGTTTAAACGCAAATTACATACAGTTTTCGATAAAATTATGGATAAAACATAGGCGCTGATCACAACTTTTCATCTCTTTGTCAGTAAAGTTTATATTTTATGTATTTTTTAAAACATTTTTAAAGGTTCTAAGCAATTATAAGAGATCGTATTTAAACAAATAAAACATTTAAAAGTTTAAAAGCACTATTTATGAAAAATTCTTATGGTATTGATGATTTATGTTCTAATAGGAATATATTATATATCCAAATACTGTGAGCCATGTATTAAATTATATGAATTATTTTGTTTAAACACATTTAAATGGTATATTTCGTTTAATATTTTTGTGTACATGCATTTTTCTGGTAATTAAGCGTAAGTTTATTTTGTATACTAAAAAATCTTCAAATTAAATTTCTCCGATTCTCTCGTTTAATATTTTAAACTACATGTATTTTCCTAGTAATTAAGCGTAAATTTATTTGGTTTTGACTAGAAATTTTTAAATTAAATTTCTCTAATTCTTTCGTTCAAAATTTACATGATTTGATATTTAAAATTTTTCCCTTGTTAATGAAGCTCACAAATAAAGTATCCTCACAAGTCAAGAGATGTAGAAAAGCACATTTCGATACCTCTCAAAAGAACAGACACACGCGCATGTCATCAATGCTTTCAAAGGATCTTCGTCAAAAATACATGTTCAGATCTTTTCCTATTTGCTCGGGTGACTCTGTACGTGTCATAGCTGGAAAATACAAGGGACGCAATGGAAAGGTCACAAATGTTTCGCGTAGAAATTATGCTGTAAGTGTAGAAAGCTGTGAGAAGCTAATTAATAATCAAAGAGTTTCTGATTCCATTCATCCAAGTAATCTTTGCATTACGGCTTTTAATTTGGAACATCATTCTCGGATTCAAGCGATTAATAAGAAAAGTGATGCTCATAAAAAATGAAAGGATGGATTCATTAAAAGAAACAACGAAGCAGAAAGTGTTAAAGCTTAATAAATAATATTTAACAAGATTTAATTTATTTAGATACGAAAATATAATGTCATATTTATTTAAAATACACCTATTCCATTAATTTAGTGTAGTGGTATCAAATCTTTATAATTCGCATTTTAATATTGTATAAATACACAACAGAATTCCGAAAACAGCCAAAGCAAAAGATATAATATCAAAATATACCCAATAGTTGATTCAATGGCCCAAAAGTATAACTGGAATTTGTTAAACAAATTTAAATTATAATTAATTTATAGTTATTAAACAGGTTGACCATTTACTGTACCATAGATCACAGCACAATAAATTTGATTGTGAAGTGATAGTCGAGACATTTTCAGAAAGCATAAAACTATGAAAAACCCTAAACTTTGTAATTCCATAAAAAAAAATTTATATAGATTCTATGAACTTAGTTGTGAAAGCAAAGTCGAGGTATTGGTATAAATAGGAACATCAAGAAAAGTTATTAATAATTATAAAAATAATTTATAGATAGTTCATAATTTATTTGTATATAAAGAGAAGTCGAGGAATTCGCACGAAAAAAACAAGGAAATAAGCACATGATCTCGATATTTATTCATAGAATCTAATCAATTATATATTCTAAAAAATAGTAGTTTAGAATATAGTTTTAATCTTGTTTATTCTACATACATAATCACTAAAACCATGATAAAAAATTATAAAAGCAATATTGCGAATTTCCATGGTTGAAAATATTTAATAGAATAGAAACCAGCATAAAATAAAAAGTGCATCCACTTTATCATTTATTTTTTCATTCACCTACATCATAAAACTGTATCAAGATATCTTATCTTGGTATTTGCGCATATAAAACATAAGATATACTTATATCATGTGGGACAAAGATAAATGGTTTTAACTATTTTTATTGATTCTATATCATGGTTTTCGATTTTATTTATACCTCTCTAGACTATTTTATCTTTTAGAATAATATTTTTCTATTGTAATGTTTTAAGATACCAATAATATAAAAATCGTGCTAAAATCAATCTTACTTCTTTTTAATGATTATACTTTTGCCTTCAATATGTATATTTTTTGGGCAAAACTTTATGTTTCAATATAAAACAGATTTAATAGCAATTTTTCAATCACAATCTTTTTAGGTCTTCTATTTGTGTGTTTTTTCCTCAATTTTTATTGATCTAATTGTCTTTCTAAATTTTATGTCTGTTCCTATACTTTTCCAGTCGATTTTCTTAACTATATTCCTTAAAATAATTATTTTTTTAAACGTGAAGTTTTTCAATCACATTTTAATTTTGTATTTTAAATTTATTTAGTTTACAATAAGTTCACATTTTTATATTTACGCTAATATGGCCTTTTTTCATAGTTAAAGATAAATTTTTATCAAAATATATTTTTTTATTTTAATATTAGTTATTATGATAATAATTAAAAAAAATATCTATAGTTTTTTAATATTTCGTAAATAAATTATTAAAAATACCATACTTATTGATAGAACCACGAAAACTGCTATTACTGAGATTGCTCTTAGTATTCCCTCTTGTGAAGCATTCTTTGATTTGATGTTCGACTCAAGAGTCAATACTTCTTCATCTTCTTTCGAAAATTTATTTGGCCCACTTTGTGATACATTTTCCTGCAACAATGACAATTCCTTTTGTGCATTGTTCTGCGATCCATCCGGAATTTTTTTTTGCATAAAGTTCTGTTCTTTACCTAAAGTTTTAAAACTCGCATTTTTTTGAACTTCGTTCTGCTCATTTTCCTGGAACCTTTTGTGTGCATCGTTCTGTGCCACATCCTCCGAATATTTCTGTCCCTCATATGAAACCCGATTCTTTAATTCTCCGTCCTTTACTTGCTCATCATTTTTATTATTTATTGTAGTTATATTTTCTTTATCAACTTCTTTTCTCAATAAGTCACAGATATCAGAAATGGCATTTTTATCATATAAATGACCGGCACATTCGGCAGAACAAGAAACTATTGGTTTTCTTCGAATGGTATACTTAGAATAAAAACATTCTTTATTTGAATCCTTATTTTTTTTTAAATTTTTGCTACCTACATAAAAAACCTGTTCATTTAAATTATTTTCATAGCAAGGATGATCATATGCTTTAGAGTATAGAAAGAGGATTCTTTCTTTGCCTGAATTTGTATATTCAAAACCACGATATTTTATAGACAACATAATAAACTTCACAACCGTATCTGATTCTATATTTATATATTTTTTAATTCTTTGATAATTCACGCATGCTTGAAAATAAAAATTATCATCTTTATCAAAAAAAATTTTATATGGCAAAAATGTTTTTGTTTGATCGCTAAAGTACAAACAATAGTTCAGGTAAACAACAACCCCATCCCATACATTTTCTTTAATATTTGGCTCTGTTTTAAAAAAAAAATCGGGTCCAAAATATTTATTTTCATAGCTTTTCATATAAGTGGTATCTATTCTTTGTCCTAAAGTATTATCTTCTTTTAAGGCACATAAAAGTTCATCATAAGACGCATACTTTTCAGAATTTGCTAGCAATCTTTTTTCGATTTGGTCTGCGCATTGACGGTGGTAATCCGAATCAAGACATTTTAGACAATCAATCACAAGATAAATTCTTTTATTTATTAAATTAGAAAAGGTTTTTGTAATATTCACGCTATTTAACTTTCGTTCCTCACGATTCTTAGCAATTTTATATGAGTGAGTATTGTTTTTTCGCAAAAGATACAAGAAATTAATCACATTTATACTTTCGGACTTGTTGAAGCTTATTGGAAGTTTGTCATGAATAAATCCATAAGCTTCGTATAAAATTTTTTCACTATTCGATATATCTTCTTTAACTGCTTCGACCTTGAATGAGTCTTCTTGCTTTTCTGTCTGAATTTTTCGTTCACTCGTTTCTTCTGATGGTTTTTTGGGTTGTGATTTCAACATTATGGTGAATAATAAGAAAATATTTATGGCGATCGGTTTAATATTAATCATTTTTGACAGCAAATTCACTTATTTTTTCTTGTATTTTGTTTTTTATGGGTATATTGAATTTATAAAATACTTATCACCCCTTTATTCCTTTTGCGATTGAAATGATAATCGGTCGCCAAATTCTACACACAAATTAAAATAATCGGTAAGTAATATTAGCAGCGATGTTTATATCATTAAATCATTGCTCAAATTTCTATTAATCTTTATAAATCTTTTTTTTTTAGATTAAATCATTTAAAAGAATATCTTCACTAGCTTATTTGTTATCTTTACAACTTCATATCATTATTCATGATATATTGATCACCGTTGATAAAATTGTTATTGATAAATAACTAAAATATTAATTAAAAATGCCGATGTAAAAGAATAACTCTTGATCACGTGGATAAAATTTTTATTGACAAAAGACTATTCTATTGATTGAAAATTTAGATAAAAAAGATTTACTCTTGATATTAGAGCAAAAAATTGTCTCTTTCTGCTTTATGCTTCGATAAAAATATATCCATCACTTGCCTTTACATAAACCACCGACATAAATATCGTTATTGTTGTTTAGTATGTTATTTTGCGAGTAATAATATTTTTGTTGTAAAAAAAGCCAATAAAATATAGATTGTAGGCTTCATTTATATAATTACATGATTTTTTTTAATAAATCAATAATTTAAAATGGGTTAGTATAGTTTTGAATTTGCAAATTTTAGATCCCATATACCTCTTGATATAATAATTTCATGTGATGAACGATTTTTGTGTTAGAAATTATATTTACCACTGTGTTAATTCGAAAAAAAATTGATCTGTTTCATAACAATATTTACAAAAAAATTGCTTTAAATCTGATTCATACTAAGCCTTAAGATTTTCTAAATTAAACAAAAAATTACTCTATTACATCCTTTAAATTCCAAATTAAATCTTTAAATACCTGTTAGTGTAAATAGCAAATTCGTATTCCTCGTTTGTATAGATATTGATTGAAATATTTCAATATCTTTTTTTTGCTATCAAAATTTTCTATTTTAAATTTTAGATCTGTATAAATTTCTCATATGAAGTACGGCATTTCTAAAAAAACTGTATTTATACTTTTTAGGTGAAAAAACGTTCGGATATTCATAAAACAAAATATTTTTGATATATAGTATGCGTAAATTGATATGAGTATTACCGTCTCATACCATTTAGTTATAAGAAGCATATTTTGTGTATATTCGACACCACGAATATATATTTTCACTAAAAGATAAAATATTTAGATCAAAATCAGCTTATAATGGCATTTAAAAATTTACGAAAATCGTGAAAATTATGAAGAAAAAAATTGGGCATAAACTGTTCTTTTTTGTGCCCCAATAAATTTCTTTGAACTACATGTACATTTTAAAAATTAAAATTTTCCAAAGAACCCACAGATTATAAATTAATTTTTTCTAAACGTCACAAAAGAGAAATATCAAAGATGAAACGTTACAAACTTCTCAAAGTGGCAATTTTGCATTTTAGGATTTATATATTTATTTGGCATTTTTTCTTGTTTTAGTGAATACTCTGATATCATCCTTGGCCATTTAATATTAATATAAATGGTGCCATATTATAAACGACGTACAATTAAGATAATTGCGGTTTTATGTTAATACAAGGTGCGAAATATGATATCAAACACCACGGTGTAGTGTTAATTATAATGAAACGAAAATGTTTATTGGACTGAACCCAAAAAAGGTTTTATTATATTACAAAGATAATTAAAAAGTCACATTTAAGTTCTAGTAGGGTTATAAAAATGTTGGCTTGATCCTTTAAATATGTAAATACCATTAGAATGGTATGTTAAATGTATCCTAATCAACATGCTTATAGAGTATAAAATTTTAGCATAATATATTATTTAATGATATTTTTCTATCTTTTAAAGTTTTTATAGATCATGAGAAGCATAGAAAGAAGAAATAGTCAATTTAATGGGTTGTTATTAAAAGAGTGTTTTTATTTTTAATAGACTTTACGCTATAAAAATAAATAAAAATTTGATCCAAACACGAGCTTATACAAAAACTTTCTTTAATAATATTGATCTACAAAAGATTGCAATTTAAACTTTTAAGTATACCAAAAAGATATCCCCAGATGAAAAGCCTCTTTCGATCTGTTATTTGCGAGTTGCGATATGAAATAATTATAGGGATATTTTCAAACTCCATGCTGTATTTTTAAATACGTAACGTTTGATTCTTTTAGCAATAATTGAGTAATTCGTTTTTTCAATAGCAAACTCATAATATATTTTACGTATTCGACTCATATTTCTAAAAAAAAATCTCTAATAGAATTTAATATACAAAATATTATTGGAATTCACTTTTTCTAGTTTTTAATGAGAAAGTTGATCTTTGGTAATATTGATACACTAATGAGACTAGGATTTATGTCAATACGGTCCAAAAAAAATATTTGCACAAGATCACGATTGTTTATTTTTACTAGAGCATCTTCCTCAATTTTGAATATAAAATGCGCCTAATATTGTAAATTCGTGCTGAAAACGCTTGTTTATATTGCGCAAACCATAGAACTAGATAGATTGAGCTTCAGTAGAAAGTTTACCTAGTAAAATCCTATAGAGACTACTACTCCATGGGTCAAAAGATTAGCCCTTTAATAACATCTTTTAACATCAAATAATATTTTTTAACACATTCAATAACTACAGTATAAAAAAATCGACATAGTATGGTGGCATATTGTACATGTAATAACATCGATTTTAACAAAAGATACGTTTCTAGATTTTAGAAATATTTTTTTTATTATAGTGATTATATTAGTAGGGGGAAAGAATTGGTGATAAAGTCCAACCGAGCTTGCTATCAAATTATTATGATGTAAAAATAAATTTTATTGCTTGTATTAACATTCTAACAGTTAAGGTAAAAAATAACTTATTTTATAAAAATCAAATAAAAATATATGTTAAATATACCTCACATGCATTATCACAATCATAATAGAAGTATGTTTTGGAAAAATGCATCTTCAATATTTTAATTGATGCAACAGGTAAATTAATATTCTTAGTCGAAAAACGAAAAACGATTTGTCAATGAATGTCAATTTGTGTTTAAAGCAGCATTTTATAATATCAAATGTTATATTTAACATCTATTATAATGCAGTATTAAATAGGTGATTAGTTTGGTTTTAGTTTGTACGAAATCCCAATGTCAAAGTTTTAGACTCTATGGCACTTGATTCACGCGAATATATCTAAGATATATACTTTCGACATTATTTAATTGAATATTTTTTGCGTAATAATATTTTAAGCGACATAATTCTTGCAGCATAAAGTTTTAAATTCGTTTTTAAAAATGCTATAAATGCAAAAATACGCGAATATGTTTATAAATATTGCCATGAAAATAACAATAGAATCATAGGGGAAGAATGAATTGTTTTCTCTTTTTATGAGCCAAAAAAAAGATATAATACGTCGAATTTGAACGCGAAATTATTCACTTCAGGTTATTTTAACACTAAATACGCAAAAAATCACGTGATTTACAAAAAAACATCAAATATTGCAGAATGCACTCAAACTGTATAGATGGAAATTATGATTTACTTTATTGATCTGCATTTTATTCCATCGGTTTATATATAAGCAGCATCTATGGAGAAATCAAATAAACTTCATTTTACTTATTATTATTCTGATCAGGCTATGTTTTTGTATTTAAATTATTTATGCGCAATTTACCCATTGTCTAATCCAATTTTTGTTGTAGACAATATATGCGCATTTCAAATTCTAAACTAGAAGGTTAATGAGAAAACACAATATGTAACCATTTTTATACCAAAATACGCCAGCATAAAATTTAGAGTTTTTTAAATTCGAATCTGTTGCAAAGTATTACAGTAATTATTGCCTCTGAATGTTCAAAAAGCGGGCCTTATCCATAAAAAATTTTTACGTCATATAAAATCTATAATTTTTTTGAATAGATATGTTCAACTTTGAGCGTAATTATACTAATAGTTTGTTCTTTTTTTAATTTCATATCTCATTTACTGTGAAGAAAATTTTTGTTTGTCTACAAACCCATACTCATACAACAGTCCATCGTATATGAAGTAAAATTTTATATGTAAAAAGATTGAATAAATTGCATATTGAATCCTTTAAATTAAGATTGTTATATATAAGACAATATAAAAGTAAATATACGATTATATATAGCGATTTAAGTACTCCAAGTATCATATGATATATTTTAAAATAATTATACAGGAATTTACCCAAGAATATTGCCAAAAAGCCAGTGTTGTTAAATAAGGGGTAAATATAAAATAAATAAGTTAAATAAACAGAATATAGCATCAAAAATATTACATGAAATGATAAGTTTTAAATACGCAAAAAATAATCTATAAAGTATTCTAGGGCTTGGAAGTAAAATAATGATTTTTTTTTGCGTATCTTTGGTATATAAGTATAAAAAAATCGATCGTTTAGAATCTAATTAAATAAAATTAAGGCTGAAATGTTCAATAACATAGAAAAATACAATTTTTATGAAGAAGTTATGTGCTGAATCTTCAAAAATATTTTATAATGCTGTAAATCATATTAAAACTCATAATTTATGATTTAAAAAGATGATTTGGTTTTTTTAACCAAATAAAATATGTAAATTCTATTTTTACTTAAAGAAAAAAATCCAAAGGTTCATTCTCCTTTAACGTAAATGCATTATTAAAAACAAGAATATTGACTACAACGCAAAAATAGAATTTTTCCATAATATATACATACAAAACATCAAAGTACTTTATTTTCAGCAATATATTTACAGATCTAAGTAAATATTCATGTACGACTATCTCGTGATTTTTTATTCTTCAATAATGGGATGAGGCATCGTATATATAATGTGAAAATCCGAAAAATAGAGATTTATAAGACTTAAAACATGTGACGATTTGAGATTTTTTTGTCGGGGTAAATATATGTATATAATTATAGTTTTTGTTCTCGTGCACAACTGTTGAGTTTCTCGTGCGCACATAGTATATATACTTAAAGTTTCTTCTGATCAATTTTTTCTTCGATACTTTTTCTCTTGGTGATTTCTATTAATTCAAGATTCTTTCACAATCTCAAGGTTGATATTTATGCCTCGTCCTGGTTCGTGACCTACAATCCTGTCAGGTATATTTTATGGTATTGTGTTACCACACATCCCGTAGTTATAAAATATGTGAAAATATTTGTACATATAGGACAAATTTTTGCTAACAGACAATACTTAACCAGTTTTTCGTTCTAAACTATTTTAATATTGCCGATAGTGGTCACGCCTGTTTCTATCATAGTTTAATATTTATATTCTTTTCGTATATGAATATACAAAGTCTTTCCTGCAATACTATACTGTCTAACTTTATTATCATATTTATTTTGATTTAAGCTAATTTATTTTACATTTTTTCTTGTACAGGTGATCTCTTGATCCTCTTGGCATAATATATCACTTAATAGTAACATAAAAGTAATTTATCTTATTAGTTTGCCGGTATTCGTGTAGTATCATGATCAATTATTTTAGCATTTGCTTTCCAAGTGATCTACTGTTTTAAAAGAATTTTGACTCAGATAAATATTCATCCTCCCTTCTAGACGTTGTTTCACTTATAAATATAACAGGCCTAAATGCTGAATGAGTCTTAAGTAATAATTTTGAGCCTCTTTTTTTTATCATAATGTTTTAAGCATTATCTACATATGACATTGAGGAGTTTTCGATGAAATTTTAAGGATTTGTTTGCGCAAATACTCTCTTTGAACTTATATTAGAGATCTTAAATATCGAATTTTATAGAATGTATTTTTCTGTAGTAATTTTATTAAAGAGGCCTGGTGATTCGTGTTATTATATTCAAATTATATCATTGGACTTTTTTTGAAGCTGACCGTATATCGCAGTATTGTGATTAAAAAGCTTGAAGAGGATCTTTTCGGATTGAATTCTACATATTCAAGACCAAATTCCATTCATTTCTTTTAGAATTTGTTTCATTTTATTGATTGGTTTCTAATCTATTTTAATTATTTTTAATAGTGCCTGATGTCATTTTATAGCTTTCTAAAAGTCATTGGCTCTAGCTTTAGTAAACCCACGTAGCAGTTTATTAGTATTCCTACATTCACATTTATGACTATAAAATAATTATATTCATTCATTTATGTTAGCACAGGCTGCCTACCCATTTCAATATTTAGTTTTATAATTAATTTCTGATTTCTTTCCTCGATTAGATTCTTATAGTTATTTATATTTATATGTATACTTTCTAATTCGAAAAACTCAAAATATATGCAATTTATAGGGTAATGGCAATTTTATGCACATTTTAAAAAATCCTTATGCATTTGAAAAATATGCATCGCTTCATTGAATATAAATATATTTTATGATCGTCTTTTTCAAAATTAATAAATCTACAATTGAAAAGAAATTGTTTGTTGTAATTGCCTTCTTGTCTAATCATGATGGTATATAAGGGAATTTTATATTTATCAGTGGCTAAGTGCTTCCTATAATAGTGTGAACGGTAGTATATATAATATATATCCTTAGAAAGTTCCTTTTTTAGAGTCCAATTATATAAATCCATATCTTAAAATATTAGAGGTATATCCTTTTATCATAATTGGTAAAATGTATGCTATTATCTATTTTTATATGCAATTATTTTAAGCAGTTAAAAATGTACACAAGGTCTATTATATCAGTTGCTTTTACTGAGAATCGTGTTATCTGTAAATTTTAATTGTGTTTACCTTTGCTAGAAACTTTATCATTGCCTTTTCTTTACCCTAATGCACTGTTCTGACCTTTCTATGCTAGTTTTCTGATAATAGGTTTCAGAATTTGACTTCGTTCTGTAATTCCTATAAAATTAATTGATAGGCAACTTGCTCAATTTTGAAAATATGCCATAGGTATATATATTCAATCCATTTGTAACTTCTTACATGATTTGTGGTATTTAATGTCAGGATAGAACCGATTTTAAACCTTTTTATTTTATAGGCATAAAATTTGACTTCTTATCTAATATTGAGTGTAGCTATGTGTTATATACGTAGAGTATTGTATATTACATCGTATCCTGCAGCTTTCTGGTAGATGATCCAATATCAGAAAGTATTCTTCTAAGCATAAAAAGAACACTTAACTGTGCTTTTTGGAATATTTTGCACAGTTAGGCATTTAAGTTTACATCTTTTGCTTTAGAATAACATATTTGACAACAATTTTATAGCTTTTTCTTTACCAGCATTATTGTCTAGTTTCCCGTATTTTGTATATGCCGCTTAAAATATAATTCTGTAGACTTTGATATGAACCGTTACTTTTTAAATGTGTTTCTTTTGCTTATATTCTTATTATATTGGTGTATCTTTTTTACCCAGGGAACATCTTTCTTTCTGAATTTTTTTCTTTTGTAATTTCTATGTCTCCTCTTCCGAAAAATTTGTTATTTTCTTAGATTCAGAATGATCAATTTGATATTTATTAGCATGTGTTTTTGTCTAGACTTTATTTATTTTTTATCCTGTATTATAAGATATTTAAATCATTTTGGAGCAGTATTGGATGACAATACCTGGCAGCATTATAAACAAAGTGATATAATTCTACTATTATCTTTTAGATTTTTTTGGTTTGTAGCAGAAATACCCACATTAGCTGCCTTCTTCATACCATCACTATTCTTGCTTTTAATTTAGAATTCTATCATTGAATTTTCTTTATAAATTTCTAATATCTATAATTATCAAGCACGTCAGTACACCTATAAATGAAAAATTATAGGCATCAAGTTATTTCAATAGCTTTATCTTATATGGTCTTTATCCTTGGTGAATAGTTTTCAGCGTTTTGTTTCAATTTAGAAAAATATCACAGACTCAATTTATTCACGTCATTATTTGTACGATAATTTTTTGTTCTTTTAAGCAGAGTCAAGATTATATTACAGTTATAGATATCATTAAGGCTTCAAGGAACTTTTTTGCCAGTTTTGGGCATACTTTTAATGTTTATAGAATAAAGCTGCAATCCTTTACAATTTGTTGATCTTTCTAAGCTTACTTCATAATGCAGTTTCAAACAAATTGAAGATAACCGTTGTATTATTCCGCGTTATTGCATGTGATAAAGGCAAGCTGTAAGCACAATTATTCGCGTAGGTTCTGTTTATAAATGTTACTATTTGTATTTTTTTACATTTTTTTTCTTTATAACCTAAAATAAATCTAATATGTAATAAGTATCATATAATTAAAATAATTTTCTTTGGTTTTTTTTCCTAGATTCTGATTTACCTATTAATTAAGTTTAGTTTTTCCATATTATTATAATTTTTATAAATAATGTCCTTTATAATCAATTTTTTTCCGTTATAAAAATATAATGAATCAAATAAGATGAATTTATTATACTTTAATTCTGCCATACACCTAAAAATAAAGACATAACCAAAATACAATAAAACGAATTCGATCCTTATAGATCATCATGTTTGGTAAATAAACATTTTGATTATATCATTGCAAAAACTAAATAGTCAATGTGGATTTAATTAGGCATTAAGATTTCATTAAAATATTGAAATGCACTCGAAGCTATGCAGAAAAGTTTTTATTGCAAGAATACTATTGTATAATATATATAATCATATAACAGAAATGATTTTTTATTCAAATACATTCGAAATATTTAATAAATCAACAAAAGAAAATTTTTTCTTGATAAAACATGTGCTCGAAAGTGAAACCAGCTTTTAAATATAATGATGTAGTTTATATGTATATTTATAAAATATTAAGAGATTAATATAGAAATATATGTGAATCACCACATACTAAAACAATTATGGACTTTAGAAAAGTAAAAGGATAAGGTCTAATTTTTTGTCAAATAAGTATTGTTATACTGATCTATCTATTTTCAGTTTAGAAAATATCATGATATTGGGCTAGAAATGTAAGGAATTTATAAATTATTTGAATTATATTTTTTTTCCTGGCTTTTATATTACTTTTTGGTAAAATAAGAAAGTTGTTGCAATTTACTTACGATCATGGTTGATTTTCAAATCAAAAATCATTTTAATTTATCAAATCGTAACAATGCAGTATAAAACATCGTACATTAAATTATTTTTTCAGTCAGAATGCTCTAAACGTTTAAAGTATTGATATGTTTATTTTCTTAAGTAGAAATTGGGATAAAATAACAATTATATAGTAAGATATGATTTTTATCGCCAAAAAATAAATTTTTTTATGCATTTTTGTTTAATATCCAATTTTTAACCTCTAAACATACATGATATCATTGTTATTTTTATAATTGGGAGTGGGTGATTTAACCGAAATATAATACAATTTTATTTTCTTTAGAAAATTAAAAATCAAATTGGTAATATTCCTGTAATCAATCCTATATTTAATGATTTTCCCGCTATGTTCTAATATAACAAACGGTTTAATTGATATTTATGTGATTTGTATATTTTATAAAAATTGAGACTTTTTCGATAGTATAAATTAATTTTTTTGTATTTAGTTCCTTTTTTTATTAAAGGTTTGAATTTATGTAGTTATTATTTTTGGATATTTCAATTAGATGATTCGATCCTTTCATCCATCTTGATTATAATTATTTGTTAATAATACTTATTGGCAACATTGGGATTGAGAAAAACCCTTGAATTAATAGGTCTCGAAAGAAGGAGGGGTATTGAAGAAGACTGTGGAGAGGAGAAGATAGCCGAAAGTATAAATACACTGTGTGTACAGAGTATCAAGCAAGCTGTGCCTGAGAACAAAAACTAAAATTACGACTATAAATATAGCCCATAAATAAAAATTACTTCATACTTATTGGCATAAATTTTATAAATAATAGATCATCAACAAAAAGATCAGAAATTTATGCATAACCGAATATTTCCATTTTTTACGCAATTGCTTTAGAAATAATTAACCAGAATAAATTCACTTGAGCAATAAAGATACTTGGAAAATTTAAAAATAATCGCAGTGTGTTCTCAATGGATTCCCGTAAGCTAGATATTCCAGATAATTATAACTTACATATATTTAATATCAAAAATTGCATTGATAAGGCATACAGAAAGATAAACGTTTTGCTAGTTTAACACTAGAATCAGCTAAGTAATTAGATGTGGAGGTTTTACAAAAGAAAGAAAATAGATCTAAAATAGAAGATATTAATTTTTCTGTGTCTTAAATCCAAGAAAAAAATATCAATTCAAAGATTATTTTTTAAAAAAGTACGTGCTCAAGCTTTATAATTTAATTTTTAGCTGTAAAATAAATGATTCTACGATAATTTATTTATTCATTTTAAATTGATAAGATGTATTTTGATTAGCATCAGATATACAAAAATGATGAGACATCAAGTTTAACTTGCATATGTAAACTGAACTTCTGTTAATATTAGCGACTACAAATCATTTACCGTTTAAATACATTCTTAGTAACCGATCATTTACCTAAATAGAAGACATTTCGTTTCGAAAAAGAATATAAATAATTCGATAACAAAGACATTATACATGATAGTATTCAACCTGTTAATTCCATCAAAATACAGATAAATATTATACTAGCACGAATGTGTAAAATAAAATTACAAGCCAAATAATTTTGCAGAAGATTGAGTTTTAGCTTTAAAAAGGTATTCACCTTCAGCCTACACGACAAATATTTAGTATTGAATATCTTAAAGCGTTATATCCTATAAAAAATTTCACACTACTTTGTCATCAATATTTTTATATTTACAGGGTTACACCACAACGATGTGATATTTGGCGGTGTTTTGCTGTTTAAACCTTATTTAATAAATTACAATTCATTGCTTTCTAAAATTAAAGAAAATACGAAAGACTTTATAAACAGCTAAAAATAGAGCTCAATATCATCTATTTGATAGATAAATTGATCTTTTCGATTTTTATTTAATATTTATGTATTGATTTTTCTATGCTAAATTATATTAGAATCAGTTTCAAATAATAAACATATATCATATGATATAGAAAAAAGGATTTGAATTATTGTGCTTGGGGTTTTCAGATAATTTCCAGTTTCACCTTTTTCTAGATGATTTTTGGAATGAAATTTGTGTAATATAATCAACGGCTGCATTTTTATGTGCCAATATGAATCAAATAAAAAGAAGAAAGTTATTGCAATTTTATTTCGATATCTGGTCTTATTTTCAATAAAAAAATTGCGTATGTATACTTTATTACTAGAAGCTTAATCAATTTCTACAGTGACTACTTTTGTCATGAAAATCTGAAGATTTTTAGGAAAATATTTAATTTATATAATCAGTTTTACTGATCATAAGCAGCCTGTTTAATTTTTTTTTAAATAAAATTTCTGACCTTTTTCAAATAACTTAAAAGAAAAACATACAAATATGGTCTTTTTGGAAGAAATATATATTGATCAATTAGTCAAAACTATTTATATTGTGCAATATAGATGAACAAATAAGAATTAACAATTAAAGTAATTAAAAGGCAACAAAAATATTGAATAGGACATTTATATTTAGAAAAATTAAAATTTACAAACAAATAAGAAGTTTAAAAGAAATAAATATAATAAAAATCAAGAAAATATCATAGATAGATTTCTGAATGTAATATAATACATAAACCGATTTCAGTTGATTATTTTTGTTCAAAATAAAATAAGAAAAATATTTTTTCGCGATTATCGTATTTTAAAGAAGAATATTAAAAGCCGAAAAAAATAAATAAATCATTAAATTTTAATTATGGGCCGACGGAATATATGTAGTACGTATACAAAAAATACAAATTTAGATAATAATATGTCAATAGAGCCTTTAGAACTCATATATATTTAATCGCTTAAAAAATGATGTTTTGCTGTTACTTAGTGTATGTTGTAAACTGATTTTCATAAATAAAATTCATACTCTGTGTTATATTACACATAAGAAAATGAAGTATGTTAAAGAGCATTTTTTATGAAAGAGAAAAAATAAGAAGTGAAATATTATAGATAATTACCAATTTATGGATTATACATTCAAGAAGATAACCTTTGTATTAATTAGGAATATACAAACAAAATATAAAAAATTAATTTTTTCGTATAGTATATTTCTAGAAAAGTCTGGACTTATGTAAATAAATTATAACTACAAGTAATTTCATGAAATAAGAAATCGTCCTTATTGAATCACAATTTTATTTTGGGGGTTTAAATATTAAGACACTGATATTTAAATAGATTGATGTTTAAGTTAGAGAATATTAAATCGTTCAAGAAACATAAAATATATTTAGACCGTATTTTAAACGAGAGACACGTAAAGAATAGTTGTTCAGATGTGTGCATTACCTTAAAGAAGGCTTACAATAAAAATTTGCTCTCTAATAATGTTGCTGTTGCTGAAAATTTATATTCTAGTGAATGCATTTAAAATTTATTTTTTTTGGAAATTTGAAAAAAATACAAGATAATATTTCATCTTGAAAATAATACGCTGTATTTTTAGATTATATGTTAATAAGTTACAAATTCTATCAACTACTGTGACTTATTCTAATTCAAAAAAAAATTGAAAGAACAATTCTTTTGGGGATGAAATCGCCCAAAAATCACAAGTCCACAATTCGACATGTGATAAATTAATTTTATTTAATACAAGCAGCGAATAGTATCACAATGCATCGTAAGATTATTAAGACTATAAACGATTTATTATTTGCACTTAGTATAGAAAAACTAGAAATACATTAAAATTAAATTTTCAATAAAAGTCGTATAAAAACGCATCATAAATGGTCTTTAATGTATAATTTAATTTAAATTCGTGTATTTTAAAGTATAAATAAACATGTGTTATGTTTCATCAATAAAATTTATCCGAAAAATAATCATAACGTCCATATAAACGTCAAAATTTTTTTAAAACATAAACTACACAAATTTAAATCCCACCAAAAGCCATGGGCTCTAAAGTCAAATAAATCTATTATTTTATTTGATAGACATAATAGATTAAAACATAATTATTTGTTCGATAGAAACACTTTATATGGAAAACAAATAAATGCAAATTAAGATGCAAAAATCGGATCCTGTGGCGAAAATTTTCTGCAAAATTCTCGTGAAAAAAACGCGAAAGCACACAAATTATAAATTGGTTATCTACACACACAGAGCAATCAGAAACTTTATCATCTAGAGATAATACATATTTATTCATAAAATCGCGTCAAAATATTAAGATTCTCATAAATAATCCGAGGTTATAACGGCAAGAGTTTTTAAGCGCCCAATTATTTTTTTAATGTAAATTAGGCTATCCATGCTAGAATTGACATCATCAGATGCTCTAAAAAACAACAATAAGAACATAAAATTAAAGTAGAAACGCAAAGAGAAAAGTAATAAAGAAAAACTAAATCTATATACCTTTAGAAATTGCATAGACTTTTAAAAATGTGCAAAAGCTAATTAGAAAAAATAATCGAGGGAATGAAATAAATATAATTCTGACAATATATAACAACTTTACATAAAAAATCAAGAAATAACTCAGAGAAAACTTAACACTTGAGCTTGCTCTTTTTTTTAGAAATCTAACCAAAATCATGGAAGATATGGTAAAGATACAGCAAGCTGCCTATAGAGCCATGAATATAAGTTGGCAAGCCAGATCAAGATATTTAACACTTCACCACTGTCAAAAGAGGAGATCCATATAAGCAATACGAAGGTCAGAAGCCTATGTAATAACGTACAAACCATATAAAAAACAAAATTCGTATGAAAGTCCACAAAAGAGGTAATAACTGCAAAAGATATTCTAAATAATAGTAATACAAGCTTGGCGGAATAATAAGCATACAAATAAGAAATTTCTACAGATTTATGGAGCAACAAGACATAAGAAAAAAATTTACAATGAAAAGTTTGCGATTTGAATCTAACATAAATATTTTATATCCCAAAAATAGCCCTTATTGTGATATAAGCCGAAAAAATCTATAACATTATTTGGTGCAAATTTAGGACAAAAAAGGTCCAAACAATAAATTTATATATCTGCACATAAGCACGTAAGAAATTCTTTGTGGTGTTAGAACTATTTTTAAAACCCAAATCTTTGATATTCTGAATTCATCACAGAACTTAAAAGTTCTAGAACGAGACGAAATTTGTAAATACTGTATAAAGAGAATGAAATTTTAACCTTTATAATTTTCCATATCTAAAAAAATAAGAAAGGAATGTTATTATTAGAGGATTACAAAATTAATATTTATAAAAGATAATGCGAATGAATCGGTAACTTTATCTATTGCATCTATTCTTGTAAATTTTTTGTAATCAAAAAACAGCACTGTCAATTACATCAGAATTAGTATTAATTTACAAAGTTTGTAATATGAATATTAACTCAGAACATCAAGAACGATATAAGGCGCTAAGGAAAGGCACATGTAAACGTTTCGGTAAAAATCAAATACAAAAACAAATTATTTTATAGGTAATGTCATATATAATGAATGTAAATAGTTTCACATGATAAATTTTTGTTGCTTAAAACTTCAGCATCCAATGAAAATCGCAGTAGAATTTATCTCTAAATGCAGAAATAACCGGGGTTTATGGCCGAATCTAAACAACGAAGAAATATAAAAAAAAATTGAAATGAATCTTCCAGCGTGAAAATCTACCCACTCACCTTTTTAGATTGTGTATTTATCTAAAAAGTTGAATATTTAATCGAAATCCAGAGATTAAATATAAAAAAGAAAAAAATTTGTTCGATACTAACCATTCACTTATCTAAATAAGCATATCTCACAGCAAAATAAGACAGTAAAAATGAATGATGTCACATATAGCAGCTAAGTTGATTGAAAACATTCGAATAGTAAATAAAATAGAAAAATCTGCAACAAAAAATATTAAATTCACGGTAACAACACTATTATTGAATCTAGAAAATTAAAAAATATATATTTTAATATCTGAGAACTGTAACTACGTTATATAAACCGATACCTTAAACTAAAATAGAAGCGAATACTAGAAGGAGTACAAATTTTATGTAAAACCGGACAAGAAAACTTTAAAATAGTTAGTTAATGTATATGGAATATTGCTGCATTATATAAATGATATATTACAAAAATAAATTTGGATTCTATGATAAAATTGTGATTTGCATAATTAGAGTGACCATATAAATAACATTCATTAGAAATGAAGTTTGCAATGAAAAAAAAGAGAACCTGTACTTTAATATGAAAAAAAATATGATTTAAAACTAAGAATAACGCTGATGTTACAAAAATCCTCATCAGAAAAAAAGAGATAATCGCCTAGTAGAAGACAAAATGAAAATGGAAGATGTGCTGCGACAAACTCATCTGCGATCAACAAATATATAGACGGTTAGTACAATTATGGGTCGATAGAATAAAAGAGCTATATCAGAAGCAAAAAATGTATTTGCAAAGCAACTTAAATATATATATCTCTACATAAAAAACTCTTTAACGCATGATATTAAACTCACCAAATGTAATTACATTACGCAAAAAAAAAACACATAAAATTGGCTGAAATTTGCTATATTAAGATAGTATCGTATTTTTTATAATTTAATCATATGCTCTCACTGTCATATATATTTTATAGCAGTTTATTTATATGACAAGCCATTGGAGAAAAATCCATTCTATAAATACACAAAGAGGTGCAAAGTGATATTAAGATGCTTTTTTTATGATCTAGCATAAAAATTCAAGAAAATCTGCAGTTACTTAGTGATAGATATTATGATTTTGTAAATACTCTAATATGAGTGAATACATAAATTGTGACGAATCTGATAAATTTTATGCCCTTAAAATATAAATCGTCAAAAAAATGAAACCAATACTCTATGATATAATAGGATCTAAATTATTATTATTTTACAGCTTGAGACAGAATGTACACAATATCTAGTATAATGATTAATTTTATTACTTAAAAACTAGATTTTATCCAACTGATTGAATCCATAAAAAATCGATGAATTATATACTAAAGTATTGATAAAAGCCTTGAACTGTAATTTTATAGATAAAGCGATATCAATAAAAACGTTAGAGAGAGAATACGGCTATGAGTAATAGTATGATGTGCTCAAATATAATGATTCGATCTGTGCTTTTGAAAATATAAGATACAAATTTCAAAATGAAACCAAAAAAAAAGATTATTTTTTAAATTGATAAATAAATTTTAATTAAATTTTATATGAGCCTAAAACAGAGAGTAAAACCAAATTTTAAAACTTTATGGCTCTTATACATATTTTTGACCATATAAAAATTCTACTATTTACTTTTTAGAATTACTAAAAAACAGTCTAGGTTTCAAATCATGACTAAATTAATTTTCATTATTTTATTTTCTCAACTTGTATTACCTTCGTCGAAATTATAATTTTTTGTATATTCAAAATTAAAAAAAAATATTTTATAAAATTAGTGTATATTATACAAAAAAAACATTTTGAATTTACTCAAAGATGATCCTTGCTAAAAAAAATCTAATTTGTATTTTTTAATATATTATCTAAATTTAAATGTGAAGTGTTGTTCTTATAATAAGAAATTATGTATAGAAGTAAAGTTGTACATAACAAAGGCATTTTTATTACATGCGCACCTTAAAATACAACCAAGAATGTATTTTTTTGTTCTTAATACCTAAAAGTTATCTTTGAATCGTAGAAATCATAATAAATCATAAAAAAAGCAATTCATTTTTTAACTCTTATGAATGAACTGTTTTATTATGTTTGCACTTTTACATTATAAAAATGAGTGCTCTAGCATCGTCATACATTTTTTATGTATTATCTGGAATAAAAAAAATTAATTGGATTTTTTTTTGATCATGTAATATTTTTATGGGAATATAGAATCTTGATCTGCTCCAGTATATCTAACAGAAATAAACCTTCTTTTTTTTTAATAAATTATTAAATCTACAGAAAATTCTTTCGCCCTATTTTTTTATATTTTATTCTATTAATATTGTTAATTTTATAATATAAATCGAAGTATAATTATATAACAAATCATGATATTATTGCGTACGAAATTTAATGAAAATTTACGTTTGTTTTTTTATAATCATATATATTGCTGATCGACTCGAAAATTATTTAGTTCATCTAAAATCTACACATAATAGTATTTATTGCGATAAATTTTATTTTATTATTTTTAATACCTAGTTTAAGAGTGTATTTTAAAATTCTTTTATCTAAGTCGAATCAATCTCAAGTATTAACAACATTCATCAAGTAAAATAGTAATAAATGGCATAAAAATCTCTAATTTTTGCTTGTATAGTGTCAATTATATTTTTATAACAAGAATTATGTAAATTACATTATTGTTTTTTTTAACAATCAAAAAACCAATAATAAATTAAGCTCAACTTTATAAGTCTATACCATTTTAACCGTGTAAATGTACAAACAGGGCTGTTTCTATATGTCTTTTTTCAATTATTATGATTTTTTTAAAGAATAAATTTTCCGTTAATCATCGCCTTGCTGTAATTCTATTTTAATTCAAGTATTTTAAATTTTTTGTAATTTTCTATAAACATCTCTAAAAAATATATAATATATAACAAATTTAGTTGTACTAAAGATATTTTTATCTCAAATACATGAGATCTCTTACTTAAACGGATCTTGCAAGTATAGCGTAATAAAATTCTCTTGTAATAACTTTTTTGTTAGTATAAAAATACACATAAAGTCAAAGGTTCGTTATAGTGTCATTTTTTCTTTGCTATTTTCAAAAAAATCGCTTGGCTCGTTACCTGATTTTTCAACGATTTTCCAAAAGAAAATCAAGAAAATAAAGGACTTACAAAAAGCCTCAAATATTAAACATACCAAAAGTGGGATCTAAACCGTATTTTATGTACAAATATCTTCTTTCTCTATACACACAGTGCTATATATTAACTATACATAGATAAAATTAACTCAAAATATTATAAAATATGGCAGTAAATACACACGATTAATAATAAATCTAGAAATAATTTTTTTATTATTATTTTTATATAGAGCTTTATAATTTTGTATCTGTTGTAATGAGTAATTATTTATTTGTAGAACCAACCCATGAACTACTTTAATGACAGTTTATAAATGAATTTTATAATTTTGATATATGAACATATATCGTGGCATACGTTTTATAAATTGTATTCTGATTTCAAATCTAAATTGCCACCAAAATATTGCTTATCAGCACACAAAAAATAGTTTTTTTGCCATAATTAATAATTTACCTATTTTATTTAATAAAAATAAATAAAATCGTATTACAATTTCGCAAAATCTTTAAACTAAAAATATGATTGAAAAAAACTTTTGATATTAATGTTTTATTGAAAAAATTTGAGCGCATTACTTTACACTAATATAAAACATGTGCATTTCTTGTTTTTCTTTGCATAATAAATCATTTATAGACACATAAGAATAAAACATCAGATATGGCATAATTTTTCAAAACACAATTATAAATATGACCATATAATATTGAAATTTGTGTTTCATTACTTATGTGTATTACTATTTCTCTAAAATATTTTTATCACACTGTTTTTATGTTTTGAACGAGAAGTCTGTAAGTCCTTAGATATATTTTTATTATAAACTGATTCCAGTTAAATCTATATTTTTTGGGGAAATAGAACACTCTATATGATACGACTTTTTTGAATATTTTTTTTAAAAAAACTGTTGGTGTTGATGCATATTCTGTTTTGTCAAAATCAATTTAAAAAAAATATTACTAATCTTTTATTATGATTTAATCTAACAATATGTGCAATAAACCTGGATTGACATTAAAATAGTAAATTGACCATTATTATCACTACAAATATTCTATTACGCTGAAAATCATTTTTTCTTCTTTATATTTATTCGCAACACTATAAATAGAAAAAAACCACCGTTTTGTAAATTATTGATATTTTTATCCCCATAATATCACCATGAGAAATATCGATGACTTATATGTGTTTTTAAATGAGAAATCATTTTTTTTTATGCTTAGGGAATATAAGGATTTTGCTGTAAAGTCACCTAAATCTTTGAACTTTTTGCATTTACAGACTTCTTTAACAAATATATTGTATCAGGTCTTTGACATCATTGTATTTTTATTCTTTATACAGCATTGTAATTGAATAATTTAGAATTATTAAATATAGATATCTAAAAAAGAACCCAGACAATGCATAAGTATGTTAACAGGTTTTAGTTAGTGAAATTGAAAATATCATAATTAGTTCTTATATAAATCTATTATAACCAAAAATATTTATTTTCTAAATTTAGTAGATTTGTGCCTCAAATTGTAGAAATTATCTAAAAGTTGAAATTCTAGATGTTTTTGTTCCACGCACAAAAACCTCTAAAATTGCTTGTATTACAATATAAAATATGCCTAAATTGGTTTGTTTGAATGGTAATATATGCTTATTTTTTACAATCTTGCTTTTTTCTGATGTTTTATTCGGAGATGCTATTGATTTATGTATCAGTTTACGTAGATAATGCATTAAATATTGTATCAAAATAGGTCACAATTTTATTTACCTATGTATATGTATTAAGCTTTTACAAAACGTTGCATAATATAATTTTTATGTTTATCAGTATTTATTCAGATTGTAACTATTGTCAATGGTCTATTATTGCAAATAATCATCCAACATATACCACTATAAATTTTCAAGGTTCAAAATATCACATATGGCAATTTTTGACCAATTTATAGGTTAATTATTTTATTTGGCTGAAATAATTGCAACAAACACTGTTACCAATGCAAGATTGGAGAAAGCTTATAGGTTTCTTTATTTTTTTTGTAGGCTTATATGGGTTTTCAATCGCCAACATTAGCGATAAAAGCCATGATTTGCATTTTTTGTGTTACCTAGTACATTACTCACGATGTACATTATAGATTTAAACAGTAAACTATCTCTTGAAATTTTATTTGCAGATATACGTAAAATCATACATTAAAATAAATTTATAACTTTTATTAACAAATTAATTATTTTGATGTCGTATAATATTGTAATTGCATTGTTTTTTAGGGAAAAAGAACGTAGTAGTTCTTTGTTTTCTAAAAAAAATTCTTATGATATTAAATAAGATGTAAGGATTTATTAAAATGGCATGCAACAAAAAAATAATAGACAAATTGTTGTATTATTAATGTTTTATGCTCCGTTAAACTCTATATTCAATCTTTTTTTACTTATTTCATGCATAAAATTATCAATCGAAAATCCAATGCTTTAAAAATTATATATTGAAAAAATAATACTTGCACTAAAATAAAATTTAACTTTATATATTAGATTATATATGAGGTAAATATTGAAAAGTAAAAAAAAACTAAAAATATAAGATGTGATTATAGATAAATTATTTATATAAGCAGCTGATAAAATGCATAAAATAACTATACACATGCCATTTACCATAATTCTTGTAATGGGTATTACACAAGATGAACAACAAAATGCGTTGAAAGAATTATATTTATTAAAAAAAAGGCCTGTGATTCCTATCCCCGGACTTTACACCCGAACTCTAACGCAAATAACACCAATTAATGATTTAATAAAAATATATGACTTTTGCTGTATAATTTTAGAATTTATGATATAGCTTTTTAAATCTAGTTTTGTGGCAAAGGAAGTATTATTTCTTATTTTCATGCATTGCAAAATTCTCATAATCCACCAAAACCAACATTCGTTATTTATGACCATTAAAAGCTTGCAAGAAAAATCTTATATTGCATTTTATAGGATTTTTTTTATCTACTGCCTTTATAAATGTATATATGTCCTTCTTATTTATTTTTCTAGTTTTAATACACAGTAAATTTTTATTACGCAAAATAAATAACTATAATATTCAGTAGCAGATACATGAAATTCTTACGTCAATCTATATGTAAATTATATTATAATTTTTTATATATTTATGGTTAATCATGTCAAAATAAAACTAAACAATATATGAGATTTTTTAAAATTGAAAATACAGTTCTAATAATCTTTATAGATGGTAGTATCTACCAAAAAAAATGTTATGTAAATTATAAAAACATTTAATCTTGCAAAAATATTTATTTTTCTCATTTTACTATGATTTTGTGCTTGATTATTTGTCTACTGAATCATTTAAGTATTGTAAATTTTTATAAAAAAAATTGCGAAATTCATTTAAATAACTATTCGTGACATCAAAGATGAAATAAGCAACATTCATATATTTTTAAGATATACTGTTTATAAAAAAATGATGTCTGCTTATTTAAGAGCCACGAATCTGTATTTAGCATTATGTATTATGCTAGTAAATGTTAAAATAAAATTGGAATGATTTTTTATTGTGATTAAAACATATTTCTATAAATATAATCATTTCTATAATACAAACATAAGGTGCTAAAAAACCTTTGAATGATATTTGAGAAAGGTATTATGATTTTAGTAAAAGGAATTTATAATATAAATTTCCTATATAATCATAGACAAATCTCCTTTTTATATATATAAAGAGGTTTTATATTTTTTAATATATGAAAACATGTTGTTTGTGATATTTTCGAAATTTATAAATAGATGAGGGAAGAAATGTTAAAAATAATATATATGTTAATTATGATTAAAATCTTAATGCTTATTATTCAAACATCCAATTTGAGTGATTTTTTATATTTCTATTTCAGCATAGAAAATTATCGCGTAAAAAGTAAATGAAAAAAAAATATTTGAAAGAATTTTATGCCTGACTATCTCTTTTTAGTGTATTTCGTTAACAATCTGTTTTTTTAAGCAACTTCACATCTTGTGGTTTTTAAAGATTATATCTAAATAGCTTTAGAAATCAAAATTACAAAAATTGTTAAAACCATGATTTATATAAAATTAGAAACACAATGATATTTTTTTAGATAAGAATAAAATAATAATGGAGAACCTATGACAGATGAAACAAACCAAAATCCTAGAAAAAAGTATGAAAATACGAAAACATTTTTGAATATCGCGAATGAAGTATTATAAGTCCATTTGGACTAGACAGAATTTGGGGATGCCAATCTGTTTTATTAATGCAATAAAAATTTTAGAAACAAAAAACTGTAAAATTTATAATTTTTATCGTCATATACACATATAAATATACGCAGATCGCTGCCTGGATGCATTTCGGAATGAAAATGCAAACGAGGTGATATAAATTTAATGATAAAAAGGTCAAATTACAACACGATATCATGCAAATCTTTTGTTTTTATTAAACTTTTAAATTTTCACAAAAAAAAACTGTTTATAGCCATCATATCTTGTTTTATATATTTACACAAAAAATTGTTTTCAACGTATTCATATACTCTAGATATAAAATTTTAATATGACTTGTAAAAAAATATTTTTAAAAAGATAGGAGCATAAATATATGACACTCTATTAGCTAAAAAAAATATGATTATTTTTGCTTATAATAACTTTAAATTTTAAATCCGACTGAAAAACCTTTTTCAGAATTATTATAACGAGAAACATTGAAATTTGTATATATTGAAACATCAAAACACACAACCTAAATTTACAAAAAAAAACAAAAATTACATAATTAACAGAATATAATTGCTCTATGGTTTCAAATTTATACTAGTTAATTCCATTAATTAAAATTTGATCGGATTTTGTAATTTAATTACTAAAATTCTTAAAATATGTGTTATTACACCTACTTGAGATTATTTCACAAATGATAAGGATAATTTTCTAAAAAATAGAATCATATGAGAATTAAAATGATGCGTTGATAAGTTTTGCATTTAATTTAACTAAAAAAAATGTGTTTTAGTTAAAGGAAATAGCTATGTTCAAAAAACTTACTTAAATTAAAATAATTTGGTTTTGAATTCTTACCCTTATAAGTTGAGAAATTTGTTACTTTAAAATAAGCAAAAAATTAATATGGGAATATATAAAAACAAAAAAAGTAATGGGTTTAGGCTTAAAAAAGATTATTACTTATCATTGTTATTATCGATTCCTAAACCCCATAAAAAATCTTAAAATAAGGTGCTGAAATATCGAAATTAAAAATTGGTGCAGTGTTCTGTTAAGATATGTATATTTTTCACATGAAATAATTGAATGTTCTACAAAAAAAGTAACTGAATGCAGTTAAGTGCCTTCTTTTTACATGAATCAAAAAAAAAAAACACACTTCTATTTGATAAAGAATAATATTTTAAATTTTTTGACGATTTTTGGATTTCATTTCATGCTTAGGATATATTATAAATAGTTAAAAAACACATAACTTATATAAAATTACAATAAAAAATTTACAGGTATTATTTAGCCTAAAAATATTTATTCCTGTTAATTTATGTTTAGGCGTTTAAATGCTCAATTTTATAATCTGAACTTTATAAAAAAAATTTTTTCTTGAAGATAGATTAACACGATATGGATACATTATTTACCAGAAAAAACTTACCTAAGAATCATTATAACGCAAAAATAATGTTATGATTGTTCTGAATGATCAAAAGGTATACTGTACTAAATTAATTCGGATTACAATATACTATTTTTAAGTTGCTTTATAAAAAAAGCACAAACAAAATACATAGGTTAGTTTACAATTTTTAAATTTAAAAACACATTTATATATGAAAAATTATTTTATTTCTTCTTTAAATTGTCTAAAATGTTTCGAAGAGATTTTTTTGCATAATTTATTCGAATTTAGTTTGAAATATTACGTAATTCTTTTTCAAACATAAAAATAAGTTTCTAGCCTTTTTAGCATCGTAGATTTTGATTCATTGATACCCAAATCCTTGTGGTACATTTAATATCTTTATATTGATGGTTTTTAGAGCACTGATAGAAAGATTTTGCAAAAAAAGGTCTGTTGCTGAGCTTTTCTAGACAAAAATTTTTTTTTATTTTAAGCATTGCTTATATTGAATCAATTTAAAATATAAGTGAAAAAAATTACAAAACTTTTATATGTATAAACATAATAAAGCGCTTTTGATAAACCTAGGTACAATATTACTGTAACTATCAAATTTTAAGTATGATTTAATATTCTAAATAATATTGTTAAAAAAATCAAAGCAATTTAAAAGGTTAAAAAAAATCACAGATAATAATATAAAAATAAAATACATTTTTAAGTTAAAAAAAGCATAAGTAAAAAATAATATCTACAAATACAAAAACAATACCATTAAAATGTATTTTAAATGCATAAAACATAGGTTTTAAGCGAATTAGAAGGTCTTTCTCACATTATAATTACAATATTAATGATAATGAAATTTTTTCTCGGCTAAAAAACCATGAAAAATAAAATATTTTGAATTATCAATGTAGTATATAAAATTATAATATTTAAAACAAATAAAAAATTTTAAAAACAAAGTAAATAAAAAACTATAAAAATGAATAAAACCCATACAGGTAATAAATTTTTCATAAGTAATATAACTAGTTATTTTTTTCTTAAAAATTTCTAAGATCTTGTTTTTAATGAAACCACTAAAATTATTCATATATTATTATATAACAAGGTAAAAGTTAATTTTAAGATAGAAAAGCCATATCATTCGTTTTTTTATATAATATTACATTTCATTCAAAACTATAACTTATTTCTAATTTGAATTCATGAGTATTCTTTATATTGAGCAGAGAATTGGAAAAAGATAATTAAAATAATATTTTTATAATTCGGCTCCTTTGAATAATAAAATCAAACTTTGAAATAATATGAGTAGGTTATGAACACAAACCTATTTCTCTTGTAATCGAAATTTATGTATAATATAAAACAAAAATACATGATATGTTATAAAATATACCGTTCTACGCAATGTAAAGATAAATAATGATTCACACGAATCTTAGTTTGTTTTATTTTTAAATTAAAAATGATTATATTACGATCAAATATACAAACATACCTAATAGTGTATTTTCGTGCAAGACAATCTGCATAGAATATGAAGGTGTGGAAATTTGATTTTAAATTAAAAAACAGGGATTGTACAATAACAAAGCAAACATTTTTAATTAGGAATGATTTATGCATGAAAAATATTTTTATATTATGCTTAATTTAGATTAAGTAATTAGTTTTAGCGTGTAATCATAATAAATTTATCTTTTTCATCATTTAAATCAAAATGTTTAATGTAATAATTTTTTTTTGAATATAAAAAAAAGCACTTTTTGTAAATATAGAGCATTCAAAGCAAATTTACATTATGCTAGTCACTTGCGATTTAATAGAAAAAACACACTTTTTTCAAAAAAAAATTCTTATCAAGGTTAAAAGATACAATATTTTACAATGTCATTTGTTTATGAAATTTAATCAGAAGACAAAAAGACATTTTTTTTTTAAAATTAGATGATCGGCGAAAACACAATTGAAAAATTCTTAACGATACTTCTTAATTTCTAGCCTAAAACTTCCTAAAAATACTACTTAAAACCAAAATACAAATTTTTTTTGTTTATTGAATAAAATTAGCGATTTTGAGGGGAACTAGATTTATAATCAGCAACAGGCAAAAAAACAATGCTTATAATTTGTTTCGATAGATGGTAAATTTCTATACAAAAAAAAATGTGGAATTTTCAGAAGTCAAAAATAATTAAATTCTGAAACTAAACATAAAGGCAAAAAAATGTATATCAAATATTATAGAATTAAATGTCCTTTATCTTTCGCTTCATTTGGGTCACAAACTAATTATTAAATATGGTTCTTGTTGTTTAAAAATACATGGTTAGTATAATCATCATAAATATTCTTATAAATATAGTATATGTGATAATTTAATGTATTTGCACAAATATATATACTGGATTTAGATATGGCAACTAACATTCGTATTCCAATAAAATTTCATTCAGAATGCACAAGCAAGTTTTTATAAACTATTATGATGTGCTGAATCTTTTAAAATATATAAGTAGTCCATAAAAACATAAATAATGTTGAATTGTTGGCAAATAAAAACAAATTATCCTACAATCAAGTGACTTTGCAATTTATGGATTAAGACACGGCAAAATTAGAAGATAGGTGATATTGTGTATTTTTTAATGGTTAAATGGCCTTTTTTTTTAGTTATTCGAATGTAGAAGCCACCTTAATAGGGATTAATAATATATCTCGTTAACAAAAAAAAATTACAAAAATGGATATTTTTAGCACTCACCTGACTCTATGTGATTTGAATTGTTTTATCGATATTATGATCATAGGCGGATACCGAAACGAATATAAATAATAAAAATTTCCAAATCTAGGATAAGGCTTAAAGTATCGATGTATTAATCAAAGTTGGTCAACTTTAAATAAAAAGGATATTTATTACCCTTTTAGCATAGTTCTAAGTTACTTTAGCAATACATTTTTGTCTCATATTATCAAGCAGTGACTAATAATTTAAACTGTGAAGAGTGAACCTGAAAAATCTATAAATAGAACACTGCCAAAAGTTTGCATCTTTTCATCTTAATAATGATTGAATATGATGGGCGCCAAAAAAAATGATCTTGCCTTCAACACACCAAGTGGCACCTTCAAATATGAGAGAGCATTTACATGATGCTATAGGCATAGTTGAAAATTTGATAAACTATATTTTTCAATAACAATAGCATGTTGTTTGAGTAAAAAAAACCTTTATAATGGGCAAAAAGCTTCATGTAAGCCACCTTTTATAGCAAGAATTTTAAAGCTAAAACTGAATTTTTTAAAATGGGATAAAGATCGAAATGGTATACTTAGCGGAAGAGGGTTATTTTCTATAGAATCGAGTTAGAAATGTGGTGTCA
This sequence comes from Rhyacophila brunnea, assembly GCF_057557595.1. Lineage (NCBI taxonomy): Eukaryota > Metazoa > Arthropoda > Insecta > Trichoptera > Rhyacophilidae > Rhyacophila > Rhyacophila brunnea. Next base: position 560,168 of record NW_028233362.1, on the reverse strand, counting down.
TTTTCATGCGCAAATACTATTTATTTTGAGGATTTACCAAAGATATATACTTCCACAAAATTCGATAATATTACGTCTTCTGAAATATCAGATCTGCGTGAAGATCCGATATTGTATTCATGCGAAGCATAAAACATATGTATTTGTCTATGTGGTGTGAGAAACCCAAGTTCATAATGACAGAAAAAAAAATGTTTGTTCAAAAAACTTTCCTAAGACCATAGATAAAAATACTCTAATTGATAGATGTCTACATCTTATATAAAAATACGAATGGGAAATCCGTGTCAATAAGGAATGATATTGTTTATGGCATATATTTAGTATCATATAATAAAATACTATATGAACATATAACTGCTTCAGTAATGTTAAAGTATGTGCATCCATGTACTCTGCGTAATATAATTTATAATATATGGTAAAAGTATAAATTATGCAGATTTACAAATATAAAAAACAACGATATTGAACATATTATAAGTACAAGTTATGTAAGTGCACCACGAAGATTTATGGTGACTTTTCTATAATAAAATATATTCCAAGTCACATTCAATTATGAGATTAACAGTGCATCTTTCTTAATATCAACCAATCATATATGAAGAGGGAAAAGAAAATATAAAGCACAAACTAAACATACGAATACTATGCTCTGGCGTGTCTCAAAAAAAAATTTATCTAGAGGCACGAAAACTTTATTATACTGGGATACATTATAGTATGCTGTTAAAGATACTCAATGGATATAAATAAACCTATAAATTGATCCTTATAATCACGATATTATTTGCAGTATCATCTAAGGCCAAAAAGAGATTTTTCTTAAGAATGCTTTTACTGCATGTATAATGTTCAAATTTATTTTTGATCTGAAAATTATAAATGTACTCAGTTTTCACGTTTATATAAACTGTTATAGCTTAGGATATTGTTTCAAATAACGACGAATGGAAAAAGTGATTGTCTAAAGCCTTTATGGTTTGTCTGCCTAAGAATTAACACGATACTTTGCATTCGTTTATATCTTTAATCGATCGAGTCTTGTTGCTAATCTTGCTAAAATGTTCAATAATGAAATGATTGATAAAACAAGATATGTGAAATCTCACAGGCAAAGCTGATCGATGTATATCTTGATAATTTGAAATTAATTTTTATGAAACCATGATTAAATCAAACAAATTTAAATTTACTATCAACCAATACGATTTGTAAATAAGAAAACAATTGATTATGAAGGCGAAAAATCAATTATTAGAGAAGACCAATTAACTTTACCATGAGAAATCATTGAACCTGAAAAATATTATTTAAACTCAGATCAAATGCTTAGTCAATCATTATTCAATGATGGATCGGCAGGATATGATAAAAAATTTTTTTATGATGCTAAAATTAGTTGATATAAAAATAAGAAAGGCGATGTGTATGTTTTAGCAAAAAAAGAGATATATACTGATCTGTTAATATTTTAAAAACTGTGTATAGTGGCTTATAAATTACCGTTTCTATAAATACGCGTACTACATCGTTGTACGAGTGGAATCTCCCTTGACACAAATAATCAATAAATCAAAGCTTATATTTATATATTAACTATCAATGTATATTAAGCATGCTTTTGATGCCATTAATGAAGTTTCTAAAATAATTATAAAATTAATAGTATATATATGGGTAAATCAATATTACTGAAGGGATTTTTTATAAATTTTCAATAGTGAAATTAGAGAAATAAAGTTCTATTTTGGAGGAAAATATAAAGTTAATATTCTAGTAAATATTTTAATAAAACAAGTCTTACGGAAAATTTTTGATCTAGTGAAAATCATGGGTAAAACCATTGATTTATTTAATTTAAAATAGTATATATAATAAACAAATGAATAAGTGTATTCTACGCAAAAATATATATAAAAATAAAACATAATTGGATCAGTGTTTGGGTAGTCATAAATACAAGTGATTTTGAAAATATGACCTAAAAGTAATATTAACCGGTAAGGATGAATTTTTAGAATACATCATTAATAAAATCACTTAAAAAATAAAATGTTTTGAGAAAACATATTGTCAGTACTGATTATATTGTTTTCAAAGATGAAGACATAATAAAAAAATTTTAATTTGTGTTTATTAAAAGAAACTGCAATCTGCAATATCATCTCATAAATTTATCCTCCTGGTCTGCTCTATTGTATTGTGGATAATATAAATGGATAGGTTAGGGGGTTATTAAAATAAAAGATTAATTATGCAATCTCTAAATGAACATTTAATAACGTTTAAAATATGGAAAAGTTGCAAAGTAACGCCTAGTATCGCTCATGTGGTGAATCTTGCGCCTTATAAAAAAACCGACATTTGCATGAAAATACGTAATTTTACGAGAATAATACCTTTGCAACGATTCTTTAAAAGTCTAAAGGTGAATAATTTATTGTTTCTGAATCCATTTAAGTGCTAGTTTTTTACACATGACCAACTTTAACAGTATTTTATAGAACGCGAGACCCAAGTTAGCTCAAAATATATCTGCCATTGGTTAAAATGAGATCTAAGCATATCTTATATAAGTAATTGTAAAATGAAATCACAAGGTGATGATAAAAATGATTATTTCTTCATTTTATCTTAAGAAAACATGTTAATATAAATATACATATGTAGCATATAGGAAAAAGAAAAATGAAAATTGTAACTATTTTTAATACATTAGTCCAAATGATGATTTTATAAGATGTAATTCACCTATAAAAATTCAAAATAGTAAGAAGAAACTGAATTTCGGGTGCGTTTAATTTTAATAATTAATAAGATTTATGATTAAATAAATAATTTAAAATTATTGCAACTTTTTTTAAAGAACAACGAATTATAATGAAAAATTAGAACTGTGATAGCCATAAGATATTTCAAAAAAAATTCAAGTAAATAAAATATCAAGTAAAAATATGAGCGAAAAATAATTTAAAAATTTAAGAATTTTATAAAAATTAACTTTTAAACTATTGAAGAATAAATACTGTAAATCTAATATTTAGAGCTCAAATAATATGTAAAAAGAAGATAAAACACACGTCTTAAACTCCCGAAGCTTCTATTTTTAAAAACCGGGCATGTTAGAATAGTAAAAATATAAAATATTATCATTTTCTAAATTAAAAATGTTGGAATTAGATTTTTATAATATTTTTCATTTTAAAATTATTGTTGATAAAAAAAGTGTGTGTAAATAGTATGTTATTATCATATAGTTTTTCCAATTTTTTCTAAAAAGAAAATTTGGCGAGGCATAAATAAAAAATACAATTTTAGTAAATGTATATATATCTAAAATTGAAATTATAAAATATATCAATAATGCATGCCTAATTCCTTATAATTTATAATCCAATGTGATATTCAATGTTCTAAAAACAAAGATATTAAATTTTTCAGCCTTAAAATGACGATTAGAAACATGGTTTAAGCAAGGAATAAAAAATTGAAAAGGTAATATTAGCCATATAAACACTCAAATTATTTATTTAAAGGCAGAAGAAGACAAGAAAACACGAAATATCTGAGTAATAGAAGGCTAATATTACTTTGAAAATGTAAATTTTAGGCACAAAAATACACCAATTCTATATAACTAAAAAACCAAGAATTTTATGATTGCATTTTTTGTTTTTTTATGTGCATAAAACACCTTTATTGGCAAAATAGTACACTTTATAGCTTTAAGTTCAATATAACTTGTCTTAAAGGAAATTAAAAGGTTTTCGTCCCAAATTCTTATTACTAAAATCGAGTTCGGGAGAACCTTATGTAAATTCAATTATAAAACATCTAAGAAAAAAAAAATTAAAGACATGAAAGTCCAAAACAAGAAAAAGTTAGAATAATAAAATAAATTGTAAATTCAAATCAATCTAAGCAAAAATATACAGAGGGTTCGATGTCAAATGATAGTTTATTCTGTATAATATATAAAAAAGCATTTACACAAGATAAAAAGATTGTCCATAAGTTCTTAATAAAGTTGAAAATACAAAAAAAGTTCTAATCGCAAAAATTATACGACAAAAATAACAAATGTTATACAAAATAATCTCCTGATTTATATGAAAATCATATATAAAAATAACAAGTGCTAAAAAACCAACTAAACAGAAATAAAAAATAACGCAATATTATCCTTAATATATGTCAGTTGTTCTTGGCAGTTGTGATTAAGAAAAAAACACGGAAAGAAAAAAAACTTGATGAAAAAGCATAATATAATCTGAGATAAAAAGTTAACACCGAAGAATTTTTGACCGGAAAAAACGAGAAAATAAAAAAAAAGAACAGAACAGATTGTGCATGTTCGAAGGTCAGAATACAACTCAAAATTCATCAAAAACAATCTATCAATCGATGACCGATAAGAAAAAAAATGTGTATGAGCTTATAAAAACTATTTTTAGGATTCTGGGTAAAAAATGATAAAAAAATGTTGAGTCAATACGATTACTTGTATAAGATCCGATTTATATAGGATTATAAATATCATTCCTATTGCTAGAAGAATTTAAAAAAATAAAAAGTATTAATCTAACTTAAAAGATATAGGCTCCTACTAAACATATTATTTTACCATAAAAAGTAAGCGATCATATATTTTTATACTTACTAAATATTAGGAGGTATGTTTATAAAAATAAATAGAAAATTAAATTTTGAACGAAATAACCACTTACCTGATCAAATAGAGAAAGTCAGAAATGGAAGTGATTTTAGGTCAATATATATTAATAACTCTTACATAATAATACAAAATAATCTGAATAAAAACTTCAGCAAAGTAGAAGGTCAAGGTATTTTAACAGAAAACCAACTAGACACGTATGGCCGATACGAGTAGTTAAAGAAATAGTGTTAATGAACACAGCTCTGTGATTAAGAAAAATACAAAATCTAAATGTTGCGCAGATATATCAGCAAAAAAGCGTATTAAAAATAAGTCATCATTATCTAAAGGCTTTCCTTGAAAAACAGAACTTCACGAAATATATTAAATCAATTTATTGGTGTGATAATAAGCAAGTCGTAAATAACAGCAGGTAATTGTATAAATTTATCCTATAGATGCGTAAATTTATAAAAATATTACAGGCGTTAATTCATCCTACTCTATCATAATATATGGGCCCACTATGCAGGTTAACAAATTATTTACACCCTTCGGTTTATGTATAAAGAAGCGAAACCATATTTTAAACACAAAATTTTATGTTTACCAATCATATGAAGCTTGTCTCAAAAGGATCGGAAAACTTAAAGCTATAACGAAAAAACGATACGATATTTCAAGAGCCCTGGACTAGAAATCAGCAAAAACATCAGCACTAAATTATCACAGGTGTAGCAAGCCATCGTGATTTTAGATGGTAAAAATTATTTCAATTATTTGGGTATACTAGAAGACGGTATATCTATAATTTTACCGAAAACGTATTAAAGATATGAAAAAAAACAGCCTTGAAACCACAAAATATGTACATAAAAAATCAAATGCAAAAAACGTATTACAATCGTTATAAATAAAAGCGATCTCGCTTTTAAACAACTATATAGGTGTTCTTATTTTTGGCCCGCAAAAATTAGTAAAAATAGTAGATCATGTGTATAATTTCAAATTTAAACACCTGTTTGAATCAAAGGCCAACAATAAAAGGTTTTATATACAACAATAAAACTAGAAAGTGGGCTCTATTACATTGAATTCTCATGGTAAAGGCGCCCTTTAAAAATAAAAAGACTCAAAGAACGAAAAATACAATTTCTTAATACAGCTGCAACTATAAGAATATAATGATATAATAAGTTACATTACATATATAAATGTATTTCAGTGATAAATATAGTCTAAAAGAGTTAAGAGTAAAGTATTTCGAGCTTTAAAAAAACGTTTATTGTGAACTATATAAGAAAAGCGATATTATCAGTTTTTTCTGAGAATTGAAAGTATTTCATTGCTTATTAAAACCACTCATCTGAATAGGCAAAAATTTGAATGTGAAGCTAAAGAAGAATCAAGACTATATTTAGAAAGTACTAACATGATTTTATGAATTAAAATGATATTATTGTGTAGAAGCCTTAAAAACAGTATTTTTTTAACCATAATATGCAAAAGACGCTTGCTATTAACTACACGCGAAGTAATAACTAAAAGTAAGAAGAATACACTGTACGCTTGTCTTTAAATTTGACTACAAAGTTTCAAGAAAATAATGAGACATCAGGTATAAGAAATCAATAAAAATAAATTGTCAGAATGAAAAAAAAATACTAAGATGAAAACATATATAAAATATTAGCACGACCAATCCGATTTATTTCGGCAAAAGAGTACAAATTTGATTGCATTTTTCGAAGTCGGTAATGTTTGTTAAATAAAACCTTAAAGATGTTTAAAAAAACCAAGAAAAGACAAGCTATTAGTACGTAAACTCTTTTACATGTATAATTCAAATTTATATTGGTGTTCTATGTCATATAATATGATTGTTTGGTACAAAATACTATAGTTGTATATTAAGAATCGGTAATACCAACAGTAGTATAAGAAAATACACAAACAATAGTATTGAGGAAAGTACTTATCATATGTGAACTATGCGAAGAAAATCTATTGAATACCAACGTAAGATTTATGTTCTTTAAGAAAGCATAATCAGATATAAATATAGATCAATCTAAAGTTTTGCGCAAAAAACATAAACATTTACAATAAAAATTGTCAACGAAGTTGCATAATATATACATCAATAATTGTAATAATTATAGAATTTCCCAAAAAATTCTTAAAATTACGTTAAAATTCACAAAAAAAATCCAATTGGCTAGATAAGATAAAAAAAGTAAGCTTTATATAATAGTTTAGCTTCAATGCATTTTTTAGTAAAAAAAAACACGATTGAATATGCATTGGTGGGTTTTAAATGTCCAAAACTAGCATTAATCGTCAAATAATTTTTTGTAATGTATTTAAATTATGATTTCTACTTTAAGAATTTTTGATTGTGTTGTGGGTTCTTTTATGTCTATGATGATTTACCGCATTATGAACCTTGAAAAGCATATAAAATCACATTATAATAGCCTATGTTTAGTTTATTATATCGCATCTTTAGCAAAAAAAATTAATGTAAAAATCACCTTAATTGAACTTTTTGTTGAAAATATATCCCTCTATGTATATTTTTGTGCTTTCTTATGTTTTTATTGCAATTTCTAGCTTTTTAATCTGACATATTTCAATTTATATATATATAGATTTAAATTGAAAAATATACAACAAAGGAAGCAAAATAAGTTAATAAAATTTGAGAAATATTATTAAAAAAAATGTCAATATTGTATGTTATTTTTATGCAATAAAAACCAAAATATAGTGATAATAATTAAATTGTACAGAGAATAAAAAAGAAAGATGGATTCATTATAGTAATGATAAAATTAAAATGGATGTAAAAAAAATTTTGTAGTAAATATGAATTTTATAATTAATTCCTTGCATTTTTAAAATATAAATGTGATTATATGTAATAAATATGCCTTGGGATTGAGAAAAACCATTGAATTAATATGTCTCGAAAGAAGGTGGGGTATTTAAAAAACTTTGGAGAGAAGAAGATAGCCCAAAGTAAAAATACGCTGTGCTTACAGAGAATGAAGCAAGCTGTGCCTGAGAACAAAAACTAAAATTACAATTATAAAATTAGTCCTTTAAAAGAAATGCTTATTTATGCAATAAATCTATATGACATAACAATGTAACCCATATTGTAACAAAAATTCGGAATTTAATGCTTTCTCATAAATATAAAAAAAGAATTTTCATTTACATACAAGCTACTAAAATATAATTTACGCTGATGATAATATATTATCAAAGATTTATACTCGAAACCTTGTTTATTAAATGCTTAAAAACAATTTATTTTATATTCTCTAAGATTATTTTTATTTATTAAATTCTAGTTGTGCATTTTCCCATTATTTCAAGGCACAATAATTTTACAGAGAAAGATTATCAATTTATTTAAATTACATAAAATATTTATACAATATTAGTTAAATAAGCAGTAAAAAGATAAAATGCAATTAGAGTGAACAATGTAATATAAAAGTAAAATGCGAATAAAATTTTATTTATTATGCATATATATGTTTTCTAAAAGTATATTTGATTCATGATCAAATGAATTTTTATTATCATCAAAACATAATAATTCTCTTTGTAAAACTATAGATATTATCTGCATATATATCTTTAAACTTATATAATACTTTTACTAAACGAAAAAGAATTTATATTAATGTCACAGTATTATAAACAGTTATTTTTTATTTTTCACCCCGTTTTATAATTTACTTTTTACTGTTTTTCTTTTCATATACAACTTTTTATAGATCTACCAGCATCAATCGTAGGTGTAAAAGCAGAAATACTAACAGAAGCCGAGGTGTACATATAATCAACTGGTTTGTGGGGATCGGCCAATGAATAAGTATTGAAATAAGATGATATAAAATAAATCTTTGCAAAGCGATTGCTCTTTCAAGAATAATAAACAAAGTCTCTTAATTATTGCCATATAAAGTTATTATCTGCTGGTGAGTGGATCATAAATAAATTAATCGATTATTTTTTATTTATGGCTAAATTAAGTCATAATTTTCTTTTTCGTTCTCAAGCAAACTTTATTGATTTCCTACGCATACAGCGTATTTATAATTTAAGTTATCTTATCCTCTCCAAGGTCTTCTTAATTACCTCTCGTCCTATCTATATATAAATTAAAGGTGTTTTTTAGACTCGAAGGTCTGTATATATGCCTCGACCTGATTCGTGGCATCTAATTCCTTCATGTACATAACTAAATAATATACTTATTTATTTTTTAAATATGATTTTTAATAATGAAGTATTATGTGAGAAACTAAAATTAATTTGTCTATCAGTTGCAATAGTTTTTTAAAATCCACAAAAAAAATTTTTGTAGAAAATATTATTTTGAACCCCAAAAAGGGGGTTTTTTAATAAGTAAATGGTTATTTGATATTATTTTATATAAATCTTGCTAACTTCGTTGGAAAATCATAATACATTAAGGAATATCGGCTTAGGCAGAAACGTACTCGTAAACAATAAGATTGAAGAATACACTTGAATTAACAATTATTGGAAGTAGAAAATGTTAGTTGGAAAGATGTTTGAAATCTATTTAGTTGTTGAGTCATATATAAGTATTATTATAGCCTGTTCTATGTAGAATATAAAAGATTTATATCTAAAGGTGTAAATTGCTTAAATCAGAATATCCAAAAAATACAATATCTTATATAATTTAAATTGTGTATAATATAATTTGTATAATTGATTCTTATTTTCTGCACATAAAAATGATTGAATTTTATTGGTTAAATATTTTTATTTTTATGCTAATTTCCTAATATATTTAAACTTGTTTCGAAAAAAAAACTTTAATTATGATAAAAGAAAGCCAAAAACTTAATAAATTATAAATTTCTATTTAATATTGATTATATTCTTAATATTCAAAATTTAAATAAGTATAGTGTTTAAGTGGATATCAATTTTTATGTGTAAATTTAAGAATCTTTTTGAATAACATTTCATCCTTATAGAGTTCATTATAATGTTTAATCTTGTATATTCTTTATTTTCTATGTGCATAATCAATATTAAACGCATAAAATGAATTTGACTGGTAATAATCGGATAAAAAGTAACAGTAAAGAAAAACGAGATAATCAAATTGTGAAAGAAAAAAAGAATATATATGAAATACAAATATTTATATAGTTTATATACGAATATATATAAATTATTATATAAAATTTACAAATAAGAATAATTAATAAATGCGCATTGAATCGAATAACCATAAATTTTCAGAATGATTGTGATTGAAATATAGACTATTGTGAAAATACAATGATTGCAATCAACTATTCAATTTATCATGAACAATAACGTTTGAAATCATATGGAATTTGTTGTTGATAAATATGTACGTAGTTCGTTTAGATAAGTTCTGTCAACTTTTTTTCAATAATTTTTTAAAAAAATAAGAAATTATAAAACTCTTTGATGCATCATTATGTAATAATGTTACTGCATAAAAACCTTTTTATTTTAAGATTCTGCTTTCCTAGCGTCTTGGAAATGTTTAATGAAAACTAAACACACATTAAAGGAATAAAACATCTACATAGATAAAATTTTTGTGCTAGGGTTAAAATTTTTCTGTATCAAATAGTGTCATAAATAATAAAAATTATTTTACGCACATTGGTGGTATGAATGTAATTAAAATTGTTTTTCTAAATTTTATTGCTAAAATCAAGTCGAAACCCCGCGAAAAAATACAATTTTAACAATTTGGATGTTATTTAAACAATAAGTTCATATTTTAATAATAAATATATAAATGATCATATACAATTTTCGTTCTTGCACAACCATATGGTATGTCAATATTGTATAAAAATAGTCTTTTACATACATGAAGATCATAAGAAGTAAATATAAATTTGCATAAATGTAGATCTAATGACTGTACTTTGTTTTTATCAATTATAAAAAAAGGTATTATTTTAAGACAAGTTTTACAGTTACTTATATAATTATAATTATATTGTTATATGATTCATAATTTAACCTTTTTCATAATTTAACTCTGCTTTTATCATTCGTTTTAGTTTTCTTTTGTGTCAATTCTTATGCTTTATTTACGAATTTTGTGATAATATTACTAGATATTAAGATTTGTTAAATATTAACACAAAAATTCTAATGTTTAAATGTTTTTAGTAGCAGTTTTTACTATTTTATACATTTTAAGATCTGCAACAATCTTTTTTATATAACATTGTTGCCTGTAATTAAAATTTCGATTAAAGAACCATTAATTTATATTAAAAAACCTTAAAAAACCAAAAAACAAATTTTATATGCCCGAATCAATACTTTACTATTATACTTATTTAAATCTTTCTATATTCAAATCAAATTAATTTACGTCATCCATAATTATACAAGTATTCTTTTTTGATTCTTTATATCGTTACTTTATATTGTAAAAATAGAAAATTCTTATTTTTCTATATTTTGTCTACTTTTATATTTTATCAAAAATAACGTTAAAATATTAAATTTTTGCTTTCGATTGCACTTATGGTTTCATATATTTTAAACCACGTTTATTATCGTTAAAATAAAGCACTAAAGTCTAATTATTTTACTTTAAATTTTCTTATTCATATAAAAGATAAATTCACAATGTTTCATTTTATTAATTAGAAAACACCTGTAAACAAATTTTCAACCAATCAAATCATATACTAAATGAATATGAATTTCAAGAATTTTTTTCCAGCAAAGCGAGAAGAATTATTTCATTGATCGAATAAAAAAAAACCGACTGGGAATACTTTTTTATGCATGAATCATCATGGTTACTTAAATATATATAATTTGATGTATTTTTTACAAATTTTATATTTTTAAGGCCAAAATAACTATATTTATCGTATTTGTTATCCGTAAACAATTTTATATTTTCAAAAAAGCCGCACAAATTTTCAATTAAATTGAGCAAAATATCCCGATATAAAAATGACCATTGTTTAGGAATCATATATGTATTATTTTCCTTTTTTAATTGGTCATCATCTATCAAAAATGCGAAAAGCGCTGAGGCATGAATGACCCGATTAAACCCGTAATTTTTTGTAGCTTCATTTGTAAAAGTCACATAATTCTGTATGCATTCTGTATAATATTCCATATTTTTTAGTGGCATAAATTTTTTGGCCAAAAACGAAATAAATTTATAAATATTAAGAACATTTTCGCTTGAAAGTTTACCTTTTATCTTTAAAATTCTTTCTGAATTGGAGCTGCTGGTAATTTCTGATGTATTCAATCCCTCAAAGCATTTTTTATAAATACATTTAAAATTGTTAAAAGTTTCCCTAAACTCGTTTAGTTCTGCAACAAAAGTCTCTTCTAAATTATCTGGCCCTGATATATTGCTAGATTTGCTAAATTTTTCTACTTTATATACCGAAACAAATTCCTTTATAAATCTAGGAATCAAGACCATGATTTCCGGGAAAAAAATACAAAGAGTTTCGTATTCTATTTTAAGTTTATAATTAGTATAAAGCTTTTCAACTGTAAATTTTTCAAAATCAACTGTTGTTTGTGGATTTCTCTGATTATAAAAAAAATTCGTTAGGAAACATACAAATTCACTTAAAGGTTTTGAAGAAGAATTTGAAGGTGATTTAAAAATGATATCTGAAATTTCAACCATATTTTTATCGCGTTTGTAATTGCTAATTTGTGTGACTCTATCTTCATTATTTTTAGGTGTGCCAATATATGCAATCAATTTTTCATTACTATCTACAATTGCAATTTGCTTGATTCCAATGTTAATTTGAGCAACGCAATCAATTTTTTCTTCTATACTAAAATATGAAGAAGATATAGATTTAATATCAACAAATTCGTAATAGCTCAAAAGTGGATCTTTTATAAAGTTATCCTTGTTCGTAACAAAATTTATTTTACTAACTGGCACCTGTAAATCACTTTTTACTTCACTGCACTTTTTTTGCTTTGAGATATGCGGGCTTTTCTTTCCAGATCTAAGGTTCATTGGCAAACTTTTATAAACATTTACATATCTTGAAAAAACACCAAATCCCTTTTCGGCTTTTTTAATCAACAACCTATACTTAGTTTTAATTTTCTGACGAGTTGCTCTTGTTTGAGAATGTCTTCTTTTTACACGAATAAACAAGAAAGAAGATTTGTTATCTATTGGGATGTTGCTTGGTTGTGGTTGGTGTTTTTCTAGAATCATCAATTGTCTATTTTCTTGGGAATTTGCCTCTTGCTCTAAATCCTTACGGATTTTTCTTTTTTCGAGTCTTTTTTCAATGTTAGAGCATTTTCTATTGTTGAAAAATACTGTAAAATGAAATAAATTAGAAAATCTCATCACTAAAAATAAAAGCATTTTTTCATGGGTACATTTTAAAAATATATGCAAGATCAAATTTAAAATAGGAAAAATTGATTTTATGAATAATTAGCAAGTTTATTTATAATTTTTCGAATTTCTCAGTTTAATATGATTTATAAAATGATTTTTTCTTTAAGTGTTAAGTTTTTTCTTTTTATTAATTTTTTGTTTCTGAAATGTAGGTAGACAGTTCATTGTGAATATTTCACACTTCTTGATGCCTCTTTTATCTCTGACCCCTGATCTATCTTCATTTGTCAAATGATATGAGTATAAGTTTCTTACGAAGTGTGTGGATTTGTATGTATGCTTCTACTTCATCTAGGATTTTTAACTCCTTATCATATTTTTTATAGAATTATATAACCATCCCATTCCGAGTCAATTAGAATTATAAAATTTATATGTGGGTTAATTTTATATTTATCAATCCCATCTTTTATGACGTGGTCAACCCATCTCGAATATTGCATAACTCTTTGATCCATCTTTTGACATCTTTCCCCGATCCATCTTTATTAACTGCTCTTCTTCTCTCAAATGAGATGTGTTCAAGTGTTTGCGGTGTGTGTGAGCTTGCATATATGTTTCAACTTCGTCCTGGATTTTTAACTCTTTAAAATATAAGATTTCTTTATATCTTTTTATGTATCTACAATTTTTTTTAAACTACAAATAAATAAAACACTTCCTTATTTAGAAGTATTTAATATTTATGGAATATCCCTATAATTTATTCTCGGTTTATTTTGGTCTCTTCTATTTGTTTTTCACCATATTTCCATCCTGGCTACCCCTATAATAAATCGCTTGCTATGCTACCCATTAAATATAATGCATGAATATTGACATATAATTAGAATTACTGTTAACTAGTAGATTTTTTAAACTATATACATACTTTTATTGAATTAAAAACTAGAAGTTTATGTAGTTTATAAATATATACATAAAATATGCTATGACAATAAATTTATCCATTCAATTAAAGATTTTCGTATCTCCAATAAAAGATCAATGGTTATGAATTTGTAACTTATAATTTATAATAAGCTCTGTATCGTTTGTTAAGAGCTATATTTATTGATCATTTAAAAAAATTAAGGAATTATTTTGATTGCTCTGAAATAAAATTAAAAAAAATATCTTCTTATTAGGACCAAACCTTGGGATTGAGAAAAACCCTTGAATATATAAGTCTCGAAAGAAGGACGGGTATTGAAGAAGACTTTGTAGAGGAGAAGATAGCCGAAAGATTAAATACGCTATGCGTACAGAGAATCAAGCAAGCTGTGCCTGAGAACAAAAACTAAAATTACGACTATAAATATGGCCCATAAAGAAAAAAATAATAATTAGGACCATATTGGTTTAATAATAATATTTGTTTTTTTACCTCCTTATTTTAAAATCTACTTTAGATAATCCTAGAATGCTTTATAATAAATGCATATAAGGAAATAAACATTTATAGATGTTCTTTTAGTCTAATGCATATAATCTTTTAATGGAACGATATCCCTCAGAGAACTAAATATTTAAGAATAATGATTTTATAATTTGAAGTACTTTGCATGTATGAGTCACATATGTACGCTACCCCAACCTTATACAAGCAGAATATCCGTGTTCAGCTACAGCTATTTCGGCTAGCAGTAAATGATTAGAGTTCAATAGGCTATCCATGATTCAAACATTCGGATATACTCCCGGCTTTGGTCCCCAATTAGTGGACTCCATGCATACCTCCGGTATACCGAAAAGGTAGTAAAGTCTACGGGAGGTACCAATGTTTGAATATATATATCAATCAACGCACGACAGTTTAAGTACTATTTAAAGATACATGTGAGTATAGGAGTGGGTTAGAATTTAATTTTAAATATAAAAATCCATAAGATATTTCTTGTTAAATAAAACTGAAATTTTGATCCATTCTTTTTTAAAAATTTTCAATAAACTGGAGTAAAAGAAAATTCCTATTTTTATTTTAAAAAAATATACTTCTATAATCAAGGCAGTATAAATTAAAAGAACAGAAGAATATGGGAAATTATTATTTTAATCAATTTGCTTTAAAAAAAAAATGATAAAATTATTTGAAATTACCTTAAAAAATAAAAATGTATTCTAATTTGATTTTTTCCGTGTTACAATATTTTTTTTTAAAAACATATTCAGCGATAATATATAAATTGTTTACATCTACTCATATTTGCTAACAATAAAAATAATATTTATTATTGAACTCTTTATTTGGAATTATATAAAATTTTATGCAGGATAGTATAAATCAAATATAAAAAACTATTTGCTGATAATTGAACTATATTGAAATACTAATTTTTTTTATTAAAATTTCTTTTTACAGAAAATAAGTTTCTTAGTTGAGATACAATGTGAGTCATATAGAAAGACAATACCGAAAATTTATGATTGAATGGATTGTATATTTTGTAGTAACTCGCATAGTTATAATTTTTATCTATTACCGACGAGCAGCCTATCTTTTCAAAAAATATTTATGATTATATATAAAAAAATAACAGATACGTTATAAATTTTAACCATATTACACATTTGGACTAAAAAAATTCTAATGATACATTATAAGTGATTTTTTGTTTAATTTGTTTTTTACTGAATTTGTCAAAAAAAATAATTATCATTTTAAAAATTCGTTCTAGATTGTATATTTAATTTGAAAAGTGCTATAAGAATCTTATGTTTAAGATATTAATGCTTTTTATATTTTATTGTTAATTTGAGATGTCTTAAAAAATAAAATGTTTTACTTTTTTCTGCAAAATACTGATTGTAAAATCTTAAAATTTTCATAAGGTTTAATTTATAAATTTACAAAATTAAAACATTATTTCTGGTTTCTAGAAATAAGTTGGCATGTTTTTATGTTATTTAGATTCCGATTAAATTTCATGTATTATACACAGAAGTAAGCATTTATCTAAATCGATTTTCGTTTTAATTGTAGCTCTGATATAGAAAAAAATAATGTTATGGTAAATTTAGATTTCATTTTAGTCACATATACAACCATGAAATTATATCTGTTTTTGAAAACCTCAAGTAAAGTTTAAGTTCTAATTCAAAAATTAAAAACTTAAATAAGATATATTATGATTTAATAAGAACAGAAATTTTACATTAATATTGAGAATTTTTAATTATAAAAATATCTTTTACAGGATGTGAAATTTATAATTCATGATATATCATACATCTTTTTTTTTGCAATTTACACATATAATATTATTTATAAAAACAAAATAAATGATCTAAATTATCTGATATACAGCGAAATTTCTAGAGTCTGACTTTATAGTCAGTATGTAATTTCATACACTCAAAATAATAATTATTGTGTTTAAAAAACAAATTCTAGCTATAAAACCAAGATAATATAATTGAATAAGATCAATTAAATTAACTTAACAGTGCAAAGTTTCTCGTTAATAATAAGGACGAACTAAATGAAATCAATTCTAAAATTAATTAAGGGTTTCCGCAAAGAATATGTCTCAAAATCGATTATCAAAAAATATGATTGCAAATTTATAAATTATATTTGATGCTCAATTCTCAATGAATATTGAGAGACTGTTGTGATTGCAGAAAAGCGAATATGATCACTTTTTTAATTCTTTGTAGGAATATAGACATATTGAAATCAAAATAGTACTTTTATTATTTGAAGCTTAAAGATCCTATTATATTATCGTTTTTTATAAGATCAATTGAATAGAAGAAATATAATGAAATCTTTGTTACAATTTGTAAGTCGGCTTGTGTGTATTTTCGTATAACGCACAATAATATTTTTTTGACAGTAATGATCCAAGCAGACTATTAAGCCATTAAACTAGAATATAGGTATCCAAAAACTTTCATAAACTAAAATAATAGCGCATAGATGATCTTGTGCGATAAATTATAGGGGAGGAATACATATATTCTTGGTCATCAAAAAAAGAATGGAAATAAAATCAAAAAAAATAACAGAATAAGATTATATGATATTAAATCCGTTTCAAAAATAAATTGGTTAGAAAGAAAATATTCGTATATATTAGGCTATAATATATCTAAGTGATGCTCATACAAGCCATATAGCGAATTAAATGAGCGGAAACAAAAATAAAAACTACAGTCTAAAATTAAAGGCCCTAATTGCATCTAAATGCAGTTCTTTTTGACAGAAATCTATGGTTAAAAATTTAGATCGCCTGATGGGTGAAAATTTGAAATATAGAACCCTTTAACAGAAGAACAAATAATTCAAACAAAAAAGAGACATATTTTACTGTATAAATTACAAATAAAAGCACTGTGGTGTTGTTTTTTTAAATAGTAAAGTATCAGAAAGTAAATAAGAAAGAATACTTGATTATGACTTGGCATGGTAGCATATCTTGGTGCTAAGATGCATAAACTTATACTATCAAAAAATTAACTAAAAAAGATCATGGAAATTACAGAATATATCGTATTAGAGATTACAGAACTCAAATTTCCAAAAATAAAGGTAGAAATTGAATAAAAACCAACATTAATTTATTGCATGAACTATCAGATATCTTTGAGTCTGATAGAAGAAAAACTTGAAAACAGTGTATAATTGGAAATAACGAGTATATTTGACCCGATTATTGATATAATTAAAATTTGAAAAAATTTATATATAAGTATAAATAAACACCCAATAATTTATTATCGAAAAACATGAAAATTACCGGAAAAATAAATAGAATCAGTCATAAAAAAAAACAAATAAATCGTATGTTATATAGTGGATAATTTTTTGGAATCATTTCATACAAACATAAAATTCATCCATGTAAAAACTTTATTCAATAAGAATATATAGAAACTATGCTTCAATTTAGGTTCAAAAGATGATAATGCTGGCTTAAAGCCTTAGCAAATCTGATCTATAGAACTATCACAAGTTGCATACTTAAAAATAATTATAATGCAATTCAAATATAGAAATAGAAAAAAATAAACTATTTTTGTGAATTAATATATATTTAAAAGGATTTTATATTCTTCTTTTGTTTCCATACCCACATAAAAAAAAGTTACGGTCGGTTAAAATCCTAGTTTAATATTACTGTTTTATCGAAAAAGGGAAATAAACGAACATTTAAATTTATATACTAAGACATCCATAAAACTTTATATTATACGATGTACAAGAAAACAAAATAAATTTAAAGAATTAAAGAGTTAAAGTAAGATGATTTATTCGACAAAAACCCAGTGTATTTCCGTTTTAATCAAATATAGATAATAAAAAATAGTACAAAAGGCTATTGTTGTAGAAATCTCAACTTTTTAGCATGTAGCTTTTTAACATTATAATAAAAATATACAAACATTAAAATCTTTCTAAAATAAGGAAATGAAATTATATGCAGCATTTATTTAAATATCTTTGTAATTTGACTCGAACTGTACATTTTATAAAAGCCCTTGAATTATGTTAATATTTTTATGTAAATTCCCCTAACGCTGTAAAAAACCCATTTTTTACTGTAACTCTATACTGAATTATATAAAAAACCAAGAAATTAAAATACAAATAAGTGAGCATAAAAATATAATTAATTTTGATAATCCTAATAATATGAACTTAAAGTGAACAGAAAAATAATAAAAATAAATTTCAGATTATATAATTTATTTTTACTGTATTATAGATAAAACTGAAATGATGATTCTTGCATTAAGTGTAAATGTAAAATATAAAAATCCCAATGAAACAAACGTAAATATCCACCTTTGGTTTTTTTTTGTTTGCACGATTTCTTTTAATGCAGGATAACATAATTTTTTGCAAGTATGAGCATATACTGTAACAGTAAAGTTTGGTTTTCTTTAAGTTCATTGTTTTTTATACTTATCACAAAAAAATAAGCTTGAATGATATTAAAGATGCATAAGGATTTAAAACAAAAAAAGAATGTATTTTAATATAAAATTAGATCATTATAGATATATCATATGTTTTTTTGTTGGCCATATTTTTGGAATTTCTAGATTATATTTTTGCGTAAAAACAATGTATTCTTTTTCATTAGATCAAAACATGTAGTTTTTTTGTTAGTTGAAGATAACAATTTTGGGCTTTCACAACCTCTAGTAACGGCTGTTTATATTTTTACGACTTATTTCGATTAAGAATATTTATGTTGACTTTTATTATATGATTTGCATCATATATATGCGTGCGAATATGCTATTTTTCCTGCTAAAAAAGCAATTTTTAAAATGAACAAACACTTTAAGCTATGGTAAATTGTGTGCATCTAGACAAATAAAATTTGTGTGTATGATGTAAAAAAAGTTGGTTTTTTATACATTTACCTTATTTTCAGCTTATAAATGCCAATACACATTAAATGTAAATTTTTCTTATTAAATACACATAAACTGAATATATACACATATAAAAAGTATAAAAAAGTAACAGAAAGATAAAATCTAAAATTCCGAGTATATTTATTTGTTTTTAAGTAAAGGATACCACATAAAATGATCATTAAAAAATTAAAAGATCAAAATTCTAATATGAGGTTTTTAGTGTCGATAAATTACCGTTAAAAATTAAAATAACTCTAGTTTCATTTTTTTTGTGCCCATACATGAAAATCTATGTTTATAAATGGGGTATATGGCTCTTTTTTTTAATTTTATATATTTATCCAAATTTAAACTTCTGAAACCATAAAAATGTAACCTATCATTTAAAAATAGATTATCTGTGAAATAATGTTAGAATAATATTTAAATTTCAATCAAATATGCTATATAGATTCCTGGCTTTTGACGCAATAAAATTATTTTTTGTTTTTACAGGTTTATATTTACTTTGAAGAGTTTTTTAAACAGATCTTTAAAAAACTAAATAAGGTTTGTGATCCATAGAAACTTGTTTTTATATATGAATATTTCAAAAAATTATTTTTAATTACACAAGATAATAGTAGAAAAGTAAATTAAAAGATACACATAGAGCTATTTGACGTTAAAAACCAAAAATTCATATAATAAAACTTTACATATGGAATTATATTTTTGTCATTCTAAATTCTATGACAGTATGGCAACTGAACTTGAAAAAAATTACAACGAATAATTGCAAAAAAAATACTTAAAAATGCAGAACGAAATCGATTGTTTTCTGTATATTTCTATTTAAAACCCAATTTTTTATTTTAAATCATAAATATACAATGTATATTTTCTATTTACAATATTTTTTAAAGTATACCTGCTATACAAAATGCTGAGATTTTTCATCTATGATCATCATGATAATGTGTAATTTAGCTATTAAATGTGATTTGAAAAATCAAAATATGTCATATTTAATAAAACAATGATTTTATTTCCCAATTACAATTATAAAAAAAAATTTAAATCCTTTAAATAAAATGCAAAAAAGCTTATACGCATGAAATCTAAATATTTTTAAATCAAAGAATGAAATTACATTCCGAGTTTTCTATATAGGTGGGCCTTGATATAGTATATAGGATATCTATATTAGTAATTTTTCTTCCAAAAATTCAATATGATAACAACACAATAGCTGATTTAAAGGCACTTAAAACTTATAGAGGATTCTAAAAAAAAAATTTATTGTTTTTATTTTTCTAAACATCCAAAATGTAAAAAAAGATATAGAAAGATCCTATATATATTTCTAAATATGATTGTTTGCAGATAAATCAGACTAAAACTTGATTTTATTATTTTGCGAAGCGATACATGAAATTTAATTTTAAATGTAACGAAAAATAATATTATGAATTACAAAAAAAAAATTTTTATAAAAATTTAGTAAAAAATTAAAGATGTAATTTTAAAATTTATAATCGAATTTACTTTATTTATTTATGTTTTACTTCTATTACTTTTTAGGAAGTTCGCTTTATACATATAGGAACTATTGCTTAACTGATGCGTCTCTCTGTGGAACTCCCCCAGCACTCATTGTCACCCGTAATCACCGTGGATTGGGCCCTTTCTCATAGACGGCAGTCATTATGTGGAGGAAATGAGATATGTCTACTGTTCGTCGCTAAGAGTTACAAGCTACAACCACACTCTACACTTACCATTATCCTTGCTGAACGGTGTGGGATATTTTTCATTCTGGAGGCACAGTTAAACGGCTGACACAAGCAACCTCCTATTTCTTATGCTTGTCAATGATTTATGGTTTATCTTTTATTTTTCACTGGCCGCCCCCTTGAGTATTTTTCTTTAGAGTAAATTCGTTTCGAAAATTAGTGGGGTGGGTGGAAGTGGAACCCGCGACCACTCACACTGGGGTCCGACTTGTAAACCACTCTGTAATTTTTATATTTATTTTAATTTATATGCTTGCAGTATTTATAAAATCTAAAATACGAACTTTATTTATCTACAGGTAAACCTTTTTTTAGTATGATCAATATTATACATACAAAAAATATTTCAATTATAGATTTTACGGCATATAATAAAATTCATATTCTATTATAAAAGATTTATATAGGAAAACTGCGCTGTAAAGTGTTCGTATACTTTAGTTTAACTATGCAGCTGTAATAAATTCGGTTTTTCGGGTGATATATTATTGCTAAATTATTAAGATATCATATATAGAGCCAAAGATAGGCTAAAATTACTAATCTCAAGTGCAACTTAATATTCTAACACCCGAAATTCATCATCTAAATTTCTTAAAAAAACAAACAAGATGCAATGTTATAAAATAACTACAACAAAATTCTATATATTTTAATATAGTTATTTCTATGAATTTATATACAGTTCACGAAACAGGATATTCTCTATATAATATATATTTTTACTTTTATTTAATAATTTTATATAAATTGTGAATTTAAGTAAAGATTATCTGGACATAGTGCAATATAGTTCCCAAAAAAAGAAAGCTTAAAAAGGCCATAATATGCTATAAAAATATTTACTATACATATTACATAAAATTTTTAAAAAAATTTCTTTTATCATTTAAAATAACCACATAAAACAAGATTAAGAAACTCTAGACTTCCAAAAAACCTTATTTCTAACAAACTAACAATGAAAATATCCTTTTTATCTTATTTCATATAGGTGTTCCTAATTTAATACCATTTTTATCCTTCCACCGTGTTTTATCTTCGAGTTTAAAATCCCTTTAAGCCCTTTAATTTTTTTTCCATCCATCCTAATAGATTATGGATCTTTTTTGTTTTTTTTTCAATTTTTTCACAGTATAAAATTGCTCATAGCTACATTTCAAGAAAAATGTTTTTTTGTGCCGTTATTTTTATTCCCATAATACCCTCTAAACTCTGTGACCCCTTTTGTATTTTTTCTTCCAAGTTTTCCTACAAAAAAATTTTTCATTAAACCTTGTCCCTTATTTTATTATTTTCTAGGGTTATTATTAGGTAAATATTTTTTAAGAATTCAGCCTCTCTACAGTTATAATTTTCAAAACAGTAGCTGCTTCAATTATCCAAATTATCGGTGTCTCCAATAAAAAGAAATAAAAGTAGTAAATATTTTGCTAATTTTATTTTTAGTATTAAAAATTTTTTTATCGTTTACTAAGCCCACATTAAATCTTCTTTTATTATTATAACGCCTATATAAGATCAGAACTACATTAATCTATGCCATTAAAAATAATTTTATGCAATGGAATTACGTTTTTTGTCTTTCTTCTTTCATAAATACATAACCTAGATATGAAATTTCATTAATTTAGGGGTTAAGAAAATCCAAAACAAAATTTTAAAATGAGACGGCAAGAAAGTACGGGAAAAATACAAATATTTTAAATTTTACTGAAGTTATCCAATTTTCAACCATTTTCTGATGTTGAAATTGCGGAATCTAAGTGAAATTTAATCTATAATGTGTGATTATACACGTATTTTGTGTTCTTAAGATTCCCTATTTTGCTTCAGCCAGTTCCCAGGTATTAAGATATGTAGAAGAACAAAACCAACCTTTTTAATGCACACTTTAATAAATCCTGCACATATTTATCATCTGCATCAATTTCAACATTATATTCGACAGAAAAATGTGTCATGTGTATCTCAAAAGCTAGTCTTGAAGCTGAAATAAAGCTTTAAATATCAGAAAGAAGATTCGACATATTTATCTGTTCTCATTTCTGAAAAACCAAGTTTTATAAAAATATTTTTATCTCCTCTTTAACTTTCATCAGTGGATGTAAATTTCCTTGTTATGGAAGCCTTCCTCGAGTTTCAAAATTCTTGGCTTAAATTTGATTTTTTCATATGAACCATATCAAATCATATCAGAAGTTAGATCTGTGGTATATTAAATCTTTTTATTTTGATATATTTCGCCTTTTCTCACAACATACGATATTATTTTTATTGCCCCAATAAGCTTTCTTTTCTGTAAAGATTTTAAATCTGTTGTGCGCATTTATTTATTATTAATATCGAATAATTTTAATTTAACATCATCTTTTACGTCTTCTTTTTTCTTAAAAATAAATATATTTGTCTTGATACAACCATCCATTTTTAAAAGCATGACCCAAACCAATTTTATGGTACTCAATATTTTCGATTTTCAATCCTTCTTTCGGAATCAAATTTTATATTATAAACTCTTGGAATCCATTTATGCTAGAGTTTTTACCTTCTTCTAATGAAATATATACATTCTATTATCTTTCAACAACTATTCTGCTCCTTAATTCTAATAACATTAAAGTTGCGTTTATTTTTTACGTAGTTTTATATAGTTCATCCGAATACAGAACATCTTTTTCGGATAGCTCATTTAGAATTATTTGTGCAGAATTGCTTGAAATATAAATAATGTGTTGAAATATTAAATGGTTCTTTCTTGATACATCAACTTTGATTTTTTCGGGCAAAAATTAGAATTTATATTACAACAGTTACATTATGATTTCTTTAGCTAATCATCATTGCAATCTTTTTATATATATTCCTTTTTATAATTTTTTACTTCAGCTGTAATCCTTTTTATCAAAATTTGAGAGCACTATTCTGTCTATATTGGTTTTCAGACTCTATAATATGTGACATCTTGTAACTTGTGAGGACATTTTCCCATGTTTTTACTGATTTACTATTCGTATGATGCATTAATAAATCGAAGTGATTTAATTTACTTGTAAATTGTATTCAAATTTTCATTTTATATAGACGAACTTATAATTCCGTCTTTCTTACCTCCATTAATGGGGATATTTATATTTTTATCATAAAAAATCAATTCTTACATGCCATAATTTAATATATGATAAAATTCTAGTTTCTACATTATATGTGCGTGCTTCTGTTCGATTATTTTTGATACCTCGTGTCGTCTGATTTTCTTGATACTTTTAAGTTGAATTTCTTTGTGAGTAGGAATTACTTGCATCCTATCGCTTGATTATTTCTTTTTTATCAATATGCATAAAAATATTCTGTATATGATATTCCTAAGGATCTACTATTATATGCCACTTCACAGTGTTGGCACTTCAATTTTCCCCTTAAAATAGATGTATATCTTGTTGAAGCGTGATCTTACTTTATCTTATCTTATATTAAGTTTACGATTTGCACCATTCTAATGATCCGACTATGTCATTATTTGTGTTTCTGGGAATGCTGAAATGTTTTCTATGCTATTTCTTATCTTTTATCATTACAATAAATTTTCACTTTGTTTCTTCTAAATATTTTTGATGCATATGTTGATTATGTTGTGCATTTTCAGGATATATTCATCTATTGATGAAATTCTCTTATGTTCTCATTTTTTTTATATATGCAGCACATCTTTGTGATCGGACTTTTTCTGTTAAAATATGTTAGTTATCAGAATAAGCTCTTTCTGATAATAATCAAAAATAAGATGGTTCTCTTCTGTCTATTATCGTTTAATATGTATTATTTTGCATTTTATGGATGTAAATAAACTGATTATTTTCTAAAATTTACCTTATTTGATCTTTTATTTTAGTAGTCTTTCAATTCTCGTGATAAACACCATGAATGTTAATATTAGGGTTTAAACCGTGCTGATGCTTATTAAAAATCTTTTTACGGCTATAATTTTTTTATCTGATTGAAAGTTCTTATAATGTATTCATCACATGTTGATTCGTAAGTTTTTTTCCTTTATTTCGGATTTCCTATAAACTTAGATTTTTAGAGATATAATTATCGATATTTTATATTATAATTGTACTATATACGCTATTATTGGTTATGATATGACTTGGGATGGAGTGATTACAAAATTCAATAAAAAAATATGTTAATGAGTTAAAAAATGCGGAAGAAGTATAAGCATAGATGCAAGCTCTCACACTTCGCAAGATACTTGAACTCATAAAATTTGAGAGAAGAAGTGTAGTTGATATAGATATATCAGGGGAAGGAGTTAAAGGATGCATTAAGTAGTTGTGCAATATTCCCAATGAACTGACCGCGACTAAATAGATCAAAAGAAACTTAACCCATATAATAAAAAAATTTATACGCTACCATTTGTTATAAATTTGATTCTCTCGATTCTAGTCTTTACAGTATATAAAAAACATTGTTTCTTTTAGTATCATATTAAAGGTTTTCTTGATCTTTAAGACGAGCCTAGAATTCATATACATATACAGTGGTTTATTTCTATCATAAGATATATCTGATGGCACGTTTACTGCATTGACTTACAAAAATCTTAAATTAAATGGATGATTTAATATAATAAATATCATCAATATATCAAATTATCAAACTTAGAAATATATTCTACACAAAAAGATGCATCATAAAATGTAAGAAGACAAATTTACTACGACTTTGCCTTCTTATATTACCAGCCTTTTCAGATATTATTCGAGAGGCATTTTTTTCAATCTTATAACAGAAAAAAAATAAATTAATATAAATTGTTAGGACTTCACCAATATTTTTACCACGTTCAAGTTTTATGCACAAATATTTACAGTATGTACTTCTTAAGTAGATTTACCGAGATAAAAATAAAATTTAACGCTTCAGAAATTTTAATTTTGCAATTTCTTTGATAAAAAGAAAATAAATTTTTGAATTTATTTATTCTAAATATCATACAAATAAAAAAAAAATAAATATTTGCAATTCAATGTAATAATATTTTTTTTAAACTAGGAATTTGACTATGCCTTATTTTTGAAATGAAATTTATGGTTTGGGATGTTTATGTGAAAACCGAAAGGAATTAAGCGGGTTAAACATTCCAGAAATGAATTTATTTGTATGATTACGTT
Organism: Rhyacophila brunnea; assembly: GCF_057557595.1. Taxonomy (NCBI): domain Eukaryota; kingdom Metazoa; phylum Arthropoda; class Insecta; order Trichoptera; family Rhyacophilidae; genus Rhyacophila; species Rhyacophila brunnea. The sequence continues at coordinate 533,723 of NW_028233362.1, read as the reverse complement.
CGCTTTTAGTACTTATCACAATAAAAAATAATTAAGATTCTTAGATGCAATATTTTACAAAGTAAAAGTATTATAATGTATTTTTAGCAAAAGCCATTGTATTTAGACTTTTTAAATTCATTTAAAAATTATCTTATAAAACTTTCTTTGAATCATACCAATAATTTTCTGATCGTGTTTTAAGAAAATGGGTTTTATATATAAAAAAAAATAAGGTTTCTGTTGGTCGAATGATGTGTAATATTGTATATTAAAGATTACAATACACATTTCGGGACAAAATAAGCTTATGTCTGCTATACTATATCTTCATTAGTGTTTAAATGATTAATTATAAATATACGTTTTTTTATTTTAGACTTATTAATTAACTTTTTTTTTTGATAATTTTCCCCCACACATAATCAGTCTATTTTTCTTGTAGATAACCTAGTGCTTCATTTGTACTCGGTTAAATGAAAATTATTTCCAGTTTTACTGATCACTTTAGTCATATATTAAAGTACTTTTACATTGTTTTTGTTATGTTTATTTTTAAATCCCCATATTTCACAGATAGATTTTTTTTAAAATCCATAATTTTATTTTCATATCATTTTTTAGACTAATTTACTGTAATTAATGGTTTTAAATTTTAATAACATCTTTTAATTGCTTTGACATGATTTCCTTGGTAAATAAATAATTATTTTCAAGAGTTCCTATTCATTTATACTCTGTTTTCTCTCGTTGTATGATACAAATATACTTGTTTATGGTCAGCCATTACTCTTTAACAGAGATAAATTTCAGCTGTCCCTTATAGAATATACTGCTAGACACAAGGCTCCAAATTGTTTATTAAAAATAATTTCTTACAATTGTTTTTTGGATCTGGCTACTATTTCCTATAAAACCCTTTTTGTGTTTTTTTTTAAAATGTTTCTTATTTTCAATTATGTTTGAGTTTTGTACATGCTATCCGTAAAATCTAATTGTTTATAATTTTTAGTGAAAAGGCTGAATATGTCGTTCTTAACGCAAGAAAAATAAGATAAAGCATAGAAAAAAATCAATCATCTTTATTAATAAAAAAATCATTCTAATTTCTATACCTTGGGAAATTAAACTAATCAAACAAATAGACCAGGTATTTTCTTATACGAAAAAAATGAAAATATTATTACGTTGATCGAAATAGTTCTAACTAGATTTATAAACTTATCGGAAGTTGGAAATGAGAAATATAGAAGGATCCCATCTTGGCGAATGAACTTGGTTTAGTATACAAATGTAAAAAAAATGCCATATTTAATGATTTGACATGGGAAGGTTACAAAATTCCATAAAAAATATGTCAAGGTGTTGAAAATCCCAGATGAAGTAAAAGCATACATACAAGCTTTCACACTTCGCAAGACACTTGAACTAATATCATTTGACATAAGAAGAGAAGTTGACGAAGATAGATCTGGGCGAGGTGCCAAAAGATTTGCTAAAGAGTTTTGCAATATTTCTAATGGGTTTTATATATCTCGGTAGATGGGATTCATAAAAAGAAGAAATTCCTCCCATATATAATAAAATCATGAGCGATTCATATTTTTTATAGTCTTGTCATTTTATAATAAGAAAACTAAATATAATGTCATTTTGATGTTTATTAGTCAGAAATAAATAGTTTTCTAATCTTGAGGTTGATAGTCTGCGCATCTCACAGCCTTTATGCGTTTTACCTGTAATTAGTTTTAAATATATCGATACAAATATTTAAACTATGCTTTAAAACGTCTATTTTTTGTTCAACCATTTACAAAATAAACACTATACTTTACTGTTGAAAGGTGTGAAATTTTTATATTTAAAAATTATAAAAACGATATTATTCTTTTTCTAATGTGGGTTTATCATGCTAATTTCAATATGTTAATTTATTTCCAGTTTTTCCCCGTATTTATTTCTTAAACTGCTTTAATTATTAGATAATCTTATATTAAACCATCTCTAGTCCTATAAATTGAAAAATTGCAAGCAATAATGATTCATATGAGCTCTTTTCACATAAACTTACGTTTTTTCGCTAATTTGTAAGCCATATTATTTTTATGCTAAAGTATTTCTGTAGATTTGATGTTTATTCCATTTTGGTTTATTGATATTTATATAATTTCTTTCCTTTAAAAACACCAATATAAGAAAATGTAACAAGAGAAGGATCAGTAAAAAAATTTTGATCAACTATCAAAAGTAAAAGATAGAGGTGGTTTGGTGATCAGAAAAGTGTAAAATTAAGAAGGATGTGTTATAAACTAAAAAAATTGACTTTTCTTCAATCTAGAAATTTAAAAACACCCTGATCAACACATCTTTATATAATACAATTTTGACGCCCTTAGAAAATTTTTATGTACGAGCTATGTTTGAAGGTTTCAAAACAAAGATTATAACACATTTAACTGAGATAGATACGAAAAATAAGAAAAGTGCTGAAATTTAGTTGGAACTATGAATTTTATTTATTATAATAGTTTTAAATATTTTATTTGGAAAGAAATAATAATGGTGGCTGAGAATCAGAAGTTTTCTAGGAAAATACAATCGTGAACACAAGGTAAAGATTTTATTAATTTTAAGATGTATGGAAAGAAACCTCATTGGGAAATCCTTTTTGCGTTAGTAGTTGAGTATAAGAATAAAAGCACACTAAATTTTATCTTTATTTCTAATATTGACAAGTAATCGATTCTACGGATTATTAAAAATATATGTATATATATTGATTAAGATTATAGATAAAAATGTACAAGTGATAGCTCAAAATACGGCATAATCTTTATTGTGGGTAATTATATTAATATTATTGAAGGAAGATTAAGTGCAGATATGTAGCTAATATCTGAGTGTAAAAGAACCAAGATTAATATCACTCTCTATCTCGTGTGTTTTATGGTTATAAGTAAATAAAAAAAAGACAAACACATCAATTATTATATTATTTGTAATTTTAACATATTATACTTTTTTAATTTTTTTTGAAGTTTACTACAATGTTTAATATTATAAAAATCAAATAAATTTATGTAAGAGACACATAACGAGCTTTAACCTAGAATCTTCAAAATAATACAAATGCAATATCACTACTATAAAAACTATGTTTGAAGTATCTTTCCAAGTAATTTGTTCTTTCCTATAATCAATATTGTTAGTTTATAATTTCGTTTTATTTATTTTACACGAGCTATTTATTTTCAATTGTTATGCCTTTATATAATCGTCATCTATTTTTACCAACAACTATTTGCACAAAATTTTTGTTCCCCTAACACTTTTGAAAATTTCGTTTGCTATTTTTTTACTTCATAGAATATGAGTCTATAATCTTACCATGTTTTTAAATTTACGCCACTATCATTTTTATCAATAATTAAATTACCTTTGGCATTTGTTCTTGAATTAAAAATTTTAATCTTCTTAGTAGTATGTTCGAATTCACATTTTTATGATCAAATCTTATTCAACCTCAATGTAAAAATCCAATGAATTTTGGGAAATATTGGTCTAATTTTTGCAATACTAGCACACCATATAAATAATTAGCACCTTCATACATTGATCATCATACAACTATCATATTAGGTCATAATCTACATTAATACAGTATTGAACTCATAAACTTTTCCTTTGAAACATTATCCTGTTTCTAATATAACTACTTTCCGTTCTGTAGCGAAAAAGTTTTTACTTTCAGATAACTAATATTCTAAATTTTTTATGCTTTTGTGCCATTAAATAATTATTTTATATTGCACCTTTTACATGGGACTTTAAAGATACATCATTTTGTACAATCATAATCTTGATGATTCAAAATCCACCCCGACAGTTTAATATATTATTTAGGCTTTGTGGCTAAGGTTTAATTACCGCATGTTATTTTTTTTTATGTAATTTACCACCTCTTTTTAATCGATTACCGAAAGACCTCTTAATCTCCTCTTATTACTGTAACACACGGTGATGTATTATATCTACATATTTAAATTTAATTTTATAAAATAATTACTTTGGGATAAAAAACGTAATTTGATTCAAATATCATCATCAAGATGAATTATTTCTTGAACAATTTTTTTAAATATATATGAAGATAGTACATTGTATAGAGTAAGCAGTTTTTCGACAATAAAAACATTATCTTTTTGTCTAAATCTTGATTTTTCAAATTTTAAATCATGCCTTTATACATAATAAAAAATATTTTCAATTTTTTTTAGAAATTACTATATTGCTAATTTTTTCGCTTTTATTTACAACTTGTCCTAACAATAAAAAATCTTTACCATATTTTTTCCTTTATAAAGTTTCAAAACTCTATTTTCATTATCTATTTCCTTTTTGTGCCACACTCAAACCGTTTATATTCCATAATGAATTGCTAAATTATAACTGGAATTATCTATAGAATACTTATTTTGATTCCAATTCTCAGCACATTGTAGGATATCTACATCACTACGAACAATTAAAGATGGTTTCCTATTCCTATTTCCAAATCTTTACCTGTAATATTATTAAAACAGCTATATTTACATATTCTTTTTGCTAGAGGCCTTTGCTAAATCCAACTCCTCCATATACTTGTTTTTTTTTGCCTCGTAAATAGCACTTTCGACAAATTATTTTTTTCTGTAAGATAAAGGTTGCGATATTCATAAAAAAATACAATTAAAGTTTTTTGAGAGTGATGGAATCCATATGACAAGTTGGAAAAGTATAAACGTTTTTGAGCAGGCCAATCGATACATCGCTGGGAGTAAACATCCCCATCATGTCTATGGCGGATTTGATTACTCGCGCTATCGTTCGGAAAGAGATAAAAATTTTCTCTGCTCCCCATCAAGTGTTTGTTTAAAGTCGAAAGTTATCTTTAATGACTTTGGAAATTCTATTGGGCTTGATTTATCACCAGCTTGGCAACATATATTACTATTTTTGTTACTTATTCATTATCATATGGTGCATAAAATCGAACCTTGATTCCTAGAAATTGAAGAATAAAGATCGAAGATTTACACTACTAAAGTATCGCCACTCTATGACAAGACATCCTTGATGAAAAAAAATTGGGCGGTGCAAGCCTCTAATGTGTTTCTATATAGAGCGTAAAGAAATTAGAATATCACATTCAAACAGTAATTATTGTGAGAAGTTTAATGTTCAAAAATACTCCAAAAAAATTTAAAGAAAATACTGATATAAATAGATACGCAAAAACCACTTTCATCATAAATTAAACTTTCTTTTAAAGCTTATATCAATCACATGCATGTATTTTATAAGATTACTTTACCAAGTTTTTTTTTGAGGTCATATTCGTTGAAAATAAAATATGTGAATTTTTTATTGCTGGAGTATATCTAAAAATTTATGCTCGGTTTTATTTATATTTATATAAAAAAACGTGATGAAATTCTTTGGGTTATTAGTATAGAATCAATAGTTGCTACCATTTCATGAATAAAAACTATGTTTCAATCTTTTTGTATAATAGTAAAAAAATATGCAAAAAGATATTAAAATGTTCATAAATTGATTTATATAATTTGTTTTTTTTCTGATGTGAAGAATGAAAGTAAGATACCAATTTTTTTTTAAAAATGTATTTTGAGGGCTTTATGTAAATAATTATATTTTCTCGCCGAATTGTGTATATTTAAAATATGCCTTTAATAAAAAGACTGTAATGTGAAATTCCTTTAAATTCTTTCAAGGATTTAAAAGACTTGGTTTGGCACTAAAACACATGGCAACTTATATATAAAAAATTAAAAATAATATTATAATTTCTAGCTTCTATTGCCATATATATTTCATGATCAAGAGTGATGCGTTTTAAAATAAAAAAACTTAATATCAAATAGGTTGACATCTATGTAGTTATTTATGGCATTATTTTTATTTTCTTATGCACCAATGTAACTTCTATGCTACGCCATGGTGAGTTTTAAAAGATGAAAAACAAAAAAAGGAATCGCCAGTGAGGTTTAAGAAATGCATTTTATTCGTGCATTCAAAGCGCTTTATTATAAAAAATTAGAATGACTTGTACAAAGTTATGGCCAATAAAAAGTACAGCACCGTGCTTTCCCGAATGATCGCTCGCTTGCATATCACACAGCTCTCATATTCTTGACTTCGGAGATCTGACGGGTTCCGGAAAATTTAAAAAGATATGACCGTAATTTAAATCGGTTGAATTACACTAACAATATCTCCTATATTTTACTTAATCGTCTATCTGTTTATTACATCAGAGAGGCAAAGAAACAAGGGCATACTTAAAATAATATTTTCACTGTTTTTATGAAATATTTTTAATTATATACTCTAATTAAAGAGTAGAGGGGAATGATCAGAACACGCCCCAACTCTTTATTAAGCAGTTAGGAATGTCAGATAAAAGGAAGGTATAAGCATAAAAATTGGGTTGAGGAAGAAAATTTAAATAATATATACTTAGAAAGGAAAATATATATAGGGTAAGTTTTTGAAGACAAAATATAAAGAAATAAAAATGGTTTACTCTATAGATTTATGGTTTCTGCTGTGTTTAAAACTAGTAAAAACTAATAGTATAAAACTAACCTGTAAATAAAATAAATTCTTATGCAAACACTAATAATTCGATCGAAAATCCTTATAACTATTTTTCTAATTTAAAAGTGCTAAAGATATAATACATGTGCTTTATTAAATAAAAGATATTTGACATTATAATATATTCTTCGTATTTTAAATACATCTTTCAATGTTTAAATTTGAAACAAGAAAGATTCCTCTTGATATGGTAATTTTCATTTGGCCTAATATAGAATATACATTTAGATGTTTAATTTGTTTTATGTTAGTTTGCACCAAAAAATATATCTAAATATAGATCTTTCTGTTTCATCATTTTTATAATCCTCATCGATGCATCTTCCGCTGCCAAGACTTTTATATTCAAGTGTTGTCAATGATTCTATTATTTGTATGTGAGCTGTACTTGATATGTTGAGCATATATTATAAATAAGATATATATACCATTTAATTTATATAAATTTGTTTTGAAAAACCAAAAAATGTTTATAAAACAGATTTACCCGCACATATATCTGCCTCACTATCTTTTCCATTTTTATCAATCGAAAATATTCCTTCATGACTTGTTTATTCAACTGTTCTTCTACATCAAATTGTTTGTGCATGTGTTTCGGTTGGCATTCCTAGCTCTATGATACTTTTTACGCTCTACATTTTATAATTATATTTAATTTATTGTTAGTAAATCATATTTTGTTGGCTTCTCATTTCAACATTATTCTCGTTATCTAAACTAATTATTCTTATTTTAATTTATCGGATCAAGTTTTTCTTTTTATTATCCCCAAAAATATATGGCCTGTCAGGCGACTATTTTTTATCTGTATGATCGATTTATAAATTTTTATTTGATATAATATTTTTAAAGGTTTGGCGATAGCGAAATAATTATTAGTAAAACTTTCATATCGACGATATTTTCTGTCAAGATCCTAAATATTATACACAAATTTTTTTACGGTTGATGTTGTTTAAAAGCATTTTTAATATTAAAAAAATCTGAAATTTGATTATTATCTGTTTCTTAATTTAAAACAAATCATAATATTATTTACGTTTGTTTCCATCGAACGAAAATTACGTGCGAAAAAATACAAAAGAATACAAATATCGTCTTTTTAAAGATATAATATTTTACATACATAGTTTAAAATAGCCAAAAGTAAAACGAAAAAAACATATTCTATTCAAATATAATGCATAGATATACCATATTACTTTATTAATCAAAATAATGAGTGAACCCGGTGTTATTTTAAAAGTTTAAGTATTTGTCAAATCTCGATAATTTTCGACCAAAAATTTCTTTCGATATAATACTTATAATTGTATTCAAAATATAATTTTCTTTAAAAATATGAATTTGCGTTTCAGTAAACGATGTAATTAGCCGTTTTATGAATCTTTTTAAAATACAAAGAAATTCTGTAATGAATTTTTGCAATAAATCGAATTATTATCAACTCAATATATTTACCATTAAATTGAACCATTAGATTGGGGTATACTTTGATACTGATTGGTTTTCAAAAATGTAAGGTATATAAATATAATATGGTAAAAGGTGTAGATAATATATTCTAACCGGTAAAAATTCATGTTTTGCTGAAGTTAATTTCTTAAATTGTCATATCTAAATAAACCCTAAAGCAAAGGGAATTACCATTAAAATGTGTTTCTTAATGTGGCTTATCATTAGAATAAATTTTATATCAATTATCTTGATTTTCTTATATTATTCTAGTGCTATTTTATTTCCTTTTTAATATCTATACTGTTAATTTTTATCGATAATTACTTTTCTAATATATTTAAAGTCACATGCGTTTTAAATTTTTTCTAGGCAAAGTCGACATTAAAAGAATATTAGAATCTATATTCGGAAGTGAAAACCCTAGAAAGATAAGATCTTCTTTTTGTCATAATTTTGTAGGCATTACTCAATTTTCAAGAATTGTCGTAATAATATTATTTATAAATGGATTTCTAACGTAATATATTCCGACTGGATAAAAAACATATTGATAAATTAGTTTAAAATACTTTTTAAATGTTCTTAAAAATGATACTGCCTAAATAAAAAATATATTAAATGCATAATCTTCTTTATAGATAAACTATATTTCAAGAATATCATCTAATACTTTTGTATTGGTAATTTGATATTACAAAAAAATATAAGAATTTTATTGTAATATTTTACAAATAAAAATATAACATAAAGGATAAAAAGTATATACAGACTAATATAAGTCTAAATATTGAGGGAAAATAATTTTACACTCGTTGAACGCAAAAATAGAAAGGAAAGATACGAGATAATTATACTGTCAATATAGTATAAATATGCTTTAAAAGCGTTATTTCTAAAAGGACTTTTGCACTAGTGGAATACAAAGTTTTTCAAAATATATTATTTTTGGAATCTTGTAAAATATTCTTTTTAGTAAATTTTTTTAATTCTTCCTGAGTAAAATATATTTTGTAGAACACACTAAAATACAAATCTTCTGCCTATATAATTTTAATTTAAAAAAATTCGCTTGAAATGGTTATTCCTGTCACTGTACAATCACTATTTTTATAAAGGATTTACATGAATTTAACTAAATTCTTTATATTTAAAGCGTCTAAATTATATTTAACACCATGTATTAAATACATATCGTTCTTATATTTTTGATTCAAATAGTGGCTTTTTAATTGTGAATGTTTGGGACTATATGATAGAATCAAATGGATTGTATACATTTAAAAAAATTAGATAAATTAGTTGCAGTAAAATGTACTAATATATTCTGCTATGCATCATTATGTGGATCACAAATATCTTAAAGTATGGAATTTTTAATTTAAAAATTTCTCTATTGCTTATTCAAGCAATACGCTTCTACAATTATTCCGATATTTGTTATTATCTAATACAAGCGGTTCAAGTGCTTTTAATGGTTTTTTTGTTTAGTTTTTATAAAATAAACCAAAGAAAACCTTCCAATATATAATTTTAAGCAAGAATGAATTTCTATTCTTAGAAGAAATGCATGTGCATGATATTTCTATTTTTAGATGAATTATATGTGCATGATATTTCTATTTTTAGATGAATTATATGTGCATGATATTTCTATTATTAGATGAATTACATATGAATTATATTTCTATTTTTAGATGTGTTGCATGAGCAGGATAATTCTATTCTTAGATTAATTACATATGCATGATATTTCTATTTTTATAATTGCATGAGCATGATATTTCACATTAAATTAGTGTTTTTATATGTTTAGATGAGGTTTTAAAATAATAAAACATTATTCGAGTATAAACTGAAAAATTATTTTGAACGAATGCAGTTTTATGTTCCTTAGGATAAAATATCTTGCTAAAGACAAACAAATTGGTTGTAATTATATAGGATCTTATATATGAGTAAAAGTTTCATTCTCACCGAACTAAAGCACTTTCTATGATGGAAAACAATTAATTATATAAAAAAAAATACACAAAAAAAATTAAATATCATGAAAATTTTTGTTGCTGTTTTTAATCTTATTCCAGCCATTTATCTTTATTATCAGCATCTTCTAGAATAGTATTTCGCGGATGGTACTAAAAATTTTTATATTTTCCAAAATTAAGCTTTTTGCTTTTACAACGGTTTCGTTTGAGGTATATTGCTTCTTGTTATTCAAGAAATTTTTCAAACAGAGGATATAAGTAAAACATTCCGGACTTATTTCATCTAAAAGTATCGCAATTCAACATTTTGGCCATATGATCTTTCATCATATAACTAAGGTTTTTACCTTTAACTGCATAATTTCCAACCAAATTCACATTCGACTCAGCACTCATCATTATTATAAATGAAACTCTTTTATAGATTAATTGATAAAAAACGATACCAAGGCTCCAAATATCGATTTTAGGTCCCGTATATATTGTAAATTAAAGACGATATCAGGTGAAGCGTAAGTTCCTGAAAATTCACTACATGATGTGTATATTATGTAAAAGCTAGATAGTCCAAAATTGATTGATTTTATGCCTTTTGCATCATTTATCACCGTTATCATGATGTTCTCTGGTTTTAAATCTCGATGTACAATTTTATTCAAATATATATAAGCGAAATCCTTTAAAATTTTCCTTAAAATAAGTGCTATTTCAACAGATTTCACATTTAGATTATTTTTTTAGATGTTCTCATAAGTTCACCCCTTCGATATACTCTAGTATAAGAACGACAACATCTTTGTCTTCAAAAACATCAAAAAGTTTGCAATTTGTGGGATGGTTGGTTTTTTTCATTGCTTTTATTTCATTTTTTATTCGTCTTAAAAGAACTTTCCCTTTTGATTAGCACATGTCATCTAGATTATGAATAATTTTCAGCGCAACAAATGACATTTCCTGAGCATCATAAGCAAGCAAGCTTCACACTTCCGAATGCACCACAGCTTAATTTTTTCAGAACAATGAACCTATTCATGAGTCTCAGTCCGAGCGTGTTTTCTATATATATGGTTTCGTAATGATCATTGGCTTGCATATATTCTTTTGCGGATTTTTTTTTATAAACTTTGGTTATGTTTCTATGTATTTTTTGGCGCAGGTTATGTTTTTGATAAATTATATGGCTTTAATATATTCGATATGAACTTAAAACCTTTGTGGGCGTTTTATCCAATTAAATGCCACATTTTTAGTGAATTGCATGTGTTAGAGTAATTTGTATGATATTCTATAACATGTAAATTTAAATATATTTTTTTACAGGGAAAGGAATTTTACTTCCACATATATTTGCATCAACAACTAAAAAAAGTGTAAATTTTGGTTAATTTTTAGATTTTAATATTATTAAAGAATTTAATATGTATGTTTCTGCTTTATTTGCTTTCAAGACATAAATCAGTTTTAGAACTATTAAAAATATTTAAAATCTACAAATTTTGATGCTGAATCATGTGCTTTCTATCTATATATAATATATAACCACTATTTTTTGTGAATGCTAATAGATTGAGTCAATTCTTACAGGAAATGTAATTTGATTTACGCGAAGAATTATTCAGATAAGAAAGCGCAATTCTTGCCTGCATAAAAACACAAAGCAAATATTATAAGTTTTTACCGTCATAAATGCATTCATCATCAGCCAAATCAAGATTAAATGAACCGTATTTTTTTAATATTAATAGAATTATATTCCAAATCAGTTTTTAATATTGGGTATAAATGTGATTGTATAAAACAGAGTGCCTGATATGCTAAAATTAAATACTTTTATTGCAAAAAAAAATTATCGAAAGCTAGGATTTAAAATAAACAAAAAAAACCAAGATTGCACCTTTTAAGCAATATTTTTCTTATAGGTCTCCCACTAAATAAAACAAATCTTAAAAGATAAGATTTAATTTAGCGCTAAAAAGATATGATTACCCTTTTAAGAATCGAATTTTGAGTTCGCCTAGCACTAAACAAAACAATTATCAAAAGCTAGGATTCAAGAGGAACGTACAAAAACAAAGATTTACCATTGTAAAATGTAAAAAGGCAAGTTTAAGAGAAAAACTTCATATTTAATGTTTATTTAGAAATAACATACCTCACTATTCTTTATAAAATCATAGCAAACCTTATGGCCAACCAGTTCCCTAATATTTTTTATTCCATATTTAATCATGGTTGGTCTTTCAAGGCTTAAACCCCATCCAAACACTGTAATACTTTCTTTGAAACCCATCGGACCCAGCATTTCTGGTCGAAATATACCAGAATTGCCTATTTCAATCCATTTTTGTAATCCCCCATGATAAGCAAATATTTCCATACTTGGTTCTGTGTATGGATTAAATGCTGGCTTGAATTTAATTTGATCAAGCCCTAATTTCTTATAAAATGCCTCTAAGACACCCATTAATTTTCCTAAAGACATATCCTTTCCAATTATGACGCCTTCAATTTGATGGAATTCTGCAAGATGTGTAGCATCGACACTTTCGTTGCGAAAAACTTTATCGATTGAGAAAAACTTATAATATTCCCCCTTTTCGAGGTTTTTAGTTAAAAGGGTGTTATATGATTGATCCATTTGGGATTCTTTAAAATTTATAATTTTAGCGATTTGATGAAGATACCGTGTGCTTATGCTAGTAGTGTGTGTTCTTAAGATTCCCTTCTTTGCTTCAGCCAGGTTCCAGGTATTACGATATCCAGAAGAACCAAACCCACCATTTTCATGCACATTTTTTACAGACTGTACATATTCATCATCTGCATCTATTTCAACATTATTATCGACAAAAAAGGTGTCATGTGCATCTCTCGAAGGATGGTCTTGAGGCTGAAATAAAGCGTCAAAATTCCAGAAAGAAGATTCGACATATTTATCTGTTCTCATTTCTGAAAAACCAAGTTGTATAAAAATATTTTTTATCTCCTCTTTAACTTTCATCAGTGGATGTAAATTTCCCTTTTCTGGAAGCTTTCCTCGAGTTTCAAAATTATATGGCTTAAATTCGATATTTTCATGTAAACCATTTAAAATCATATCTGAAGTTAGATCTGTTGTGTATTCAATCATTTTAGTTTGATAGCTTTCACCTTTTCTCACAACATACGATATTCTTTTTATTGCACCAATAAGCTTCCTTTTCTGTAAAGATTTTAAATCTGTCGTGTTAATTTCTTTATTGTTAATATTGGATAGTTTTAATTTGATATCATCTGTTACGCCCTCTTTTTTTCTTAAAACCATATCTTTGTCTTGATGCAACCATCCATTTTTAAAGGCATGACCCAAACCAATTTTATGGTGCTTAATGTTTTCGATTTTCAATCCTTCTTTCGGAATCAAATTATATATTATAAACTCTGGCGATCCATTTATGCTAGCGTTTTTACCTTCTTCCGTTAAAATATATTCCATTCTATCAATCTGTTCAAAAACTATCATACTCCTTGATTCTAATTTTCTTAAAGTTGCGTTTATTTTTTCAGTAGTTTCATTAAGTTCATCAGAATAAAGAACATCTTTTTGGGATAACTCATTTAGAATTTTTTGTGCTAGATTGTCTGACATTAAGATAATGGGTTGAAATATTTAAAGAATCTATGCTTGGTTTAATTCTTTTTTAAATCTTAAAATTGATGGTTAAATTAATCTAAATAATCTAATCCTATTTTCATATATATTATTTTGCAATGAACTACATATGAACGCAATTGCATGAATGACAAAAGAAAGGAAGCTATAAACACGATGTCTATTTTGCATAAGTTTTCATTGTTAGTTATTATTCATGATATTTTCTCTGTTGATTTTCATATGAAAAAAATGAAAAATTAATGCGTATTTGCAGCATCTATTTAATCTCTAATGTGCATGCAAAATTTATAGGCTCCTATATTTAACATAATTCGCTGCTTATTAACGTTTGCAAAATCAACACATAAATATAAAGATTTTTAAAATGATTACGATTCCTTCATTGAAACAAAGCAATATAAATAATCGACTTTGCTGCATAGTAAATGTTATAATTATATCCATCCAGTAGAGCTGATTAAAGTTTTTAATTCAAATAAATGATAGATTAATTTATTTAACTCTAGATTTTTGGTATTATCTTATTATTAAAATAAAACTTTGGTTTAAGATCACTAAAGACAATCACAAATGAATTTTAGCTGAATATAAATGGAACAATAAAGCTTGTTTCTATATTGCACTCTGTGTCTATATCCATCACAGAAATACGAAATAAAAACAATTTTGGAAGTAATATTTAAAAAGGTTGATTTCGTTTTTATGTATTTTAATGTCTTGAGGCTAATGTATAGACATTTAAAATATCAATATGCAATATATCCTTAAAAATTATCTTATATTGATCTATAAATAATTCTATAATATTTCAACAAAAAGAAATTTATCTAAATGTAAAGCAAGTAAAAACACGAATACCTATAAAAAGGGACATTTTGACCAATGTATAAAAAAAATGATATCCTCCGGACTCCTTGAAAAAAATTTGTGCGGTAATTATAATGCATCTTAATTGATTTTCGATGATAGACTGAAAGATATTTATTCATTTCCTATAGACCATTAATTTACTAATTGTTGCAATGCGTTTCCCTTATATACAAGTAGTCGTATTTTTTTTAGATATCCCACAATTCACTTTTACTCAAATATAGTATTATTCTAGCTCTTTATAGTAACTTTACCAACCTAATATAAACCTTTTAATTTTATTTTTATTTTAAATGCTAATTTTTCTCTTCACAAATTTAATTAAATTATCTATATTTCATTCTTTTTATTTTTGCTGTTAGTATCATATATTTTTTTAACTAATATACTGCCCATTTTATTATAGATGTAGGTAATTTTTTTTATTTATATGCGATGATTAATATGCTAAATATCAGATACTTTAGCAATTTCACTTTATTTTTCAATATTATTCATTTATGCTGTGTAATCACATTATACTTGTTTTTTACCCGCCTTAATTTTTCTTCCTATCATAATTACAATTGTGTTTTTTTATTCTAAACTATTAAGCATTTGCTATAAATATTATTTAATAATTATTTTTACAATCTTGTGATCACTGATTCTGATAATATATCACTTTAAAAATATCTTGGATATTTGTAATATTTCTAGTTTTACTATCTTGTCTAGTTTTGTATTGGTGTTTGTGAAAAATGATTGATTCTTAACTTAGCATATCACTGTATTTTCTAGGGTCATTTATGGCTTTTAAAGTTTCCATATTTGTTTCAAAGGTATGAAATCCAGGGTTTTGTATACATTCTGCCTGTAATATTTCACATCTCACAACCATTACGCATATTTACGATAATATTTTTTTAAAAAAATAATGGTTTTTTTATTATGGGTAGAGGATGATTTCATGATCAATCTTTATATAAAATGCTATTTATATTGCTTAACTTTTGGTGACGCCACAATTTCTAATATTTAATTAATATAAAAACAATAATATGTGCATTAAACCATCCTTACACTGTTATTTACCTTTATTTCTCGCTCGATTTAATCATCTGCTATACTATTTAGTTTGTGATCAGGCCCAATATTTACCTCAGACCTAAAAATTAAGATAAAATTAAATTGAAAATTCTTACAAAATTATTAAGCTTTTAAATCCCAATAACTGCAGCTGAAGAGATAAGATTAAACGACTTTTTCATAGCGCAAAATATTATGATCTCATAATATTTTTTTGATGATAAAAATGTCATATAAAGACTGCTTGAATGTAGTGAATGTGACCAAAAATCGTGTATTAGAAAAATAGCAAATTGATTTATAATTTCACATACTTACACAAAATTAAAAAAAATACTATGATAATAGGTTCGATAAAAAGACATTGGTAGAAGTTTTTGTTATGTTTAAGAGTGTTATGTATTATACTCACGGCACTGATGCTACAAATACATTTTTATAGATGATCTATCAGAATTAAAACACAGCCTATTGAATCATTTAACAATATATAAAAGCTTAAGATCAAACGAATAATTGGTATCTGAGCATATATAAGGATACATTCACCTTATGGGGTTTTTTTTTATTTCTGTAATTGTCATAATTACTTTCTCCGTCATTTAAATTTATAAAAATGCTGAACTTAATTGATATATATAACATTGATGAATATTTTGTAATTTAGAATATATGTAATTATTTTTGAGACACATATCCTATATTCCCCTTGGGAGATTTATTAAACTTAATCCTAAGTTTATACGTAGATAAAATAAAATTTGTGTGAATATTCATTAAAAATACAATATTATCAACCTTGGTTTTCTCTGGCGTTGGGTGTCATTGGAATCTGTAATTGATACTGTTTTGTGTTTTAACAATTGTTTTATTCAGCCTTTTGTTCTCATATACTTTACATTATATAATTCTCAAATAAAATCTATAATTGACTATTCACATTTTTTAAATCTAATCTATTTATTACACTTTCCTTTTCGATCTAGTACCAACAATCAGCATTTAGCCGTTTTTTTTATTTGAAATAATGTGATGTGTTCAATTTGTATGGGGAATTCATTTAATTCGTAGTAAGCTTGTCAATTATAAGTAATTTCTCATGCGTATAATACTTAATGACTGGACACACTATGTACTGGTGTTGCAAATGTCATTAGTCTATTCCGCTAAATGAAAATCATTAGAAAATTAATCAAAATTCTAAAAATTCCTTATAATTTAAAAAAAATTCTTTTTACAATTTTTTTTGCAATATATGATCAATTACAAAAAAAATATTATTTTTTATTGCTTAAAAATCTTAAGTTTTAATTTGTTCTGTAATGCCCATCATCTCTTCTTATCTTTTTACTCTGAAATTTTCAAGTCTTTAAAATTGCCAAATTTGTGAAATTTATAGTATTTTAATTTCTTAAAGTAAACTATTTTTCACTATTTGCTCTCATATTTCGATGCTTTACTTTCTTGGCTCATTTTGGGCAATATTTTCATGTATATCGTGATTTTAAAACCTCCATGTGTTAATCGTAATTTTATCATTGAGTGAAGTTTGTATTTTGCATGTACTACAGCACCAAAAGCATGGCGCTTGTGAAGGTGAAAGCTAACTTTTTCGAGATCGAAAATTTGTTTTGAATCAATTCAAGAAATTTCTATAATAATATTATATAGAATTTTATGATCTAAGAAATTATGTCAAATATTTTTTAAGAATTCCAAAATAGGTCTTTTTTCGAATTGAAATCGCGGTACATTAACAATCTTTTGCGAAAACTAAAAGAGCTTAGAAACAAAAACCAGTATTTCTCAATTTATACAGTAACTTTTTGAATATCCATATCGAATTGAGGACATAAGTTCTTAATTTTGATTTTAAAATACATCTTTATTTTATAAATCCTGATACTCATTGTTGACGTTTTTTATGCGCTTAATATAGCGTAATAGCATAATTCATTTATATGTAAGCTGCTGTATGATTCTTTCAGTCAATAATTCAAAAACTAAGCAATGATTTCGGTATATATTTTGTCGTTTATAAAAATCTAATCACAAGAAGTTGTCTTAATAAGCTAAAAATGCTATATCTGGGCAAAGAAAGTTTTTATTCTAGATTAAAGTAGAATTTCAGAAATCAAAAATCGACATATTCTTGAGTAATGTTTTTTTGGTTATTTAAAAGTATCATACGATCTTACAAAAAAATGTACCATAATTTTACTGTGAACCATAAAATTTGGCCTTATTTATATTTTCCTCTATAATATTGTAAAACATTTATTATTTTCGTATTAATTTGAATATAATTATATACATAAGCATTTGTTTTAAACTTTTACTTGTGATCATTTCTAATATTTCTAGTTTTTAGAAAAAGAAATGCGCGAATTTTGGCCATATTATATATAAAAATTTGCATGCTTTTGTAGCAGTAAGATTTCTTCGCACTTCTTATTTTTTATGTCGATTTTAAAAATATATTAATATGGTACAATAATATATTTGATGGATCTTAATATATTACTAGAATTTTTAAGCAATCGGTCTGACAAATCAGTTCTTGATAAATATGTTCCGAGCACACTTAATTTTAAAATTTATAGAAACTTTACGAAATAAACTTTTATCTATCAAATGTAAATTTCTTAGTCCTGATATTATTTCTTTCTACTTAAATAATATGTCAATACTTCGAATATAATAATTAAAATAAAATAAATTATTTTTTTATATATTCAACAAATCATGATAAAAAAACTCTCGAATCGACTGCTGTTTCTTTTTTTGTTTTATAAATCGTTCTATATATTTAAAACAACGGGATATCGTATGGCTAGAGAATATTTTTTTGAATTTATTGCTTTTTAAAATCTAACTCGCTTAATATTTTCAACAAATTGGCCGTATAAATTTAAATTAAAAGTTAAATTTTTTTTTATTTCCAGCATTAATAATATTAATATTTTTTTCCTGTATTTTTATCGTGTTTAATTCTGATGATAATAAATTTTAGTTTTAGGTTAATATTTGTATTGTAATTTTCGATTTTTATTTGAATCTAACTTGATTGATATTATTTTGAAATTATTATTATGCTCTTAGCTATATAATATTATCTTTAATCCTCTTCAATACCTCTCCTGTTTAAAATATCTATTGGTTGTAGTGTTTTTCATAATTCCATAGTTTATTACATGCCTCAAGATGATAAATATTCTTTTCCAGACTTTTTTATATAAATTTTTAGAAATATAGAGTTAGAAATCTTTTATCATCTTTACGGCTCACTATTTAATATCTAATCCCACAATAATATGCTAAATTTACGCACCCCTCGTACATTAAAACTTTCTTTTGATTTCTAAATTTTTTATTGAAAACCGCATTCTATCACCATGAACATTCGTTCATAATTTTTTTTCTATTTCAAAATGTTTAATTGTTAAATTATTATACTCTTTTATTTAAATATATCAGTCTTTGGAGATTTTCACTAAACCCAACCCCTGGAGATCTTTTTTATCGCCCGTATGTTTTCATATTGACTTTTAATACACTTTTTACATGTAAAGTCAACATTTTTAAAATTTAAAAATGAAACTAGTAATGGGTGTTTTTGGTGGAGTGCATGAAGCATATAATAAATTTGGTTTTATGAAACAACATTGGACAGTGCAAGTTCTAATTTATTTCTATATAGACCTTAAAGAAATTGAATAGCTCATTAAAACAGTAATGATTGTGAGAAGTGTAACATTGAAAAATATAGCAAAATAATTTAAAGAATGACTGATTAAAACAAATACACAATGCCTTTATCTATAATAAAATTCAAAAATTTTTAAAGTGTATATTTATCACAATGCATGAATTTTATAAGATTACTTTACTGAGTTTTTTTTTTATGAAATATTCCATGAAAAAAAAAATTAGTATAATTTTTATTTCCAATTTATATTTTGAAATTTATACTTGTTTTTATTTATATTTATATATAAAAAAATAATGAAAGGTTTTGGATTATTCTATAGAAGCAATGGTGCTACCATTTCATGAATAAAGACTATGTTACAATCTTTTTGTAAAATAGGAAAAAAATATGCAAATAGATATTTAAATGTTCATAAATTGATTTTATAAATTTGTTTTTTTTCTGATGTGATGAATGAGAATAAGATACTAATTTTTTTTAAAAAATGTATTTTGAGGGCTTTATGAACATAATTCTATTTTCTCGCCGAATTGTGTGAAATATAAAATATACCTTTATAAAAAGATTGTAATGTGAATTCATTTAAATTCATTTAAGGATTTAAAAGACTCGGTTTGGCATTAACACACCTAGCTACTTATATATAAAAAGTGACAAAAAAATATTATAATTTCTAGCTTCTATTGTCATATATTTCATATTCAATGAGTGATGCGTTTTAAAATAAAAAATAATAACAAATATCAAATAGATTAACATCTATGTAGTTATTTATGGCAGATATTTTAATTTTCCTATACACCAAGGTAACTGCTATGCTACGCCATGGTAAGTTTTAAAGGATGAAAAACAAAAAAAGAATCACCATTGAGGTGAAATAAATGTATTTTATTCTATAATAAATTATACAATATATTTTAAAAACTTAAAATGATTTTTTAAACGTTATGACAAAGAAAAAGTACAGCACTGTGCTTTCCAGAATGATCGCTCGCTTGATTAATCACTCAGCTCTAATATTCCTGACTTCGAAAACTGACGGGTTCCGGTAATTTTATATGGATATGGCCGTAATGTATATTTATTGAATTGTACAAATAATATATCCTATATTTCACTAAATCGTCTATCTGTTTATTACATTTGAGGGGCAAACAGAACAAGGGCTTTTTTAATAAAATATTATCACTGTTTTTAAAAAATTTCATTAAATTTTAAACTCTAATTTATAGAGTAGAGGGGAATAATCAGACGAAGTAGAAGCATACATGCAATATTTCACACTTAGCAAGGCACTTGAACTCATTTCATTTGAGAGAGAAGATCAGTTTATGAAAATGGATCTGGGGAATGTGTCAAAAGATGTATCAAGAAATTGTTCAATATTCTAAATGGGCTGACCACGTCTTAATAGATAAAATTGATAATAAAAACTTAATCCATAAATAAAAATTATATACATGGAATTTTAATCATAACCACTGATAAATCTACAATGTAATTAAGATAAGAGTTATATAAAATTTAGAAGTAAAATTAAAAATAAAATCAAAAACATATTAAGATAAATTATAAAAGCTTAGAAATCAATAATCTTAAATCCTTAACAATTTCCATATTTTTGTAAATCTTAGTACCTTATGATTAACTTTCATATAAAATATTTATAAAAATTACGGTCTTTTCGAATTGAATACCCCCTTTCTTGTTTCTTTTTTGACTTCATTATTGAACGATTCAACAAGCTGGGTATTTATTCCGTCTCAAAATTTACAAACACTCTCGTGTGTCATACTGTATGATTTATAAATCCTAGTTCTTTAAGTTTACGGCGTGAGTTGTGCTCATCTAAAATATCAAAACTTTTTGGTAGTAACTTGTCTAATATTATTGGAATTAGTGTCATTTCTTTCTTATTATAGGTGACTAATACAGTGACTCCAGTTATGAGATAGCATACTCAACGATACCTAAAGCGTATGTTTATTTTAATGGAGCGCTTCCTGCATATAATACAATAGATGACTAAAGCCTGTTTCATCAACATTAAAAATCTTGCGGTTACTAAGCTTTTTTTATCAACGTTCTGAAATTTTTCTACATGTGCTAGAAATCTTATGATTATTTATTTTTAAGTTCTTCTAATAATATATAAACATAACTGTATTTAGCGATTGGTGTACCTATCATCCGTATAGAAGATTCAAAATAAATTTTATAAGTCATCTAAACTTATAAAAAGCACCTTTCTGATAATTATTTTTTTAAACCGAGAAACTAAAACCTCAAAAATGTCATCCAAAACTAATAGTTATTTTTTTATGTTTATTATAGATTGGATTTATATTGTTAAATTCACATCTTGTCTAAACATTTATAATTTTTAGTTAATTATAAATGCGATAAAAATTATCTGCCAGTCGTATATTTTCTGTTTCAATCTTTTTTTTTAAATAATAAAAATCTATATTTCCCCCGGGGATAAATTCTCTGATCCATATTTTCTTTTCATTTAAAATTCCAACGTTTGTATAATATTCTTCTAATACCTTATTCGCATTTAAGTTTTAATGACAGCTTTAAAATTAAAACAAAGTGCATAAAAATAAACTTATTGAATTCATTATTTCGAAATTATGTATAAAACACTTTTTGAAGGTTACTAAAAAATCCAAATTTAAGTCAGAAATGCAATGAAACTCTTATAATTGTAATAATTTGAATTTTCTTCTTGTCTATGCGTAGCTTGTGGACCTATACTCCCCCATTAAATTCAAAAAGATCAACACATATGTTATATACGGGTCTATAAACAGTTTATGAAGGTTATGTGTTGATTGATTACAACCTATTTATAGATTAAGTGTTTTTTTGTGAATATTTATTGATAAATATCGGATTTAGTTTTTCAACTGCATGATTATAAATATATGGCGACGAGTCTAGATCTGATCCTTATTCTGTTGCTGCCTAATTTTCCGAGACTTAGAATAAATTCAGGTTCTTATGTATCCATTATGTCGAAATAAATTTTCATCTTCAATAAATTTCTTGTAGAAACTACTTAAATTAAAGCATGCCCATATAAAAACGCAAAATCAAAAAAAATATCAATAGAATAGGGGCGTTAGTTTAATTAATTTTAATTTATTATGATAAAAAAATCAGATATAAAAAACCTGCTAAAAAAGTAATATTTTATAAGATGGGTGCCCGTGTTATTCTTATAATGAAAAATTAATTGTGTTATTTTTAATTAAGAGCATGGTAGATCCTGTTTATTTTCGACTATGTCAAAAATCAATTATTTCGGCCCTAAAAAATACTCTAAAAAACTATATACAATAGAACTTAAATCGATTATTGAGGATTTATACAAATAAAGAGTAAAAATCAGCAAAAAAATATTGCTTAAAAATATAAATAAATTGCAAAGGTTAAAGAATCAAATGTTAATAATCCTATTTATTTCTAAATATTCATTATTGTCAAATAGTGTATTTTATAAGTCTGGACTGAAATATGTTAAATTCTAATAGATTCTGGAGCTATCTATGCAGAAATTAACTTCTTATTTTGTTCAAATGTTTGCGAGGTAGATGAAATAATTGGTTGGTGGCTTTGGTTGATCATATCAAATATTTTACCGACATATCATGAGAAATTAGAAGAGATGGGTTCAGCATCTCAAATAAAAGAAATAGATGGCAGTAATTTTATACCTGGAAAATATTATAAAGATATTCTCTTGAAAATTAATAGGTATTTTGTATAATTGAATGTTTTTGGGAATGGATGGTGAGCTAGCTTTTTTCAAAAGCTGATTGAAATAGAGGTTACGATATAAGATGGAAAATTTAAAGAATAAAGAGCGCCTTGCGTATTTATATACTAGAAAAGCTCATAGTTATCTTAAAAACGGGTTCGCATGGCATCAACAAATTTATCGCTTCAAATATTTTCTAGATTCCGGAACCCAGGTAATTACCAACACAATAGAAGGAACTTATACAGAAATTAATATAAAATTTTTATTGCGTGAAAAGACAAAAAGTAAGATAGATCTTTATTTCTCGTGATATTTGTACTTAAAAAAAACGAGTCTGACCATCTTTTAGTAAATAATTAAATAATAAGTTTATTTTAACGGGTGGTATGATTTAGTGATTCACAATTCGGCGCTTTTATGAGTAGTCACGGATTCCACTCCCTCTACCCCTGTAATTTGTCATACGAATTTACTCTAAAGACAAATACCTAAAGGAGTCAGTCGGGGATAAACTAAAAAATAAACCATAAAGTATTGACAAGTTATGAGAAATAGGAGGCTGCTGGGCAAGTCGTTTAACTGTTCTCGAGTATGGGAAAAGATTCCACATCATTTTTCAAGGATATAGGTAAGCGTATTTGTAGCATGTATACCTTAGCGATGAACAGTAGACAGAATTTCATTTAATTCACATAATAACTGCCGCCTATGAAAAAGGGCCATATCCACGGTGATTACGGGTGACAATGAGTGTTGGGGGTGTTTCACAGAGATATTCAGCTGTTAAGCAATGGTTCCTATTAATATAAAGCGAACTTCCTAAAAGTAATAAATGATAAATGTTTATATTAAATACATTTAGGGGGGAGTTAAAAGAAATGTTTGATTATGGGTTAATTTTAAATTTGTTATTTTAGATTTACTTTTGAGCGTTACGTGATTTATTCACCTTGAGCACATCATATCTATACTCTTAGCTATATACTCTTCTCTTAGGATTATTATGAATAATTTATATCAATTTAAAATTAATGATCGCCCGAAGGATCTTTAATTATTTTTAATGCACCATCACATAATAACAGTTGGTGATTTTAAATAAAAAAAAATGACAATTGGATTTTTTTGTAGAGAATGAATTATATTTCTAAAAAAAAATGAAATTTGTTCAAATGCATATACAAAAAAAAATTATCTAAACTGTAAATATGACGAGCAAATAATAAACAAAATTTGAATGAATTTTGAATAATAAGGGTCATATTTACTATATTAAAGATGTTTAATTTATTATAAAATAAATTTTAAAAACCTTTTTTTTGACGATTTGAATGATTAGACATAATAAATTATAAATGATGTTGTTTTAAAAGAAATAAAATTCCTTTTAAGTTATTAAATTGATAGTCATTATTGTTTGAATAAGTGTATTTGACCATTATAGATTAAATATTTATCTTAATTACATGCCGATTTATCACATGAAATATTGAGGATTTTAGGTTGTTATGTCATAAGATTGTGTGTGATAACGTTTGAAAGTCTATCTAAAAATTATGTGTGGCAAAAATACCTTTTATTTTTTAAAAAGCCATTAAAAACAAAAAAATAGCCTAAATTGTGCTTGTTATGAATTACTATGCTGGATCTAATAGATTTCATGCTCATTAATATTGCATCAGTGCAAATTTTTAGAAATCGATATATTTTATCGGTTATAAATAAAAGTATGCATAAATGAACTTTAATTTTCATGGATACTTGTGAATATTTAAAAGTGTATTTTTTACACGATTTGTAATTTATGCTGATGTGAATCGAGTGTGGTTAAGGGCTATGTAATTAGAAATTCTATACTTTAAAAAGCTCATCCGTTAACTCTGTGATCAAAATGATTTATTAAGCATAGAAATGCCAAAAAAATTATGTTGATTCAAAATTTGATTATTTGTGTTTTCTTAAACAATGTGTTTATAAATTCAGAAAAAGATTTATTTTTCTCTGAAATGTTTTTTTAAAATCCCAATATAAACAAACATTTTTATTTTTAAAAAGATAATGCGAAATCATCCTAGATTAATTTTTTAAAGAAATAGATCAAACAGCTATTAATGTGTAGATTTCTGCTGTGTTTTTTTAAATATATTGATACAGATGCACTATAAATCAATATTAATGGTTAAGGCATGAATTAAACATTTTTTAGAAAATCTAAATCGACCTTTTAAACATTAATCAATCTTTATATGATATTAAGATTCATTTCATGTGTTTTTATTTTTGTTTCGCCTGAAATTGTTATTATTGAACAAGAAAATGTCTAGCTTAATTTACAATTTTTTGACTTTCCAGTAATTTCAATATATAAAATGGGTTATATTCTAGGGTTCTTTATGTACCATAAATATTCTTATTATTTCATCTGATGCATATGCAAAGTAAGTCAAACAAAAAATGCATGCTTTTGAAAACTATAAAAATATTTATAGGTCTTTGCTTATTATTTAACAATAAATAAGATCACTGAATCCCAAAAGTGTTTTTATAACAGATAGATCTAGTTTTGGAATAAACCAAGTATTATATTTAGATCTATGTTTTCAATCTGCCGATTGCAGTTTTTAATTTACTTACGTAAAAATTTATACAATTTATTCGTAATTCAATAGTTCGAATTATATATATTTATATCAAAAAATAGTAAATGATAATAAATTTTCGTTATTTTTTTTAAAAAGGTTTGTATGCAAAATTACAAAATCAAATTATAAGTGATTCAATCGAGATATGAACTCATTATAAACTCTTAGATCTTTTAGTTAAATTAAATTCGGCAAAAAATGTCAATTTTCTGTTCTCATCACATTAAAAATTTGAATTTTTTAAGAAATATTTTTCATTTGGCGCCTATGCAATTAGTTTTCATGGCAATAATTAGCTTAAGTAAACTAATATGGATTTATTTGGATAGACATGAATTATATCTTATATGATAAAATAGTTTATGGAATATTGGAGATATCTAAGAGGCTAAAAAATTGTTTACAAAGCTTATTTTGTGTTAAGTTTAGGCTGTATTTTTTTCTTACATACAATATCTGTGTTAATGAATCTTAATGGAGTTAACACAATATTTTATATGTGATATTTACAGTGAATTTCTTACTTAAAATAGACATGCATATTTTTAATTTTATGCCAAAAATGACCTTCTATGCGATCATTTTATCTTATTTAGAATTAAATATAATGCAATAATTAATGAAATATATTATGAAGGTTCTATTTTGCATGTTTTTTTATCTAAAAAATTTGCTCTTTATCTTTCTAGGGTTTATGATTGCTTTTTAAAATATTTTTATTTATTTATATTCTGCTAAAGTCTAATGATACACACTGTATTTATTTGAATTTTTTTAAAATACCTAAATTGTCTTGAATTTTATAAAAGGAACAATAGAAGTATTATATCATGTTTACTCAACTTCTTCTTTCAATAAGGGTCCCGTAGGAATATTTTTGATTTCTTATTGAGTTATTATCTGGACAACTTGATGTTCCAAATAAAATTATTTTGAACACACGGAAATGAAATTTTTATAGGTACTATGGTGAACTTTAGCTAAATCATGTTGTTTATATATCATATAGATTAGACAGCTTTTTGTTTTTATAGAAGGGAGTTTCACTTGTACACACGCGATACTTATTATGCACAAAACAAGATCAATTTATTTTCCCTTGATCCGGATTTATTTGGATTGTGTATTTCTTGCTTTGCAATCCTCGTACATTAATTTAAATTGATTATGAAAAAGACACAAAAACATATATAATAATATCAAATGATCTCTGCGTAAAAAATTAATACAAATATAAACAATAATACAAAAATTATATTTTTTATTTTGACTTTTTTTATTTAATACCCATTGCTGATCTAACTAGCAAAAAAAAATGAGATATAACTTTTATATACGAACAAAATAAAGTTTAAACTATTTAATAATTACATATTATGCATCGACTAGATTTCTCTTACTTAAATTTTATACTTTTTATTCAAATAAAATATCACTTTTGTGGACTTAAATCTTTTTTATCTTCGTCTTGTTGGCTTAACATTGTAAACGAACCGATTTCATCATTCGATCGAATCACATTTCCGTTAAGACAATAAACAAATTCCTTTAGAACAGTAGATTTAAAAAAATAGTTATAGTCAAAAATAATGTTGAAGTTTGATATTCTTGTAGCAGTTGAAAATATATTTCCGTTGCCGATAATTACAGTTTTTCCTCTAAGTTTTAAGGTATCCCATACAATGTCATAATTTTTTTTCTCTTCTTCCTTTTCTTGATTAATTTTGCGTGTAAAAACGCTATCAAAAGAATTTTCAACCTTTTCTCCAATTTTGCAACGATACATAATTATATTATTGTTTCCGATTTCAACAAAATTAGATATTTCTACCGCAGTGTTTATGATACAATTATCTCCAATGGTAGAATTATTCTTTATTATACAGCCATCCATAATATGAGTAACATCTCCTATTTTCACATCTGATTCTATCATGGTGTTTTGTAAAATTATCACACCATTTCCCCATTCAAAATTTTTTTCCACTATTGCTGATTTATTTATGGCTAAAATTTTTTTTGTATTTTTATTTCTATATATATTGAAATAAACCCCTTCCATATTTACACAGGTATCATCATATATTTCAATATCTACATGAGAAAAATTGTGTTTACACCTTTCTGATTCTACTTTGTTCAAATTTTTCCATATTTTCAAACTCTTCCAATTAATCGTATTATTTTCAACTATTTTTATAAGAATAATCATTTTAAAACATTTTTTAAAGCTAATATGGGTATGTTGGATAATTTTAATTCTTTGGGATGCGAAAATTTCTAAGAATTGTCTGTAAATATTCGAATTCTTATGTGTTTTCGACATATTTTCGATACTAGACATGCACCTATGTATTTTTTCTAACAGAGGAAAAACTTCCTCTCATCTAACTACAGTTTCAGGCATATATTTAGAGTTCTTGATATATTGAAAAAAAATTTACTTCCGTTTCTATTGGTGATATATTTTCTATTTTCGGTGCTAAAATGGGATTTTGTGATTTATACTCTATATTAGGCATGTTTTCGTCGGGAAACGTGTAATTTAAGAAATGATGATTCTGATATCTCCAAGAATGATCATTTGATACCCAAGGGCTTACAAATAGTGTTTTGTTGTATAAATTGTGGTTACATGGTATTATAAGATATTTTACTTGCCAATTTATATGTTGTATACTTTGAGCTCCCATAACAACACTATTCTCTCTAGGTGAATCATTATCGGGAAAACCTTGAATAAAATTTCCGGCGTTTGCATTAGAACTGAAATAAGCTCCATCATATCTTGAATTTTTTATCTTGCACATAAAGTATATAATTTAAAAATTAAAAGTCATATTTTAATAATTCATAAACCTATTTATATTTAAAATATACAGTTGAAGTTTTTTTACCTAAAATTGATGGCTTTAAAAAGGAATACATATACTTTTATCGGTCAAGAATATTTTATGAATAAAATAACCTGTCAAAAATAATCTTGAGTGGATGGATTTTTTGAAATAATAAAATTCACTTTAAGTTAATTACTATATATAAAAAGTTATGATGATATAACTTTTTCGAAATTCGCTGAAAAATCAATACAAAATGTAATTTATCGATATACACATATTTTACGCGCCAATTCACTACCATTACTTTAAATTTTTTTCTTAATGCTTAAATCGATTAGTTTCTTTCGTGCATAAATTATATATACTTTTGGCTATTTCTCCTTCCCTTACAGCTTTGCATATATCCATTCTCTCTATTAAAAATGATTAGTTCAAGTGTTTTCCTCTTTTATATAGTTTGTATAATTTACCATAAGTAATTGATTAATTTAAAAATCATACGATTTTTAATATGATATTATTTAAAATTTTGAGATTTTTTTATATGGCTTTAATTTTAATTTTTGTGCTCAAACACAACTTGCTTTATTTACTGTGCGCATAGCGTATTTATACTTTTGGCTTTCTTCACCTCTGCAAGGTCTTCTTCAATGCCTCTCCACCTTTCGAAAACTTTTAATACAAGGTTATTTCTCATTCCCAAGATTTGTATATATGCCGGAATAAGGTTCGTGACTTCAAGTTTTTTTGTGATTATATTATTTAACATTAAATCTTAATTATTCCAAACATTTTCAATCATCCCAATCACATCACTTTATTATATCGTAAAGGTCTTATCGATTTTTAGAAGCTATTGCGCTGAATTTTAACTAATCAAACATTTCTATTATGTGCATACGGCCAGTAAAAAAATTTACGATTCATTTTAATAAAATCAAAGAGTATTTATCACATAAAAAATATACTATATGTTCCTTACATTCGAATCTTTAACACCCGTTTAGTTCCCGATCTAAAATCCAAAAACTTCTAAACTGTGAATTATCTGTTTATAAAACTCCCTTAAATCCAATTTAGTATTTTATGCGGCTATAATAAAATGAATTTTCTGTCTATACATTTGTTCATTAAAAAAAACAATCAAAATAGCATCTAAGGATTGCTGTTGTGGTAATTTGAACACAACTTTATTTATTTATGGGTTAATTTTCAATATTAAATAACTAAAGATAATGAAAATTCCTTTTGTGATAATTTGAAAATAAGTAATATTATTATTAAAATTTTCAAACTTAAATAATTTAAGATTTATTAAAATTCATGTATCTTGGTAAAAATAGGAGGATCTACAAAAATTAATGTTTTTCGACTATAAAGTCTTAAAGAGAAACTCATTTAAGATAGATATTTGCATCTGTCTTTTTAATTTTATCTGATTGTGAATAAATAAAAAATCCTATATATGTAAAAAATTTTTACATGTATTTTTTTTGGTAACACAAATATTTGAGGCAGAAATTTTCTGAAAATTGGAATACGATGTAAAATATAGATATAGATTTCGATAAAAATTTTCTTTTAGATATCACTGGGAGGCGAAATCAATAATTACCGATGCTTTTCATATAAATTAATACTTGGATAGTGCTCTATTTATTGATGTTCGCACAATAAATTTCCCTGGATAATATTTTTAAAATATACTGATGGTTATTTATTTTTCTTAACGAAAAATGAAGGTTAATTTGAGTAAGATCGTTTTATTCCATCTACTGTTTGTATTTTCTATATATGCGCTGTTCTGAAAACCGATATATCGAGCATCTAGAAGTATCAATCATATAAAAAATTAATACATGTAGATCTAACTACTTTTATTTTTTCAATGACCCAAAACTGTCGATAAAATAATACAAAAATAAAACCTAATGACTTCGAAAGCAGCAAGGTTCTTTTTAGAACAGCAAAAGTGTCAAATGTGTAAGAATTCACAAAGAATTACATCGAATCAAAGAGTAAAAAAATTTGTGGCAAAAAATTATATAAATACAGACATAACAAAAATTGTAACTTGAGGATAAAGCATGAAGAAATAATATGAATCTGAAATTAAATTATAAAAATAATAATACAAAGTTTAGACAAAACCAAGAAATATAATAAAATAAATAAAAACCTTGATAATTAATGCTCAAACCATTCTTAATTGTTGTAAAACTAGGTCTGTATGAATAAAAAAATCTAAATGGTATGATTAATATTAATGAATAAAAAAATAAAATTAATATGCAAACTTATCAAAAAATCCATACTTATAAACAAATAATCGAGAAACATTTAGGAAATCATAAAGAACACACTATAACATCTAAAAAACTTAAAGACGAAATAAGCACGGGCATTTAGAAATCGGCAATGTATAAAATTAAAAAAAAAGCCCACATAATTTTTCCCGATAAAAATAAATGTAAATGAGAATCATAACATTAAAAATGTTGATTGTTTGTATTAATATATATTAAAAGTTGCGTTTATCGCATAAAATAGAATCAAAAACTCTTTCATGTCCTAAAAACTCTACTTTAAACTTTAGTGGATCTTTATAATTGCTAAAATAAGAAAAATACGACCTAAAACGAGGCTTTTTTTTGCTTTCTTAAAAATATAAAGGTATTTTATCATTTATATCTGACAGCAAAACAAAGCCATCAAAACGATTTTTAATTGACATGTAGATGAAAAAAACTTTGTAGAAATTATACAAGTTGCCATAAAAAAATGTGAAAAGTCTTCATTTCATGATAGAATATCATCAATTATAGCAAAAAATAAAAATGACCGATATTTAGTCCAATATTAATCGGAAAATTAATTAATGAATATCAAAGTGAATACTAGAATGAATACACACTTCAGAATATTGAGTGGTATATTTAAATTTTATTATACGATAAATGCATAGTATGTCTCCTTAATTGAAAATGGGAAAGCAATTATAGACAATATAAACATGGAATATGACTAAGAAGGAAAAATACGAAGTGAGAACCGCTAATTAATCTTAAATATACAAGTTTGTAACAAATATTATAATTTATGTCGTTAGATGTGATGGCGTGGTTACTCAATGTTATTAAAATTATCTGTAATAACTCAAATTTTATAACCTAATCATGACATATATTCACAATATATACCTGATAAAAATTTTGAATTTATAATTCTTTAAAATAAAAGAGATTCTATAATAGAATTAAAGAGAAAAAGAATCAGCCAGAGGTATAAATACCGTGTGCTCACAAGAAACTAAACAATTTATGCTTTATTAAAAAAAAACAAAGCTATAAAAGTAAAATTAGCCTATATATCAACTTATCGATGCTTTTTTTTAAGTTTTTTTATAATTTTTTGTATAAATTGACATAAGGTGGTTACAAAATACCATAAGTCGTATATTAAGGTGTTATAAATACCAACTGAAGTGGAAACATACGCACAAACAATAGGAGAGGGAGGAACTTGAACTAATATTTATTCAGAGAAGAAGATGCATCGAGTATGATTTTAAAGATATTGAGGGGGAAAGAATTCACAAGCAACTTTGTCTGTAACGGAATCCAAATTTTTGTTTGAGCAACTGTAAAAATCCAAAATCTAATTAACCTATAAATAAAACTCAGTTTTTAGCATGCATCGAAGAGGATATATCCAAGAGTATAGATATGATCTTCCTAAGAGAAATCAATCACATTACGCTTTACGGGAAATTCTAAAATTATAAAACCGCAATTAATTAATAAATAAAACTAATTTTATCATGCAACAAATATAAAATCTCTCCATCTTTTAATAACTTATCCAATATTTTTATCGTTCTAGCAGCGGAATCCTAATGTATTATTTATATACTGAGTTGAACATTGTTTTATATAGCTAGAATATGCAATTATTTATTTGAAAAAAAGTAGAAGCACTCATAATGATTAAACTCTTTTATATTAATGATTTTAAATTATCTATCTGTGATGACAAAAATGCTTAATTATTTTGATTATATTATAATTTTTAAAATATTTACACTAAAAAAATAATATAGAATCTTTAGAGAGCTTTCTATATTGAGGGGCTTTGATAATTTTCGTTTCAATAAAGCTATGATTGCCCCATACAAATTTTAAAGCTTACTATTGTTATAATATTTTACTTATCTCCATACATTTTATTCCAATCAAAAATAAAACATAACGTTTGTCAATCAATTATGGGCCAACAACCCCAGGGTATCATTACGTTACAAAAATTTATCAATTACCATAGAGCATAAAACTGCTTTAATTTATGTTGAAAAATTATTTGTAATATCCTTATCATCCAACAAAAAAACTTAAAAATAATATAATTTTTAATTTTTTTTCTTCAAAAGTTAAAATTTAGTAAAAAATATATATTATTCATTGAATTTAAAAGCCACTTTGGTTTCTTGAAAAACACATGGAAATGCGACATATACGTATATGCCATTGTTTTTATATTGTATTTGTTTCTTTAAAATATATTTTTTTAAATATCACTTTCTTATATGCCATTCGGTATAGCATAGACGTATAAAAAAAATCATTTGATATCTGAATATAAAATATATCTAGACTTAAATATAGATTCAATTGAATTATCTATAAAAATAAACAATTATCAATCTAAAAAAAAAGAGACATAAATTCTCTTAAAATAATTATATTAATAAAAATTATGACCAGATGATAACTTTATTCATAAATTAAAGTGATTTCATAGTATAATTATCTTAATATGCAATATTTTAAGATGTCTAGAATTTCATGGCAGATTCTTTCAGGCATCTTGGTGCTATTTTACAAGAATAATCACTACTGCAAACATTTTTCACAACTTTTTAGCGTAGAATTCACAACATATATTTAATTCAGAACTAGTTTTGTTGTCTGCATAGAGCGGAACTATTTATAGCCGTTCTTAATTGAATGTATAAGAAATTAAATCGGTTGATAATTATTAAAACTATAAATAAAATATTTTCATTGATCGCATATGTGAAAAAACAATATTTATATTGATATTAATATATTCTCCAATTACAAAAATAAATTGTAAATCAATTATATTATATATTATATTTTTTCATGATTTTAAACTACATAACTTTCTTCATTTTATATATCTATATGTAGAAAGCAAGCTGTATAGAATTAGCAAAATGATAATCTTCTTTTGATAATAAAAAATTTTATGTATTTGGCACATATCATCTTGCCTAAATTTCTTATTTATCTGTATAATAGAATCATTGAATTAAATATATTTATAGAGTTATTCTAAAGAATCTTATTTTTCGATTTGTTAACTATAATACACTTTGAATTGATTTTATTATTATTTAAGAATAAATTTATACTTCATTTATGAACCTAAACTCTTACTAAAATGTATATTTTATATTAAAGTATGATTCGGGCTCTAAAATTAGTATTGTATTATCTTTTATTCTACTCGCTTGTTCTTTTAGGATGATATTTTTATTAAGCTATATATTTTATTTACTCTGAAGAACCGAGAGTTTTTATTTATGATAGTAACATAATAAAAAATACTATAATACCTTGGAATAGCAAACTTAAATATTTATATGGGTGAAAATGATTTACTTATATATATTTAACTAAAATTTTTAATTTTGCCAATCGGGCTTTTTTTTCTTTAATTTTCATAGTATAGCAACTTAGAACGAAAAAAAATTAGGTTATTTTTATTTTAAGCTCAAAAGATACCTTTTTTAAAAAAATTGTTGATATAAACATTTAATTTTTTTAATAAGATGTTAATTTCACTTTATTTTCTGTGTAATATCGAATATTGCAAGTAAAAGCTAAAAAAATTATTCTTCGGTTTAATGTGTTACAAAATGCCTTTTATTCAAGAATTATCAACTAATATCTTTTTTTGACTTTGCTTATTTTATTTTATTTTTTAACTTTTATGATTGAATCCAACAGATGCACATTTCATATAAATATTTAATTTCAGTGATCATATATTGCGAAAAAAAGTCACAAATATATTTTAAATTTGTATTTCTATGCGTTTTTCAATAATGGCAAAAAGGGCATACGTTTTGAATATTTATTGACTCAAGCAAATAGAATGGTTTCCTGTATATTCCTTGTAAACATCGCACAGAATAAAAAATGTGTGCTTAGACTTCTTAGGATAAAAATTAAAAGAATTTATTTTTTAAAGTTGCTTTGAAGTTTTTTTTTGATAGTAAAATTTTTAATTATTATTGTCATTATAATTTTTTAGATATTGCAGTCAAATTTTAGCTCAGAAATCTACCAAAGAAAACAGCTGTTAATTCTAAAAATTTAAATTTATTCATTGGGCCAAAATTTTATAAAAATGTTATTTTATTCGAGATTGATTTTACATATTCTTGCTTAATAATAAATATGAAAGGTTACTTTTTGATTTGTTTCTTATATAAAACTAAAATGAATCAATTAAGAATGGGTTGAATCAAGATTAAATCCCAGTCAAGATTTTTTTCAACGTAAGGAATAAAAAAAATCAAAGTTAAAGACTAAATTGGCAGACCTATAAGTAATTACCAGAAAATCAAAAATGAAGTACTTAGGATAAATGAATCTATTTATTTTTTTAATCTAATAGAAACATGCAAAAAAAATTAAGTGACCTAAGGAACTCTAAGCCATAATAAAGTGAAGGAACGCTCAATATTATCGAAAATTGAACAATACGGCACATGTTTTATATAAATCAGCGATATACAATTTACTGTGTTTTATTCAATCAAATGTCGTAAGCTCTATTAAAATCTTCAAATAAATAAAATTGGATTTTATCTTAAATTACAGGTTTGAACACTCAAGATATTTAAAAAAATATAATGATCAATTATGGTAATTTATAGGTCTCATAAAGAGTAGAAGTTTTGAAGAAGACTTTGGAGAGGAGGAGATAACCGAAAGTATAAATAAGTTGTCCGGTTAGGAGTCAATTAAGTTGTGATCGAGAACAAAAACATCTATTATAACCATAAATTTAGTGCATAAATAAAAAATATTTGATTAAAAATTCTCCTTTTTTCATAATTTCATGATATATGTATGATGCTTTTATGTTTTTTTATTTAAGGGCTATATTTATAGTCGTAATTTAAGCTTTTGTTCTCAGGCACTGCTTGCTTGATTCTCTGTACACACAGCGTATTTATACTTTCGGCTATCTTCTCCTCTTAATAGTCTTCTTCAATACCCCTCCTTCTTTCGAGACTTATTAATTCAAGGGTTTTTCTCAATCCCAAGGTTTGAATATATGCCTCAACCTGGTTTGTGACATCTAGTTCCTTCAGGTACCTTCTATGATATCGTGTAACCACACCGTCCCATGTTATAACATATGGAATAATTTTTGTCTTGCATTTGTATATTAATGACAGTTCAGATGCTAGCAGGTCATATTTTCTCAATGTTTCGTTTTCAACTATGTTTATGTTGTCAATACTTGTCATGCCAATTTCGATCAGAGTGATGCAGTTCTTCTTTTTGTCATAGACAAAAATATCCGGTCTGTCATTCGATAACTTGATGTTTGTTTTAATTCTTGTATCTACTTTGATCTCTGCGAATTCGTTTTCCATTATTTCTTGTACAGAGTGTCTGTGGATTTTTTTGGTTTTTTTGAAATTGTATTTTCTTGCCAATATAAAGTGAAGACATCTAACAATCTCGTTGTGTTTTCTTGTATATTCATGACCAAGCATTTTTTTACATCTCCTTGCTAAGTGGTCGACAGATTTAATTGAGTCGTTACAGTGCGGGCACCTTGATCTATCTCCAAAGAATACGTTTCTATCCTGAATAAAGCAGAATCTCGCCTCTTCTAATGGTCTGATATTCCCATATTGTAGCCACTTTGAGGATCCTAATATTTCAAGCGTTGGATTTTTATGAACATCGAAGAGTTTTTGATGTAGTGTTTTTTGTTTTATTTTACACAATAAACTCTCTTCCTGTTCTAATACAAACGCAGGAAGGTCTATGTCAACGAGGCCATATTTTGTTCTGAGGAATTCATTTATTACGGATAGGTGTGTTGCATTTTCATTTTCAAATATAAATATTGCGGCTCTTCTTAGTGATTGTCCTTTTTCTTGGGTTAGAGTTTTATATAGTTGGTAGAGTGTTCTTTCGGATTTAAACTCAATATTTTCCAATCCACGTCCTAGTTCATTTCTTTTAAGATAATATCTTTCTTTATTGGCTGGTTGTAAGTGGATTCCATTTTCTATTAGTATTCGCTCGATTTCATCATCTAGCTTTCTAAAATCTTCTGGTTCTAGCTTTAATAAACCCACATAGTAGTTTATCAGTGATATTGCATATTCATTAATCGCCTTTATTATGTTTTTATCATTTAGTTTTGTTTTGCATATGCTTTTAACTCTTTCTAGCATTTCTTTTCTAATTTTATCCATCGTTTCGGGTTTAGTTCTCGATTTGGAATCTACCAATATCCCGAGATATTTATATCCATCTTTTCCTTCTATTACTGTGGCATTATATTTGCAATTTATATTGTTAGTAGCTGATTTGGTAACGTTAATTTCCATTCTTATACATCCGAAGAATTTTTTTGCTTCATTGGACATTAGTTTTAAGTTACTTTTTTCTTTCGACAAAATCTTAAAATTGTCAATGAAAAGGAAGTGATTGGTTGTAAATGCCGATTTATCAAAGTTAATGGATATCGATGGAAACTTTTAATTTAATCATCGGCTTAGCGGATCCATACAAAGAACAAACAGTAGTGGGGATAGGCTATCTCCTTGTATAATCCCCTTTTCAATACTTTTCTTTAAGATTTCTTCATTGTTAGATCTTAGAGATAACTTCCAGTTTTTTTTATACACAGATATAAAGGCAATCATCCATTCTTGTATGTTAAGATTTTTTAAGCAGGACAGAAGATACTCGTGGTCGATTGAGTCAAATGCTTTTTTTATATCGAACCATGTTACGTGTAATTCATTATTATGTTGACTGTTTATTGCAACGTTTATCATGGCTTGTTCTTTAGCTCCCTGTACTCTTCTGACTGTACCGAGTTGGTTTTCTGATAGTAGGTTTTGGGATTCGACTTCTTTCTGTAGTATCATTCTGACAGCTTTAGTTATCAATTATTATAAGTTTGACATACATGTTATAGGTCTGAATCCGATACATTTAAAACTTCTTGTTTGGGTATGAGGTATGGGATCCCAGAGTAGAACCAAGTTTTTACCTCTTTGTTTTCAAGGCATATTGATTTTACTGTTTCATATAATATTGGGTGTAATTTTGTGATTTTTTTGACGAAGAAATTGTATATACCATCGCATCCAGCAGCTTTCCAGTTAGGCAGGTAGTTGATGATCTGGAAAAATTATGTTTCAGAGATAAAAACCATTTGTGGTCTGTTTTCTAGCGCGTTTTTGCGCAGGTAAGCATCGAAGTTTAAAATTCTGTGCTTTTGGTCCACATAATGACCAGAAATTCACAATATTTTCCTTATCTGCCTTAATTTCCGATTTTACCGTATCTGTTAATGCTCTATAAAATTTTCTTCTGTTGACTTCGAACTGGGTGTTTGTTTTTGTAAATTCTTTTCTTTTTTCATAGTGCTCTTTCTGTTTAATTATTACCCTTATCCTATAGTTATTTTTAGTAATCACTTAAAGGACATCATTTTTTTTGTCAAGTATCTTATTATGTTGTCTCATGACTTTTCTTAGAAACCTTGTCTCACTTTCTGGGAGTTTAACTGAGCTACTTACGTATTGTTTGAGGGTTGTGTTAATTTAATCATACTTTTTTATTTTTTCCTTTTTATTAATACGTAGTTTAGTCCTTCCTGGGCAGATTTTGATGTTAATTCTTCGTAAGTCTTTTGAACAGCTTGCAAGATCTTTGCTATATCGCACATGTTTTGAGGGCGGTGGTTAGTGATATGAGCATAGACCGCTTCATTCAAACCTTCAATTATATCGCCTTTGACTTTATTTAGGGTATTTTTCTTGTTCTACGGAGGTTTGTGATTTCCGTATTTTCTAAGTCCGTCAATACTCTAAGAAATATTTTTTTGGTTCTCTCGAGGTTGATGCAATGGTTAAGTGTTTTATATTCTTCCTCATGATCGCTTCGTTTTCTTCTTTACGTTTCTATTTCTTTGAACTTCCGGACTTGTCTTCTTTCCCATCATTATCTTTTAGAACGTTTGATTATTTGGCTTTAATTTCAGTCATGCTCATATCACTGTTTAAAATATCATTTTGACTCTTTAGGAACTCTTGCCAGCCAGATCTCGGCATTCTTCCGAATTGTTTTAGGATCGAGGTATAAGCCTCTTGAATCCATTGCTCTTTCTCGGCGGGTGTATTCTTGCAGATGGCTATGAGAGTAAGAAGAGCCGTGGTATGAATGCGTGTGATCGTGTGAGTTTCAGGCAATTAATCGGTTGAGATTATCATTACAGGATCGTTTTTTGAATTTTCATCTTTGTAGTTCTCCTCTCCTGTTTTTTCTTTATCCCTCATTATAATGCTTTAATAAAATAATCTAAATTATTATAAAAGATAGCCTAAAAACTCGATAAATTATAAATTTCTATATAATATTGATCATATATGCTAATGTTTATAATTGAAATAAGTATAGTGTTTAAGTGGATATCAAACGATATGAGTGCATTCAGGAATGTTGTTAAAGAACATTCAATCCTGACTTAGTCAATATAATGATGTATCTGTATTTTTTTTTAAAAAATGGGCATGATCAATCTTAAACGCATAAAATGAATTCGACTGGTAATAATCGGATAAAAAGTAACAGATAAGAAAAACAAGATAATCAAATTGTGAAAGAAAAAAAAGAAGATAAATGAAATAAAAACATTTATATAGATTATATACGAATTAATATACAGTATTATATAAAGTTTACAAATAAGAATAATTAATAAATGCGCATTGAATCGAATAACCATAAATTTTCAGAATGATTGTGATTGAAATATAAACTATTGTGAAAATACAATAATTGCAATCAACTATTCAATTTATCAAGAATAATAATAATTGGAATCATATGGATTTTGTTGTTGATAAACATGTAAGTAGTTCGTTTAGGATAAGTGCCGTCAATTTTATTTTTTCAATAATAAATTGAAAAATCAAAAATTGCAAATATCTTTGATGTATCATTATTAAATAAATTTCTTCATAAAAACTTTCTTCTGTTAAGATTTAGTAATAAAGCGTCTTTTGAAGTGCTTAATAATACAAAATACGTATTAATGGAATAAAACACCGAATATTTTAAATTTTTGACCAAGCAATAATATTTTTATATATCAAATGTCGACATAAAATAATATAGATTTTTATACGTAACATTAGTGATGTTAAAGTAATTAAAATTATTTTTGTAAACTTTATAGCTAAAATTAAGTCGAAACCCCGCAAAAAATTACCAAGTTACACACTATGTAAGTTAATTAAGCAATAAGTTAATGTTTTAATAATAAATATGATAATATAGCTTTAAAATTGTAGTTTTTAAGAACCATTAAGCATGTAAATATTATATCAAAATAGTCTTTCACATGCATAATAATCATAAGAAGTAACTCACAATCGCATAATTGTAGATTTGATAACTTTTATCTGTTTTTATCATATAAAATAATAGATATAAATTTTTGACAAGTTTTACTGTTACTTATGCATTATTATATATATTGTTATATGATTCATAATATAATCCTTTTCATTATTTAACTCTTCTTTTATCATTCATTTTAGTTTTCTTTTGTATCAATTCTAGTGCTTTATTTACGAATTTTTGTGATAATATTACTATATATTAAGATTTGTTAAATATTATCACGAAACTTATAATTTTTAACAATTTTTAGTAGCAGTTTTTACTATTTTATACATTTTAAGATCTGAATCAATCTATTTTATATAAAATTGTTGCCTGTAATTCAAATTTCGATTAAAGAAACATTAATTTTTTATAAAAAAACCTTTATAAGAAAGAACGACGCATTTTTAGTATCCGAATCAATACTTTGCTAGTGTACTTATTTTTTATTATTCTGTATTCAAATCAGATTAATTTACGTCATCCATAATGTTCCGAGTATTCCTTTTGAAACTTTATATCGTATATTTAATATTACAAAAATAGAAAATTTTTATTTTTCTATTTTTTTTCTATTTTTGATTACACTTATGGTTTCTTATAGTTTAAAACACATTTTTTATCGTTTAAATTAAGCATTAATATCTAATTATTACACTTTAAATTTTCTTATTCATATAAAAGAGAAATTCTCAAATTTTTATTTTATTAATTTAAAATTATTGGTAATAAATTTTTCCCCAATTAAATCATATACTAAATGAAATGAATTTGAGGAATTTTTTTCCAGCAAAGCGAGAAGAATTATTTCATTGATCGAATAAAAAAAAACTGACTGGGAATACTTTTTTACGCATGAATCATCATGCTTCCTTAAATATATATAATTTGATGAAACTTTTACAAATTTTATATTTTTAAGGCCGAAATAA
Organism: Rhyacophila brunnea; assembly: GCF_057557595.1. NCBI lineage: Eukaryota > Metazoa > Arthropoda > Insecta > Trichoptera > Rhyacophilidae > Rhyacophila > Rhyacophila brunnea. The sequence continues at coordinate 492,409 of NW_028233362.1, read as the reverse complement.
CTATATTTATCGTATTTGTTATCCGTAAACAATTTTATATTTTCAAAAAAGCCGCACAAATTTTCAATTAAATTCAGCAAAATATTCCGATATAACAATAAACATTGTTTTAGAATGATATATGTATTATTTTTCTTTTTTAATTGGTCATCATCTATCAAAAATGCGATAAGCGCTGAGGCATGAATGACCCGATTAAACCCGTAATTGTTCGTAGCTTCATTTGTAAAAGTCACATAATTCTGTATGCATTCTGTATAATATTCCATATTTTTTAGTGGCATAAATTTTTTAGCAAAAAACGAAATAAATTTATAAATATTAAGAACATTTTCGCTTGAAAGTTTACCTTTTATCTTTAAAATTCTTTCTGAATTGGAGCTGCTGGTAATTTCTGATGTATTCAATCCCTCAAAACATTTTTTATAAATAAATTTAAAATTGTGAAAAGTTTCCTTAAACTCGTTTAGTTCAGCAACAAAAGTCTCTTCTAAATTATCTGGACCTGATAAATTGCTAGATTTGCTAAAGTTTTCGACTTTATATACCAAAGCAAATTCCTTTATAAATTTAGGAATCAAGACCATGATTTCCGGAAAAAAAATACAAAGAGTTTCGTATTCTATTTTAAGTTTATAATTAGTATAGAGCAATTCAACTGTAAATTTTTCAAAATCAACTGTTGTATGTGGATTTCTAGGATTAAAAAAAAAATTCGTTAGGAAACATACAAATTCGCTTAAAAGTTTTGAAGGTGACTCCAAAATGCTATTTGAAATTTCAACCATATTTTTATCGAGATCGTAATTGCCAATTTGTGTGATCCTATCTTCATTATTTATAGGTGTGCCAATGTGTGCAATCAATTTTTCATTACTATCTGTAATTGCAATTTGTTTGATCCCAATGTTAATTTGAGCAACGCAATCAATTTTTTCTTCTATACTAAAATATGAAGAAGATATAGATTTAATATCAACAAATTCGTAATAGCATAAAAGTGGATCTTTTATAAATTTATCCTTGTTCGTAACAAAATTTATTTCTCTAACTGGCTCCTGTAAATCACTTTTTATTTCACTGCGCTTTTTTCCCTTCAAAATACGCGGGCTTTTAATTCCAGATATATGGTTCATTGGCAAACTTTTATAAACATTTACACATGTTGAAAAAACACCTATTCCCCTTTCGGCATTTCTAATCAACAACCTATACTTATTATTAATTTTCCGAGTAGTTACTCTTGATTGTGAATGTCTATTTTTTACAGGAATAAAAACGAAAGAAGGCTTGTTATCTATTGGGATGTTGCTTGGTTGTGGTTGGTGTTTTTCTGAAATCATCAATTGTCTATTTTCTTGGAATTTTGCCTCTTGCTCTAAATCCTTACGGATTTGCCTTTTTTCGAGTCTTTTCGCAATGTTAGAGCAAATGCTATTGTTGAAAAATACTGTAAATTGAAATAAATTAGAAAGTCTCATCACTAAAAATAAAATCATTTTTTCATGGTTACATTTTAAAAATATATGCAAAATCAAATTTGATATAGGAAAAATTGATGAAATGATAAATTAGCAAGTTTATTATAATTTTTCGAATTTCTCTGTTTAATATGATCTATAAAATGATTATATCTTTAAATGTTTAGTTTTTTCTTTTTATTAATTTTTTGTTTGTGATATGTAGATAGACAGTTCATTGCGAATATTTCACAATTCTTGATGCCTCTTTTATCTCTGACCCCTGATCCATCTCTATTTATCAAATGATATGGGTTGACGTTTCTTGCGAAGTGTGTGTACTTGTATGCTTCTACTTCATCTGGGTTCTTTGACTCCTTAGCATATTTTTTATAGAATTATATAACCATCCCAAGTCAATTGGAATTTTAAAATATCTAGAATTATATTTAAATCGGCAAATTCTGATATCTTACTTAACAATCGAAAGAACAAAATTGTAGGATCAATGATGAACTTAGATTAAAATCCAAATACAGAAATGTAAAAAATATTGTAAAATACAACAATGTTGCACTATTGCATAAAAAAATTAATTTATATAAATAAGATTATCAAACAAAATTTTATATCGATTACAAAAAACTATGCATCAAGGAAAAATAGAAAATCGTATGAAAAAGAATTATATCAATTAAATTTTTATATGACGATATTAATGTATTAAAAGAATAATTTGCAGCCATAATAACAAAAAGATTACATTGAACAAATTATTCTAAAATTATAAATGAAGAATACCTTAATGATGAAGCACGATATAAACCTTTTAAATTTTATTTGCTGTGTACTTAAAAAGGTATATTTGAAAAAAAAGCGAGCGAATGTACACATAAAAAAATATTTGCTGATTTCTAGCAGCTATAATTAACGATGCATTAGAAATAGGAAAATATCGTTTTCTTTTTAGGGTATGAAACAAAATTATATCAGCGTGAAACTTGATTCCATGTTTTTTTAATTTATTTTAATTCCTTTAAAATAAATTAAAATCTATATAAATTTCATAAAATAGAATCTTGTAGTTAAATGCATAAAATCTTCTGAATTTTAACTTAAAATATACAATAAAGCAAGATACATGTGTAAAGCTATCCGTCGGATTATAGGTGCTTGCTGTTGATTGAGCTGTATGATTATTCAAGTCTTCTGATTGGTGGTTAGTTGCCGGATTGATTGTTTTTAAAATAGTGCTTTGACAGATTCGAAACCGACTTATAACACATCAACATATATGACTGAGCAAAGGTGCAAAAATTGGTTATATGAAAAAATTAAAATAAATTCATTTTATTATTGGTATAATATGTCAATATCTATATAAAGTTGTTCTGTTAGAACTTAAGATTGTGTATGGAGGATATCAAACTTAAACATATTTACACCTCATCGTTTTACAATCTTCTTTTTTCGAAACTTAATAGCTCAGTTTTATTTATCTGTTCAATTGTTTATGCCCATGCTGCTCCGACTTCTGATGATATTCTTAACATAAATATATTCAAAGGGTTTTAAATTAGATTTAAATTTTGATGCGCAAAATTATAAAGTATAAAACAAATTATGATTTATTGTGGCCTCTATAAATGTAAAAATTATATTTTTTTTATAGTAACGTGGGAAACATGTTTTTCCGGAAAGAAGTATTTTAAGTGTTTGAAAAATGCCTATATTGATATTTATTACCAATTATATTTTTTTTGAAAGATGGAATGGATCTTTTCAAAATGTCTTGAATTATTAACACATAAACCTGACTCTGCTATCACTAAAAAATATCATTTAGTCAGTTATTAAATCATGGATGCATTTTAATAATTGGAAACCAAATACAATAAAATTCAAAGGATATAATGAATATAGCCGTAGCGGATTACAAGGTTCTTGCTCAATAACAATCTTTAAGACCCGTGTGAATTTTTTGATATTTTATAGATGATCTATAATGAGATTAATGATTTGTTTATTTTTATAGAAAACGTTATAAAATGGGGACAGTAACTATGTACGAAGCTTACAGTAGCTTACACAGTTCTTAAGTTTCCTAAGTAATTTCCACACTGTTATTATTGATAAAAATTGGGTAGCTAGTATAAGGAACATCACCTCTACCATAAATAAATGCTTCTATGATAATCTAACATGTATATATTCTATTCTAATCTAATTTACTTTATTTATTTATGTTTTACTTCTATTACTTTTTAGGAAGTTCGCTTTATACTAATAGGAACTATTGCTTAACTGATGCGTCTCGCTGTGGAACTCCCCCCAGCACTCATTGTCACCCGTAATCACCGTGGATTAGGCCCTTTCTCATAGGCGGAGTCATTATGTAGAGGGAATAAGATTCTATCTACTGTTCATCGCTAAGAGTTACAAGCTACAACCACACTCTACACTTACCTATATTCTTGCTGAACGGTGTGGGATCTTTTTCATTCTGGAGGCACAGTTCAACATGTATATATAAATTATATTTATAAATGTTATCTAAATTGAATAGATAGTACCATGATTCTATTTAAAAACTCAAGACCTTTTGCTACGCAAGCAAAAGGCAACTGGGCAATTAAAGAAAAATATATCTAGCTATTTAAAGAAGCATATCTTTTAAAAAAAATAAGAAATTTTTTTATATGGGTTGATTATTATTTAAATAATTCAAGTATGTTCGCACATAACTTAGAATGCTTTATATTACGGCTTTATTACATGCTTTCTTCAATCACATTATCTTTAAAATAAATCTCAATACATTTTTTACACTCAATACTAATACACATATGTGTTTTTCTATTACTATTAACAGTGCATATGCTTTTGATTTTGCTACCGTTGGCATTTCGAATTCTTTAATATACGTATTGGGATTTTGTAACCAAACCATCCAATATTATGACATATTGTACTATTCTTATTTTGAATTCGGCTATTTAAAAGAATAATAAATGCTCATATTAAAAAAATTGTCGAGAATTTTGATAATGTAGTTTATAAAATTACAGTTTTAGTCAGAATTTATTTAATGAGAAAAAAACCTTTATTCATGCTTTAAATTCTTAGTTTTATTACAATTCACATCTCTTAAAATCTTGATATTATAGAAAAATAAACTGGAAGTCAACATGTGATAATCTCTATCTTTGGTAAATAATCTTATGGTTGCGAAAAAAATTATAAGAAGAACTGAGCGCGAAATCTTATCTTTGTTAAAGAAAAGTACATTTCTAAGTTAATTTGGAAATATGAATATTTAGTACATTGAAAAGACATTTTAGGAAAAGAATATGGATATAAAAAAATTTTACTTGGATGCCTTTCTTGAATTAATAATTAAAACTTTGTTTTGTCAAATACTCATGTTAAAATTAGCTTAATTCATGCTTTAAAATTGTCGATTTGCAAATGAAAAAATTAAATGGTTTGTTAGAATATGTCAGGTTAAATATAAACCTTTATATTCATTGAATTTTCGATATTTTTTATAGATGTCATAGAAACCCCTTAATATCATGAATGCTGACTAAAGTTCTAGAATTTCGGCATTAGAAGTTATTAAAAAATTTAAAAACCAGCCAAAAAAAACGTGAAAATACGATAGAAATATTGCTTTTGATGCATATTTTATTTATAATTATAATACAATTTTTTCCATGTTTATATACCTTAAATATGCTAAAAGATAATGGATTTCTTGCTTAATATTATTATATTATTATTGCTATTTTTTGTATTTATAGATTTTTTTTTATGTTTATGTTTTATATATTAAAATAGGACCGATTTATTATCGATAAGTCTATTATATTTTATTCCTGTTTAATCATTATCTTTAAGTTTATTATTCATCATTTGAATTTTTACTATATTGATGTTTTATGAATCTTCTGTTTAATAAATATGTTCTAATTTGATTTGTGTCTCGATTTAAGATTCCTATAAATCTTAATAAATTTAGCATTATCTCGTTTTGGATTTTTTGTAATTTATAGCTCGTGCTATTTGAAAAAAATATATTTTGTCTTTATGTTTATTTCTTAACGTGATTGCTATTCTAATTTACAAATCCAGATTACGAAAATCAATGTACGTCATAGAATTAGATGTTGTTGTTGCAAAATACGATAAGTCGTAATTAAAGGGGCAGGGAATGGCAACACAGAAGCTTAACTATAGTTTTAAACAATAGAATTAAGGAATATACTTGAAATGACAAAGTTTGAAATGAAGAGAATACTATAAGCCTGAAAAGGTGTATTTTATACGATATTTAGCGAATCTGTTCTATTTTGCAAATAAATTTTTGCTAGAATATATAAAAAGTTTGACAATAAAATCATTAAATAAATCATTGAATTAAAGATATTGATAATTCGAAGAAACTGTGATTCTTTAAAAGTCATCAAAGCAATTATTATATTTTTAAATTTATAAATAGTAGGTTTTTGATTATAATCCGTGGTTTTTTCATCTGCTTGTTATATCTTTGGAGTATATACACGTGCGCCATTCTTATTGATGAAGATTATGGCTTTCTTTTTCTTGCCTTTTTTTGTTTGAATCGTTTTTACCCAATACATAAACAAATCATGGAAAGAAGATGTCCCTTATGCTAAATCTAATTTCACTTTAAAACAATGATGTTCTTATTTTCCTATTTTACAAATTAAAGCTTTTTATCGCCATTTAAGTGTGCGCCATACAGTATGTATTATATCAAAAAAGCTTTTTTTTATATAAATATTTTTAAGCTATAATGAAAAAAAAATAGGTTTTTATTTATCTTTTTTTGTAATCTTCAAGAAATCCCGCGTTTTATCAACATTTGGGTGCTTTGTTTTCATTTTTAAAAAGCTGCAATTTTTAATCACCATGATGTGGACCGCAAATCAGTATATTAAAAAATATGATGGTTTTTATAGAGAATAACTATAAAAATGCCTTTTAGCTTATCTAATCCAGAATTATATACATTTTATGCTCAAAATATAAAATTAAATTATGTGTTGAAGTTTCTCTATTATTCGCAAAAATTTGCACATTTCACGCTAGAAAACATTTTCTTATGTTTAATATATATACAGAGAAATATATTGTTTTTAAATGACTCTAATGTATTATAGCTTGCATATTATCATTATTACATGTAATATTTATAATGTGATGTTATTATCTATTCCACAGCTAACATAATGTACACATAAATGTTTACCAGTTTATGGAACTTCAAAAAACAATATATTTTATTTTAATAAGTATCACAAATGATTTTTTATGTATAAATATAATTTTAAATGGTCTTTATTCGAATTTTTGTGAATAAATTAGTTTTATTTACTATTAATGAACGCCAATATTGCATTAAAAACCAATAGAACTAGACATATTTTATTATTTAAATATAAAAACATAAAATGTAATATCAAAAATATTAAAGCATTAAAAATAATTTGCATTATTTTTAACATAATCAGAATCTTACTCCTTTTAAGACTATTTTATGCTGATTTAAAGTCATAAGGCTTTTTTCTTAGAAATGCGTTTTTGTATACGACATCTGATATCTTAGATTTTTAATCTAAAAAAAATACATAGTACAGTTTAACGCGTATTTTATATATATTGAATACAATATATCGTTGATTTTTATACACGGCTTTATGATACTTTTGTTACAAAATGATATAAAAATTACTCGCAAAATCACAATTATAAATCAAGCGCTTATATAAAACCATCTTTTAAACGATATTCTATTATTTTGCAAATTTGTAATTAAAGATTGTTTTTTTGCCCTTATATTAAATTTTTTTGCTGTAAATAAATTATACTGACTTTCAGCAACTCCGTGTGTTTTTTATCTTAAAAAATTAGAATAAAACTATGCATGTGTGTTTTTTGCATTCAAGATTATTCTTGGGACATGAAATCGTTAGGTTTACAGTTCGTTAAGTTAAAACCTATACATTGAGGATATCAAAGTTATAATGAAATTATTACAATGCGAATTACTTTTTTATGGTTTGACCTCGCAGATATTGTATAATATGATGCAATGAAGTCTTATATACACATCACTTAAAGCATAAAAAATATTTTACTTTGCTCATAAATAAATTATTCATGAAAAAAATAATAGATCTGACCTCACAATCAATAATCCGAGTATTTAAATTTATAGTTACATGAAGTATTATGTGTAAAAAATATTTTCAAGAAACTTTTACTTTGATATTCATGTTATTTCCGGTTTTCTTACTGCAATATGCAATTTTTTGATCTTTCAATGAACTTTATTTTAAATTTTATGAGTAAAAGTAAATACCGTAGAAAAACGTTGGTCAAAACTTTCCAAAATAGTACAAAATAACGATATCACAACATGAAACTTAGATTTATCTTCTACTCTTTTATAGCTGAATCTTTATGAAGTAGCTTAGTTTATACTATATTTTATTATAGTATAAATATTAGTTACAGGCTAAGTGCATAAACTTATAAAGAGATAATAAAGCAACACTGTTAAGTTATAAATATAAGACTGCAATTTTATAAAAAAATTAGAATTTCACATGCGAAATCGAATAAAATTGGCTTTTTAATTTTTATGCTAAATAGAAAATAAGCTTTTTTAAAAATCTCTAAACAATATAAATATCAGAATCCTACTTTGAAAACTATATGATAATGGCTGACAGTTTATTCTGATTTCTTTACGATAATTCTTAATGATACATGTATACGGATAAAAAAAGTATTATAATTTTGTATTTTCATTTACGTCCTTCATATAAAAATATACTTTTCTACTCTAAATATAAAAAATTATAATATTTGTGAAACTGTAACTTGTTTTGTATGATTGTATTTTCAATTTCATCAATCATAGAAAAATTCACGTTTCTATTTGTAATATAAAAAAATATAATATTTGTGAAACTGTAACTTGTTTTGTATTATTGTATTTTCAATTTCATCAATCATAGAAAAATTTACTTTTATATTTGTAATATAAAAAAATATAATGTTTGTGAAACTGTAACTTATTTTGTGTGATTTTTATTTACATACATGGTAAGCAGACGTACTTCTATAAAATACTTTGAGTTGGATCGACGTGATTGATAGCAAAAATGTTATTTAAAGAGAATTTTTGTATTTAGAATTTTTAAATGTGTGGATTTTAACTTAATTCTACTAGCAAGTATTGCTATGCGATACACATTTATGATTATTTAAGAAAAAAAAATTTATTACAATTTATACTAAATTTTGCTATTATTAAAGACATAATATTTGCAATTTATAAGTTTTTAAATTAGAAATTAAAATCTCATTATCGAGTATTTGATTTGTTTTATGTTATTTTCTTTCATTTGTATGTATAAAATATAAAAAAATATAAAACGCTCTAAAACCCAATAAAAAGGCGTATTCTTGCGACAAAAACTTCATAAAAAATACAAATATTATTTTATTTTCTTGTAATTAATCTGATAGTTTTAAATATGCTTAAAATTCCGATTCTAAATGCAAACCGATAAAAAAAGTTTCTGCAGTATTGAACAAATTATTATCTATAGACAGCTTTAAATTGGTCACAGCATCAATTTTATTAAATGTTGGGTCTATTTTATTTAATCGCGAAATAAACAATATAGAAAAAAATATGTTAATTATTTGCTTTTATGTTTCTTAGTGCTGAAAAATTTCATATGTTGTAGGTAAATCCGAGGTTGATCTCTTTATATTTCTGATTCACACTCGCTACACTAGAAAATGATTTTTAAACAATTAAAGTTTTTAAATTTTTCTTTCTGTATAAAATGTGGAATGGTATTCCCGATCTGATTTTTTTTGGCCGATATTATATTTTATTAAACTGTAATCTTAGATTAACATTTTTTTTATAATTTATGGTCAATATATATGTCGGAAATATGAATGCTAAAGTCGCCTAAATTATCATTATTTGAACCAGAAGGCTTAGCGTCTATATATCTGTGTTTTTCATATAATCAGCAATATTTTGTATGTTTATACTTTTTTGTGCAATTTTATATCAATAATAGTGATATGTTTGAAGTTATACTAAGAAAAATAAAGAATCATAAATACTAACGATATCATTTAAAGAAAAAAGCACATTAATCTTATAAAAAAAACAATTTTGAAGTGCATCTTATGTATCTTCTACAGTATATGTGGCTTTGTATTAACAGATATGAAATTTTTTAGAAAAAAATCCAAGGCAACTAGCATATTTTTTATATATAATTGATACCTCATTACCAATGAAAACTAATCGTATGCTAAGAAACAATTACGCGTCGCTATAAAATTAAAACATTATCTATAAATGGCTTTTTACGTGATAGAACATGTTTTACTTAAAATATAGCTTTGTTTGGACTTTTTGTTTTATATTCAAGTTTGGTTTTTTTGTATTTTATACTAGTAAAACCTATTCTAGCAAAACTTTTTTCGAAGCCGAAATTATCATATTAAAAACTAATTATCATAGCTTGCTCTCAAATAAAAAATATATTTGCCTTTTTTTGTTTCAAACATATATTTTCTCGCACATTATTGTTTCTTAATCGCATTTTATCGTACATTTATATATTTTTTTTTGCTTTTAGCATAATTTTTTATAGCATAGAAATATTCTGTTTTTATACTGATTTTTACCTATTCGATAAAACTTTAAAATTTAATTTTAAAATATCCGAAAAAGATGAGTTTTTCCCTATTTTGCTGTTTAACTATTTAAATATACGGCTTTAAATTGATTGGATTTTCTTTTGTATCTTTTGTTATATGCATGAGAATCCGTTCTACTTGAACACTCTTGCAGCAGGAAAACTAATTGCGGTTTTCTTGTATTCAATAAGCATATAAAAATTAATACCCCTATATATTTCCAATTTCGATATTTATCGATTCTATTCATTAGTTTGAAAAATTTTCTCGGATTTTTTCTGAGCAATATTTAAGTTATTACTTGATTGGATCGTATAATAATTGGTGTATGTGATATATATTTTTTCAATATATTAGAGCAAAATCATTTTTATTTATGTATATAGCTCTATTTTTAGTTTTATTATTTTTTTTGTCTTTTTTGTCTTTTTATTATTACCGTTATAAATTTTTTTCATTTGTACGATTATCTTTGGTATTTACAGCTATGTGAACACACAGAGAATTTATCATTATATTGAATTATTGTTCATTTATTTATGAAACTTAAATTCACACTTAATCAACATAAAAATATAGAGTTTTCAATACCACTCTTCGTGTTTTCTCTTTTTTTAAGAAAAAAAATTATTTTAATCTCTTATAAGGCAAAGATTTTCTATTATCATTACAGTATGTAGCTTCATCATAAGAACTTTGACAATCGACTAGGTAAATTTATATTTTTTATATATTTAAGGTAAATTTTTCTGTTGTTTTGGCTATTTTTTATAATTTTGGGTCGTTTATTAATCTTATATATTATCTACGCTTCTTTATGCGCATAAGATGAGTTTATCTGTTCATAATTTCCTTTGAAAATTTTGCATTTTTTTAATGTCTACTATTATTTTTGATATTCTGAAACTGTAACCATTTTTTTAAAATTGTAAATATGATGTTTTACGATAAGATTAGAATGTAGTCGTTATTTTTATTAATAATTCATCTGGAAATATCTACTCCTTTATTTTATATTTGTAAGTGTAATATAATATCTTGCTGTAATTTAAGCCTAAATATCTATATATATAAAATATAGCAGTTCTAGATAGAGATTACATATATAAGAGCTATAAGATAAACAGATGCGATTTTTGTGTGGTTTAAATATCAAAACTATGCTTATACTTTATATATCTAAAGTTTTGATTCAATCACGCAAAGAAACCTTTTTCAATTACTAAAATCGAAATAGATGCACCTAAATGTAAAGGATACGGCAACAGCGGCCACTGGTAGGTCTACCAACTTAATAGAATGCTTTTGCTTTTATATTATTTTAAGCTGCTAAAATATATTTTTTTGATTATCAAACGCAAGTGCAAAATATCAAACTTATAATGTGTTTGCTTGGTATTTTCGCTCGTAGTGTTGACCAGATTTCCGTGATCAAATATAAATTTTTTATATTTTTACTCTAAAAATCTTTAATCATTTATTTTTTTTATCATTTTAGACCGATATAATATTTGCGCTAATTTTTTTATATATTGTAGAGCCGATTTAGACAAAATAATTTAGTTTAAGTATATTTCTATTCCTATTATAGCTCTATGGTTTTTATTGTAATCAAATATAAATTTATGGGCTTCATAAAAATTACTGACATTTGTTATATCCGCGTTTAATAATTTTTATTATATATCCTGTGTGTTTAAAAAATCCATTTTTTTTTAAAATACTTCATTTCTTCATCATTAATCGTATGAAAAATGTCCACATATTAACGATTTATCTACTTATTAGGTGGTTAAAAGTCTTTATGAATATGAACACTAGTCATAATGAACATGTAATAGCTAAAATAATACGAATTGCTAGCAATGTTCATAATAATTTCTACCATAGTATATATATAATAGTTTGTTTCCACCTAATCAAAAAAATGTCTTAAAAACATATGATGCGTTTATTTTTTATTTAATAATTATATTTTTTTATAAACTAATCAAAATTAACGCAATTTTTATATGAATATTATTCAACTTTTATAAACGTATGATCGATTTTCTATAGACATATATTTATCGATTATAAATAATTTTATAAATAACTCCACTAATTACTTCTAACTAATTCTGCAACTAATACCCAAGGATTTTTGTTCATAAAAAAAATTGATAGAGTTTTAAGCTTTATTTAGCAATCTATTCAACAAATATTCAATTTATATAAAATCACTTGCAAAAAAGATGTTCAATTAAAAATTTTAGTTCATTTGATCACTATGTTCTATGGTTATGTGATCTTTATATAATCGTATTCTGAATAAAAAATTGATTTATATTTTCTAAAATCCTGTATATATAAATATTTTTTGATACTCAATATTATAATGTGTTCATCGTTTTGCTAAAAAAAAAACTCATAATTCTACGTTCGCGTTACGTTAATCTAAATAAAATTATAATTATAATTAATGCGTAAATATTTACATCTCCTATTTTTGCAATATGCTTGTAATAGCGTAAAGCAATTTAAATTGATATGAAAAAAAAATTCGCGGAATTCGACATCATGAAAACCTATGTTATTATTTTTTAATTTCTAAGTATTCTTCCTTAGTTTTTATTATGTTTCAACTAAAAGTATAATTTATTTCGAATACACTATTGCAATAAAAATAAAGTATTACAGGATTTTGTTATTTTTTGGCTGCGTTAAATATACAAAAACGATTCAAATACTAATTTTTCGCCAACTTTCAGGTTTCTTTATAGAACAGTAAACTGTGAAATTTAATATGTCACAAAAAAAAGTTCTGACTGTTATTTTCAAAAAACATAAATTTTCACTGTTTAATTACAGATATTTCGCGCCTATTTTTAGCCTATGAATCGTAAAATATTTAGCAAATAAAGTATTTTTAATAAAAAATTGGTACAGAGTTGTTTTAAACAAAATTTTTGCTGCCCTGCTAATTTTTTAGATTTAATAATACTATAAAATATCTGGTAGGTGGTCTTATTGATGAGTGGTTTATAAGTCGGACCCCAGTGCGGGGTCGCGGGTTCCACTTCCACCCCACATATTTCAAAACAAATTTACTCTGAAGAAAAATACCCAAGGGGCGTCCAGTGATACATAAAAGATAAAGTATTGACAAGTCATGAGAAATAGGTGGTTGCTTTGTAAGCCGTTGAACTTTAACTCGAGCAGGGAAAAAAACAAAACATTGTTTAGCGAGGATATAGTTAAGTGTAAGGTGTGTTTGAGGCTTGTAAACCTTGGCGATGAATAGTAGACAGAATCTCATAACCTCCACATAATGACTGCCGCCTATGAGAGAGGGTTATATCCACGGTAATCACGGGAGACAAGAAGTGCTGAGGGAGTCCAACAGAGAGACGCAGCAGTTAAGCAAGGATTCTTATTATTATAAATCTTTCTTAAAAGTAATGAAGTAAAACATAAATAAATAAAGTAAATTCGATTAGAATTTTATATGTATCTGCAATGGTTTTAGCATGAAAGAATTATATTCTCATAAATTTTGTTTAATGAAAGCTAAGATATCTTCGGTTTTGAAATTTCAGACAGCCACTTTTTTTTTAAATCTTAAAAAAAATCTTTCTCTCTGGATATAACTGAAAAAAATCATCAAAAATTGCATTTCATTTTAGAAAATATTCACGGTTGAAACTAATTATATTTGTATAATGTTATCATTCTCTCTGAAACCGTGTGTTTATTCTTAAATCTTAATACTTAATACTATATATATTTTATGTATAAATTAGTATAATAACAAGCTTTTACACATAAAAACAGTGGTTATTATATTCTATCTCTAAAAATGTATTATGATAAAGTTACTAAAACAATTTATATTTACAGGATACTTTTTACTAAACAATTAACTGCAATATGAAGCAAGGTAATTATATGTGTGCACTTTTGTTTACTGTTTTCCAATGAATTCTGAAAATTTCCAGATAGTTTATCTTCTTTGCTGATACTTCATTAGTATTGTAACTATGAATATTATTATATTCTTTGTTTTTTATTGCAAAGCATTCATATTATTTACTTTTTTTACACATTTCTTCAAATTTATATAATCCTCGAACATAAAATCTCTTTTTCCAGTAATGATAAAAAAATTTTCAAATAGAATTCCTAAATCATATGCTTTTTAATGATATAAAAGCGTAAAAATGTCTTTTTTAGTTTATAATTTGCCTTTTAATCATTATACATTTATGAATATACAATCCAGACAGCAAAATACTGATACTGGGGTTAAAATGCAGATATACAAGAATGTAAAAAAAAATTATAATTCAATGCAAATCACACTTTGTGTATGATGTATCAAATAAAAAATCCATTTTATGTTACTGAGAAATAAATTGAAGTTTTTATCTTCACCAAGATACTTTTTTTCGCAACAACTAAATTTTTTTTAGTTTTAAAAGTATATCTAAATACGAAATAATTTTTTATTATGATTAGGGGCTATTATATCCAATAGAATAAATATATAACTTTTAATAATGTAATGTGTGATGTGGGGTTTTATTTTATTACTTTCTGTATTTTATAGTTTAAAAATTATTGCTTGTATGAAAAAAATATTAAAAATCAATAAGATAAGAATTTTGTTTCTATGAATTTATGTCATTTATGTTTACAGTTTTTCTAAAATCATTCAAGATAAAACTGCAATATGCTTATTTTTGCTATTATTCTTATTTTTTAATTTTGTGCTTTCGCTTGTGTATTCTTCTGAATTTAAACGAAAGAAAAAACATAAAATTTTTATCTCATAGCTAAAATAGAACTAAAAAAATTTAAAATCAACATATTATTAATATCTCAAAATTTTTATCTTTAAAATGTCAAAATTTTTATCTTTAAAATATCAAAAATTTTCTGTTAAAATACCATAAAATAATTTTAGAAAATTACTATCTATTTTTGTAAATAATTTAATGCATCAATCTTTTAATTTTATTTATAAGGTTATTTCAATTTTTAATGCCTTTTTTTTATATTTTTTTTACGATTAAAATAAATTGCATTATTGTAGACAGTCACAACAAAAATTGAGCTATAGGTAGGTTCTTAAAAATTAGATATAATCTTATATATATTATTATTTAAGCTAAAAAAGTGTGACTTTAAACATTTTATATGGTTTTGGGTTATAATTTAACATTCTTGCAATTTTTTATAACAAAAATTACTAGTTGGCATCACATTTTTCCTTGAAACTGCCCATTTATTGCTTAATGAAATATATCAATGCATGTTAAAAAATAATGCCCCAAACTACAAGCATTAAAAACTATTTTTTTATTTTAAAAAATAAACAACAAGTTTTAAGAGGAATTTATAAATATTATTGCCGGTATAAATAAAAATTTTAGCATATATGCCTAAAAGACGAGCTCAGATAATTCATGAAAATGATATTTAATTGCTGGAAATTAAAATGTATAAGTAATCTCTATATAATCTTGATATTTTTTTCTCAATGATCCTAGCGTCTTTTTATATTTTTCATATACCTAAACCCATTGCAAATTTACCAAAAAAATAAGCTTGCCAACGCATTATTTTTTATAATTTTTTGCTCAGCTCTATAACTTAAGTATTTAAATTACTATTAGTTCATAAATTTGTAGATTAAATAATTTATTCAATTCAAGATTAATCTTGTTAAATATTTACGGCTAAAATTTATACCTGTGGTAATTCCTTATTAAAACAAATATATGATTTGTAAACATTTATTTGAATGTATAGTATTCTTCGCATTTTAATTTACTGAAAATGCTCTATGAAAATACCCTAGGAATTTTTTTAGATAATAAAGAAACAATAATCGGCAGCCAATCATTATAAATATTTTACAAAATACTTGGCAAGATTGCATTTTTATGCAAATAAAAAACATATTTGAGCGCTTTTATCTTATTTAGTGGTAATGGAAACTACATACTTTATGAAACTAAAAATCTTAATTTAATTAAAGATTATATTGCTAATATATTGTATAAAAAAATTGTGTTTTTTTAAATTATGACTTTAATAATGGCTTTCATTAGTCAACTTTTAATTTTTCAATTTATTTTAGACTTTTTAATGGCAGAACTCGATTTTTACTATGCTCTAGTTCTATCTTTATTTTTCCGTAAAATCATGATTTGATTTGTAACTAATAATATATTGACCTCGTTTAATTCAAATATTACGGGCATATCTTCATTCTACTATTTTTTTATCTAACATATGTTTTGGTACAATAATATCGTTTTTGGCGATCTGTATTTTAAATATTTGTAAGTGGTCCAAGAAATAAAGTTTTATGCGTTAAAATCGGTTTATATGCTATACAGAGCTGCTATGATAGTGGTTTAATTCTTTTTATACAAATGTCTAGAATTTGTCATTTATAAAGAGAATTATAAATATATAACTTATGTAAGGGTTCTTTGAATTGATTTTATCATGGTGACTTGTGTGTTTTTATGATCATATCCTTTCAAAAAATAATAATGTGTTTATATTTCCCTCTGACCTGTAATTTCCACTTTTGGCATTTAAATTATAATATTGAAAAATAATGGTATTTACAAAATTGGTTGTGTTGAGCTTGCATATTCGTACAGTACACTTGATGAATTATTTGGTTTCTTTTGACAACAAATTTTAAGCAAAAAGCCATTTAGCAATGAATACTATATTTTTCGCCATGAAAACTGAACATTCTAACTTATATTGCTCTAGCATATATGTTCTCTGTGAATTAGATATTTAGCAATGGATTCCGATAAACGTTCATTCATATTTAACTAAAACGAATTTAGAAAACTTGTAACATTATTTTTAAGCGTAATGTAAAAAACATTTTTAGTTCTCATATTTTTTCTGCATGAAACATCAATTAAAAAATGGATAATGGGATCATATAATGTTTTTTTTATTTATAGGTTAATTTTCTTTTTATCAATTTTATGTATTTAGACGTGGTCAACCCATTAAAAATATTGCATAACACTTTGATGATGAGACCATAGAAAAGGCATTCTTACATATTATTTCACATATTTTACGTCTATCTAGATATAATAGAGCTGAATAAATAAAAATAAATATGATAAAGACTGGGTAAACTAGTTAAATACTTCGTAAACTTAATTTACTTAGATATACCTGTAGTTATATTGATTTTAATTCACATAAAAATATCCAGTCAGACCGCTGTTTATAAGATGATGTGCAATTTTTACATATTCCAATATTTTAAAGTTTTTTTTTGGTATTAATATGCCAGTCAGCTCTTTTCACCTAAAATTAAAAAATTTCGAACAAATATTTAAAGAATTAATGTGTCTAAAAAAAATTTTAAGTTTATGTATCGCATCATGAATATTTTATAATAAGTGATTTCATTTATTCCACTTTAATAACCGAACGCGATTTTTTATCAATAAAACTTTGTATTTCCTTACGGTTAGTAATAAATTGAAATGTAAACACAAAACAGCTCCTAAGTATTGTTTTTTTGAACGCGCAAATGTATTATGCCAACTTAGTATTTCTTATTTAATTATTAAATCCTAAAAAGAAATGATTTGAAGGTAATGGAAAATGAAATTATACAACGCGCAAATATAATTTTCTCACGTCTGTATATAATTTCTAATGTTTTTTTAAAAGTGTATATTCGCTTTTGATTGGTTTGAGACCCAAAAGCTTTCGTTTTCGAAAAAAATTTCTCTGATGATAAAACTGCTATTTAAATTGTTATTCTTTTTTGCAGGCGATCTGTTATATTGTTTGTTTACTAGCCTTTTCAATATATCTATAATATTTTCAATTATATTACTAAAGCAATATTTGTTTCATTAAGTTTAGTTTCCCTATTCCACTATCAAAAAAATATTGTCTTTTATAATAAGAAAAGCCACAAAAAAAAGAGAATTAATTGTTATAATTATTATAAAATATGCTTTTATTTAGCATAAAAAAATTTAAAAAACCTTTTTTCTGTGTAAAGAATTATAAAAGTTGAATTATACAAATTTTTTATATTATAAATACATTAATATGTAAAAATTAAATCGTACAAGCTCAAGCTTATACTATAATCGATGTATATCAGATTTGAAAATAGATACGTGAAACATAATGTATCACATTTGCATATATAGAATTGTAAGCTACTTATAAATTTAAAAATATAGATAATTATTATTTCAAATATATTTTTTTATGATTTGATTATATAATAAGGCTATAATCTCGTTAATATACATCTCAAACAAAGATTTTTCATACTTTTTGTTTCCATTAAATCATGTAATAGCTGAAAATTTGCTCGGAAGTCTATTTGTTTAATATATTTTTTTACATCTGTTAAAGTGTAAATGAAATTTATTATGGCATACTTGATCCTTCCTATAAAAAACTCGCTTTGATTCGAAATTAAAATCTTAAATAATTAACTATGAATAGAATATATGTTTTTAAGCGATAAACGTGAGCTTAACCGAGTCTGTTTAAAAATAGTATTTATTAAGAAAAATCAATTTTGATAAATTTTCTATTTTTTAAATGCGATAATATTACAATTTTTTGATACACCCTTCTATTGTACTGATGTTGACAACTTCGGTTTATTTATAGATAAATGAATAATCATTCAAATGCATAATTTATTTTTATTTATTAAATTGTGTTTTCTTTATATAAAAATACTTGTGATCTCATAATGGCCTTAAATAATTTAGCTAAGGTATATTAAAACATAAATTATTCATTTTTTATTTGTTATATCATACCGAACAAAAAAAATTTACATTTTTAAGATATAAGATCCACATATATAGCTTTCAAACATGCAGGAATATTCCCCTCTCTTTTATTTTTTTCTAGCATTAAATTTTCGAGAATGGAACTGTTGTACATACTTTAGCATTATATTATTTTTTTGAAGTTTGTTCTTTGAACCATTCAAATTTGATAATTATCACACGTCATAATTGTTTTTTTCAATCCAATAAAAATGCTAATCAAAGATCAATAAGTAAAAAATTAAGTTTCTACTATTTTCTGAAAATAGAAAGGCCAGGAACGTCCTCTGAATACGTGATATAGTTTATTTATAGAAACTCGAAAATATATACATTTTACTACATTTGAAACGAGATCATATATCACAAATATCAAATTTATTTATATTTTATGCTTAAATGTTGATCTAATTATTACATAAACTACATGCTTATTGCTCTTAATACTTTCTATTATATATATATTATATTTTTTTGAAGAAGACTGTATATTTACAAAAATATTTTTGAATTTTCTTTTATATTCACTAACTATTTATAACTCGGTTTTACCAAAAAATAATATTTTACAATCAAATAAGACCATTAGAAGAGGCGAGATTCTGCTTTATTCAGGATAGAAACGTATTCTTTAGAGATAGATCAAGGTGCCCACACTGTAACGACTCAATTAAAACTGTCGACCACTTAGCAAGCAGATGTAAAAAAATGCTTGGTCATGACTTTACAAGAAGACGCAACGAGATTGTAAGATGTCTTCACTTTATGTTGGCAAGAAAAGACAATTTTAAAAAAACCAAAAAAATCCGCAGACACTCTGTACAAGAAATAATGGAAAACGAATTCGCAGAGATCAAAGTAGATACAAGAATTAAAACAGACATCAAGTTATCGAATGACAGACCTGATATTTTTGTATATGACAAAAAGAAGAACTGCATCACTCTGATCGAAATTGGCGTGACAAGTATTGACACCATAAACATAGTTTAAAATGAAAAATTGAGAAAATATGACCTGCTAGCATCTGAACTATCATTAATATGCAAATGCAAGACAAAAATTATTCGCTTTGTTATAACATGGTACGGTGTGGTGACAAGATATCATAGAAGGTACCCGAAGGAACTAGATGTCACGAACCAGGTTGAGGCATATATTCAAACCTTGGGATTGAGAAAAACCCTTGAATTAATAGGTCTCGAAAGAAGGAAGGGTATTGAAGAAAACTTTGGAGAGGAGAAGATAGCCGAAAGTATAAATACGCTGTGTGTACAGAGAATCAAGCAAGCTGTTCCTGAGAACAAAAACTAAAATTACGACTATAAATATAGCCCTTAAATAAGAAATATTATATACAATCAAATATAATTTATCCGTGCACAAATTCTAGAAGAGGTGCGATATTCTGATAAGTATTGCATTCAGTACTTGATTATATCATATTATATTTGTAAATGTAAAAAAAAACGCAAACAAATAAGTAAACGTATGTGATGTGTTTCGTGTAACTACATAGTTGTGTTTTATTAGACTTTTTTTCAGCCTCAAAAAAATATTCAGTTTCTTTAGTTTTTTACCTACATATTCTAATATTATTTCAACTTCGATTTCTTTATATATTTTTATCTTTTCTGATATTTCTGTATAAATATATTTGAACTTTATAAATGATGTGATATGTAAAATAAACTACTGCTATATTTCATACAATTTTTTTCTTACCTTAGTACATTTTCGATGCTCATACAAAAAAAAAATCTTTTATGCGTTTTTTTAATGTCCATAACACAGACGAATTTGATTGAATAAACATATTAAAAGTTTGAATATATTTGATATAAAAAATTCCAGCATATATATTGCGCAAATTATAAATAATCATATTCTATACATTAACATGAATACTCACTAAGACACGGAAAAATAGTAATGTGTATTCGCTTTATGCTATTAATAAAATTAGACTCTAAAAAATCAAAGAAGATCAGAGTTAAATCAGTTCAAGAAATAATTGATAACAAAATGGCTGAGATCGAAATTGATAATAGAATTGAAAAGAAAATTAAATTAAGAATGATCGACCTGATATATTTTTTTGCGATAAAAAAACTTGATCATATCAACATAAATAAAAAATCTAGTTTTTATAATCTGACTAATTTTATAGATACAAAGCTAAAAACAATTTACTATCAAATATTCCCGATTATTATTGATATTCATAGCACGAATAGTACTAAATTTTATTTTTACTAGAGCTTGTATATTAAATTACCTAAATCATACATTTTAGGTTGGGAATTCCAATTTTAGACAGAGCATACGCACAAAAAAACAATGGGATTGATAAAAATATATAAATAAATAGCTCTTATAGCAATAATAGAGATATATAAATATTTTTAAGATGATATAGCACAAATAGTATTACCCAAATCAGTTTTATAAAACAACTAAAAAAATTTCAGGAACAAATTTAAACGACTAAAAAAAATGACCGTATAAAATAAATGTATGATACAATAGAATTATATTATTTTTTATATTTTCTTCGAATTTAAGTGACTAGGGACTCTTGAAGCCTTTTTTACCATGATTGTCTATATATTCATATAAATTACGATGTAGTGGTGTGATGTCTACAAACTCTAAAATAACAAAGGAAGAATTAAAATGAAATTCTTCCTTTGTTATTTTTACATTACACGAGCTAATAACTATTTCTAAGAACAGAAAACAATATGTTTACTTGAGCAATCCTTTTTTAATGATATTTTTGTGGAATAGAATATATTTTCCATTTTTTGGTGTGCATTTCAGTCACATGAATCATCAAATTGTCACTGTAATTGACTGTTCGTTTTGAAATAGAATGTATTATACACCATCAAATCTCTCTTATTATTAGTGCTTTTAACATAGAAATATGCTGATTTTTTTAATGTTTCGTGATTTTTTTCTTTTTCTTCACTATCTTTAAAATCATCCAAAATTTACTCTTAACCTTCAATTTTTTGCGAAATAAAAATTATCGGCATTTTTTATATTTTTTTTTAGATCGGCGTATCTTAAACTTCGCCATCACATCCTCTTATCTCTCTTATTATATTTCATTTAATTCTAAAAATCCTTTTCTTTACATATCGAGTTCTTTGCAGTTTTTCAACTTTTTGAAATATATCAAATTAACTCAAAAGATATGCATACTCTCCATACGTAAAATTTTAATCTTCCAATGCTTCGGATTCAAAAATTTATGCGTTTTTTAGACATCTCTCTACGTCATATAGTATTTAAAGTTGTAAATTGTATTTTAGTATGCACATAAGGCATAAAATACTTTGTTGTGAAAAAAAAGTTTCAGAACGTTTGTATTTTTCCTAGTATATTCTATTGTTCTTCTCATCTATTTTTATAATGAGCAATAAAAAAATCGGTAGAAAATATCTTATTGACTATAATTTTTATAGCCGTAAAATTTAATTGTAAATCACAATAATTTTTTCGATGCTCTTTTTATTATATTGATTTAATCTATAAATCCTTCGATATTCAGCTCGTTGATGCAAAAAAAAATATATACGGCCTCCTATTAACATAAAATTTCGGCGAAAAATAGTTTAAATGTTTTTTAAAGATAATAAATATTATACTTATAAATTTCGCAAAAATACTTTTTTTTGAAATACCGATATCCTTCATTAAATTTGATTTTACAAGATGTATGTAAATATCTGATAAAGTACCCGGAACCAATAAGTTTGTTTGTAAAAAAATGTTTACAAACGAATTCAAGCAAGTCTATATATTCTTCATGCCATTTTTTAACATAATTTTGCATATTCTCTATCAAAATCTAGGTGTTAGATATAAAGTTAGAAGAATATGCTTCAAGTTACTATAAACTACGATTCATACTTGGAGTAAAACGTATAACATATAGTGCTAAATTTCACGTATGATATTGTGTGTATATAAGTACTACCACTGTTTTCATCTTCATTTTTTTATATATATCAAATCAGTACATATTTATTTCATAAGATTTCTAGCTATTTTAGATTTTTATTTTTTATGATTTTTAGGGCTCTGTGATTATGATCATACATTGCAATAGGCATCTTATTTTTGATTAAAAACACCTGAATTCACTAATGTTATTACCACCTTGTATCAAAACTTGTTTATTACGAATATTCCAAGTTTCAAATGATTATAAAACCCTCATGTCATTCTTTTTACAATTAATGTATCTTTATTTAGAAAATCTTCATCTTTTTTATGTAGGAAGCCTTATAAAATATTAAACCGTGATTTATTCTTTTCAATTTGATTTACTTTTTTTAGGGTATACACTTCAGTTTTTATGGTGAAAATAAAGGATCTTATTGAATAAGACTAGTATGATGCTATAAAATTATTTTTATAATACCGAGTGCAATAAATTTTTCATAAAATAACTCAAGTGATATAAAGGCATATTTTATACAATCTTAAATTTATTTTTTTTGATTAAAGACATAAAACTAAATATTTTTCGATGAAAATATTTTCTGTCAATGATAGGAAGGATACATTCAAACCTATCAAAGGTTGTATAAATGACTTTTCTTGGATCTGACATATATTACAATTGCTTTAGAGAGTTAATTATCATGTCACGAATTTGTGCTTGAACAATAATTATAATTTATTCAAACGCCCAATAGTGATTAAACTGACATAAATTCAGATATAAATTTTTATATGAATAAAATAACAAAGAATAACCACAAACATTTTTTTTTATCATAGACATAAAACATTTTCATTTTTTTTAATATATAAAAACACATGATTCAAATAAGAAACAATATAAAAGGCATAATATAAGAAACTAAAAAAATTTATATAAGCATTTACTTTGGTAAAAACTTTTTATTCATTTTATTTTTTCAATGCTAACTATTTGTGATATTATTAGTACTATATAGCATATAATGAGGTAAATTATGGCTAGCTAAATGTGTAAAAAATACAAAATTACTTTTTTTGGTTTTTTTGAAATTTAATTTTATTTTAATTGGTATTGTTTAAATTAAACTTTATTGTATTTAGCATCATTTAATTTAATGTTATTTTAAATACTCATTGTGTATTTTTCGTAGGAAATAATTTAATCTGTTTATATTTTATTATTTTAAATAGGTTTATTCTTATCTATTTTTTATTTTGTATTTTGCAAAACAATAAGATATTATATAAAACTATTTTTCATTTTAAGTTTTTTTCGGATTTTTTATATTTTTCTACTCCACATAAATTTTTTATTATTTTTTTCTCAATTTTGTAGAAGTATTTACATTGAATCAAATGAAAAACAATTGATATCGTCATTTGAAAATGACCAATATTTAAGGTATATTAGAAGATTTTATTTCTAAATATAGTCTTCAATTCATTAAGAATAATTGCAAAATCTTTCACGAATTCCGTAAAATAATAATAAAGTAGCTATAATTACAGATACAATGTAAATTTCCTTCAATATTCTATTCTACTTCTTTATAATCAAGTAAAACAGTTATTTTTTTTTATGTGCTATATCAATTTTTTAAATTATAAACCGTGTAAATTTTGTAATTCAATTACAATTATATCCTGTTTATTCAGTAATTAACACATTTTTTTTAATGTTCAATACTTTAAATTAGATTTTAAACTGGGAACATCCCTCTAAGTTTTTTTAATATATATTAATTGAGAAAATTTAAATTCCTAAAGAATTCTTTTTTAATACTTTATGTAAGTGACATAGGCAAATTTAATAAATTGAGGCGGTGAATCTATATATAGGCTAAAATGATCTTATTTAAGGGCAAAATAGGCAGAAAAATACAAGTTTCATTTAAAAATATGGAAATTATAGTTAAAGGGTTTTTTTGGTTTTATTCTAAAACCTTCTATATTTTCTCATGATTTATACAGATTTTATTTTTCGGCCCAAAAAAAAATGATAGAACTACTGATGTATATAAAACCTTTTCATACTATTTATGAATAAATTAGATGTAGAAAAATTTCATATAATGAAATTAATAAGCAGGATGAATTGTTTGAAATGATATCCTTAATTTCTAGATTCAAACAAATACGCAGATCTTTCAAGGTTTGAGTTGTCGCATCGATTTATACGGATTTTACCATAATCATTATATATATTTTTATTATATTAATTTGTTTTTTCAACGCATTAGCTAGTGGGTCACATCTTTAACATATTTCTACCTTGAAATGCTCTAAAATATTCAATAAATGTTTGAGTAAAGACTTAAAGTCTATATTTTTGAATTTTAAAAATAAGTGAACGACATTTAAAAAATAGAATACTGTAATATTGTAAATGTGGAAATAAAAGAAATTTTTAATAAAAAAACATTGTATATAATCGAATCTAAAAAAAAACTAACTTTTTTTTGCTAAATTAGAACGAAATTTTTTTTAATCGGATTGTATGGATTTATAGGCTGAATTCAAAGCTTTTTAATTTTTTGACTTGACTATTCTATCTTTTTTTAAAATTAAAATTTTTTAAAAACACAAAAACCTTATGTAACATGTTTAAAATTCAGAATTATGTTAAATATAAATTTAAAAAAAACTATAATAGCATTTGTGTTTTGTTTTAATTTACACTAAACCCTATTTAGTGTGGTGAATATTGCAAACTATGTGTTTAAAAATTTTAAATTAAAAGGTGCAAGGAAACCAAAGTCTTTTTTCGATCATAAAACATACGAAGTTAATATTTATATAAAACTTTCGTCTTTCCCGCACCCTGTTCATATTTTTTATATTTGTTCAAGAAAATTAACTCTAAATATTACTACAATACATTTTTTGCACTTTACTTGTTTAAAATAATATTTAATTCAGTCGTTGTTCCCATAAGAAAGTTTTCTCGTATCACTTACCTTACTTCTATAAGTAAATTGCAAAAATAAAGATACTTATACATCATTATATAATTTCAACACATATAATTGGTTTTTTAATGGGTATTTTGCACTTTCTTTTACAATTATTAAGTGTTTGATGAATCGAAGTACTTACCGTGGCACTTAAATCATCTACATTCAACTTTGGGGCTTAATTATTGTTTAAAACATTACAATCAGCGCTTTATGCGTTTGTTTCTAGTGATTTTTATGTACTTCTTTGATTATAGTCAGTAGTATGTTTTTACCTGTTTCTTACGTTAATAAAGCATCTTTGTACCCAATTAATAAACATAATATCAAATTTATGACTTTTAAAAAACTGTAGAATGCATTATGATCATCCACAATTTAATCAACCTTCTAGCTACGTATAATATTAAGAATCTTTTAATTTTAGGCTCGAAAAGCCTTTGCTTACTGACAAATATTGATTATTTTCTTAATTTTTAGAAAAGGGTGTGTTTAGACTACATTTTTAATGAGCTGAGAAAAATTACATGTGTGATTTTTTTGCATTTGGCGCATTATTAAAGTTCATTCATTATACACACAGCATTAAAATATACATATAAAAAAGGATTAAAGTATATTGGATAAATTAAAAATCCAAAATATAAGACTATAATTTTAAAGTGTAAAAAAAATGCAAAAGATCATATTTTTGGCAAATAATAAATCCCCATAGAAATAGTTTCTTTATAAAAGTAAGATATATTTTCAAAAAATTGAATTTTATTCGCCCAAAAGACTTCATAGATTATCTATTAGAGTTTCATTTATCATTTACAAAATTTATTATCTTACTGGATCTTAGTTAAAATCACAATTTATTTTTTCTTTACCCTTTTCATGTAACTTGATAGGATGGCTTTATAGTTTTGCAAGTTACTGGGGCATCTAATATTTTTTTTGCACAGTGAATGTAATAGACATGATTTGGTTTTATCTTATAAATTCATTTATTCTATTTAAATTCACGCATAAAATTATAAAAGACAAAATATCATTATCACGGAGGTTTTGTAGTGTCCTAGATTTAAATAATAAAAAGTTCATTTTTATTTATTCTCTGCTGGACTTCTTTTTATTCTCATAATTTGTTTTTTCACTGCTTATATGACATATTGACTTGCTTCTATTGTGTTAAAGCTCTAGTGTTGTATATTGTATGGATATATATTTGAATACACAGCCTTATAAATAGCTCAATAATGTGATATTTTGATGCTTATAAGCAAGATGCAACAATTAAAGTCTTCCATGTATTTATTCGCTGATTTATACCCTATTTTGTACTTAATGTAAATCACGGTAGAGTACCTCTAAATTCATTCCTTCGTAATAAATACCAGGAATCTAAATTCAAAATGCAGACATATATTTTCTACTGTGCTTGTATGTCTAATATTTTCTTACGGCTTAGAAATTTCTTCTTCATATATTCAAATCTAATATTGTTGTGATGGAGGACTTTAAATGCAATTTCATCTAAGGAGTTATTATAAACATGATATAATTTTTTTTGTATATTCCCGATAATAAATTACATTCAATTCTATATTTTTATGAAATATGGAAAATTTAGCATTTTAGCAGTCAAAACTGTGTTTTCAGAGGTTACCCTTTTTCACCTGATTTATTTTATGGAATTAACACTATTTTTGATCTTGGCGCAAGTATTATATCTTTTAAATTTTTTTAATTTCTACTTTGCTGTATAATATGCCTATTGTATGTCTGAAGCCCAGGATTAAATATTTAAATTTTTATTTTACACCATTAAACTCAATATAAATGAGCCAGTATTCATGTCAAGCCATATACACAATATTTAATGCTGGTGAAAAAATAAATTTTAATTATTTTGCTGGATTTCATACTTGTAGTTTTGATGATTCTGAAACGGTAAATGCGTTCGATTTTTTTTAGATTTAACTACAAGTTTCATGAAGAAATGTTTTGGGCTACTTATTACCAGCCATAAATTAATTATAAATTGAATTGGATATCATGGGTTTATTTCTTGATACGATATGTTTTTTGTAATATATTTCTGCTGTTCTTTTTCAAAATGACTATTCTTAGTGATGTATGGGTAGTATATTAATATTGGGCTCTAATTTAAGCTTCTCCCTGTATTTTAATTTAAGCAATTTAAATTTGTGTAGATTAAAAATAGACCCATCTGCAATGGCAAAATTAATTGGTGCTCACCTTTCAATATCAAAAGGATTGCACTCGATTCAAAAACAGATGGATGATTTAAAATCGACAACGTGCGCATTTTTTGTAAGAAATCCACGTGGTTTTACATCGGCAGCTTTAAAGGAATCTGATATTTTAAATTTTAGGTCTAATGTTAAGAACATCGATTTACTGCTACCGCATGCACCGTATATTGTAAATATGGCTAATAAAGAGCAACAGGAAAAACATATGCAATCTTTAGAGCAGGACCTCGAAAAGCTAGATTTATTGGGTATAAAATTGTACAACATACATCCTGGCTCGGATGTCAATAATCTTGGTCGAGTCAAAGCTCTTTCTCTTATATCTGAGAATATCAATAAATTAAAAAACAAAAAAGTTACCATTGTGATAGAAAACATAGCGGGTGATGGCAAAAAAGTTGGATCTACATTTGAAGATCTAAGGGATATTATTGAAAATGTATATTTAAAAGAGCGTGTTGGTGTTTGTCTTGATACTTGTCATTTATTTGCAGCCGGTTATGATATTAAAACCACCAAAGGATTCGATAAAACGATGAATGATTTTAAACGAATTGTAGGATTGAAATATTTAAAAGGGATGCATCTAAATGATTCAAAACACGATCTTGGTAGTAAAAAAGATAGACATGAACAGCTTGGAAAGGGGAAGATTGGAATAGAATCTTTCAAATATATTATGAATTCTGATAATTTTGAAAATATTCCAATGATTTTGGAGACCCCAGATTCCAGCCTATATCTCGAAGAGCTTGATCTTTTAAGAAGTTTTGAGATGAATTAAAAATGATATGTTAAAATCAGTTAAAATATGTTTTTTGTATATTTTAAATGTTTTAAAGACAAAAAATTCTGATTTACAGTATAATTCGAACCTATACGAATTTTAAACCTAGCTATCTCATTAGCCAGTATATCATGGTTTTTTTCTTTCAAAAGTGTATATTTATGTCATTATTGAAATAAAATTATGAAGTTTACATATTGTCGCAAATATTTTTTTATTCTAGAAGTTAATGATCTGGTGTTTATATAATAACACCCCGTAAAATTTATAGTTCCTTGTAAAGGTTTTTTTCTGTTAAAGTGTATATTTTTATTCTTTATTATGAAAAAAATGAATTGAAATGTTTATATTGTCTACTTTCGCTCTTCAAAGATCTGTGCATATCGGTTTTAATTTATACCTGTGTGTATTGTGCACTAGTTTTTTCTTTTATAAATTATATTAATGACTTAAATCGTAAACAAGCGAATCGGGATAAATAAAATATGTATAGATTTAATTTGGGATGCTGGGACGCTCTATTAATCCGGTTATAGAATAAAAAATGTGCAATAAATCAAAAGTCTTGCCTTTTATAACGTTACAGGATTAAAATAACGTATATTTTTATTAATTTTAGCAATAACTTTAAACTTATATTATGCCTTTTTGTTATACTAGATTAAATATGAAGGTAATGATTGAAGTGCTAAAATCTATAATATTACGAAGAAGGTATGCAAAACGCACCATCTTGTCTATAATCTGAAAATTTATGATATTTAAAGAAGATCATGCTCTGTATCGTATTGAATATATCTCATAGGTGTCCAAATGCGTAAATGATATTATAGCACTTATCCAGAAAATTGAATGGTTGAAATACCTTTAGTATTAGGTTAATGTTACATTATTCAGGGCAAATTCACTATATTTTTATTTATTTATTCGTATATATACCTTCTTTTTAGGAAGTTCGCTTATAACATCCGGAACTTTTGAACATCTGATGTGCCCCATGTGGTCCTTCATATTTACTGTAACCCTTTGATCTCCGTGGTTTATATCTCTTTTATAGGTTTTTATTCGATACAGAGCTGATATGAGTTTATATCTACTTTTGTTGCTGATTAATTATGCTATCACCACCTCTTTACACTTACCCATATCTTTGCTGAACGTACGCGGCTTCATTCTATATTTAGGGACGTTATAGGTCTCTTAATAAGAAATCACCTAATTTTTTCTCGGCTTTCATGTCTTTTTATGGTTTTCGTTATATTTTCGACGAACCCCCCCCCCATGCGGGTATTTTTTTTTAAGTTAATATATATGAATCCGTAGGTGCGTTGCGGTGTAACTCTGGCTACTTAATAAAGATCATGTACAAACAACTGCGTCACTGCCCTCGATGATGTTCAAAAAATATTAAGTTTTTGAGTCTACGCTTCCTTGATACGATATTAGGATTTTAAACGAAATATAAATGTTGATCAGCCCAACAAACTATTTCACGGATAAAAAAATTGGTTCATTAATTAGTATCTACGAATATTTAAGGATCAATCAAATGATAATTTTTACATAAACCTTGGTTCCATTGATTTTTATTGGGATTTAAAACAAAATATAAATTGCAATGATTTTAAATTCTTTTTGGTCATCTAATCATCGTAAAATATCCATGTATCTATAGAAATCATAAAAATCTTTATGGTATTTGTATTTAATTTATTTTTATGCTTCTATATTTCATTCAATTATTATTCTTTTTATCCTAAATGATACAAGAAGCCCCAAAAGCAATAAAAAAAGATTATTTTTCTGTGTATTTATAGTAACTTCTTATATAATATACGGTGTCGTGTTATTTCTTGGTTTTTGACTACATAAAATACATTTTGTAAAAATTTTATGGTTCATGATAAACAAGAGAAAATATATAACATCCTGTGTCATAAAAATATTATTTTTCTGATAAACGAGTAAAAAGAGTTCACTTTTATTTTTGTTGTTTTTTCGAATAATATGTTTATGCTGTAAAATGCGTAAAGAAAAAATTTTGCGAAATACGTTAGAATGGTTGAATATCATCGATCTACATAAAAAATATGATCAGGCGTGCATAATATGTTTAAATATATGTAATTTTGAGAAAAAAAGATAATAAACTTCTGAATCAAGCATTTTTTATTTATAAAAAATCCTCACACTATTTAATTATGATATAATGCAATAGATATAATAAATTTAAACAAAACTATAATAAATAAAACATGCACGAATTAATTATCGCAAAAAAAGCTTGTTGGAAATTAAAAATTATCTACTAAACACAACAAAGCTTTATATATATCAAAACTTCGCATTAGTTCTATGTTTGCATAACAAAAAGATTTCGTAATTAATCAAATTTTTACTAATATACAGAACTTAATGGTCATATGTTGATTTTTTTATTTTTTATTTATGGGTTAAGTTTCTTTTTACCAATTCCATCTATTGAGAACATTGCACAACACCATGATACATCTTTCGACACCTTGTCGCGTGAGAATAAAAAATGTTTCAGAAAAGCATTTTACATAATTGGGTGAACAGATTCTAGAAGAATATGACTAAGTGTGCCCAAAATGATCAAATTCTTAATTTCTAACGCAAGTTTATTATTTTTGGACATAATATTAATTATAGTCAATCGGTTATCGATTCCATAGTTTCTACATAAATTTTAATTCCATGTATCCTTTATTTCTAATTTGATACCATAATTTTGGCTAAAATTATTATCTAATTTAGTATTTATTTTACAAGCTTCTTTAATTTTTGATAGGCTTCATCAGCCATTGTTATGCTTTATTAATTATTTATCCCCCATCTTAGTTTTCACAATGTTTTATTCTTGTTTCTGGATCTTTTGTTAATTTATGGCATGATTTCTCAAATATGGAATTAATATTATGCGTTTAATTTTTTTTGATTAATTTAAGTATGCGTAAAGAACTTTCTTAAAGGGAATTTTTAATCGATACTAAATATTTAAATAACAAATAAATGATGCAAAAATACAGGTCAATATAAATCTAAAAACTAAAAAAACGCAAATATATTCATGAAATACAACGTATTTTTTATTTAAAATTGATTTTATTACACATAAAACGAGCGAAAACATGGAATCGGCATTCAAATACTGTGGAAAAAATGGTTTAATTTAATATCATTCAATTTTTCTAGAGTTGGCTTTAAATGAATTAAAATGAAGGTATATTATCATTTTGGCACAGATATCGAGATAAAATAACATCAAAAGTTTTTAAAAACACAGGAGGAACAAATAATCAAATTATATGTGATTTAAATGTAATTACAAGATATTTTAAAATATTTTAACGCTTTATTCACCTAAAATACTTAGTTGAAAACCTCTATGATTTTTATTATACTACAAAACAAGACTCTAATCTTTTTATCCTGCTCTTAATCCACATAGTAACTTTTATGTGAAAAAATTCTTAAATAAAATTGAGTTATATACACTTATAACGCAAACGGGTGTGTTTATATGCATTTTTATTAAATTTAAGTTATTCTGTGATAAAATTAAGGGTTTTTTTGTCATGCTTTTACTAATATCGGCTCTGGGATTCGAATCTGCAACCTTGTTACTGATATATGCTATTTATAAATATTTTACCACTATACCAAAGCTCAATTAATTTTTTAAAATATTTTGTTGTTAATTTTAGTACTTCTTGGAAAAAGTTGACCGACTGTACATATTAGTTTGTGGTAAATGAACAATTTGTATAAATATAATCATGTCTATAAGCACAATAATGAATAAGACTACGAGATATATAATAGAAAGAGAAATTGAATAAAGAGGGCCAGGGGATCAGAATTCTATGTTGTTTCCTCCATGGATAAACCTTTTTTGCTTTTTCTAGCCCTTTATCAACATTATAAAACTTTGATGCGCGTGGAATTATAGTAAATATAAGCACTAAAGTTTTTTAAATAAAAAAAAAGAGCCAATATTATCTATTTTAATATAAAAGGGTTAAACAAAATTAGATTTTTAAAAAATTCATGTATCCAGAAAAAGATATAATTATTAAAAAATATTCAACGACTTAATACTTCGAACTAAATTTAAGCCACTTAATGATATATAAATTTCGAAGGACTATTTTGCCATGTTTTGAGAAACTTATAGGTAAAAATTAATAATCATAATTGCCGTTTTAAAGAGAAACTTTGACTAATAGACATCAATAATATGCCATAAATTTGAAAGAAAATAGGATACAATGTTCTTGTAAAAAAATACACATGATTCATTTTTCACCAAAGAAAAAGCTGATATTGCTGACTCTATAAAATTTATATTTCATTTGGTGAAAACAATAGCAATCCGGTTATCATGAGAATATACTTGCGTTGTGGGACTCTTTCAGGCAAAAGAAAGGTTAAAAAAAATAATTCTAAGGATATATGTCTAGGTTTGAACAATACAATAAAAATTAAGTCAGCGTGTGCACAGAAGATCTAGCGTTATTTTCAGAAAATAATGAAGGGTTTATTACAAAAATAAAAAAATAATAAACAGTTCAAATTTCTCATAAGCTTACATCGTGTTTTCTAATAACAGAATATAATCTACAAGTTACAATTTAAAATGAAACTTTACAAAAAAATTTAAAGGTTATAAATATGGGTATGTTTGCAAGAGTGTATTGACAATTATAGAGGTGTTGCTGTTTAGCGACGAAAGGGTTTGTAGTGATCGACTGTGTTAGACTAAAATTGTTGGTTATCATAGATACAAGTTTTATTGCAATTTAATATATACAAAAACTGGCATTGGGTTTTATGAAAAGTATAAATATCGATTCAATTACAATATAATGTTTTCTGTGAACAATTACAATTGTATTTAATAATAATTCCTATTAAATACATGAGTATTTACATACAAGAAAAAACATTATATACGATAAATTGAAAAATGAAGGTTTTAGATCAAGTTTAATAAACTTTGTAATTTTTCTATTTCAAAATTATTTTCAATATAAATATTTATCCAGTTAAATATATATTTTTTCGTGCGGGATTGCTCATGTAGTGAATAAGCAGCTATTATATACATTTTAAAAATATGAACACAGCAACGTGGATAATTAGTGTAAATATTTGATCTAAAATCTTCCAAGTAATTGATTTTAGTTTAGTTTCCTCTTCATAAAAGGGTATTCTTAAATTATCAAACTTATAATTAATGCCTCTAGCAATAAGGGCTGAAGCAAACACTATTAGACTGACTCAATGCTAAACTAACTAACGGCTATGAAAATACACATGACGGGGTCACATGAAATCTTGACTCAATTCCCAAACTCAAGTATAAATAATCAAAGCTAGTATTGGTATTATAGTTTTGTTTATTCGTATCGGTGATCCGATTAGTTTTGTCAGCTCCTTCAATCTTAATTTTGTAATGCAATTTCTGGTGATTGATTTAAAAAAAAGATACTGCTATAAAATATAGTTTCTGCCCCATCTGATCGAAATAAACTGGCCAATTAAGTATCTATGAATGAAATAGATTGATCATTGGTGTTTAAAATATAATTTCTAAAGAACTCACTTTATTTATTTATGTTTTACTTCTATTACTTTTTAGGAAGTTCTCTTTATATTAATAGGAACTATTGCTTAACTGCTGCGTCTCTCTATGGGACTCCCCCAGCACTTTTTGTCACCCAAAATCACCGTGGATTGAGCCCTTTCTCATAGAAGGCATTTGTTTTGTGGTGGGAATGAGATTCTGTCTACTGTTCATCGCCAAGGTCTGCAAGCTACAACCACACTCTACACTCACCTATATTCTTGTTGATGGTGTGGGATCTTTTTCCATACTGAAGGCATATTTCAACGGCTTACACAGTAACCTCCTATTTCTCATGGCTTTTCAATGCTTTATGGTTTATCTTTTAAAGTTCACTGGCCGCCCCCCTTGGGTATTTTTCTTTAGGGTAAATTTGTTTGGAAATTAGTGAGGTTGGTGGAATTGGAATCCGTGACTCCTCACTGGGGATCGACTTGTAAACCACTCAACCATACCACCCCGTCCGATATAATAACATTATTTAATACATAAAAATACACATAGAAGTTTTTAAGGCAGCCCTAGGATAGTCATGTCTTCTATAACTTCAAAAAAAATACATATTTTTTCCTAAAAGCCTATGGCTGTGGACAGTCTTTTCCTATTTAAAACAAATTTATCAAAAACATGAACTCATATAACTGATCTCCATATGTAAATAAACTTAGAATCCTATATCTGTTTTTTGCGAATATTATGATCTCGTTACCAAATCAGAATCAAATTATCCATTTAAGTTTGCTCACAACTTCAACATTACGAATTTTCGTAACGATGTTTTTTTACTGGGTATTACATTGCGTTTCTTTCTTATAGATACGCACACATATTTGATAAATCAATGTATAAATTTTCTAATTAATTTTTAATCTCATTTCAATTGATTTATATTTTAATATAATACGTAATTCTTTATTTATGGGCTAAATTTATAGTTATAATTTTAGCTTTTGTTCTCGAGCATAACTTACTTGATTCCCTGCGCGCACTGCGTATTTATACTTTCGGCTATCTTCTCCTCTCCAAAGCCTTCTTCAATACCCCTCCTTCTTTCGAGACCTATTAATTCAAGGGGTTTTCTCAATCCCAAGGTTTGTATATATGCCTCGGTCTGATTCGTGAAATCTAGTTCCTTCAAGTGCCTTTTATAATATCGTGTCACCACACCGCACCATATTATAACATGTGGGATAATTATTGTCTTAATAAAATAAAATATTTCTTTTATTATGAGTTTAACTTTTTTTAAACAGCAACCTTAGTTTTATTAGTAAGTTGAATTGGCTATTTGAAATGAAAAGGTTCCTTACCCCCGATCTTGTTTAAAGAAGGAGAAATCAATTTTTCATGATATTTATATTATCCTTCTAAGTTTTATTTCCTGATCATTTATTTAATTTCATTGATTACTTATTCATGAATAATAGAAATGGTATTGTAATTTTTTAAGCTGAATTGAACCAAATAAAGCCTTTTATTCCGATGGCAATTTACTTTTACAGTTTATTTTTTTCTGCTGTTTGCTATTAATTTATACCATTTACTATGATAGAGTGAAAATATAATTTCTCTTTTCATAAAAGTAATCCTATAATACCATGTTTTCTAATAAAAGGAACTGTGTGTTTGAAAATTTTAAGCTTTGAAGGTGGTTTCATTTGTAAAAATGCGGTAAAAACTTGATGTTCACATTTTAATCGAAATTTTCTTCATATTTAAAAGCTAAAACGCTCTCATTTTCTTGACTTCTCTTCTATAGAAGCTACTGGGATTAAGTCGAATTCTTCATGAAGTTCTTTAATGCTCTTTCCTTTCAACTCTGCCAGTTTTCCCATAACAGCATCTGCAATATCCTTCACTTCGTTATAAAGATTCATTTTTGCTATAAACTTCTTTATTTCTAGATGTACATCTTCTATTTCCATTTCTTTTGCCAATTCTTCTATTTTACTTTGATAATACATTTCTTCGACAGCTTTAACATTATCTTTTAAAAAGAAATATCCATCTATAATTTCTTCCACTAATTTATTGGAATGTAGAAATCCAAAATTTTTTATGTCATCTTTGTGGAATATTTCTTGCTCATCCCAATTATTTAATTCCATTCAATTAGAAGGATATTCGATAAATCTAAAATATGAGAATAAAATCTTTGCATTTGAAAATTTTATTACTTTAATCATAATAAATTTTAAATGACTAATGGTGTTTTTATTCTAAATATGTTGGTCATTCTTTCATTAAAGAAAAAGCTGCACACTCTATATGACTTTCGATTTATAAATAATATAATCTATCAAATAGAATGTATTGGATATTTTATATTGAAGTTTAAATTTTTAATTTTTGTAAAAGCTTCTTATTTGTTTTTTTATTTAAATAAATGCATAATCCTACTAAAAACCTTTAATTTCTAAACAATATTTAAAACACATTTTCGTTTCTTATAATAACACTCGAGAATTCTTTGGGGATAAATGCAATTTTTTGTTTATAATTATTTTAATATATGCTTCCCTGCGTTTAAAATATAAATAAAGCTACCTAATATACTTAAAGGTTACATTTTGTTCTTTGTAAATATACACTGGATTATTAGAAGACCTATTATTTTATGAACCACTGGTTGTCTGTTTTTTTGTCGATAAGTAATTTTTTAAAGCGTTTATTTGATAAAACTGCAATCAAAGACTGGAAATTATGGTAATAGTGTACAGTCTATGCAAAATTCAATTAAAAGAAATAATATGATCAGTCACAGAGAAAGTGGCCTGAAAAAGCAAATACAACAAATTTTTTCATTAAAAAAAGTGAATTTTACAATATTATATTAGATAGTATGTCTAAATATTAAAATATGTAAATTTTTTAGCGGTAACTGGTAAAAATAGCTTTTTGAAAAGAGTTTTAAAAAGGTGTGAGGGTTTGGCTTTGTTTATGAAACAAGAAAATAACTTTGAGTCAATATTTAAAGAATTATTTTTTTGAATGATCGATCTAGATTGTTCATATACAATAGATATATCATTATGTAATCTAGCAATGTGATTCTTACGAGGTACATGGATATTATCGCCTAATGATTTCTCATGGTTTATGAGACCAAGAATAAAACCGAAGTATCAACAAAAAATAATTATTATGGCTTATAGAGACCAAGAATAAAATTGGATTTTCAGCAAAAATAAGTAAACATTAATTTTGTGTTACCTTGTCATATTAATGCCAATACTTGGAAAGATTATTTTTTTAATGGTTTGTAACTTCCCCCGTCGTTCAATATTTAGTCTTTCAAACTTCTTTCACAGTAACAAAGCTGTTTGTAGTTTTCATATTATACCGTTTTTGGTTTTTTATGCTTATTGGCAGAACTCTTTTAAACTTATATTTATCTTTAAGATCTCTTTTCTACACCCAAAAACGCAATTTTTTTAGAAAGATGGTGATTTTTATGAATTTTGATCGATAATTTAGTGTATTTCTACACCTATAATAGAAAAGTAATATTTACAAAGTACTATAAAAAATTCTAAGCAATAAAATGCTTAAAATTAGTTTAACTTTCCGTTTTATTATTATTAAAAATCGGAATTGTATATCTATGGTTCATTAAACTGCATATGGTTATATTTTCATTGCAAGAACATGGTATTTGAAATAATAATTTTATCTACAAGAAAAATCTATATTGTGATTTTAATTTCGCATGAATATGATACCTATGGAATTTCAAAATTACTATATATGCTAAAATACTGCTTTTGAAATTCTTAATTTACTATTTTTATGTTTACGTAATAAAATTGCACGAAACCAGTATAATAGTTCAAAATTATTAATAAAAAAGTCTTATACTTCTTAACATCATTTTAATGACACAAAAATATTTGAATTCTAATAAAAATAAAGTTAACCGATGGTCAGTATATTCCAAAGCAATTTTTTTAAAGACCTTATTGCAGAAAGTCTTAATTACTTTGTTTTGCTGTTAATAGTATTATATACACCAAAAAATATTATTTGCTGTCCAAATACTTTATAGACTTCTAATCGTCTATTAATATTATGAATATCAGCAAGAGTATATAGTAAGATGCCCGCCATTTTATTAAGGTATAAAATTTGTAAAATTAAATGAATGATATATGGTAACTAGCTATCTCATAAAAAAATATTTCCGTGATAATCTATTATACATACATATACAATTTTTTAAATCCTCAAGTTTTATTTTTTTAGAATTTTTAATTAATATTTTATTCTTTCTACATGGAGCTATAATAAACCTTATGCACTCTTTTCAAAATATTATATATTGAAAGAACATTTTGTCTCTATAAAGTCTTTTAAATGATAAAAAGTTTGCATTTGCATGATAGAAATAATAGAGGAAAGTATAACGATAATAATTATTTCTGCAATTCGTAGCAATATTTTTTATCTTTAATATATATTAATTGCGAACTATATTGCTAATTAGAGCTTTTTATATAATTTAATCATTTAAAAATGCAGATAGTGGATTGTATTGTTTTTTTCGACTGTGGCTGCTATTAATTTAATTTTTCCTTTAAAATGAACCATAAAAAACCGAAGTTATGTGTATTTCTTAAGTCTATTATTGATGATTTATGCAAAAAAAAGGTGCAAAATAAATGGCTCGAAAATCATAATAAATGGTAGAAGAGCTGGCATAAAATTTTCTCAATCATCATATGGTTTTAAATATTTAGTATAGTTAAATACTGTATTTTACAAGTCCAGACTGGATTAAGTTAATATTATCTAATACTGGACTCATTCATGCAAAAAAACGTCTCTATATTTTATATAATATGTTTTCGAGATGGATAGAAAGAATTTACGGTGGCTTATGAAAAATGTGCTACGGATTTAATGCCTTTATAAAACAAAAATCTGAAGTGTTTATTCGTATCCGAAATAATAGAAATAGAAGTGAGTAAATTTGGAAAATGAAAAACTTATATAGAATATTGGGTTGCTGGTGTATGGATCTTTCGTAATAATTGATGTTTTATAGGGAGAAATATATGGTTAGAAGTTGTTGATGACCGGAATAAAACAACATTGAATAAAAATGTAAAGAATATGTAAATAAGGAGTACAATATCTATTAAGATTGTTGAAAGTGTATTAGCGATTTTAAAAAAGGTTTACAAGTCTCTAAAAAGTGAATCATATCAAAGATTTAAAAGACCCTGAAACTGAAGTACTATCAATCTAATGGAAGTAACTTGTTTTATAATTAAATACCTGTTCTACTGCGTGGAATGTCAAAATACATAGCCTTAATTTGTACCTTTTAAGCTATATGATTTCAAAAACGAGTCGCTTGTTGTTTGGTAAAAAGAATTAAATATTTACTCCAATATATATTACAAACTTTGGGATTGTGAAAAAACCTTGAATTAATAGGCCTCGAAAGGAGGAGAGGTATTGAAGAAGACTTTGGAGAGGAGAGATAACCGAAAGTATAAATATCCTGTGCGCGCAGGGAATCAAGCAAGTTGTGCTCGAGAACAAAAACTAAAATTATTACTATAAATTTAGCCCATAAATATCTAATACTGTTTACTTTAATACACATAATGTCTTGGGATGGGGCGGTTACAAAATCCCATGTTAAATTTGTTGAGGAGCAAAAATACTAGATGAAGTAGAAGCAATCGTGTGAGCTCTCACACTTCTAAAGATACTATAACTCATATCATTTAACAAGGGAAAAGCAGTTGACGAATATAGATCAAGGGAAGGTGTCAAAAGATTTATTAAATAGTTGTGCAATATTCCTAATGGTCAGTCTACATTTCATTAGATGTAAACATAGAAGGAAAAAACGTACCCCTGCAAATAAAAAAATGATTACTTCGATATACAATTTAGGGATGAACTTTTTTTTAATTTATAATATGTGATCGCTCAATGGAATGAAATATCACATCGGGCAGTAATTAAATAGTATATGATTGTAATTGGAATGATATTTCTTTTAAAAAATATTTTTTTCGCATTATGTAACAATTATTTTCAATGCTGGCGTGATATTATATAATAAAAAAACGCTAATTCTCAGGTTCATTTCATAAAAAATTGGAAATTAAGAGTTGGAATACAATAAAAATGCTCAAAATATTGTTTTTTTTTGCGAGATGTAAAAATTTAAATTATACATGCCCAACT
Organism: Rhyacophila brunnea; assembly: GCF_057557595.1. Lineage (NCBI taxonomy): Eukaryota > Metazoa > Arthropoda > Insecta > Trichoptera > Rhyacophilidae > Rhyacophila > Rhyacophila brunnea. The sequence continues at coordinate 451,482 of NW_028233362.1, read as the reverse complement.
ATTTATTTATAACATCGTATTGGCGAAGATATAATAAATACGCACGAAGTATTGTTTTATTCTGGATATTTCTAATCAATTTCAACTATACACGTCAGAGTTCTGTATTTTTGTGGTTTTTAATATATTATTGATCAACTGATATATTTTATTTTTATGGTAAACACATTTGAATATTTTTTTATAAAATATGAGCCGCATGCATCGGTTTTACTATGTCTAATAATGAATACATGAAAATTAAATTATCTTTTCTTATCTTCTAAAAACAGTTAAGCATGAATTATTAGTTATTTATATGGTAATATAAGTGCTTGCTTCATAAGATCTTTATGCCAAATATAGGGTTATTTTCGTTAGTAAAATCTATAGACCCGCTTTTCTAGACCTAGAAAACAGAAAAAAAAACTTATAACAAAAGTAATAATTCTTTAAAATAAACATTTTTTCTCCTATTGATATCTAAAATACAAGTATAGTAAATGAAAATTTACTTCTAATTATTTATAATTTTTCATCCCAACTCAATCAATTTTTTGTTGACTTACCGCCTTAAAATAGGCGTAAGCTTTTTAGACATAAATGTATACCCTAAAAGGTTAAAGATAACAATTCATTTTGGTTAATAATTTTAATTTTCCGATGCTTATAAAATTTTTGTAAAATCATTTCTTGTGTTTAAAAAGAACGTATGTATCACATTGAATAAAGAGTATTTACAAAAGATTCTTTAAGATAAAACAAATTTATAAATTAAATTCAATATATTTAAACTATAGGACTGTGAAAAACTATTAAACTAATAAGAATCGAAAAGAAGATATAGCTAAGATTATAGATGAGATGTGCTCATTAGAAACAAATAATTACAAACACAAACTAAACAAACCAAAGTTATAACCCAAAATTTTAGCCGTAAGTAAATAAATACCGTAAACTATATATTTTATGCAAATGTCTGTTTTAATAGCGTGTAAATCCATTACAAGCAAAATAATGAGAAATAATACCAGCAATATGCACATTTGTTTTTTAATTAATTTTGATTTTTTCTTTTTTATCGCATTAAAATTGCATATCTGAAAATTATGCATATATTTGGTATATAAAGGCATATTAGTGGTCTAAATATGTGTTCATAAATTTGATGTTCTTTCAGGTGTTTATCGCGCCTTTATTTTTGTCTCTCGGGGGATCAAGAACAATTACTTCGGAATTATCCGAAAACAGGGCATTGCTATCCAAAGGGCTAATTATGATAATTTGATTAACAGAATTTTCTTTGCCATTAAAGTATTCTATAATGGATTTCAATGCAGCTTTTCTATTAAAGTTGTCCATATAAACATCGAACTCATCCAATATTTTTACAGGACAGAAAACACTAGGCCATAGTGATAAAAGGAAGGCGATTCCTGAAAAAGATCTTTCACCCCCAGAAAGGGTATTTTTATCGCCTGCACATGTATTGTGAGCTAACTGAACCTTCATTTCCAGAACTTCGTTTTTATGATCAAAAATTAATTCTCCTTTATAATTGCGTTTGGACATATATGTTTTAAAATCGTTTGCTGCTCTTGTAGATTCATTTAACTTAATTTCTTCTCTGCGTTTAATTCTTTCTTCGGCGTTTTTTATAAGGTTGTCTATAGTCTTGTTGTGGTCATTAATGGTTTTTTCCTTAGACTCTTTTGCCAATTTATCTTCTTCTATTTCCTTTAAAATATCTTCTTCGTTGCCGGTTTTTTTGCTCATTTCTATTTTTGCTTCTAGGTCAAATATAATGGGATCTATTTCGTTAGTTTTTCTTATTATAACCGGTTTTGGCAAATTATATTTTGTTGCTAATAGTCTTTCCTCTGATTCAATCTTTTTTTCTAATTCGTGAACTTCAGCCTGAATGCGAGAAAAACAAATATTTTCATTTGATAGTCTTTGTCTTGTTTTATAAATATTGAATTCGATATTTTCTCTTCTTTTTTTGAATGTATTTTTGTTCGTGTTGATTTCATTTATTTCTTTGAGATCAGAAATTTCTCTGTTGCCCCGAATAATTTTATTTTTTATTTCCAGTAAAATTAAATCCAATTCTTCCTTTTGAGTTTGATTTGATTGAATAGTTTCTTTAATTCTTTCCACGTCTTCTTCAAAAAAATTGTCCCTTAGATCTTCGAGTGTTCTTATGGAGGTAGTCAGGGCTTGTATATTTCTTTTAACTTGTTCTATTTCGTTTTCAATAAGATTGCATCTTGTTCTTTTTTCGCTGTAATCGTTTTGATATGAGTTATATAAACTTTTCCTTTTTAATTCATCAAGTTTATGCTCTAATTCGGCAATTTTATCCGCAGAATTTTCGAAAAAGTATCTTTCGTTATTATTTGGATTGCTAAAATCTGTAATACAGTTGTTATACATTTTTATAACATCTCCATGCATTGTAAAGGCCATTTCGACGTTTCTGGGTTTAGACTTAATAATCTGATGTGCCTTTTTTCTATCTTCGACTTTAATAACGTGTTCAATCGATCCTAATATAATAAGTTGGTTTGCTACGATTGGATTTTTGATTTCCAGAACATCAAGCAAAGTTACATAACTCCTATTAGATTCGTATTTAACTAAATCACGTGTTTTTCTAGAAGGTATGTAAATTGAAGAGTTTTGTATATTGTGCTTGTTCAAGAGATGAGTCAATTTCAGCCTATCGTCTTGATCAAAAACGATAAAACTTCGAAGATAGTTTTTCAAAACAATGCTGGCGGGTTTAAACCACATTATTTCTTTTAATTTTATTTCATTACCAATGGGTCCAATAACCGTACTTTTAAAAGTTGCCCTTTTTATATCTTCAATCAGAGAAGACATATTGGCATGAAAAAAAGAAAGATTGTTTTTTTTTATTTTTCTATTATCTTCTATTTGTCGTTTCACAACATTTATTTGAGTTTTAGTTACATCGGTCATTTCTCTACATGTTTCAAACTTTAATTCTAAACAAGCAACCTCCTTTTCTAGATTATCCTTATCTTCGTTTTTATTACCCAATGCTTGTTTTAATTACTGTAATTTTTCTGTTTTTAGTTCAATATCATCAATATTTTTCCTTTTTTCCTGCTCAATTAGGGTTTTATTTCCCTCATCGATATTTCTAATTATTTCATTTAAATCACTTTCTACCTCTCTTTTCTTTTTCTCTTCTGTAAATATTTCTTCATTAATTTCACGTATTCTCTGTAAATTTTTATTTTTTATCATGGACGCTTGTTCCTCAAAACGCAATTCTTCCGCATTTAAATCATTTAATTCCCGATTTGCTTGATTTATTTCTGTTCCAAATGCTTGAATATTTTGTTCTGAACTATTATATTATTTTTTTTTATTTAAAAGTGCATTATAATTTATTTTTGACCATTTTTTTTCACAAAATAATTCTTCCAATTGTAATTCACATTCCCTTGCCGATAAAATAAATGCCAATTTATCCTCTTTCTTTTTTATATCTTTATCCAAATATGTAATTTCTTTACGAAGCGAATTAATTTTCTCTTTCATTTCTTTAGCCTTGATTTCTGTCAACCTATGCAATTTTTTGGTATCTTCTATTTCCGTTCCTTTCATAAAAAGTGAATACAAAATATCTGGCTTAGATGTATTAAGAAACTTTTTAGCGGCTTCTTGTGTAAGATAATTCAAAGGATTCTCACACCGAAGCGAGAAATAATCGATAATTCTTACCAGATCGCTTGATTTTTTACCAAACCCGTTTGCTTTCATTGAATATTATTAAGCTAATTGTGGTTGGTGCAATTCTTTTCTCGATATATATTTCGTTCCCAAAAAAATTGTAATTAAATCTTTCCTTGGTATTATCAATTACAATTCTAACTTTACAATGATTCTCGCCTGTTTTGATTAGCTCTTTTAATGAATTTCCTCGTTCTAGTTTCGCTGCTCATTTACCAAGAACTATTCCTATGGCGATCATAATTGCACTTTTTCCACTTCCATTTAATCCAGATATAATGTTAAACGTTTTTTGAATGGTATTTTGAGATTTTTGTGGCACATAAAATTTATAAGCTCTAATTGCTTTATTGTCGGATTCGATATCGTCATTTTTGGGTATTAAGTAGCGGATTTTAAGCATATGAATATTCTAAATGGAATTTTAAATTAAAACGTGGGACGGTTTGGTAACACAATATCATAAAATGTATGAAAAGAACTCGAAGCAACTAACCAGATTGTGGTATATGTACCAACTTAGGGATTGAGAAAAATCCTTGAATTAATAAGTCTTGAACGGAGGAGATATATTGAAAAGACTTCAGAGTGAAGAAAATTCTGAAAGTATTAATGCGCTATGCCACGAGAAATCAAACAAGTTGTGCTCTAGAGCAAAAACAAATTTATAAACGTACGAGTTTATCACTATAAATGAATTCAATAGATTTTTATTCAAATTAAACATTGCAAATCTATAATATATTCACATAAAACGTTGAATAAGAACTTAAATTTATGTCAGGGTAATAGAAACACGTTTTCACGTTTATTTTGTGAATTATTAAATTGTTTTACATCATTTTTTCTTTTTTTATTGTATACATAGCAATATGTGAATATATACATTAATAGACGTGTTAATGTATCAGCTTTAAATATATTTTCGGCGTTTTTTATAGAATTTCGTGTTTATCAACCTAGCTTTTTTTTATATTTCCGATGCGTGTGATGCCCAAGGTTTTTACATTTTGAGGTACAGTTTCTTTTTTAATGTTCCATATATAGTATATGCAATAAAAGTAAATTTTTACTTCTAAATGTCAAGCAAAAACTCGTGTGTTTAAAATTCATTATTATTTATAACAACGGGAGTATTGTCGCTTCCAGGATAATTAAATTTATATTTTATACAAAGTATATAAAAGTCTTGAATTTTTGGGAATTTATTAATACTAGATTTCCCTCAGGTATAAAATTCACCTAAGAACTAAAAAAAATTCAAAATATTTTACAATTTTATCCTTTTATATAATATATGCGTTTCATTTACTATTATTGACCGCTTTTTATTCATTTTATTTATAATTATATTTCGACGATTATTAGAGAAGGATTTAAAATCAAACTCTTGTAAATTTATTATAATAATTTAGTATCTTACAATATTTCTTTATCTTAACGCTATGTTTTCACTGTATTTTTTACTATTTCATTCAAATTGAAAAATAGTATGAAATTTATTTGAAAATACAAACTAGGAATACCAAAATTTGTGTTTTGTAGCAAAAAATTATGACACAATAACTCACAGAGCAGTCATAAAATAATATTATATAATTTTGCTTTGTAAAATTAGAGATACAGAATGTTTTGGAACTATGAATTCGTAATATTATAAGAAACTTTGGTTGAACAAAATTTCTAAAAAAATTCGCATGGGATTTATTAAATACTTGTTACAATTTAACATGTGTATGTTTTTTTATCTACTTATGACATTAATATGTATTTTCTTTTTAATGTCAAGCTTACAGCCTTTTTTTTATCAGCAATTGCCTAGACAGTCTTCATACCTTAGAAAGAATAGATTTCTAAGAACTTGTCACGTAAATATGCTTTAAATAGTGAAAAAACTCGCGTTTATTTTGCATATATTTTGTGGATTTTGATTCTAAGTTTGGTCTCAAGCTATTTTCTTATTTATGACTGTATCATCATCTTTAACTCTCAAGATTCGCATTTTCGATTATAAATACTAGCCTAAACTATAAAAATACCTTTTTTATATATAAAATACGAATTTTAGTCACATTATGCAGTAAAGTCATAATGAGGCTTAAACGTCGTAAGCTACCTGCTATCTTATTTTAAAAACAGACTGTTAGTGATAGAGGCATTTTTGCATAAAAAACATAAGAAATAAATTTCAATGTATAAAATTTTTTATATTCTAATTAGAAAAAAAATATTGGGTCTATTTATTTTTTTTTGAAAATAATGTTCAATCTAATTATCTATCAAAATACCAATATTTTGGTTTTAATGGTTAGAAATACCATCTGAAGCAGAAAAAATTCACAAACAAATAGGTTGTTGAAGATACCGAACTTATAATTCTTGTCATAAAATGATCATTTGAAAAATTATTGTAAAGATGATAAGTATTAAAGAAGTTTACTTGGATCTGTTCTTATCAGCAATAAAATTTCTTCTTGAACAACTATATTAAAGTGAAGAGTCAGTGACCTATAAATAAAAATTATTGAATGAATGTAAATTATCATTATTTTTTCCGCAAAAAACATCGATATTTGTTTTTATTTGTTATCTATGTGTAGAAACACACCTCGTATATGAGTATTCTAAATACATGACATTTTGGATTTTATGTTGATATAATTTATAGAACTATTTTGTATATCATTACTTCAGTATGAACAGATATAATACGTCTTTCCATTAGTATTCATACACAACAATTTTTAGATGTATATAGGCTATTAGCGTAGATAAATTCAATTAATGGTTTAATAATTTCATAGAAAAAACTTTAAAACGAGATTGAAATATATAAAACCGATTTTTTAAAGATTTTTTTTGCGTTTTATGTGTTTGAAAATATCTGGAACTCGAATAATGTCAGTAAAAAAAATCATTTTCGTAATCGAGAGCGTTAGTAAATGTCATTTTCTCGACTAATGTTTCATAAGCACTGTAATATATAAGATAATTTGTGTATAGAACCGATTACGTATTTTAATAATTTATTGCTATTGAATGTGTAAATTGTAACAAACGTTGGCATTCTGATAAAATATCAATTACCATTCAAAACATATTTAATAATCAGTTTAGGTGTAAAAAACGTGTTTTATGTTTATAATAACAACTTTTTCCACATTCTTGCCTAAAAAATTTCACGTCTGTAATAAATAGAATAATATAGGCTTTTGTAATTATTTTAGTGTATTTAAAAATTTTTTAAATGTTTATATTTATTTTGAAGCTTATTTCATGCGATTATTTTAAGAGCGAAAAACCAAAAAGAGATTAAAAAATTATACTTACTTAAGACACGATTTTATTTATTTAATGTTGAAAATAGAGATCTGATAATAGAGTTAAAATTACACGTGATTCCATTAGTAATCTTTACATCTAGTTTTATAGCTGATTAAGTATCTGTCGAAATATATTCACACGTGAACTATTTATGTTTCATATATATATTAAATTGTATTTTCTAGTTATAAAATAATTATTTGATGATTGTCTATATGTTTATATCACTATTATTTTTCCATCTTTTTTTTGGTTTCGTTCTTTTATACATCGTCTATAGAATGATTCTAGTGAATCTAAACATAAATTATATATTTTTTTAATATTTATATGTGCTATTTTTATAATACTCAGAATCCTATGATTCATTCTATTTTATTAAATACCAAATAATATTGAAAATTTAGTTCTTTAGTTATATAAAATACATATTTCATAAATTTTCCCTTGAATCATTCAATTGCAATCTTTAGCATTAAAATATCCAAATGAGTTCAAAAAAGAAAGCATAATACTCAACCATTTGTCATATTATAATTTACCCAATAAAATATATGCTTACATAAGTAATTTTGTTTGTTTTTTCTAAATGCATATGTAAACTAAATTCTATACATACTTTTGCATTTTAATTATATACAAGGATTGTATTATGACCATTGGTCTCCTTAAAACATTAAAATTTTTAAATGTGATATATAAGAGGTCATTTTTATCTTATTTCAAATATTCTTTATTTGTTTATTCCTTTACATTTCTTCGCCATATGATGTAAATGCGTGACTTATTTATAATTCTATTGCAATATGTATGCCTCCATTTCCATAAGCATTTTTCAATAGTTATAAGATAAATTAAGTGATCTGTTTTCACACCATCAAAAGTTATTGCGCAAGATAGCATTCTTGTGTAGCGCTTCTAAATTAACAACTGAATATGTTCGAAAATATTCTATATGATTTTTCTTTTGAACATTCGTCTTGTTATAATCGATTTATTTTGATTTAATAATTTTATAATTTTTTTCTTGTTATCATTTATAGATATATCAAATTAGTTGTATGAAAGTTGCGTCTATCTATTTAGAAATAAACCATTCATCTTCTGGTTACTGCACTATATTTTCATGAGTAATGCTTTCTACATTTCTTTAAATTTTAATAAATATTAACCCAAGATCATATGTAAAATACACTAGGCCATATAAATACCCCATATTCTTTTCATATGTCTATTTTACTGTATCTGATACCCAGAAATCGGCTTTTGAGAAGACTTATACAAATTAACTTTGCAACAAGTGCAATAATATTCGCTAAAAAAAGAAAAAATAATGCTCTTTTAACCTTTTTTTTCAAATTCATATATTCGTGTGCTGAATTTCATCACAACTCAATGTAATAATGGCTTTTTACATAGCACATTGTATACTTTTTCGCACCTTGAAATATGAAATGTATAAAAAGATAATTAGAGTCTCCGATAAACCAGGATAATAGGAAAAACTTTGATTTTCAATAGATTGGCGAACAATATTTGGTCTATATCTATAGTTTTTTTAAAAACTGGATAAGTTATGCCAGAATAGAACCGGTAAAATACCATATCATTTTCATGACAATGCAGCTAGCTCAATTTATATCATCTAAAAATTTATGGATAATTATTTTATAATTATTCCTATATATGATTAACAGTTGTCTTAAAGCTTTGGAAATTGTTAAGCATATTGAATAACTTTGTTTTGTATTGCAGCTATTTTCGGACATATCAATTGCAGCATAATTCAGCTGAGATTTATGAATTTATCTACTTTTTTGTTAAAACCGGAACAAATCCAGGCCGCACTCCGATATTTTTTTATTTATGCTTTTATTATAGTTGAGTTTCTTCTTTGGTGTTATAGAATATTCAGATGTTCACTTTGAAACATTAAATTGTTAAAAAAATCTTTCTATTTAGATAAACTGTTTACTTTTCTTTAATGTATTCTATCTCTGCTTTTTTTGGCCTTTACGCCTAGTTTTTTATCTTGAATCTTGTAGTCAGCGATATTTTTTTCTCTGAATTCATTCTTCATATATTTTCTAAAAAATTTACATATGTTGTTATATAATTTTAGTGCATGTTTTCTTCGTGCTGCTTTCTCTTTGAGCATAATATTTAGAGTTTTTACATGTACCGGCTTTTGCAACCTGTCATAAATAGCCTTTCTAAACAACTTGACATACATAAAAATAACGCAAAAGCATGTAAAACGAAAAATATAACATAAATTTTATATAACTTACATAAGATATTACATTTTTTGGGTTATTTCAGCATATGGATAATATAGCTTGGTAAGATAACGGCATTTTTTTATGGTTAAATATTTTCTTTGAATGTTTTTTTTGTGTTTCTTCGGGCACGATACACGTTTTAATTTTTTTATTTATATAATCGAGCTTTTTTTGCTTTTATTTCTCATCAAAATCGATGGCTCTTCTCTAAGTGCAAATTATTGGCTTCAAAAATTTAGAGCTAATGATTTTAATGAATAATGCTTGTTTTGCAAATCTAAGCAACTTTTTAACTGTAAAAAATTTTTGCCAGTAACTTTACCGCATTTTTTGTAATATTTTTAATATTTAGATGTGCATCATATGAATCTATTGATCATTCATGTCAGTTAATTTCTTCTGTTAAACATAGCGTGATACATGACTCGTTTGATAGTAGAAGCAAACGAGATATTGGGTTCGATTCCACGCTTATAATATTAGTTTAAAGAAATTCGGCTTTTGGTTTATCTAGGCACTCTCCTTCTTCTGGATCTTTATTCCTACCTATTTGAAGTACGCTGGTAAAATATGTATGATCAGATTTTATATAATTAAAAATAACATTAGGATTCAAATCCTGGTGGTTTTGTAGCAAATTAAACATAAACATCAAATCTAATAAAAAAAAATTATAAGGGTGAAAAGGATTAAAAATAAAAGGCAAAAATATAAATAGATACACAGCTTATAGTAAGTATAAACATAAAAAATAAATTTAATCAAATAATAGTCAACCCCGACATTTTCATTATAAGAAAGACCATTCTATATTTAAACACATAATTGTTCTTAAAAACAAACTTTTGATATGTGAAAATATTGATAATAGGTAGTGCGTAGCATGAAAACCTTTTTACATCTTAAAACTAGTAACATTCATAGAGCACAAAAATTTAATACAAAGAATCCCTAATTTTTAATAAACGAAAAAATAAGATATATTATAGTAATAATATCACTCTTTAATTTAAATCAAAATAAATTATAGTAGAAAAGGACTATAGGTAAACGATTAAACTTTATAATCGGAAAGGCAATAAAATATATATTTTTGCGCTTAAAATTCAACAGTAAGGTGTAAGAACCTTTTTATTCAAGGTTCAGATTTTTAATGGGCATAATAATTCGCCTGATGACTGTTTTATCTTGATATACCGTGTATCATGTAAATTACATTTAAATTGTTTCTAAACAATAGATCAAAAATAAATATTACATATCTATATAACTTCGCACTTGTCAAGACACTTTAATAAATATAATTTGACTGAAGAAGAGAAGTTTTTAAGTAAAATCAGGGTAAGGTTTTATAGGATGCATTTTGGAGTTGTGCAATATTCTTATGAGCTTTCTACGTCTCATTGGATGAATTCATATAAAAGTAACTTGACAAATAAATAAAACCATAAATCTATACAAATTCTTGCTGGAATTAAACGTTTTAATTAAATAAATCTAATTTTCTTGTTATTCAAAGGATCAATTTCTCCAATATTTTTACAATACTAATGCTGAAACTTTCAACTTGCATATTAATGTTATATTTCCGATTTTAGAGATATTAATTTATCTAATACAAGCGAAAATTCTTCATATTTTTAGCTCGTATGCTATATTGCAAACTTGAATATACTATATCACACAAATAACAACTAAATTTAAGTCATAAAGTTCTTGAAGAAGTTTTGCAATACTTTATGTGAAATGATTTATATCGATATACTATATTTAGGAAGCTTGGGACACAATATTCATTTATTATTATTTTTACTTTGAAGTTTATTTTATTAATTTTTTTAATGATATATTGTATTGAATTTTTTATGCCTGTCAAAGAATTTTTTTCTCTATTCTTAAAAAAAACATAAAAAGATGTTTTTAATTTCTCTAGCTGACTTTATGATTCTAATATATAAATTTTCTTTTAAGCTAATACACATTATAAATAATAAACAAAAAAAATTATGCTGTTATTGATACAAATTCAGATAAAGGGCTTAAACAGGTTTACTAATAATGTGTTAGTTAATTTTAACACACATTGGGTACAAATATAGATATTAATTTTTTTTTACACTTAAGTATTCAATTAAACTTAAAAGATATATTACAAGCCAAAAAAAGAATAAATGTATAAAAAATTCGAAACTATTGAGTAGCTTTATTCGACCCGGATTTTAATTAATATCTTTTATGATAATTAAAATAAATTATAGAGGAAAACAAAAACTATAACAATGAATTTATAAATATTTTATGTAGTTTAATCAAAAATAGTTACAAATTTATAAAGTTATTAAAAATTTTAATTCCTGGTCATTTTTATTATCTCTTAGCAATAAGATAAAAATTAAAAAAATTAGTTTATTGATAATTATTTCAAATATAAAAGAAAATACGTTGAACAGAATCACACGTAATTATAATATTGATTTTCATGTAAAATGACCACATCTAAACATTTTTTCTTAAATGTATAAATTCATATTGCTTTTACATCTTGTTTTTGTGGAATAAGGCAAATGAAATATATCTCTGAGTTTGTAGTCTTTAAAAGATTCTATTATCTATATTCTAACCGAAAAAAATTATAAAATGTATTTTGAAGCTTTGATTAGATAATAATTTAGCTATCTTTTTATATATTATCTTCTAAATAATATCAAAATTAACAAATTTTAGTGTTGGAATATAAAATATAAAAATTTACATAACTAAGATGCCTTATGTTCAATCTAAGACGTAATTAAGTAAAATTATTATAGAAAAATTTGAATTAGTTATATTTTGATTTGTGTTATATCTAGATATTTTTTCACCAATTTTTGAATAATTATATTTATTATCTTACATGAAGTTTTTCTATAATTCATACCTTTTTATCAATGAAAATACTTACCTTTCCAATATACCATCAAATCAAAATCTAAGTATCATATTGCTTGTGTTAATGTAATTGGCGACTGTCTATACTACTAAAATATGATAAAACCTATGACCATTATTTTAAAAAACAAAATAATGAATTTGATGCTAATTTACTTATAAGTTTAATAATCTTTTATTTTATTATTTAAACTATTATCCTTTATTTTTTCTAATCTCATGATTTATCTCCTTAGAAAAAAATACATGTATCTCTAATATAATATATAATGGCTGTATTAAATTATTTCATTTTTATTTTTACAGTTTATGTATATTTAGCGTTTCATATTTTTTAATATGTTAATTTCAGATTAGATCCTAAGTCATGGATAATTTTTTTTTTATTTATGGGCTAAATTTATTGTTCTAATTTTAGTTTATGTTCTCAGGCACAGTTTGCTTGATTCTTTGAACGCACAGCGTATTTATACTTTCGGCGATCTTCTTCTCCCAAAATCTCCTTCAATACCCCACCTTCTTTCGAGACTTATTAATTCAAGAGTTACTCTCTATCCCAAGGTTAATAAATATGTCTCAACCTTTTTTGTGTCATCTTTGTCCTTCAGGTACCTTTTATTATATCGATTAACCACACCGCCACATGTAAAAACATATGGGATAATTTTTTTCTTGCACTTGTATATTAATGACAGCTCAGATGCTAGCAGGTCTTATTTCTTAATTTTTTGTTTTCAACTTTGTTTTATTGTCAATATTTGTCACGCCAATTTCGATCAGAGTGATACAGTTCTTCTTTTTGTCATATACAAAAACATCATTACTTTAATTCGATAACTTGATGTCTGTTTATATTCTTATATCTACTTTGATCTCCGCGAATTCATTTTCCATTATTTCTTGTACAGGGTGTCTGCGGATTTTCTTGGTTTTTTAGAAATTGTATTTTCTCGCCAACATAAAGTGAAGAAATCTTACAATCTCGTTGTGTCTTCTTGTATAATCATGACCAAGAATTTTTTTACATCTGCTTGCAAGTGGTCGACAGTTTTAAAAGAGTCGTTACAGTGCGTTCATCTTAATATTTCTCAAAAGAAAATGTTTCTATCCTAAATAAAACAGAACCTAGCTTCTTCTGATTGTCATGCATTTCTTAAATAAATATTTTAATTAATTTTCATGTATGTAAACATAGTAATATTGTGAATCATTATTTTATAATTTTTAGGTTAGTAAAATCCCATTTGAGCGTTAAATAGTACGATATATCACAATATTCATATTTATAACAATATGTCTTTATATTTATTTCGACTAGTTTTTATTGCTCATAAAGCTATGAATTCGCATGCAAAAATATTATCATTTTAAAATCCATAATAGTTTTTTTATTGGCTGTAACAACATTTTAATATTAATATTTAAGTTTTAAAATATTTTAAAAGGTTTTATAATCACAGGAAAATATTCACTTGTTATAATAGCATTCTATTATTTAGACAAGGTTTAATGCCTCTTATGGTGCTATTTTTTGCATGCAAACATATTATCGGTATTATTAAATTATAACATTTCGATCTATTTTTTTATATTTCTAAATTTTAGTCTAATCGCATGCGAACACATTAAGTATGCCAGCATCTTTCTAATTATATCAAGTTATATATCCCTTTAAAGTTATATCTTTTCGAATACGAAAATATTAATGTGAAAACATTTACAAATTTTCTTTATGTTTTTTATAATTTGAGGGTGATTATAAGCGCATGATAACATTTTATCTCATAATAATTTGCATATTTTTGTTTATTAGTATGATAACTTATTAAAATTGTATTTTTTGTTTTTATACCTTTTAGAGGCTATCTTTTCGCATGCGAACATATTTTTATCATGTAAATATATTATATCTTATATAATTTTTATTACTTTAGGGTGCTACATAATATCATCCGAGCATGTTGTGATATCTATATTCCACAATATTAAATTTAATGTTATAGAATATTTTTAATATGCTATCTATGTGTTTTCTATATTTTAAAGGGGCTTTATAATCGCATACGAATATTTTATCAAAGATTGAACTATTTTAATCGGTTGTTTATACTTTTGTGGTGTTATATAATTGCATGATTATAAATTATATTTTAATCAAGTTTTTATGCTTTTAAGTTGCATTATCACATGTTAATATAATATTTTTGTCAAATTTTATACTTTTGTGGTGCTCTATAATCGCATATTAATATAATATTTTTTTCAAGCTTCATACTTTTGAGTGCTATATGAACGCATGCAAATGTTGTTTTTTAGTCAAGTTTTTAATATTTTTAAGTTATATCAAAACATGCAAACAAATTATATTTGAGTCGGGTTTTATTGCTTTTAAGGTGATTGACATCCCATGCGAACATTTATCATTCAGTTAAGTTTTTTATGTAAAGGAACTTTTTTTTAACATGCGAATATAATATTCCAGTGAAGTTTTGTTACCATTAAGGTAATTAATTACCGATTTTAACATATATAATTATATTCTTATTATATATGTTAAAGGTCTTTATAATCACATTCAAACATACTATATTATATGGGGACTATATTTATGCTAAAAAAATTTGCAAAGTATCCATTCAAGCATTCAATTCGTTTTTAAAATCCAAATTGTCCTATTTAAATTTTCCCAATCAAAATTTTCATTATTTAAAATTATATCCTCCCCCGTTGTCCTACTAAAACCCTGATCTATTACATTCTCCGGCTTTTTTACCCCTTAATTACAATAATATTTGACTATGTTGCCATTATATTGTGTCTTTGCGCATAATCATGCCTTTTAATTTTCTTACGCCTGATTTACGGAGTTTAAATTGCTTTCAGAGCTTCGTTACAATGTAGTCAGTTTATCCTCTCTTAAGAACACAATTGTGTCTTGACTATAAAATAATTTACCAAATTACTTGGTTCAATTTATGCGTCTTTTATGAATTCTATAGTTTCAATTATATCAACCGTATGGCTTCTCTTTTCTAGGGATTTTTGATAAAGATTTTTTTGTTTTATAGTGTAGATTTTCTTGTTTCTTTTGCTCAGGTGAATATATATTTTATATTATAATTCGATGTTGGGTAGAATACGTGTTTTGATATATTTTTCTACTATTCTTGTGTAGATTTTGTTGTGTAAAATATCTGATAAATTTTAAATGTATTAATAATGGTTAACTATCTAGCCATCCGTCTTAAGGTATAATTTATATGTATTGCTGGACTAAAGGCGCATATGTATTTATTAAACGCATTTATTATCGCATTATTATGTATATTTATTCTTCCGGTCCTAATATAAAAGTTAAAGTATGTTTATCTATGCACTAATAAAATACGCTGTATTTTTTTAATTTGGTGCAGTCTTGGATTTTTTAATGATTACTTATTGAATCATATATAAATGAAACAACATTTTTATGCTTTACAGACAATTTACTTTTCTTAATCGCGCAAAAAGGTTTATAAGACTCTGGTTTGTATTATGCTTACTAAATCTGTACAGGCTTCATTTTTAGTCATTAATCTGTGTTTGTATGTTTCCAGGTTAATAGCATATAAAAAATTGATTGTTATATTCGTCATAAAAGGGTTTACGTGTTTCTACTATTATTTATGGTCATCTATACCAAATGAATTATTCTTATAATATGATTTAAAATCATACATATGTACATTTTGGGAAAGAGTCTTTATATTTTTAATCTGTGATACCTGCTTAGAACGAAAAAAATACAAAAAATAATTTTTTGGTATCCTGCTTTAATCATTTTATTGTAATTTCATGGCTTTTAGTAACAGCAGTATCATATTTTTGTCCGTTGTCTGTATATATTAGAAAAATATATTGAATAAGATGTGGGTCACACATATTTTTATGTAAATTTTTTTTTGATCGTCTATTAAAATGTTCTAGAATAATTCGTATTATTTAAGGCCCTTTATATATTCAATATGATAGGATATTGTTTTTTGCTCGTTGTTCTTAATCTATTTTATCACATTACTGAAATCTTATATATTTTACTCTGTATAAATAAGAATTTTGTGACTTCTTTTGTTCAGACTCATACAAATTAGACATAAGATGAATTAGTTCGAGTATTTGCGTGCTTTGATATTTATCTTATGTAAAAAAAAACACACACTACATAATAAAAATATCATTTGATTCATACATCATGAAACTCGCCTAATGTGCTTTTGTGGTATTTGTTTATTGAATCTAGGAATGTTTTACATGTAATTTTTGATTTATTATAGTAAACGAATCTTAATTTCTATTTCTACCTTATATATTCCTAATTTATGTTTTTTATAAACATGTTTTTCATATTTTAGGATCAATATAAATGGCTAGTAAATATCATCATAATTTTTTTCGATATTCATACAAGACATTTTACCATGTATTTTTCATTTGGTTTGGTCTGTTTCTTTGATTCTAAATTTTACAAATTTTGTTTTCGGTGGGTAATCTGTAAAAACAATTTTGAAACTAAAGGAATTTTATTTCATTTTATAGTTGCATCTTTTTTGCACAGTAATTTTTAAATATTATTTTGGCACTGCCGCATATCAGTTGATCATTATCATAATTTTCTAGGATTGTATTCCACAAAAGTCTTAATCTACGAAGTCTCTTGGAATTTTCTTTTTTCAGTTATAGCCCTTTTCGTTGTATAAAATAATAAAAAATATTATTTTTTCCTTGCGCCTTATTATTCTATGTTTTTTTAATATATTCTTGTCTTTATAGATTTTTGTAAGTCTTTGATAGGTTTGTAGCTCTGTCTAAAATTACACTGCGAAATAAATAAATTTTCTTAGAATTAAAGGTATTTGTTATTTTACTGATCATTTTTTTTATATGTTGGACGAATCTTTTATCCGCTTTGGGGTATTAAATCTTCTTTGTGCTATAATTTACGTTTTTTCTTGTTTTTTGAGCTTAATATATTATATTAAACTGCTTTCTTATGAACTTTTAACAGTAATGATTATTTTCTATTTAAAAAGACGCTCATTTATGTTTTTCATATGATTTTTAGTGTAAAATCACTTAACTACCATTTTTTTCTTATTTTAATGAATCTAAACTCTTTTTTATTTTTTTCTGTCCGCCTGAAATAAATCACGTTAAAATTTTATATTAATCCATTTCCGAATTGTTTAAATTCATGGAATAGCATATTACAAAGCATTTTAGAATCGCCACATAGACATCTTAAACCCTTTCAAACGGAAAAGATTTTTTTGAAAGATAATCTTTCTAATTTTAGATATCTTGGCAATTACCATCGTATTTTATATAATATGCATTTCTGTTACATGTTTTAAGGGCTTTTAGCCGCAAGCTCGCATGATTTTGAATTTTCTTGCTTATTTCTGGTTTTTCTGTTGTATGTATTTTTGTGATATTGCTCAAAATTTAAGATTAAATTATAATTTTTATATATACTCAATTTGTAATAAATTCTTTAAAATATTTTTTCTGTTATATCAGGGATTGTAAGTTCGAAAATTATACCATATTTTCAGCTAATAGATATAAAAATGGTATTTTTCAGCACAGAAATAACAAAAATAAAAAAGAAAGCCACCTAAAAATTTATCATATCGAGTCTTAATCACAATAAATATGATGAATGTCTCTACACAAGAGCCTTCAATAATTAAATTTTGATCATATACAGCTATAAATAAATACATTTTATGTTTAAAATAATATGCACAATAAATTTGAAGAATACATTAGGAAATATTATTATTTCTCCCTTGAATTTACTTGGAAAATCCAATTCAGGTGCCAAACTTTATGCTTAATCGATCCTAGCAATTGAGGCCGAAAACAAAGCAACTTATATATTAGCTAAAAATATATGTAGAGATTTATGGTCGATTTAATTGTTATGTAAGCGTTTAAAAATTGCAATATTTTATGTGCCTGGAATCAATAAATGATTGAAGTATTTTTAATTTTTTCAATGTTCTTTTTACTATATTCTCAAACTTCCATGTTGTTGCTTACAAATAAAGCATCATTATTAACATCAACCGATGCCCGCTATGAATATTTAGTGAAAATGAAAAGAAATTCTCAAATAATTAAATGTTATATTTATATAAAAGATTATTGTTTTTTAGATTGAACATTCAAGACTTCTTCAATCACATGCGAGTGTAAAGAATGCAATATCTTTGCAAAAATTACCTGCTGTCTTCAGAAATATATTTTCAAGGGAGAAGATCAAATTAATTATCTAAAAAAAATGGGATACATTTAGAAGGATTTTTATGTAATCTAAACTTATCTAAGCCTACAGAAATTAAGAAAACTCTTTTTTGTCGATTATAAATAATTAATTGTTTTGATACAACCAGGGCCACTCTAGATGTTGAAATCAGAGAAATAAACAAAAATTCACATCAAATCAATCTTCATAACTAAACATTTAATTCCTGTAAAAAATCATTCTAAGAGAACAACCACCTAAAACTATTTTTTTATCGTATGTATAAGCATATATTAGTTCATTTGTCAAAATTGAATACGTAATCGGAAAAAATCTTTCAAGTGAATTATAATTAATTATATAAAATTCGGATAACTATAGCTTTCCTCTTTCTATATAATGAATACAGTATAATTGCCATATTTTTACTACAATTGAGACGAAATTATAGCTAAATCATGTGGATTAACATTAATTCTCAATATTTTCAATTTTAAATAATTCAATAGACCGACAATATTAATTATTTCTATTATTTTGTGTTACTTATCAATAAATTCTCTTAATTATTGCACTTCTATTATATCATAAATTTTTAAAAATAATTTAAATAAAAATACTCATATAAAAGAACCAAAGAAAATAGCTTTTTTTAAAAATATATTTTTTTTTGAAAAGAAAAATAAGCCAATTATTATTTGATTTAATTTTTTCATTAATATTGTTTATTAATTTCTTATTTTTAAAGAATAATATATTACTTATAGGTAAAAGGTTATATTGAGTATGTGACGCGTGTTTAATAAATTTTAGTTCTTTATATTAAATATGTTCTTATTGTATATTATTATACCCTATCATCTATTGTATATCACATAAATTTAAAGTATCTAGAGTTGTTTAAAATAAGTCTTATGCATGATCACAAGGTCATGATCATTATTTTTGTCTTTTATCGGGTCTCTTTTGTATAAATATTTTTTTGATGTGTTTTTTATGTTAGTTTACAGCATAATAAATTATTTATTGTGTTTTTTTACTTTAGATTTATTTTAAAAACAGGTGAATTCTAGACACATATATTTTGTATCTCTGAACACTTTTTTTGTTTAATTTTATCTTGATTCTAGCTTATAAATTCTGAGAATGAATAAGATCAAACGTTCTTACATGGTATATGTTCCCAAAAATACCGTGTGTTGCATTTAAAGTAGTTAAAAAATCCAATAGAATAAAAATTATATGGATAAACAAATTATAATGGAAATTAATAGAACTAAAAAGTCTTTAAAGAAAAGGATGCATTGTAGAAGGCTAAAAGAGAAAATCGGTAATAATTTTTAAGCAATTATGTTCAGTATAGCAATTCAATTTTTTTCTTGATAATTTATTTAAGCAAAAATTAAATTAAAACAAAAATAAATCTCAAATTTTTCTTTTATAACTTTTTTATTTTGGATTTTTATGAACGAATCATAGTAATCAGACGTAATTTTATTTTATATTGTTGATATTTATTTATTTAGTTATTTTCTTAATTTTCTTATAACTGTCTTATGCCTCTTGTTTTCAATTTTTCTTCAATAATGGTATTTTTTTCTTCCTTATGAATATATCAGAATATGGAAGAAGTTAATGATAAAATTATATATATTAAAATGTTTATCTGTTTTTCTTTGAGACAAGGATGAATCAATACTGTTAAGTTTGCTTTTTTTATAAGAAGTGTGTCATATAAGTGTAACATGTTTGATGATTGTATTTTTTTTAATGCGAAATAGTTCATATTTTCATGTATCTTTTCTAATCCTGTATTTTATCTGAAGAATGATTATAATTCATTAATAAATACTAATGTGACTTAAACTCTAGATATAATAAAGAATATTATTTTTTTAAAAAACGCTTTTCTTGCTTTATCTCTTTTTTAAATCTTTGATGTTATAAATAGGAGAAATATGGATTAATCTTTTTTTGCAGATAATATACACTAATTTATACTCGAATCTGGCTTTTTTTCAGGCAGATTTTAATTAAATCTGGTTTGAATGTACGAAGATATCATATATCAAACCAAAAAAATCTAAAAATACGTATTAAATTATTATAATCGCCCATCTAAGATGTATTTATCCGATTTTCCGTATGATAATCTGATCTCGGGATTTTAAGAAACATATGTTTTTTTCTTTATATAGAATCATTCAAATGGCCCATTTATTAAATTTTAAATACGAATTATATGTATAAAAGCAAATGAAAATACCTAGATATTTCGATTTTAGATAGAAATAGGACATGGTATATTAACATGAATTTTGCTAGTATTTTTGCTGAAAATACACAAAAAATCGGTGTTTTAATTTCAAAATTATTGTTTAAGGAGAAATAAAATCCTTGATCACTAAAACAAAGTTCTTTTCAAGAAATTTTTCTTTACAATTATAAACCATAAAATATTTTATATTTAATAATTATACATTTATAATTATTTTATCTTTAATTAGTAAATTTTTTAAGCTTATTTATTTGCAACTTCTAAAATTATACTTGAAAGGGTTGGAATGTATTTTTTCAGATGATATTAATTAAAATTTTTATCTTCTAAATCCTAAACTTTGTTTATTTTTAAATGTTTAGTATTTTTTTAGTTTTTACGCTTTTATTTTGCTTTAAAATATATTCGTACAAGATATCTCTTTCTGTTAATATTGTCGTATTCAAAATCAGCATGTTCATATCGTTTTTAATGAAAATATTTTCTCTGTTAATTAATATTTTTGATGCAAATATTTTGTGTAAATATGATTTATATTTTTGCATGTAATTTTATTTCGACAATCTAAAATGAACGAGATTAAACTAAACTGAAAGATTATGCATTAAGCGTCATATATAAACACACCTACGCCACTCAATAATTAAAATCCTCTAAGCTTATATAAAAAAATTGAAGGGAAAACCTTTTTCTGAATATATGATAGAATAATCTTTTTCACTGTGAATAAATTATAGATGACACAAGCAAACAAATAAATTTTTTTACTCCTTTGTTTTCAATTTTAAACTATATTATTCTTATCCGTTGAACAATTTTTAGATTTTTATTGATAATATTGTAGATTTATGGTTAAACCAATCTTTTAGAAAGAAACTGCATATTATTTTTTTATTATCAGTACGTATTTTTGTATTATTCTTAAAATATTTTGATTATGTATAATTTACATATTTTCTAGTATGAGTTTATTGACTATTTCTTTATCTTTTAATTATATATAGAGTTCAAGAAAGAAAAATTTTTCGGGTAAATAAAAAGATCGTGAATATTATTTTTTATCTAATAGGAATGGATTTTATGCATTTTTTATTTCAATTCTGATTTTTTATTCGTATAAACTTAAGCCAACTGTTTTAAATAGGTGGAAAAAATACAAAATCGCCTCATATATTGTTTATTAAATAACATAGTTTATAAAATAAAATAATTCAACCAATTCAATTATAAATATTTGGAACGTCTGGAGACTTCAACTACAATCATTTGACGGAAGAAGAATAGTTGACGAAGATAGTTTAGGTAAGGTGGAAAAATATGCATATAGGTGAGTGCAATATTCTTAATGTACTTTTTACATCTCATTAGAAGGAATTTATAAAATGCAGAAACTTAACCTATAAATAAATAAAAATGATCCCTGGATATTTTGAGTATACTTAAATAGGTTATTATAAAAATTTAAATCAATTTGCAAGAAAAAAAGTCTGAGACATGATTAAACCAAATTTTCGTTTTTGTACGTATAAAGATTTTCTCTAAAAATATATTTAGCCTATTTAGTGCATAAAATATGATAATTTCTTTTTACATATAATATTTAGAGTGAAGTAATGTATTTTTTATCCAATGATATATGGGATGCGGGTGTTTTTCTTTATGCTCATATGTGATTCTCGACGGTGTTTTCGAAGGTTTTTTTCGAATAAGTACCGCATCAAAATATAATCATAAAAATTATAAACATATAAATGCTAAATTCATAATAATTTTGTACCTATCTAATATACAAGGGTCGGAAAATGTTATGACAGAACAAAGTCAATTGGAAAATTTACACATATTTGCGATCATTTCAAGTTGTTTCTTAACCATATAGAGCTTATTTTTATATTAAGAGGCTATTTTGTATGTTCCGTCATTAATGTTCATAAAGGCTATATTATTTCTGCTAAAAAACCATTACTTATATTTCTCGATTTTATTTGGAAATAACTTATATCAAATCTATAATTTAAATAAAAAAAAATTATATATCCGAATTCTATAAAACTAATTTCATATAAAAAAATAAGCATTGAAAATATTTTTTCTTGTCATTGGCTAATCCCCCTAATTATCGTGTAATATGGTTTATTATGCATTATTTTTACGTTAAAATTCAGCGATACTAATAAATTGTACAACGACTGTCAAGAAATGGACGCTAATATCAAGTTTATACTATTAATTATTAAAATAATAAACTAAATAGGTATTATTTTCTTTAATTAAAATATTTACAATCTACATAGATGCTATAAATATGTAAAAGGAATATACCCGACTTTCAATCTTTATTATTACAAATTTCAAATTCAAACAATTCAGTCACATTTTTTCATAAGTTCCTCGAAATTTTTATTTATATAAAGGTTCAGTATAAATAAATCGCATAAAGAAGAATTTCGATAAAGCTCTCTGATCATTACAAGGTTTGTTAGTCTATGGTCTAATCCTAACTTTTAAATTATTTTTGTGCGTTTTCATAGCCTCATATAATCTCTCAGTCAAAACCTCACATTCATTTGACGAAGAGCTATTTATTATATTATTATTATTTTAACGCCTTTTTGTGTATTTTTATGGTTTCCGTCGATTTATCTTGAATATTAATCTTTTCCCAAGGTCTGTTATAGTATAAGAATTGTATTTCGCTTGTAAACTTTAGTATTTTATATGATTTTCTAGTCTATTATAAATTTCCGTAAGTTCTTTCTACGTTATATCAAAATAAAAGTCTTTGCTATTTATCTGAAAGCACATAAAAAAATTTTTCTCAAGTATTTTAGGCATTTTCCTGTATTTCATATAAGACCGCTTATTTTTTAAAAAAATTTATGTAATTTAGAAACTGTGAATCTTAATATAAGTGGGCTTATGACTATTTTTTTAGCACTTTTTGATGGCCCTATGTTTTAAACACTAAAAAAAAATCATTTTACATACAATATTTGGATAATATATTTCGTCTTCTTTCAGACACTCACTGTGTTTATTCGCAATAGATCGAATTCTAATACCAGTTTTTTTTGACACAAGAAATGTTGATTTATATCTGATGTTTCTTCTTATAAACTATCATATATTTAGTCTAAGTGAAAATTATATCGTTTTGTTGGATTTAGTTATTCTTTTAAACAAATATATAAAATTTCAAATTTAGTTGTTATAGATTTGATTTTGGAAACAATTTTTAGGTAAAAATATTTTGGAATTTGTAATTCTTTTAGTGGAATTTTATCAAAATTCGTAACATTCCAATTTTTTTGTATAATAATGATTTTAAAGCAGAATTTCTGGTTGAATGGCATTTATTTCGTGTATATTTCGGTTATTATTTGTTAAGTCTGTTCCTGGGTGCTATCAAAAATATATATAATCGTGTATTGTTGCTCTTTTTTATCCAGTAAGTCTCTGAATCAAAAGAAACCCTCAAAATAATGCAAATTGCTTCGATGATATTTTCTCGTGGTAAATCAAAGGATATTCTTATTCCTGGTTTACTTACTTTGTGTGTAAAAAACCATTGAATGAATAAAAAATATCTGAAACTCGCTTAAAATATAAAATTTACCATTTATAAGTACACATTATTGCTCATATAACTTTCATTATATATTTTCATTCTAATTTCAATTTATACGGGTGATCTAGATTAAGTAATAGCTGTAGGTTCTAGAATAAAAATTCTTCCCTCTTCGATATTATTGTTGTACTTTTTGATCACTCTATTAATTTATTTTTCTGTGATATAGAAATCAATTTGAACATAATTAAAACCTTGAACCATAAAACTAGTTGCATATCTTTAAAAATATTTCCAAAGACTACATTCTTATTGTTGAGTTGGAATGTTATTTTTTAGTGATTATGTAATTTTTTGAAATTTTTTTTGAAATATTTTTCTACATATTTCAAAGCACTGCAATATCGGCTTTTTTGTCTAATCTGCATATCATATAAATTTATGAAATACTTGCAGGCCATTTCATAAAAAGACGATGCATGAATATTTGTTATTGAAAACATATATTTCAGCTGTGAATAAACTCATTTCATCGTTTCAAACTTCTCCTGATCTTTTTCATTGTTTTATACATACTAAATGCCATTCATTTCGATCTGTTAAAATTCAAAAAACCCTAATAAAGTTTTTTAACAGAATTCATCCAAATCGATAGTGGAAACGAATAAATTACAGCAGAGAAATGTTGCATTCTATATGCAGCTTTTTTGAATTGTTAATTGGATCCGTTTAACTTGGTTTACAACTTTTTTACGTTTTAATTTTTGTAATTTTTCGAATCCTGTTTTTTTTCATTTTGGGTTTCTTTTATTTCTGCATCTTTGTATAAAATGGTATTTTAGCTTCCAACAACACAATATAAATTATTTTTTACTGCATGCATAATGTCTTAAGCTTATAATATTTTGAAATATGTAATAATCCGGTCAATCTTGAATTTGAGTGTGTATATTTAAGATTATATTGTTCATTTTCATAAACCAAATTAAGGTATTCATACTTTTTTTCGTATAAAATTTAATAAAGATCAACGATCGTTTTTAAAAATCATTTCTTATTGGGATATTTCTATACTATGTATTTATTCTTTTTTCCTGTGTAAAAAATATATAAATTCATTTATTTCATAAATCACTTGAAAAAATATTTAATTTTTATATACATCTGATAATTTGAATCTGATTCTATTTTTTCTTCGCTTTGAAACCCTAAATTTTCGTCATTAGATATAATTTTACCATTTGTTACAATTGATGATGGATTTAAAACCTTTTAAGTTAGTTCCATCTCCTCATTTTATTTGATACACTTGCTGCGAATTGGTATAACCTTTAATAATCTATAATATTGCTTTTAAAATTGTCATTTTTGCAGAAAACAAAAAAAGTTTATTTTTTTTGAATGTGAATTTTACTTTCAAAACTTATAAATTGAGGAAAATTAATTTTATCCGTTTTCCATGTGTTATTGTCACATTTAAATGTCTTACATCTATTTTTAAGGGAAGTTACCAATACAATTGATTATATGAATACTTTTTTTTATTGATTCAAAAAAAAATTCAATCAAATAAATTTTCATAAAACCACATTTTATCAAATTATAAGTACAAAAAATAGAGAAGAAAATGCTTTAAGCGCTTTTTCAAATGCTTCATTTGATGTCTGAAAAGTATATCTAGAATAATCTAAAAATCACGTCGGGTATTTACATTTTCCTTTATTTAATTTTAAGATATCTAGGAGATATTTACCTTTAGTCACTGATATACCATTCGATATAATATGCATAATTATAACAGTTACATTATTCATGTTATTCTGAACTGTCCAACCCTTATTGATAAAGTATAGATAGTAATCAGAATTTTGCAGCATCTATCAAAACGATTTCTATTCCATTCGTTAATTAAGTCTCATGTGCCCAATTATTGTTCGTGCTTGTATTAATAAGTAGAAATAAATTTTATAAATATTGAGCTGATTATTTTGATTATGTAGTTTAAATTTGCCTTAAGGTTGTAATCTAATCAAAATACTTTCTGTGTGGCTGATCAATAAGTTTATCTTCTAGGTTGGGTAAAAAATTGATATATACGTTAATAATCTAAAGTTAGAAACAACTGCTCCAAAAAAAATGCATAAAAGTGGATCTAATTTTTTAATCTTAGCTTTAATTTATATATTATTTATAAGGATCTTAGCCATTGAGCAAATCTAGCTGCTCCATAATGAAATTTTTAGCCGATAAAATATATTTAAATTACACATTAATATTTTTTTATAAATATGCTAGTTGATTCTATGGTTTTTTTTTACTGCTAAAAAACTCTATCTATACAAAGACTAAAAAGTCTATTTTTGCTAATGCTGTAATTTCAGTCCAAATAAATGAGAATTTTTTGATTGATTTGTTTTATGACAAAAAAATAGAATATGTACGTGAATTACATTAACCTACTTTTTTTGAATATTCTGTTCAAGATGTAAATTCAATAATATTTATTTACAACAAATATTTTTCAATAAATGAATCTTTTATCTCCGATCGGTATGGATTTCTTTTATTTTACTTCAATTTTGATTTGCTACTTTTTCTGATTTTTACAACGGCTTTTTAAGAAATTTTTTAACAGGCAATTATTATTCGCTATTTTATTTAGTACGGCTTGCCTGGCCCCAGAACATTAATCATTTATTGGGATTTTTTTCGTACAAATTCTAAATGATTATGAAAATTACCTTTAAATATATAATATTTTATTTTTAAAATTTGTCTTTTTTTGATCTTTCAAGAATTGTATCATCGCCTTTTTAATCAATTTCCAGTATTATTTTTCTGATTTTTTATGTATTTGCATACATATTTTGATAAATTAGAATAAAGAATCACTATTTTTTTATTTGATCATCGATTTCAATCTTCTTATAAAAGTATACTGTTTTAATCCGATTACATCAATCGGGTTATGGCTAAGAGGAAACATCCCCATCATGCCAATAATGGCAATGATTACGTGCTCTCGCAATCGAGAGTCAATTCAAGTTCACTTGACGTCACAATGGAGTTGATGTTTTAACTAAAGGCATTCTTTTGGTATTGAACAGCTTACCTGTATTTGCCATGTCACTAGCAGCTAAGCGTCATTAATTACCTGTTTGACAGTTATATAATCCCATACGTAGGAAATGATTGTGCCTTCAAATATTTATTTCGCTCAACTATCGCCAGTTATTAAATGCTTAAAGATTTTGAATCCCTTTTTTACAGTTGATAGATCACTTTATAAATTTTTTAATCAGCACACTAAACTTCTTAAATATTCAGGTAAAGATAATTTTATTTATTTATAATTCACAAAATCTTTTTTAAAAAAAGTTGCTGCATTACTCATTAAGATCTGGAAAATAAACTATTGAAAAAAAAATTTCGTGTCTATAATGTGGTAATATATAACTATAAAGATTCTTCAAACATAATTTTAAAAATAATAAATTTTTTTTGCATATCTTATAAATTTTATGGTTGATACCTTTTTTTTATATTTCATATTAGTATACTTATAAATTTTTTATTTATATATATATACATATGCTATAATGAAGGCTATCATTTCCCAATATTGACTTAAACGGAGAAAAAAATCTTTAGTAATCTCAAAGTGGTTATGTAAAATTAAATTTGGAAATATATAAGTCGTAAAAGTTATTGGTATTGATCGGGCTATGTATATAACCCTCGCCATCAGTTAGAAGCAATTTTAATATTTTAGCCTAATGATAAATTTTTGTTTTTTTTATTAAACTAGTTCTTAAATAGTAATTAATAACAAAGGTATTAATTCATAATTGGCTTTATTTATATGACAAATTTGTATTCATTTTAAATATATGGCTATTATTTGCATACTTATCTATCAAACTTACTCTGTATATGCATCAATGAATGTCTAATTATGATTAAGTATATAAAATTATAAGTTTTTGCTAAAAAAAATTGGGTTTATTTTAGCTTTTTATTATATTATGCACTGGTAAAATTAATAAAAAAAAGTGCTAAATGTTTTAACCACGTACTTTTTCATTGAACTTCTATGACGATAAATGATTATAATTTCCGAGGATATTATCAATAAAAATCCTAGATTTTATTATTAAAATTTGGGCCCTCATATCCAATTTTATTTTATGTGTTTAATTAATTTCTTTTAAATTTTTTAGTTTCTATAATAGATACCGTTGAATATAGCACATTCTGGGTAAAATAAAACCATACAATGTTCTCAATGTGGTCACATATATAAAATGCGATCATACTATTGTATATATTTTACCTTTGAAGCCACTAGAAAGAGCACCATGTAGCACTTTGTTCTATAATGCATAGAAAGCTTACAATAGAATTTCAATGTCATGAGAATTACTGATCCCACACAGTATATATATTGTAAATAATTATAGCTGGAGTATAGCCAGGGTGCACCAGCGAAGCATATATTCATTTTTATTTATAAAATTTTCTATGCAATTGTGGTTGATAAAAATACTATTGCGATGTAAACAAATAAATACCAAAAAAAGTACATTTTTAGAGTGGCGAATTTTTTGATGGCTCAAATAACTAATACTACCAAACTGTATTAATGAAAGCAAAAATTTTATACGATAAAAAAACCTAATATTTTAAAGATTATTTTATGGGCTATACATTAAATAAAATATGATGAAACCGAGGATAAGTGTTTTAATATATAAACTGCAAAATCATTAGAAATCTCAGAATCGGCTACAAACTACGCACAAAATAACTATAAATATGCTATAATGTATGGTTTTCAGCTTTTTTCAAATAAAAAATATATTTTTTGTATTTTTTTATATATGTATTCTAGAAATGAGTACAATAACATTGTATTATATCTCATAATTTTTACCTGTAATTTTTTGTAAAAATATTACCATGGGTAAATATTGAATTTAATTTTATAACAAAAAAAATATTGTTGAATATACCTCTATGCATGTACACACGATCGTTTCGTCAATATTTCATCTTTATGAATTTATATGCTTGTTCCTATAAATAAAGAGCCTATTACCATATGACACCCCATTCTTTAAGAATAATTTTACATATAGAAAAGGTCTATTTGTTGGTTTTTAACCATAAAAATGAATTTCAACCATTTAAATTAATCATTTTAAATGCTTAAACTTACATCTATGACTATAAACTACTTTACGTTTATTTCTTGTTACTATTTTTTTTATCTTTACAGGTGCATTCGCTTAAAGTGATTACAGTGACCACCAATATAAATGCTAATAATCGGGTATCAATTAGCTCAAAATATAAATTCTTTTTATAAATTTGTATATGGAGGGTTGTGATTTCACAAAAATCTGATGAGTTCTTAAATTATTCAATCGCTATACGATTATTATATATATATTTTTGACTATAAAAATTATTAAAATAAACGTAGGAATTTCTTTTGCATAAATTCTCATCTTAGACTATATGTTTACACGCTATAGATTCAAATTGAGATAGATCATTCTGTTATGCTAAAATTTAAAGGAAACAATTTGTAATAAAAATAAGGCTCGAAATTTAGTAGTAACAGCAGAAAATACTCAAAGTGTTAAAAAAGCGTGTAAAAAAAATTGGTAATTTAAATGTTTAGTGACTATTAGATTGGGTGATGGGTTTAAAAATGTACGAATCTCGATATTTAATTTTCCAAAATTGGTTATAGTAGCCTGATAATATGTTTAATTCAAATTTAATAAATGGCGAAGAAAATCTTTAAATTTTCTATAAAATTATATAAAAGCATCAAAACTTCAATTTATATTTATATTTATTTGGCATTTCTTGATGATAAAGTGTCTAATTCAACCTAAAGTGCATCACAACTTGAATTATAATTAGTATATAATTATACTGTTCAAGCACAGTAGATAAATTAATATTCAAGGGGCTCCTTTAGAATTTTTTTGGTCACAGACTTGACAAAGTTGCGATAAGAAAATTCATGTGCTCAGAATAGATATGGATGCTGTAATTTACCGCTGCTATTGTATGTAAGATAAAAATAGGCTCTTTTAGAGTACTTGTAATCAAAGGGTGGGAAATCTGCTATAATTACATTAATTTTTTATTTATTTTTGAATATTTTACATGTGCCATGGCCTAAAATACATGTCAATATAAGCGGTTTGATTCAAAAATTCCTATATTTTTATTATTTTGGTTTTAATAATATAATCGTCGTCATGTATATTCAAGCATCTGCAAATGTATAAAATGGTGAACTATGGAGTATTTTATGCGTTCATCACTCGATAATTTTATAAATAAATCAAAATTTTTTCTGTTTTATGTAAAACCTTAATTCAAAGTTTCAATTTTTGTTTGTCTTAGATCAAAATATGGCCGATTCATTTTGATGTTAACCCTACTTTGAGTTGTGAGTATTTTAATTTTTTATGACTTATAGTTTTAGATTTCCTTTTACTGATTTCGTCTAAAAGCATAATTTTTAGCTTTAAATTTCGGATTGAACACTGTTTTAAATCATATTAAGTATATATGTCTTTAATGATTCATTTTTTGAAATTAATGTATCTATTCATTCATAGATGATACATCATTAGTTTGCTGGACTTATTGTACTTATGTCAGTAATATACAGAGACCATGGTCTTTAGTTTCATTCCCAAACTATCGATTATTTTTTTAGCTCAAAAATTTTTAATAATAATAGATGATGGCATTTGAAAGTTACATCGATGTCACTAAATCTGATATTTTTTGTAATCTGTTAAAGGTTTTTGATTAATACAAAACAAGGCTTATGTAAGAAGAATTTGATGTCATTTCCCCCACAAAAAAAAATCAATAATATGGTATAAAATCAACCATAATGAATAAATAAAACAAAACTTACGCCAAAAAGAACATTTCACTATCCATCCTAGTTAAGTTTTAAAGATTTTCCTTGTATTTTATAATAATAAATGATCTATTGTAATTTTTATCGAAATATAAAATGGATGTAAATTTTTTGTTTATTTTAATTGGGGAATGCTTATTCGTTCATATTGAATTCATAATTCATTTCTTTGTGTAACCTTATTTTTAAACATTTTGCGTTTCTCTTTTCTCTTATGTTATTTCACACAAACAATTTAAGTTACAGAAGACTCTATGGTTGCATTTTGTTGGTTTTCTCATGACTTTATACTCTATTTCATAATACATTTGTGATAAAGCTCACTGGATAGGAATAATGTGAAAGTGATTGTTTTTTTTAGAAAAGTCATTAAAAAAAATGTAAAATTTATTTTAGCAGTCTAAGAGCTTTCAATACATTTCAGTATCATGTAAAATTTATGGTTTAAATCACTTTATTTTAGACTGTTACGAATATTATTGGGATTATAATAGGAAGAAATTTCAAAACCATACTGTCTAATCTTATAATACTTTATTTCGAAGATTTAGGCGCAATGTTTGTTTTTGAATTTTGTGTGCGAAAACACAAACGATATTTAATTGTGTGCCATCTTGTTATTTTTGATTTATATCAAATAACAAATCCTAAACGTCTATTTGTGTGCTCAACTATTTCCCTACGTTCATTTTAAAAATTTATTCCTATAAATTAAGTTGTTCTTGAGATTCTTATTGATTAATAGCACTGTATACATATGGTTTTAATTTTCAATGACTGTTCATCTAAAAAAAGATAAAAGTAAATATTAGCAAGCTCCTCGGCATCATATCAGAAACTCAGTATCTAAATTAATTAAAGATCATAAAGTCATATAATATAATTCCTACCGCAATCTATGTTATTTCGGGAACTTAACGCGATAAAAAAAAAGATTGTTGTATGCATTTTAAAGAAAAATAATGTGTTTTTAGTTAGAAATTCTTAAATTTCGATGATTTTAAAGTTTTGAATTATATATTATCAGCGAGCTTTGCCAGTTTCACAACATATTTATATATTTATACTTTAACAGATATAAATGTTTAACTGACTTTAATACATGAGAACTTCCATTTTAATATTCCTTTTGTACGAATTAATTTTCATATTGGAAATATTATGAAAACGGAGTATGTTTTTTATGCGGTTGTATAAATTTAAGGAGCTCTAGATATTGTTTTATGTTTATATGTGTAATAGCAAATTTTTTTCAAGCAAAAACAGCGAAATTCTTATTATTTTAAATAAAAAAATATTACTTTAAATTTATATTCAAAGTGTTCTATAATAATTATAATTCACTTTTTGTGTTTATATAAATGCATATGTGTGAAAATCATATTTAATTTTTATACAAATTTATCAAAATTGATTTTAAAAGTAGGCTGCTAAATATTTCTATGGAATTTCTTATTTACTTGATGATGTTTGAAAATATTATTACACGATAATATCATATAATACTTCTGGTTCCAGTACTTGAGCGTAAAAAATATTTTTCGACAATTTTGGCATGCAGAAATATTTATATCTGATTTCTCGAATCTAAAATTTAAAGAAAAGAACTTAATTTTGGCGTACGGAAATATTTCAATCTGTGTGCTAGATTCTAAAATTTAAAAGAAAGAACTTAATTTTAATAATCAGAATTTTTTCTCTGATCTAGATATACAGAAACATTATTTTCTTGCCTATTCTTTCATGATCGCAAATTATGCGATTAGAAAAAATAATTTAGGCTCTAAAAATAAAACGTCCAGCCATTCATTAATCTAAAATTCAACAATAACAAAGCTTTTTAAATGAAAACATTAAAATGACAATAAAATTAAGACAATTCTCATCGATGCACAACATTCTTGAAGACCAAGAATAATTATCAAATCCAGAAACAATTAATTATAAACCTCGAGGTATAAAATAAAATAATTAAAAGGGTGCTCTCGGCTCGCTCCAAAATTAAAATATAAACAACTAAATAGAATAGGATTAAAAGATTTAATAAATTAACTTGGTCTTTTGGTAACATCTTTCTTTTTAGAAATAATCTTAGGCAGAACATTTTTAGTCTTATCACCCGGACTTCCATGATATTTATATACCCTTCTTTTAGTGACATCACCAATAACAATTTTAACATCGTTCATATTTTTAGCAACCTTAAAAAGTTCATCAAGCTTGTAAACCTCTCCTCCAAATCTTTCAATCTTTTCTTTTGCACTTTTTGATATTTTGAGTGCTACAACTTTTATTTTTGGTAAAACCACTGCTTCATCATCATCCAAAACTTTGGCTACAACAACTTGAATCAATGATTCCTTTTCTTGACCTGCTGCTAGTTCAGTTAGCTTTATTGGTTGTTGATTTGTTCGTGATGTTTTTAGTCGCTTTGAAATCTTTGCTACTAGCTTGTTGGATGGTGCTGCTTGACTTATTCTTGTAAATAGCGCCGATAGCTGTCTTAGTTCGGAATTTTGTGAGATTGGGGCAAGTTGGCGCGGTGTTACTCTTTCTTTCTTACGGGTGGTTACTAATCGCATTTATCAAGGGCATACAAAAAAATAAAATGAAGCAAATTGAAAATGCAATGGGAACGAAATAAAAATAAATATGCACAACCCGTTATCTTAGAAATTACTGGAGAAATTAAAACTTGTAATATTTTAATGCAATTATAAAGCTTAAGAATTATAAAAAGTAAAAAATGGTATTATGTCCCAATAAATCTTTATTATTAAATTCCTTATGCGAATCTTTCGTTATAAATTAATCGTAACACGACTTTTCCAATAAATTTTTTGATTGTGTATATTCTTTTAAACTAGTTTTCATGATTAAAAGAAATGATATTGAGTTAAATAGACATTAATAAATTGGTTTTGTGCATTATATTTTAAAAAATATTGTTTATCAATTAATAGTCATAAAAGATACCAGAAAGAACCTAAATTCTTAAACGAATCGGGCATACATTCAAAGTATATGATTGAAGAAAACACTTGAACTAAAAGTTCCTTAAAGTGAAGAGATATGAATAGGATATAGCAAATTGTATTATACAATCTTTTCAAGGGAAAACAATCAAGTTATGCTGAAGAGAAAATCTAAAATTACAATACCAAAGATAACCTATAAATAAAAAGTTACTTATAGTTAATAATACCAGGAAGAATTCAAAGTCCTGAATCGAGGCATACATTCAAACCACAGCATTGAGAAAAACTCTTAAACTGATAGCTATTGGAAATAAGATAGGGTCATGGAATATATCATACAAGAAGAAGGAACCAAAATATGGATAAAATGTACGCACACAAAATAAAGAAGTTATATTTTTTAGAAGTTCAACGTTAAAATTATTCAATGATGAATAAATGTGCTGGTTAATATACATTATTGCCCATATTGTTTACATCAATTATTAAATAAAAATCTTATTGGATTTGGTGGGTCTTTTTTGCAAAATCGGGAATTGAATAGAAGACACTTGTTACCACAGTTTTCTTTGATATCTGTTTACAAAATTTAAATATGTAATTCTTGCTATTAAAATCTCGTTTTTTTAAAAGGAAAATAATATTTATTGAATATAAAAAATTGTGCTTTGTTCCTGGTTTTTCTTAATACAGGTAGAAAATAGAAAAATCTTAATTATTTCTAAATACAAATATTCGATTTTGATACATATAAAAGCTTTATATGTTATCACATCTAATATTGTTTGATAATTTTTATTTTGCCCATATGGAATGTTTATGTCAATATTTTTTGTAAATATTAAAACGAATGATTTTTGGCCAAACCCTTGTGTAACAATAAAAACTATGCCGTATAATATTTTTCTTGGGTGACTTGGGAATAAAAAACGAAACGTAATATGCCACCCGATCTGAAAAAAAAATTATTTTCTTATCACAATCATACTAAAATTTTAAATTTTCAAAAAAATCTAGATAAATTAATTGCCTGTCGATATTTGTACAACTTTAAATACCATCATAAAAAATAGATATCTTTTTATTATCATTAAATTGTTGTATGCATCTTTTCTTAAAGCTAGGATGTTAGATTCATGTTATTCTGGCATATTTTTGCGATATGTATAAACTGTATTTTTTTAGGCTATGCAGATAAAAACAATTTCCTATGATGTTTGCTAATCTAACCCTTACTTCAGCACCATATACAAAATAAAAACTAGAACGCGAATCATTTGTCATTTTTATTTTTTATACCGTACAAATCTGTTAATTGTTTTTTAAGATGTGAAATCGCATTATTATTTTGTAAATTTTGCTAGATCAATGGATTTTAAAAAAAATGTAATGATATTTTTAGTCCTAAAATAACATAAAATGATTATATTATCATTACTTGTATAGGTTTTTTTATATGATTTCACGTAGACGTTTTTAGATTATATTCTACTTCGAATTTATACTATTTTTCGATTTAAACTCTGAAAATAAACTAATTTTCAAAGTTAAAGTGGAATTTAATTTGATATATGATTTAGACATCGAAAAACATTAAATTAAAATTTTATGTAATTTTTAACTAATATTATCATAACAAAAAAATCTTAAAAATTATATAACAGTAAATTTAATTTTTCCCCCAAAATTTATTTTATAAGGGGTTCAAGCATGCGTGAAATAAACGTTTCGTGTAATATATATCTGAAATTTGTAGGACACTGTGTCTTTATATTCTAAATTTTATGTAAAAAACGCTTCTAAGCCCCTTTACTTTAGAGATTAATCTTTCGGTTTTTAATGTGTAAATAATACAAAACTATATAATATTTACTGTCGATGTTCTATACTCTAAAATATAGACATAAATTTGTCTATTTTAATCCAATACTATACAATAAAGTTATTAAATTAAATGTTGAGCGGCAAAAGATTCCATTTTTTGTATTTATATCAAAATTATATAAAATTGATTTTTCTATAGAATATACGTTTCAGTAAAGGCAATCGAGAAATCAATGAATTTAACCCACCAATAAAAATAAATAAATATCTTGTATTATAATACCTAGCTTGATTTTTAAAATGTACTGATTTTTTTTTGATTTATGCTTTATTTTATATCAATTTATAATTTTCCTACAACGTGCTATGCGATTTCCTGCCAACATAAGTACAAATATTTCCATAAAATATTAAAACCATCTTTATTTGCTGGAACTTCATACACTTATCTGCATATATATTGTCTAACAGGAAAATCAATACTTAATATTCATATTCTCGAGGAATTAGAACCGAAGTAGAAGCTTGCGCGCAAAAAAACAATGGGATTCAAAAAGAAACACTTGAACTAATCATTATAGAAAGAATAAGAAAAATTTGTAAGGTTCAAATATGAAAACCACAATAAGGTATTGAGCAAGTCTATTATAGAGAGCAATCATAGGTTTCGTTCTTAAAAAATATTTTTAACTGGTTTTCTTCTAGGTTCATTCCTTATAAAAATCTTATAACAATATCAAAGCCAAAAATGACATAAACTAAAATTTTCAAGCCCAGTAAAACAGAACTTTATGTTAAATATAAACATAATAATTTTTTCTTTTTTGTCTTCGAGAAGGTTTCAAATATAAGTAAAATGTGTAAAGCCTTGTTCATTTATTTTACTTTAAAAAATTATATTTAAAATTATGTTCATGAATGTGGTGATGAAGCTTTTTATATTGTAAAAATATTATTTGAATTTATTATTTTAAAACTTAGAAAGCACGAAAATACATCCAGTCTACGTAGACAATCTCGCATAACAGTCACAGTGAAGCATAAGAGTTTTTACGACCAGATGTGCAATATTTTTTGAATTTTGTGCTTTTACATCAGAATTTGATCTGTAAATTAAAATTAAAAACTAAAAAAAAATTTAGAAAGCTTTATGGGTAAATTTTGATCTGTTTTTCAATTATATGTGCAGTATTATTAAAATGAAAATATGAAAATAAATACATGTATTAAAGAATGCAGAAAAATACACATAAAAATAAATTAAGAAGACACTTGATTAATAACTACATCCGTTCTTGGTGAAATATAAGGTTTTTTTATGAAATTTAAATTAAAGAGTAAACTAAACTTTAATAAAAACAATTTTCTAAAGAATAAGCTACATAAAACAACAATATAAAAATAAGAATAAATTTATTGATAATTTGAGAAATAAATATCACATACACATCGATAAAAGTCCGCAATATAATAGAATAAACATTATATTACATATACAATTTTTATTTAAATAATTTGCCGCATTATTCAATTGTCTACAGGCCAAAAGACTATTGAACAAAAGTAAAAAAAATATTCTGGAAATAATAAAAAGATAACCAGGGTAAATTTTTCTTTTAGACGTATTGTAAATGTTTCCTAAACTCAATTCTATTAAATATTTACGCATAATAGACATAGAAGAGATGATCGGTATTAGACGAAGTTATTGAAAAATAAGCTTGTAATTAATCAGCTGTCTTTTTTTCATAAAATAAAGCTTCCACTGTATAGACAAATCAAAACCATATCTAGTTTCAATATTTCCGGTTTTATTCACCTAATAATCATTATTTAGTTTATATTGATTTTTCTAATACTCTGTTTATACAATTATGGTAAAAATATATCTGCTAGCCTATTTAAGTTAAATCACTTAAAATAAATACTATCTAGTAAAAAAATGTTCATATAGAAAGGTTTTTGTGATGAAATAAAAATAATATATCTTTTACTATTGCAGAATTGATTAGAAAAAAGGTTTCCTATCATAAATTATAACTTTGACTAACGTGTTTAAATGTGCAATGTTCAGCTTTAAGATATATAAAGTGACATGTACGTTTCTAAAAATTTATATAAATTTTATAAAGGGGTCCTAGAATACCAGATTTGTCTTCAGGTATTCCCTGTTCTACATTCACAATTTTCCCGGAAAGAATATTTTTATAGCTAAAAAAAGTAACAAGATGCCTCATCGAACGTAATTGATGGTAGTATCAATTGCTTTAACTATATTTTTATTTCCAAAAAGTTTATTTCTGTATAGAGGGCATCTAGCATTTTTTATGCTAGAAAAATATTTTTGAATTATTATGTGCTTTAACTTTGCAAATAAAACTTTAAGGTTAAATTATAAATAGTTACAAAACAGCTTTTGGAGGTTTTTTCGAATAAATATGCTCTTAGATATATGTATAATTTTGATATTTAAGCATTGGATGTTTTAACTACCCTACTAATATTTTATTTCAATTTCGCCTTATTTTTAGAAAATACAAAAAATCTAAGATGTTTAAGGCATATATTCTTCTTTTATTATAGTCCAAAAAGTAAATATATAGATCTTATGTTACAATTGGCTTTAAATTCACTTGATGATTAGCAGAAAAAAATTCTTTTTATCTCTGAAATTTAGGCTAGTTTATTTTAAGATATAAATTTTTAAAATAGTGAAACAACTTGTTATTACAACCTATAAGTTACCCACTAAATATTTTTTTGTGTTATTCAGAAATTTAATGTTCATGTTAATCAAATTTTTTTTCGAGTGTGAATATGTAAAATACAACTGCTGGCATGTAACGGTATCTTAGTTGCTTTTAATATGAAATTTTTGACAGAAAAACACATATTCTAATCATATCAAATGATATATTTTATCTTTTATAATATTAGTATATAAAATAACACATTTATTGGCCAAAATCTTTGTTAAAAATTTTGCTATCTACAAATTCTCTATTACAACAATTACAAGAGGTCTATTGTTAGTTTATGCGATGAGTAAGAGACTTTGTATGTATCCGAAATATTTGATCCAGTTAAAAGCTATCGATTGAGGTTAATTTCATTTAATTATAAATATTTGACGGATATAAAAATATTTTCTATCAGGAAAATAATGAATAAAAGTTTGAATTATATGTCTGCACGAAAAATTTCCTTCTTACAGAAAGTAATTTAATTATTCTTGGTAAATATCATATGATACGAAAAAATTATAATATTCAAATACTTGTGTACAAAATTAAAAAAAAATTTCACGCACAGTATATTTTTACTATGTTCAAAATAAAAGCTCATAAAATTAGCCGTGTGTTAATGGCATTTTCTTTAAAGATTTTGATATTTCACTATTAATTTTAAATATCTTATTGCACGGCAAAAACCTTTATATTAAAATCATAAAATTTTTAAATGATATTTATTCCGCATACATTCAAAGGCATAAAAATGAAAATTTTCTCTGGAAATATGTACATGAAATAAAATACTTATAGGTGTTTAATGCTAGGAAAATTATTCTCTTCATATTGATGAAGGAGGTTTTTCATGAAACATCTATAATTTGTAAGGTTTATTGTATATATCTTAATTTATCAGCTATAAGCATAAAAAAATTAACAGGTAGTAATGGTGCAAAATATTATAACCTTAAAAATAATGATAAATTCTTAAGACTGATACAACTCTCTTTTTTGTGACAATAGTCGAGCTGGGTTTTTTCGATTTCATTTTATATTTAGTTTTTGCGTAATAATAAATAATATAGTGTGATATTAAGAAATAATCAATCCAATAAATTTGTTTGGGCGAAAATGACTCTACAAGTACGATTATTGATATTTTACATGATTTTTACTTGCGACAATGTAAAAAATTAAGTAAATTTTTATTTATTTTATAAGAACGATTATGGATATTTTATTGAAATTATTATTTTTTTTCTACGTGGTAAAAAATTAAGCAACAATTTTTTTTATTTTATAAGTACGATTATGGATATTTTATTACAATAATTAGTTTTCGGCATGGTAAAGAATCAAAATAAATAAATTTTATTATTTTTTTATTTAATAAGTTACTTGCTATAGAACAAAAGATAAATTGATTTTTAATATGAGTTAATTTATTGATTTTTGATTAGTTAACCTTTCATATAATTTACCGGCCCTTTTGATATAGAATGAGAGTTGGTTATAATCTCCTCCATTAAGAATATTTTCGCATATTTTATCAGCCTTAGAAAATACATAGTACATATTTTTTTCTTCTTTTTCAAGAACATAACAAATACAATAAAGAAGTAAGTTTATCTTAAGTTTTTGGTCTTCTTCCTCTTCTAAATTTATTTCGGGTGATTTGATTATTTTATGAGCTTCTATATTATTTGTTCGATAATCAGATTTTGCGTTTATTTTATTTTTTGTGGGTATAGAGGTTTTTATTTCTTTATTAGTGAAAGTGTCTTCCACTAAAAATATTTCCTTATTTTCTGGGGTTGGTGTAAAAGACTCAATACATCTTCGGTCTGCATTTGATTTTATTATATTATTTGGTTCATTTATGTTTTTTGGTTTCATATCTTCTTCTGTAATTGATTTATAGTGCGTTTTATAACCTGAATATTTTGATTTTGTACATGTTTTTTCTTCCTCTGATGAATTGATTTTACCTCCCTTTTTTCTTCTTTTACATATGATATCCAAAGCTTTTTCATCTTTATTTTGCAAATAGGATAAATCCCTGTCAAACCCAATACTAGAGTTGAATATTTTGTTCAACTTTCCACCAAGATATTGTTGAGGCATAACAAACTCAAAACAAAATCCAAAATGTTCCATCAACATTTTTTCTGTACAAATAATTTCCTCTGCACTAAATGCAAAATCAGTAACTTCACTATATTCCGCTACATGTTTGATTCTCGGCTCTTCAATTTTCGAACTAATAAGTAAAGCTGATATTCCAATAAGCTGCTGGTTTATTTCCGGCTTAGTACAATTTGTTGTGGTTTCTCTTTTGGTATTCATGTATTTATCTACAGTGATCACTGTTCTAATGTATGTTTCAGGTCTATACTTGAAATCTTGCACTACTTCAAAAAGCCATCTAAATAGTTTTATTCTTCTGTTTGATTTATGTATTGTTATCTTTATATTCCCTGGTAGAGCATTTGTTATTTCTGTGAGAACACGCTTCATTCTCTTAACTTAATGTTGGGTTGAATATTTTTTTTATATTTCGAATTGTGCGGGAGTTTCTGCATGGGAGGTAAAATATGGAGGTAAACATTTTAAAGATGAAAAATACATTATTTAGAATATAAATCAATTATTCAACGACACAAAATAAAATCAGATTATAGAGGAGGTTAGTATGAATTTTTATGATTTAAATATTAGCTAGATTAGATTATGAAAGATAAAATTAAATCTCAATTACCATTTTTTTGTTATTTGCATTTATTTATCAATCATATTAAAATTATGTTATTGCAAACATTAGGATAAGAAAGACTCTTGAAATGATAAGTCTTATGAGAAGAAGGGGTATCGATGAGGATATAGCAGAGGAAAAGATGGTAAAGTTATTGATGAAGTTTGCTCCATGAGTTGTATCGTACAATATTTTTGAGAAAATATAAAGTTAAAATAAAAATCAACCCATAAATAAAATAATATAACTATAGATCTTTCTTCAATATTTTATAAAGAAAATTTTATTTTATCATCCTTTAATTTTTTGTGTATGGACTTTTAGTCAATATCACTTTGTAAAAATATCAACTGAATTCTGATAATTTGACTATTTTTCGTCTAATAATAAATTCTTTCAATAACATAATATTGTA
The DNA here is from genome assembly GCF_057557595.1 of Rhyacophila brunnea. Classification (NCBI taxonomy): domain Eukaryota; kingdom Metazoa; phylum Arthropoda; class Insecta; order Trichoptera; family Rhyacophilidae; genus Rhyacophila; species Rhyacophila brunnea. The sequence continues at coordinate 409,416 of NW_028233362.1, read as the reverse complement.
AGGAAATAAATTTGTATTGAATCATACCTTCGCTTTTTGGCGCAGAGAATTTTAGTCGATACCAAGCTGCCGAATGAAAACTTGATAATAATCGTTATATTATTTTCCGCAATAATAATATATACTTTTATTTATGATAATGCAGTAAAAACAAAACACAAAATTAATCTTTACCATTGTTTTTTGTTCGGGCAATAGTAATATAAGCGTCAATCAATGATGATATATGAAAAATAGCATTCTATCTTGATAATCACAGTTTAAATATACCCACCCCTTTATTATGCCTTATTATTAGAAAATTTATAGCCTAATGGCATGTCAAAACAATATTTTTTCTTTTACTTTATTTAGTGTATATTTGATTGTTTAAAATGTAAAATTGTATAGAAAATAAATGAATTTTTCGTATTTATTTTCTTTAATTGATGTGGATGCATGTGTAAAGCATAATATTGAATCAAAGCACAGTTTATACTTTTGATATATGTTTATCTGAATTAAGATTACATGATTTATAAAAATTTTAAGTTATGGATTATGTTGCTATTTATAAATTCTATCTATTGAGACGAAAAAAGCTTATTAATGATAATCCACAGCATCTTGAGACATCCTTTGATATCATCCCCTGATCTATCTTCATAAACTGCTCTTCTTTTCCCAAGACTTATTAGTTCAAGTGTCAATATTAATTCCATTATTTAAACTACTATCTCATAAAAATTCATTTTCCAGTAAAATTCTTATTTTTGTGATCCTTTAAAAAAAAATCGTTTATTGGAAAATATTTTTGTTCTCACGATTTCTATCAAAATTATAATTTTGAATCGAATAAAATCAAAGAAATTACATAATTTCGGTTAATATTCTTTTTGTGAAAATTGTATTTCACTTTCGTTTCATATTATTTCAATAATTGTATAATCTGATGGCATCTATTTTTTTACAACGCTCTAAAAAAAAATATTATAAACAACAAAGCAATGTTTTAAATGTTGGGCATGTGTTACAAAAATTAAAAAAAATATGGATAAACCACAAATCAATGTTTTAAATATTGATATGTGTTGGAAAAATTAATAACATTAAAATATTATACATTTAGATTTAGAAAAATCTATTATAAACATATAAATCAACTTTTCATGCATTTTTGCAAAAAAATATTTATCAAATCTTACTATAATTTAATTATTGATATTTTTAATTATGAAAACCCTTTAAATCTTAAAAAGTCTCTTATTTGTTTAATTTTATTCGATTATAATAAAATTCCAAAGTCTATACTAAAATAATCTTTTTTAATAACAAATTAAGGCTGAAATTACATCAAAAAAAATATGAGTAAAAAATAATTTTGTGTTTTAAGCTGAAAATAAATCAAATTATATTGAAATTATTATTAAACAAAAATTATGCTTTAAGATATCCTTTGGGATCTGAGACTATTATTTAAGCCCTATTTTATATTTTTAATACCTTTGACAGGTATTTATCAAAATAAAAATTATTCATTGTGTAGTAAGGAATATTCATTCTTGATGTAGAAGATATGTACTAACCAATGAATTCATTTTTAAACCATCTATTAAATAAAAAAATATGTGCTTGAATTGTAAAATTATAATTATATCTTTATAAATACGATATAAATGCCTTTCAAGCATATTTATTTTTCCAATCCTGAAATATTTCCTAAACAATCATAAAAAATAAAATAAAATAGATATTTGATAGGTATTTTTAGATGATCTAAAACATGTTTATGTTTCAAATTCTTGTGAAAACTTAAATTATTATTTTTTTCATATTTTAGTTTAAGTCTAAATATTAAAATAAAGTGAATGACTTAATATTCTTTTTTGGGTTTCGAAATAATTTTTTTTTGTAGTGGTTTTATCATTTCAATCGATATTTCTCACAAATTAATGATGCATGTGTTTTTGTAATATTATATATTTATTACATCCAAAAATATATAAACTGTGATATCTAGCTTAATATTTATCTTATTTATAAGATCTGAACAAAATATAGAAAAAAACTGTGTTCAAACCTAAAAAAATAAATTTTTCATAATGGACACAAACTTATTAAAATCTAAGTACATCTTTTCCTATTAAATGATTAAAAATTTTATTTATCGATTAAATTTTCTTTTGCTATTTATTTATTCAAGTAAAGGTTTATATTTATATATAGAATAGATTTTCTATAAACTTCTTTCCACCTCATCATATTTATAAAATTCCTATGCCTATCTTATTCTTTCGAGAGTTATTAGTTCAGCTTTATTCACAACTTTATTGCCAATGCTTCTGCTTCAATTGGCATTCCTAACTTCTTAATATACGACTTATGGTATTTTACGTAGATAATGATTTATTTATGGGTGAATTTTGGTGGTGTAATTTTAAGTTTTCTCTTCAAGAATAACATGATTGATCTTCCTTTGGCATATTATAACTATACTGTTGACCATATCCTCTTCTCTTATATCAGCATCGACACCATGTCTCTTTTAAAGACATATTAATTCATGGATTTAATCAATAGTATACTTTGGGTATATCCATCAATTAAGCTTAAAATTTCGAGTAATTTTAGATGGCTATATGATATTGTGTTACCGCTCCATCCGATGTTACGACATACGGTATCATCCTTGCCCCTCAAATGTATACAATGACTATTCGGATGCTAGTAAATCATATTTTATCGGTTTCAACCATGTTTATATTATCTATACTAGTTATACCTGTTTCTATCAAAGTGATACAATTTTTCTATTTACATATACGAATATATCTAGTCTATCCCTATAAATTTTAATAGCGTCTTATCCTCGTATATAATTTTATCTCTGCATACTCATTTTCATAATTTCTTTTACTATTGTCTGTGGATTTTCTTTGTTTTTTTAAAACCATATTTTCTTTCTAGCATGAAGTGGAGGAATCTTACTATCTCATTGTGCCTACTTGTGCAATCGTAGCCTATCATTTTTTGCATCTTATTGCCAGATATCAAATCATCTTAAAATATTCATTATTGTGAGCGAATAGTGCTTATTCCACAAAAAAATCTTCCTATCCTGAATGAAGCAAATTATAGCTTCTTCTGATGATCTTGTTTTTACGTACTGCAGCCGCTTTCTAAAAATAAAATATCTAGCGTTGAATTCTCATAATCGTGTAAGAGTTTTCAGTTTTATATTATACAAAGAATTCACTTTTTTGTTTTTGTCCCAATGCTTAAATATTTTATTCTTACAGTAATTTTTTGCCTATAAATATTTTTTGGTCAAGGCCGAGTTTTTCGCGTTTCATTTTCATTATGGCAGCTTTTATATGGAGATGACATTTGATTTTTATTTATGGTTTAATTTCATCTTTAGCTTTTTATAGTTGTTCGATCAAAGCCTTATATTGCTCTATAGAACAGGTTTGGCTGATACTTCTTTCCACCTAATCATTTTTACAATCTTCCTCGATACATCCTCTTCTATAAAGACTTATAAATTAAATTGTCTTCCTCAACCCATGTTTGTCCGGTCTATGGAGTAAATAAAATATTTTTTATTGGTTAAGTTTCTTTTTTTCTAAACAGACGTGGCCAGTCCACTGGGAATATTGCACAACACCTTGAAGCATCTTTTGACACCTTCTCCTAATTTATCCTTTTCAACTGCTCTTCTTCTCTCAAATGAAATATGTTCAAGTGTCTTGCGGACTGTGAGAACTTGTATGTATACTTCTACTTCGTCCGGGAACTTTAACTCCTTAACATATTTTTTATGCTTTTCAAGGATATTTGCGCATGTTCCAATGTCACCTAATATTTTTGCTCGGTTACAGCTGCAGTTTCGCATGATTTGTCTTCGTAGTGCTCTGCTTCTGATTTTTATGTTTCACCCATATTAATCATCCCCTTTTTATCAATTATATCTAATTATACGTGGTTATCCCATATGAAATATCACACAATACCTTGATACATTTATCGAAATCTTCCCCTGTTCTATCTTCATCAACTGCTCTTCTTCTCTTAAATGAAATGTGTTGAAGTGTCTTGCTAAAGTAAATATATATTAATTTATCAATAAAAAATACATAACTAATATACGAGAATGTTAAGAATTACAGCGGAGGCTGGATAATGCGTACAGGCGATAGTCTTGTAGAAGACACTTGGACCAATAGGTCTTGAAATTATAAGATAGAATCTGAATATTATAAACTTAACGAGGTGGATTAAAAACCAGCCAAATTTGTTCTATAGAGCAATTTAAATTTTTGCTTGAACAACTATAATAAGCTAGGCATATAATTTTGTGATATCTAAAATATGAACATCATCTCTATTAAAAATGTAAAACCTATGATAAGCTAAGCTAAATATTCATCAGAAGATTAATTTATTAATTATTATTTCGATTCATATTTTGCTCATACATCATTTTTTCGATCATACTCTTTGTCTCGGAATCCAAATTACCCATTCCATTTGACATTTCTGAAGCTGCCAAAGCTTCCACATCAATTTTTTCCTCATCATCTTTGAATAAAGAATCCCAAAATTCCAAAATATCTTTTTGTATCTCAATTATCAATTCTGAATTATCAATATACCATGAAAAATCTTTTTCTATTTTACCTCTCAGTTCTTTATTGAGTTCAAAAAACAGTTGTTCGTTTTTCTGTATTGGAACTTCCTTTTCAGCATCCACATTTATTTCTTCGACTTTTTGATTGGTATTTCCCTCTTCGTTCGAGCAGCTTCCATCTTTCTTATCTTGAGAATTTTGATTCGGCTCTTTGATGTGGATTTTAAGAAACATGTTGGTGTCGCTATTGGGTTTTTCTAGTGCGACACTGATATCAGATGTTGATGATCCTTGTTTTAGTGGAATAGTTATTGTTATATCATTTTGGTCTTGATCCCATGTATATCCTTGATTTTGCATTGGATTTATTGGGCCCCATATTTTGTGTTTAAAATAGAAACTTTTAAATTCTAAAAATATCTGGGATTGATTTCAAAATATTTTAAATTCTAAATCTTAAAAATTGTAGCATAAACCAATTTTTTTTCTATTTTCGTATATCACATAATCGATTCAATTTAATGCAACAAAATCTTGCAGTGTTTTCACAGAAGCAGATAAAAAACAGTTGCCTTACGAGAAATAGACTTCGTTAAAATGCATTATAACCATAAATCATAAATGGATGACCGTTTCAGCAGTTTAGTAGTGCCATATATTACTATTTTCAAGCGAACATCACCATAAAAATGGACTGGACACATCAAAATATATATCTATTGATTAAAAGTGGTTTTTTTTAGATTATCTTTCATTTAATTTTTTGCATACACAATAAAGATGCCTTGATATATTATAAATCAGAATTTTTAGCCTAGTTTTGGTTAATTATCACTAAATAAGTCCACTAATACTAAGATAAAAAAATGTTTATTTTTTTGGTATTTTTTTATATTAAATATTGAAATATAAAAAAACAAAATTTTACAACTTTAATTATTAATATTAAAAGGGTTATATGCAGTAAAATATGTTTATTTATTGTTTTAAAATTCTATTTATTTGTTATTGATGAATTTTGGCTGTATTGTAGCATTGCATTCTAAAAAAATCACCAATGATCCCACATAATCATATTGAAACATATTTTAAGCCAAAATAATATATATAAACAAGCAAAAGAATGAACTAGATTATCATTTTAAATTAAATTCTCTGAATAATAGATCTTGTGGCTTATTTTCATATATTCAGGCTTGAAATTTTACTGTTTTCGTTTGAACATATTAAAATACAAAAAAATTAAAAATAAAATTTGTAATTTTTAGCGGGAAATTAATAGTTACACTTTCAATATTACTATAAAAAAAGAAGTAAAAGTAAAAAAAGGTTGTAATGAAAAAGGTGATATATTTAAATTTGTAAAAATAAATAAATGATAGGGATACCCACAATATTTAAACTTAAACTACTTTTAAAAAAATAGAGCCATTGCTTTTAATCAGCTTAAAAAATATGAAATAAATGATTTCTTTGTTTTTTATTTCTTATTTTTGCAAAAAATATATGTTATTTTAATCATATTTGGTTTTTACGTAAAAAAAATTACTAAAATTTTGATAAGATCAAAGCAAACTAATTTCAAAAATACATTTTTAATCCACGAAGATCATTTATTTGAAATCATTGATTCTTAGAAATATAGCATTTGAAAAATTGAGCTGTCAATCAAGTGTCAAATAATTTTTAAAGCTGATACCAAATAAAAATTTAGCTGATATTAAGCTCGATGTCCATATTATATACGATTTAGAATGCGAAAACGTCGAGAAAATGAGAATTATAAAAATTCTGTAAAATAGAACATCTCTATGACTGATTAGAAATTTATATTTGCGATAAAAAGAAAAATTCAATTGCTCTAATAAAAATATGAAAAACATTTATTTATAATTTGACTAATAATGATAATTTATAGAATTTTGAAAATTAAAAACAGTGAAAGTATGATTCCGTGGCTAATAAACACTTGCAAATGAATAAGTGTAAGATAAGAATAATTTCAAGCGGTAATGAATGACGGGGTCCCAAAATGCCATGGTAGTATTTAACAAACACAGCAACCTGCAGAATAAGCAGAAAAAATTTTAAGAATGACACTTAAGTAAAAGTCTCGATTTTAAGAAACCATAAGACAAATCTTAATGTTTATGTGATTAAAAGAACTGTAAATTTATTTTTCTAATGGAGTAATTTTAGACTTAGCTTGAAAAAATATAAAAATTGAAGAATAAATATCTGAAAATAATAATAAAATACATTTATTTAAAATAGTTAAATAATAAAAAATCTTGAAATTTATGTATATCTAGGGTGAAGAAAAACATTAAAAATGTGTAAAAAAAATTACTTGAACGTATAAAAAAATAATTATCTTTTGACGCTTTTTAATATAAAAAGGATATTAAAATTCATTATCAGAATGCAAAAATATTTAATAGCTAACTTCAAACAAAAGAAAGAAAAAAAATCTCTTAGATTAAGATTATACATTAAAGGGATTTGAATTGGTTTAATTTTCATAATTTTAAGGTGTTTTTTTGAAACTTAAGCAAAATAAAGATCGCTTGGAATTCTCCAATATATCCCCCCCTTTAAACACTATTTTTTTTATCTTTGTGTCATTAATTGAAATAATTGGCAAGTAGCCATAGTGATGAATTTAAATTACATCCGTTACTATAGAAGATTAAATCCTTTCTAAATTGTTGCTTCATAAATTTATTTTTTTATCTTTTGGCCGGCATTTTACCTTTGCTACAAAGTCAATTTTACGCCAGCAAAACAATAATAATTTCAAGAAAATTATTTCACATGAATAGAAATATTTTTTTAACCTTGTTGGTGTTTTATACAGGATTGTATTATTAGCAGTTTCGGTGCTATTAAACACGTATATCATAAAAATTACTCTGATAATGCCATATTGCTTATGTGATTATAGTCTTTATTGAATGCAAAATATATGCTTTTTTTTGTTTAAAAACCACACTATTTTGAAATAATTCTTAATCTTTGAAATATTATATTATTAATTTTATAGATTGAAATTTGAGCTATAAATGTTAAAATAATTTATGAATTTTGGACATAAATCTAGTTTACTATTTATGCAATAGCCTAAATATCAATAAAATGTATTTTTATCGAGAAAATAATTTAAATGCAAACAACCGGTAATCTTTGAACATATTCTAATAATAAATAGGTGATCTCATGGTACATTTTCATTATTTTATACACTGTCATATAAATTTTCTCTTTGAAATAAAGGTGACAAATGTATATCATACTTATCTGAAACATTGATTGTTTTAAATCACAAAAATTATAGTATACGCTATTATATGGTAGGGATATTGGAATTGTTGCTCAGAATGAATATGTGCTATTCTTCATTCAAATTCGACGATGATGTATTAGTTGATAAGGTAAAAAAAGACATAAAAAAAATAGACTAGATTAAAAATAGCCATTAATCTCTTCTAAATATTCAAAAAATATCTTACAAAAACTTTAAATAAAAATGAATCGTTACTAATATTTCAGGCATGAAAAGAGATGATTTTTTAATATTTTTACTGTTTATATGTGTATAATCCATATATATTTTATTCATGTTTTTTTATCACTAAATCAGACGGTAATTATATGTAAAAACCAAACAAAAAATTAACAAAGCTTATATTTTTTGATACCTTTTTAAATAAACCATTTTTTTGTGATGTAACCGAGCAATTATGTGTTTTTTGAATGATAAAAAGGTAATTCGGGATTAGATTATAAACGAAAGTCTAATTAAATATAATATGGAACAAAGCGGCTGTATTTTCACATAATTTATGAATCATTGATTTTCTAAAGAAAAAAACAGAAATTTTAAGGAGCTAAAATTCTTCCAGAATTTAAGACGGATTTGTATTGCCAATGTGTTCTCTTAAAATTGAAGAATTCGACTAAAAATTTGCTGATTTCATATTGATAAAACATATTTTAATTTTTTATTCTTGATAGACTTCAGCCTTACGCGAATTTATTAAAGAAAATATCACAACAATTTTAATCTTCCTATATTGAGACCAGAGTGTGTCTGACTGTAGTAGAATACGAAAGATCTTTTATATTTGTAGAAAACAATTTAAAAGAATAAGTAAATATTGCGGGTGGTGATTTAACCTCGTCTTTTATCAATTAATAGGGATCATAAACAGCAGTAGAAATATCAAAATCGAGTCTTATTTTTTTTTCAAGTTCTAAGAACCAATCATTTTTTGAATTTTAAAGCAGATATAGGATTTTATTTCAGATAGGGCGATGCAAGTTTTTTAAAAAATTATATCATTTTTTATTGGAAGTTTGGTATGTGGATATAATCGATCGTATTATTTCAGTTTTTACATATCTTCATAACATCCCAATTTAATAATAGTTTCACATAGAAATCAATAAAATATTTTTCCAATCAGAGTCATAAAAAAAATATATAGATAATTTTGTGGATTATATGCTACATGCAATGGTAATTTTTTGTCGTTTTCATTTTTGAGCGGCAAAAAATTGAGATCAATAAATTTTTAATTTTTAGATAATTTCAACTGAAATTCTATGACCATTTCCTAATAATATTTGTCTTTCAAGCAATATGAATGGCGCTTTTATTTTTAGAGATAAATTAAATGTTTAATTATAAGATGGCGTGTCTATTCATGTGTATATATTATAATTTGACTTTTTAAATTTATACAAGAATACCTTCGAAATAAATATTGCTGTTCCCCACATTTTTCATGTGCGTTTGACAATTACTTATGATTAATATTAATTTATAAACAATTGATTTTATTTATAAAAGAAAGCACTATGAGTATAAGTCTTATGCATAGAAAATGTATTTTGGAAGACTGTAAGGATGATGTGCTTGAAAAGAGTATACAGAAATTATGTAATATAGAGCAATTTAAAGTTTTGTGGGTGCAAGCATCAAAAGTTAAAGAAAAATCAGCCTATAAATAAATACATAAGTTTAAATAATATTTTTAATTAAAAGTCACAGGCAATAGAGGTATAATTCCAAACTAACTGATTAAGAATAACCTCTTATATAATAGATCTTGAAAATAGGATAGATATTGAAGAAGATGTAAAAGGAAGGGAATATTCAAACTATGGGATTGGGAAAAACCTCTGATATAATAGGTCTTGAAAGGAGAAGAGGTATTAAAGAAAATGTAAGCGGTGAAAATGTGGCCAAGTGTATAGATATAATGTGCTCGCGGGAAATCAATCAAGTTAAGGTTGAAGAAAAAAAATAAAATTATAATAGCGAAATTAATCCATAAAAAAATAATATTAGGTCCACAAATTTATTAAATTTATATTTTAAAGGTGATACAGACATTAAAAAAAACCAAATTTGGATTATACTACATCTATTTTCTGGGTCAGTTTATACATTTATATTTTTATGAAATTATAAAATTGTTCATATTAGAATCATAAACAATCAATTTCATTTTTAATATACCTATAATTATTATTTAAATCAGAGATGTATATACTTATTTTTTTACTCGTATATTTCTTCTTTTTTTGGAATTTTGCCTATCACTTTTGCTTATCTGTAGCAGCCCATCACATTTACTGTAACATTTAATCTTTGTGGTTTAGGCCTGTTACACCAGGCAGTAGTCGATATGGAGGGGGACGAGATTATATCTACTTTCCGTGGGTTAGACCTGTTACACCTGGAGGCTGTCTATATGGAGGTGGATATTATTCTATCTACTTTTCGTCGCTAATTAATATTGCTAGCCCCACCACTCTACCCTTACCCATATATTTGCTGAACTGAGCAGGCTTCATTCAATGTTCGGGCACATTTCGGCGTCTATAACAGCAACAACTTAATCTATTCTCAGTTTTTCAATCTTGTTATCGTTTTACTCTTTTGTTTCGACAGTTAACTCTCATGTAGTTATTTCTCGTTTTGAGTACTTTGATATGAATCCTGGGGTGTGTTAAGGTAGGAACACAGAACGATTATTAAAGCTCTCTAAAGTAACCGCGCCACACCCCTTAATAATTATATTAAAAAGAGTCAATTATAACCGATAATTAATCTGGTATTATATTTATATGTTCCCTTTTTGTAGTCATTAAGAGATAAACTCAATAGTAAGACACTTGAATTATTATTATTATTTTATTGAATTTCTTTAGTTAGATTGAAGAAAATTCTTATAAAAATTCAATTTTATATAGTGTGTAAGTAAGATCAATCATAGTCTTTTCCCTTATCTAAAATTCGAAATTTAATGGTCATCATAGAAGATAGATGTCAATATTATAAATATAATTAAAAAAATTTATGTTAATTATATTACGTTCTATACTATTTTATAAAGTATGTTTTTGAGCTAAAGCCTTTTTTTATTGTTCCAATTCGGATTGTTTGGTTATATAATAATATTAAGGCAATCTTAATATTATGCACATGAATATTGCCACACTTGATTCATTTTCGGATTCGATGTACTATATAAAAAAATATTATTTTCAAATGCATGGAAATCATTTTTTTAATCGATTTTTCAAAAATATTCAGCGTAGATTAACAATAAAATCCCACAAATCATATATGAACAATTAATTTACCTAAATATTTGTTTTAAAGTCCGGTTATAAATAAATAAAGATACATTCCATATATTCACCCTAATATTTATTTTTACCTCTTTTAATCAACATATTTTGTTTTTTTGCCGCTTTTTATAAATAAAGTCAAGTTTCAAACCCTTAGATTTATTTTATATTTTTTAATTATTAATTGTGTTTGTTTTTCTACCACTTTTCTTTAAAGAAAAGCGAGCCCTACATATCATTTTACCTATTCTATTTTATATCTATTATGCATATATAATTAATCTCTTTTGTTTTTTTACCCCTTCAACTAGATTCTTATATATAACAACCATTTTATTTTTTTGTTTTTCGTTTTTAAGTATTAACCAACTTTGTTTTGTTTTTTACCACTTGTAATAATGTAAGTCTAAACTGATGAAATATCTTAGGTTAATTTTCTTTTTCATACTTTAATCAATTTAGAGCTTTGTTTTGTTTTTTACCCCTTCAACTATATTCTTAATATAACAACCATTTTAGTGAAATGTTTTTCGTCTTTTATTGATTAACCAACTTTGTTTTGTTTTTTACCATTTTTAATTAGATTCTTAAATATAATGAACCATTTTAATTAAACTTTTTTCGTCTTTTATTAATTAACCAACTTTGTTTTGTTTTTTACCACTTGTAATTCGATTCTTAAATATAATAAACCATTTTTATTAAGTGTTGTTGTCTTTTATTAATTAACCAACTTTGTTTTGTTTTTTTACCATTTTTAATTAGATTCTTAAATATAATGAACCATTTTAATTAAATGTTTTTCGTCTTTTATTAATAATATAACTTAACTACGTTTCATTTTTTATTAATAAAGAAAGGTGTGAATCTTTAAACCTCTAAACAAAATTTTTAACCTTAATTTATTTATAGGGTTTAGGTGTTTTTCAGGTATTCAGTATTGTTTTGAGCAGTGATGTTTTTTATCGCCTTTATCATAGCATCAATCGACTCTTCTTTAATTGCACCGTCTCTTTCAATTGAATTTTCCCGATTTATTATGAAATATCTCATCCAATCCCCCATAACCATGTATTTCCCCTTTACTCTATCCTCAACAAAATCTATATATGCCCCTATTTTAGTCTCGGTTTGATTTGTGCTACCCTTCATGTTATCTGTTGTACTTTCGATTTCTTCCTTAATATATTTTCTCACGAGTGATATCAACCCTTCGTATCCTTCATACCCCACCATTATTTGTTCTAATGTACCAATTTTTACTTTTGGTACTCCAGAATCATAAATATTTTCACGGTAAAAAAATATGGCTTTGTCTTTAGGTATTTTAAATCCGTTGCTTTTGTTTGAACTCTTGTATTCATTAACTGTGTTGAGGCATAGATTTGATCTTCTAAAATTTTCATCTACCATGCTTATTGGAATGTATAAGTTGACTTTGTATTTGAGGATGGCTTTTGCCAATATAACAGTGAAAATAGACCATGCAGCGTTTTCGAATGCGGTTGGTTGAAGTTCCATTGGGCGTACTTCAACCTTCCAACCATTATTGCCAGCCTTTGGGTCGGTCATTGGCAATTTGAATCTCATTGATCTCCAATTACTTGATTGAAGATTTTCGAAATCTTCTGTAACATAGACAGTATTTGCTTTATTTTTATCCTCAACAATAACTTTCTTAGCTGAATTAGAGGATATGTCGCCTCTACCTTTATTTTTAATACTCTTATTTTTTTTCTTCAGATTTATATTATTTTGCTGTGTTTCTTTTATACCAGATTCCAGATTAGAGCCCACTAAAATACTTTCCTTGACTATATCTCCAATCAAAGCCTCTTTCTTTAGATCATCAACGAATGGGGAAGGACCAACATCCATTGAACCATATTCATCACCAATGACAACATTATTATCCCCACCAATCAATTCGTTTCTAGAAGCCATACCATTTGGGATCAATTCATTTGCCACTACCATATCATTAACAGCTACTTCGTGTATTGATATTTCATCATCACTATTAGATGCTTCATTAGTATTTTTTATCATACACTCTCTAACATCATAAATTATATCGTTGTTATCATATACTTCATTTTCACAACCATTAAGTATCTTGTGGTAGTCTTCATTTTTATAAACCAGTACAGGGTCCCTAACAAACAAAGATGCTACATGTCTTGCCATTTTCTCATCAACGCTGCTGCTTAGAAGAAGTGAATATGAGTCTTTATGAAGCGGTACAACTACGTCATTATACATGTCCATGTTTCGTGGGTCATCCGATATGTACAAGTCAATTGAACTGAATCTTGACTTTGGGATGGGTCCATTTTTCATTTCATTGATCATCGATCCATATTTTTGCATATCAACATATCCTTCAGCATCTAAATAATTGACAGCCTTAAAATCCATCTTTTCTTTAACATTAAGTATTGATTTATCCCATTCATTATATTCCCCACTCACACAGAATTTGCTTCCCCTTTCTTCATCACTTCGACAATCAACACTGAAAGACAGCATGTCCCATCGAGTTTCAGTATTTAACATCTTGCCTTGACAAAATGGTGTTGCTCTGGTCATTCTTAGCAATAAAGGACACAGTGAACCTAGCATATCATATGTATACCGTGCTTCTTCCAATGTTGGTGGTTGTAATGTAACTTGAAGACATGTGCATCCCATTCCCTGTCCCATAGAATCAATCAGAACATGATGGTTCATGTCAACACTTGCACCCTCAACCCTTTTAGACTGATTTATACTATCTACTTCTGTACACTTGAATAGGTCTTTTGTGTCCATGGCTTTAATATAACCTTCGACTTTTCTTCCACGCCTGTTAATAATGTTCCGTACAAAGGAATAGAATCTTTTGTGTTCTGTTATTGCATTATCGGGAAATATTTTGCTTTGTGTTATCTCGTTCCTTAGATTTCGGCCTCTCATTTTTATCTCGAGAATATCGTTGGCCGTTGTTTTTATTTTCTTTTTATAATTATCATCCATAACTTCAATCATTGAATCTTTTACTTCCTTGTTAATTTCTTGCTGAATAATAGTTCCACTTGTTTCATTATTTTCTTGTTGAATGGTATTTTCATTATTTATCTCAAGAATATTATCTGCTGAACGTAAATTACCGTCATAAAAACTATCATACTTCCCAATCTTCATAAAACAAGTGATCATTCCAATATATCCACCATAATTCTTTACACTATTCTCAATTTCTCTTAACCTTCGAGACATACACTTTTCAACATTCAACATATCCTCAACAAAAGATGAATGGGGATGTCCAGGTGTTGTCTCTAACATATACCCAGCAAATTCCGGTGTAAGAACAGTTCTTGCAGTTCCTGGAAAGTTTTCAAGAACCTTCTCACTACAAAGAAGAAGGCGTGGCGTAGTCTGCCTACATTTACACCCCGAATCTGATACATTATTCTTGTTTGCAACTACAACTTTTTTGTTTTGTGTGTGATCAAAGCACCCGTTTGTGCTATGGTGAGGACACAACACATCTTGATCCGAAAGAACCATAAGCTCCATCTCATCTCCCCACAAATAATCAACGGTATACACCTGCCTGTCCCTATAAACCCTAGCAAACTGTAAAACTCCGCGCTTTTTTAATTCAGAGCGGATCTTCTGAATATCTTCCCACTCCAAAACATCGTTTGTTTTTAGTAATCCCATTCCTAATAATTCCTTTTAGCTTTGTTTAATTTCTTTTTTTGTAAAAATATACTATTTATATTGTTTCTTCTCCTTTTCCTATCTTCTCCTTATTTAATAAATGTCCTATAAATTATGATAATATCTTTTTTGATAAGCCTGTCTCTGATTTTCGTTTTTTATATTTATATATCTTGATGTTATCTCTCTTTAAATCTCAATAATGGGGGGTATTTTATAGAGCGGATGAAACTAAAACGAAACGTTGTTTTTGAAATTCTTTTGTGTCTTAGAAATGAGCCAAGTATCTGTTAATATATTGATGGATCTGTTCAGAAAGTATTTTTGTAGGTTTGAAAAGTAATACCTTGCTGTTTCAGTCGATTAAATTAAATAAATTAATAAAATACCCGTTTAAGAATTTTAATAAAATTTAAAGGTATATTACTTATGAAAACTTACGTCAAAAATTACTTTAAAAATATTGCTTGAGATATTATACAAATAGGATACCTTGGAAATAAATTATATGTGCTTTAATTGGTAAGCCGTAAAACATTCCAAATTTTGGTTTACAATCATTTTGAGCGCTATGTTTGAAAAATGATTTGATAAGTTTGAGCCTTGTATTAAATTTTCACAAACTTTCAAATTATTGATATTTTAATAATAATATCTCATAGGTCTATGATCTAAAATAGATAAGGATTATCATTCCGACATTAATACATGTCTAAATCTAATTTAAGATTATTTTGCGTATGATGTTTAAAAATGATCTTGATAGTTTGTGACTTATATTGAATTTATAAATTATTGATATGGTAATAATAATATCTCATAGCCCTGTAATCTAGAAATTTTGAGGATTATTATGCGGATTACAGTAATTCAAAAGAAAATATGAATTGGAATAAATTAATTTAACCTTAATTTATCGATTAAAATATTTTGATCATCACAATCATCTGGAGAATTTAAATTAAAAATACATGGTTCAAATCGTAGCTTGAGGCTTATATTAGCTTTATATATAATCATAGTTTTTCTTCTTAAAATTCTCATTCAAATATTATAATACGCTATGAATTCTCAAAGAATAATTTCGGATGAAATTCGACTTTCTTTATGTTTCTTCATGCATAATGAAAAAAACCTAAAATTAATTAATTGCTTGATACTACATAAGTAATTCAAATATACCGTATATTTCAAAAATAAGACATAACACAATCATGGTCTGCTATTTCAAAATATCAATTAATATATTGCATCTGTATTTAATGTCAAAATAATAATCAAACATCATTGCGGCTTTAGATTTCAAATAATAAGCGATTCGATCTAAACTAATTTATGTTTGAAATTTATATTTAAAATATTTATAGATTGCGATCTCGAATATATAATATTTCTATTTGAATTATAAAATATTTTAGCCGTTGAAATCTTTCCTCGTGTAAAACTATATATAATGTTAATAATATATTATATTATCATGCGAGACTACTGTTTGTTAATATTTTCCTTTTCCATATTCAATCGAATTGTTATCAGCTAATGTAAAATATTTGCCTGTAACTCTTTTTATATTTAAAATTAGACACAGATATATTTATTGTAATTAAAATCGGTTATGCAATCCCAGTTATCGAAGCGCATCGGTGTGTGATCAGAGCAAAACCGATTTCTTAAAGATATTGGTTTATGTAATTGTGATCATTTAGGGAAAACATATAATAGAATAATTTTGATAGAATCTTCAGAAAAAAAATATTTATTTTAAAGGAATATAAATTTTTTGAAAACATTGATCATGAAATTATGACCATTTAGAATTATCATAGGACAGAATAATTTATATAAAATCTTCTGAAAAAAAATTTGTTTTAAAGGAATAAAACTCTTTCGAAAATCATTGATTATGATATTGTGACCATTTAGAAAAATCAATTAGAGTAATTCAGATACAATCTTCACTAAAAAAATATATTTTTTAAGACAAACAACCTTTTTCAGCCTGAATCTACAAATAAAAACTTTGTGGAATTATTATTACTATAATAATTAATATCTAAAAATGAATATTTGTGAAGCAAGAATTAATATAAAAATTTTTCTTTCTGAAAAATATCTTAATATTATTTTATTTGCTTTTGAAAAATATATTTATTGTAATTTTGGTAAAATCAAGATAATAAGATTTTTTTTGCTGTTTAAATAATTATTGTTTTCGGTAATGAACGTATTTTTTATTTATGGGTTAAATTTATAGTCATAATTTTAGTTTTTGTTCTCAGGCGCAGCTTGCTTGATTCTCTGTACGCACAGCGTATTTATACTTTCGGCTATTTTCTCCTCTCCTAAGTCTTCTTCAATACCCCTCCTTCTTTCGAGACCTATTAATTCAAGGGTTTTTCTCAATCCCAAGGTTTCGGTAATGAATAGTGTTTTTTGATATTATTTAGATGTTATTCGTAGAAATTTGTTGTATATTTAATTCAAAAATAGAAACTGTATTCTTATATTCATAGGTTTCAATGACCAATTTTTCTAAATTTGGTCATTAAATTTTATATTATGAAATAATTAGTTTGAAAACTGTGAAATGTTATATAGCCAATTATATATAAGTCTAAGCACACCAGAATATACATCTCTTTTTTGGTTAAATTTGATTTTACACCATTGTATTTGTGCATGTAAAACTTTCGGTTTCCTTATATGCCATATTTGGGAAAATCGGTGTTTAGATTAAATTATCTTTCAAACTTTCCTTTATTTAAATTATACTTTCAAGACTTTTATATTCAGCTGTTCGCTCAATCTTATTGTATTCGAAATTTTTTCTGCTTCAGTTCACATCCTCAACCCCTTAATCACTACTTATGATATTTAGTGAACACAATATGTCATTCTATGAATTAAAATAAATTATTATTTTTGTTTTTATGGTTCATTAATAATTTATTTTATAGTGATTTTTATATTGCAAAAAATACTTTTATGCACCCAATAAAAATTAATTTTAAAAATTACCATATAGGCTGAATTTGAACTTTCATATATAATAAGTAAAACCACAATATTTAACAAAGAATCAATATTAATACTCGTTATATTTTAAATCTAATTTATACGGTTCAATAAAGTTATTATAATTCTTATTCATCTCGAACGGAAAAAAGATAGTTTTCCGAAATCTTTAAATTCTGTAAAATTAAATTATGTTTAATAACCCCCTAAACATAGAAAATTGCCTTTTAAAATAGCTTTAGTTCAGATTCACTATTATGATTTCTTTTAAAAGCAAAAAATTGGATCTTTTTATATTGATTCTGATTCTATTATATCTTTTATACACTTAACCTTAGATTTTCAGGCATTTAAGGGAAACATCAGGCTTCATTATCAGATACCAGAGTTACAGTTTTTTTACTTGAAATTTTTTAGTCCTAGTTTATTTGTTGCGATCGTAAAATTAAAGAAAAAAATGCAATAAATATAAATCGCTACTATCGTAAAATACATTTTTATCGGGTTAAAAATTCATCTACTTCGCAAAAGGCTTATATTTTATATATATGATATAGCGAAGGTAAGTATACCATCATTGGTCATTGTAACGATTATTTTGTTCAATGGCGTATTTATTTTATCGACAACCATGGAATATGATAATGGTTTTATTTTAGTAATTTGATTTTTTAATTACATGGCAATAATATAATGAGGCATTATTCGTTTTTTTTGCATTGATGTAAAATTAAAGAAAATATTAAGAAAAAGTACAGGTGAATGTATTTTAAATTATTAATTGCCTTTATTTAGTTATATTCTTCATTATAATAAGCATAATTTTAAAAATTTTATATTTTTCTTCTAAAAATTCATATTTTATTCTTAAAAATTTTAAAGGTAAAATATTAAAAAATGGATACTTAAAAGCTTATTTTTACAGGTAAAACATAATAAATAAATAATAAATAGCATGCAACATAAGTTCAAGGGTACAAATATCAAAGGATTTATACTACCTCTGGAAATAAAAATAATAATGGCGGACATAAATAGGTTAAAAGATTTATTGCATGGCTTAATAATAAGTGAGAAATAGTAAAAATACTATAAATTTTGTAAATTAAGAACACAAAATTAATTAAGAGAACATTAGTAAAAACATCATTCACTTTTAAAATTGTATAAATATATATCAAAGGTCTCAATAGAAGATTTTATTCGAATTGTAAATTATAGATGAATATTTATGTTTTAAATGAATAAAATGTAGCTGCTGAAAGATAATTTCAATATAAACCATGAAAAAATATATTAAATTTACATTAATAATATTTTTAGAATTCTGTAACTATTATTGTAGTAAAATAAGCGTTTAAAGATTAATTATTTCGCAAAAAATTGAATTCATATGATAGGATCTTATTGCGCAGAGTATTGATATTAATTATATTTGAACTAAAATACCAATAAACATTATTTCATTTACCCCAAAATACCGTTGAATTTCGTATTTGGGTGTTTTACGTTTTTATTATATACTGTTAGACTGCTAGGTTTCAAAATTCTACATAAAATTGGTCTTGTAGAAAAATAATAAGACTATAAGCAAGGGTTATGGTCTTTCTATATCAAAAACTAAGCAATATCTAACATAAAACAGATAGCTGAGTTATATGTGATAATATATATAAGAAGCAATAAACAAGGGTATACGTATCTAGTGTCACTACAATGATTAATAGGAAATAAAATTTATGAAATCACAAAATAGCCTTAAGCTTTATTTTTAAATCATCTACCATAGAAGCTAACTTATCGGCATTTATCAAAATAAAATGTGTAATTCCAAATATTTTTCTTATCGTGAAAATATGTGTATGATTTCTTTTATCAACAGTTTACACCATTTTTGGAGCCTAGATCTAATTATAAGATTTCAATCTTATTTATTTATCTTAAAAACACTATTATTTTTGAGGCCCATGTCCTGAATATAATTAGACTATAGGGTCATTAAAAGAAATTACACATATCTTCATGCAATATAATATATATTTATTGTTTCTTTTATTTTAAATGATTCTAATCCTTGAAGTCTACATGTTATTCATAATATAATTATTGATATTCATAGGTATTTGTTTATTCTATTGGAGTTTGAATAGAAAGATATGCAATAAATTGGCGTTAATAACAAAAAAGTACCCCTTTGCTTTGAAGATGGTTTATTTATGATAACAAATTATATTTCAAAAATGTTTTAAATTGTGATTTATGTTTTTTACGAGAAACGCGGGCATATATTGTTTAAATTTTTTAAATTAAAATTTTTTGCTAGGATTGTATCAAGCAAAAATCCTAATAAATCACTAAATTCTTGTTTACAATGATTTTTATTGCCACACTAGCCCTATAAAAGTTATATTTTTAATGACCAAATTTATTATAAAGATTTTATAGAAGTAGATATGCATTTTTTATTGTGATTTCATTGATTATTGCCAACATATTACTTATAGCAGCTTTTTAAATTTCCTCAATTTTTATGCAGCATTAGTTAACTGATTATTACAAACTCGATCATATTTTATTCCATTTATTCAGCCAAAAATTATTCTATCCATAGTTTTTCGTTTTTTTAATGTATTTTGAGTTAATTATTCTAAATGTGATAATAATAACATGATTGTTTTGTGTTAAATGCAAAAAATCGTTAGAAATGCAGAATAGTAATATTAGAGTATAAAAAGAACGTAGTAAATATTGATTTTTTATGAAATTACTGTCTGAAAAATATAAATATCATCGAAAAGTGCGGCAAATCACGGAATTTGTTTTTTAAAGGAATCCATAACACCATTTATCATATATAAAATCCATAATCATATTTCTCACTATCTAATACAATCAATAAAAACACTTTATAAAAACTTAAGTTGAAATTAATTCGGATTTCGTTTACTTTATTATGAAATTGCATGAACATAAATCATTTTATTTTTCATATATAACAATAATATTAAAAAAAAGGTGTTTATTGACAAAACTGTATCCTTGAATGCTTTATCTGTAAAAATTTCTATGAATAAACATAGTTTTATCAGTGGTTTTTTGTTTTATATACTTTCGAACCCTTTTGTCTAACTCAAGCACAACTTTGGCATTTTATATGATTGTAAGTTTTGTTTCATTTCAAGAAAGATGTGTTTCATCAATCTCTTCATCCTCAAAAAATGATTAATGTCACGTCCTGTTTGTACCATAAAAATGTCTCCAGTACGAGATTTACAGTTATACATAACATAAATCAGAAAATTTTAGATAGATTCATATCCATATCTAGAATATGTGAAAGGCAATAAGATTAGATAAATTTTAACAAGTGTAAAAATGATTGTTTTAGATAAATTATTCAAATAAAATGATCATCGTATATAATACAAGTTAAAATCAGAATCAAAACAACCAAGGTATTTAAAAAATGATTTCTAGTGAGCACATATGATAATTCTTCCTTTGATGTGGTCACTATTATCAGCATATGAAGATTCAGAAATCGACGACGATCCAGTCAAAGAAGTGGTGAAAGATTACATACCATTTTTTCAAAGTCTAGTCACGTTAAATATAGTTAATAATAGTAGGGAAGAAAATGATTCAATTAGAATCGATATGGTCTTCTTTAATTTTGAAGATGTGAGCAAAAATGAAAAAAGTGAAGATAATAAAGATCTTGGATTGTCTTCTAAACAATATAATTATGTTACAAAGGTTTATGGCGACAGAAAACGGCTCACCGAACATATTATAACCGAATTAAAGAAAATAAATTATGATAAATGCAATGATGGGTCAGAACCGGATAAAAAATTTGAGAGTGTAGAGGGAAAGTTTTTTAATGAGATGACCCTAAAAGGATTTTGCAAGGATAATATGAAATACGATGTAAGTGTTGATCTAATGTGCAAAGACAAATTATAATTAGGTAAATTATTGCTCTTAAATAAACTAAGTATAAGTTTCATTTTATCAAAATATTTTTTCTTGCCAACAAAGTTATTATTTATAAAGAATCTATCTTGTAAACATCGTAAACTTAAATTATTATCGGGATAATTTTTTTTATACATAATTGAAGCGGTACATTACCTGTATTTTTGATTAAATAACATTTAAAACTCGTTGTTTTCCGTAAATATTGGTATTGAATGTTTAAATTAATCTCCACAAGATTAGAAGGAACCGTTGAATAATTTAAATTCATGAAATGTAAAGAATAAGATGAAAATCATAAATAAAAAATATTTTGCTCTGATTGATTATGATCTGACTTTAAACAATGTGCTAAAGAAACAAATATGCGGATAATTTATAATATAATATCACGGTGATTCAATTCAAACATACAATAAATGCGGGTTAATAATATATAGGAAAAAACCATGAATATTTGTGAATATATTTTTTTATTTTAACTGTAGATGGATGTTAAACTAATTCATCGAATACATCCATTATATTGCAGCAATGTTAAATTTTCTAAATTATAAATGAAAAAGCAATCTCATAATAGTCGAAGTCTTTTGCCCTTAGTTTATATTTATTATGCTAATTTGTAGACCTATGAAATGTAACACGTCATTTAACGCTACTTATAAAGAATCACCAATTTAAAATGTGGTCTCTACGTTATGGCTTTAATCTTTTTACTAAAGAAATTAGAACTGCTTATTATATACTTAAAGATATTTTATATTTATCTAAATGTGAAAAACACTTCATGACTTATTTTGGTTAAAACGACATGTTTGTAAAAATATTAACTATAGCCACATTCTTGGTGATTTTAAAAACACATAAAAACACATTTTTTTTTATTTTGGTCCAAGTTTCTTCAATTAAGAATTCTATCTGCTAAGATGTATACAGCCATTATTAATATAGAATCAACCCTTAATGAATATTTTGACACCTTCACCAACTGATCTTCTTCTGTAAAACGTATAAAGCATCACGTATCTTGATGCTTTATATTTTATATTTTATATTTTATATTTTATATTTTATATTTTATATTTTATATTTTATATTTTAAATTTTAAATTTTATATTTTATATTTTAAATTTTATATTTTGAGTTGTATTTACAGTAAGTTATTTGGAAAATAAAGGGATTTATCAAACAAATATGCACTATATTTTATTTTGTATTATACGGCTATAGCCCCATTATTTTTTTTTATTTAACGTTCTTTAAAATGGTAATAGTACATTTAAATTTCCGTTTTTTAAGCTCCAGTAGTTAAGTGGTATAACACCGCCCTTCCAAGGCGGCGGCCCGGGTTCGACTCCCGGCTGGTGCAATCTTTTAATAATTATAAAGCAGTTACATTTTATAATATTTAAGCATTATGTTAAGGAATATATTTATTGTATGTGTTAAAATCTCGGACGAAGTAGAAGCACACATGCAAGCTCTCACATACCGAAAGACACTAAACTCATCTCATTTGAGAGAAGAAGAGCAGTTGATGAAGATAGACCAGGGGAAGGTGTCAAAAGATGCATCAAGGAGTTGTGCAATATTCCCACTCAGCTGAACCAGTTTTTAATTGATAAAAAGAAATTTAACTCATAAATAAATAAATTGTACATTTTTAAAAACAATGTTATAAATAATGTATCTTTACTTGAAAAGATACCGTAAAAAAGCCAAATTTACAGTGTTTCCATAAATTATATGTAATTTAGTATACAACAAAAGGTTGTGTGTAGGAAAGTTTTTAAAGCAAAGGAACAAGAATTTATAAATACAAAAGACCGTAATATATTGTTTTATTTGTATGATTTCTTTTTGCTGCTCAACATCAACTTTTTTTATTTCTATTTATTCTTATTATAAATAATGATTAGAAACAATATGGAGCGTTTCTAATTTAATAACTTTTAAACCATTAATTTTACAGCTTGATCTTTTAAACATATTATAACACCTTTATAAACATTGATTTTTACAAAAAATAAAGATAAAACCTCCAAATATACTAATTATACTGGCAGAAAAATATCATATTTCATCACAGATTTACTTATAACATTTTTGATTTTAAGTATTTTTTCGAAGATGAAGCCTTTATAATGGTTTTATGACACTATTAAAAGCTCTTCATACGAAAATATGCTGCTAGATAAAATTTCAAGCTTTGAAAAATTGTACTAAAAAGCGGATTTAGGATGTTAAAGGTGGTTCTAAAACTCATATGACATTATTACTGAACTTTAATATAGATGAAGGATTTCGATTTCTATATATTTTTCAACAGTAAAAAAACACAATAATATTTACCTTTAAAAATCATTTAAAACCTCAATAAATTCTTTGATTGTTATATAATCAAAATATATCTATCTTAAGCTATATTATTTATAGCGCTTAATTCTATAATAAAAAAAAGAAAATAAAAAGAATAATAAATCATATTTTATCGTATCTAGTTATAAAAAATCATCATATGTTGTGCAAGTTTTATTAATATTATATTTAGTGTTAATAATTTTTAATATCACCACGTATTTTATCAGTTGCATTTTCAGCATTAGATAAAAATGTAAATTTGTGCTAAATTTACAAATATACGATTTAATTATGTTTATGCACATTATTGTTATTTCGGGATGTTAAAATTTTTGCAGAATCTTAATTTACGATGAGAAACATGATTTTTATCGTTGTGTCAGAGATATAAAATCAATAGAAGTATCGACTTCTAAATCGAAAAATTTTAAAAAAACCGTTTTAAATATAAAAAAACCTTTTGATCATGAGCATCTATTTTTTCTTAAGATTATAATAATAAAAAAACCAATATTTTTTAAATCTAGTGTTTTTGATCCTTTAATTTATAAATTCCATTAAAATGACCTATAGTGTTCGTTTATGATTTTTTCTTAAATAAAAAGTACTGGCTTTACATCCAAATTTATAAGCCACTGAATATTGCATCCTTTAATTTACGATCATATCATTACTTAGCCGTTAGTTAATTTATCCAAAAAATTGACTGTCATTTAAGGATTTTAAATTTAGATTACGAGTTTTATAATACAGGGCGCATTTATCTAAAAATAAGTAAATATATGCCCTTTTTGTATACATGAACTTTAATGGTTTCAGTAATTTGAATAGCTATAATTTTATTCTTTTGTCTAGTTTTTCTTTGTCTATATCAGCAAAATACTCACTTGAAATATTTATATTTCTTTTTCCAATCTCGGGTGTAAGTAAATTGTATTATTTTCAAATTTGTAATAAATTTATTTTAAATTAAAACGGATATATTTGCATTGAAATATAATGAATAGACTCCTTTTTGGTGTTTTGATTTTTAATATTTTTATTCCATAAATTTTATTTAATTATTCCATAATTTTTTTTTAATCTAAAGAATTTCTAGGGATGATTATATAAATAGACTTGGCTTTTATATATGAAACCCTATTTAATAAGACGTAAATTTTTAATAAAATTTTATCTTAGCCATTTATTTTTCTATATCTTTTTAAAAAATTTCCTATACTTAAAATTGATCTTTCAATAATTTATAACCCAGAATCTATGGGGCAACTAAATAATTAAAATACAGTACTTGAGACTAAGAAGGCGCCTCTAAAAGGTTTTTCAGCTTTCCGAAATTTTTTTTATATAAATAAGAGTAAAATACTTATTGCAATATTTAAGAAACAAATATTGAGTATGAGGTCAATTAGTCTAAAAAAACACCATTTTAACAGCGTCTGTTGACTATTAAACATCTTTGCTTAGTTGAATCACGTATAAAACCACCCGAGTAACTAGTTAAAGATAAAATTATGATCCGATTGATTTTTTTATTCAATGATATTCCACTCGTTAAGTTGTGTAAAAAAATGTACAAATCATTATTTTTTAGACATTTTAACCTTATAATATTTCCCGGAAGAATATAAGAACGATTTTATTCGATAACTTTAAAAGAAAAAAAATAATAAAATAATAAACAATTAGACAAAACCACTATATATTATTTTTAATGTATTTCCGGGAAAAAATTCAATATTTTAGTAGTTATTCTTGAAGATAAATAATTTTTTTAAGCCATATCTAATTGAAACAAGTGAAATAAGAAAAAAAACGCACAAAATATCATAAATAAAATTGTTTTGTAATGATGAAATTATGTTTAATGCCTTCGTATGTTTCATATTTTAAATTTTGAATTTCTGAATAATATTTTCATGTATATTTAGTATAAAAGTGATTTAAGACCTTGTATCTAACATTTCTGCACATCAATAGTGTCTGGCACTGCTTAAATAACTTTGTTGACACAATAAAAAGTAAATTACCCCAAATTAATTAATTTATTCATTAAAGACTAAAAGAATTTTAAAGAAAAAAAGTAGAATAAAAAATAATAATAGGGCTTAAATTTTTAAAATTTTTGGTTTGAAAAGATAAGATACATGGGTGAAAAATGAATTATTCTGAACATATTCGCAAAAATCGCGATGGAATAACAAAATATCGACGGAAATTTTTGACAGATAGAAGAACTAAAATACATTTTTGATTGCTAAGAATATTTAGCTGATCTCTTTATATAAAAAAAATATTTATACTCCCAAAATAATAACAAAAAAATCAGATGGATTCACTGTCATCAACAAACTACGATTTTAGAGTATTTAGACACGAAATTTCTGATGTTTATCATTTAAAAAGGTACAATGAACTACTATTCATCAATCCTGGTCAGTTGTTTTTTTTCTAGTACTTTGTTATATGATGTTTTGAAAATAAAAGACAAATGAATTACTCATATTTACTTCAGCTTACGTCATAAGAAAATCTAGTACTTATAAAATTTATGTTCTGATCTGAGAAAAAGTTTAGATTTTATAAATATTAAGATGCGTATAGCGATTTATTTAAAAAAAAGTTAGTCTAAATAAAAAAACATAGCCCTTGACACTTTCTATATAGTTTATTTTGAATAATATTTACTTATTGATTTTTTTTACTTTTCTGAAGACATTTAATTTTTTTTGATTCAATATAATTTCGTATTTTTTCAACCACGTTTTTAGCTTGCTATTTTCATAAAAGGTCGCCATAAGATTTTTTTAACTATTAGGAAATTTATCTAAAAAATTATACGGTTATATCATTAATTGGAATTTTTATATGAGAAGAGCAAATAAAATATTTCGATTGAAAATATACAAACATATGATTATAGCGATTTCATGGCAAATTTTTACAATTTCAAACGTATATAGATGTTTCTAAGAATATTATAATATTAGCGGAGCCAAGATTGAAAAGTCACTTTTCCTTGCGAATCTATAGCGTGAATTTTTCAGAAATATATATAGATTTCTTGGAATAAGATAATATTATAAATCTAAAACTTTTATAATTTGATAATATTTATGTCGTTTTGTATGGTATAATACGTGATTTTCTAAAATGGCTTTTAACTTC
The DNA here is from genome assembly GCF_057557595.1 of Rhyacophila brunnea. Classification (NCBI taxonomy): domain Eukaryota; kingdom Metazoa; phylum Arthropoda; class Insecta; order Trichoptera; family Rhyacophilidae; genus Rhyacophila; species Rhyacophila brunnea. Next base: position 381,934 of record NW_028233362.1, on the reverse strand, counting down.
AGAAATAAAAAAATAACGAATTACCGAAGTTTATATATATGATACCATGAATGAGTTCATATATGCTTTTTCAACGCCTTGAGAATCAAAATATGGGCTCGATTTTAATTATTTGTATTAAACGTTGACAACGACAAGTTTTACAAAATTAATATTCGTAGAATACATTCATTATTTAATAAATTGCAATGAGATAATAATTTAAAAGCAAGATCAAATATAAGATACAAATCAAAGCATTTTAGCCATATAAATAAATAACAAAAAATTTTTTACGGGCATAGTTTTAATGGAAATACGTCCAAATTACATTCTTTTTTTAATGATGTGGTTAAAAAACAAATCATTAAAATCAAGGGCATCCACAGCGCCAGTTTGAGTCCTATGCTAATCATCTTATGCAGAATTTAAAAATTGATTAACCTCTGATCACTAGAGTCATCATTTTTTAAATCTAGATGTGATTTTAAATATGAACTTATCAAGATCATACATTTTTCACATCAAAAAATATTAGATTAATCCGTATGATGGATAATTTCTTTAATAATCACACTAATCTATTTGTAGATTAATTTATTTTTAATTCATTTAAATTATTTTACGCAAAACTTTGGATTGCTATTTAAAACATATTTGGTTTGTAAATCTTAAATCTCGTTATTTCAAGACATATAATTCAAGGTATTTTTGTAAATTATTACGTTTTCTATATGCTTCTGCTTCAAAATGCATTCCTAAATTCTTGATATCGACTTTTAATATCTTGTGAATACAATATTCCATGTGATGTAATGTATAATATAAATAAATATTTACTAATAGAGGGTTACTTATTTGTAACTTTTTAAGTTTTTTCTCTCAAACTTTGGATTTCTCTATAATAGAGGTTTGCTGTATATTTTTTAAAAGCATATCATCGTTACAGTCCTCTTTAATGCTTTTTCTACGCTCAAGACTTATATATTCATGTTTTTTTCACAATACTACTGTCTATACACATGCTTTCGCTTCTATTGACATCACCAATTCCTTATTATACGACTTATGGTATTTTGTGGATGTATTCTATAAAGTATGATTTATTTAAAATTAACCCGATAGTAAACGTATGAATAATATGCAGCACTAATTATGCATATATTATTATTTAGAGAAGCTCGAAGCGATCAATAAGTCTATCATTATATCTTCCTATATTTATTTACATCAATTGGGTGGATTTTTATCCAGAAATAGTAACAAATTTTTTTTAAGAAATTTAATTATGATTTTATGCTTTTAAAAGATAACTCTAAGTCACAAAACAAATTGTGGTATATATGTAAACTATAGGATTAAGGAAACTTCTTGGACTAAAGATCTTGAAAGTCGAGAGGCATCGAAGAAGATATAAGAGAATTGGATATAGCCAAAGATATGGATATCCTGGTTCGCGGATATTTATCACGTTATGCTTATAGAGCAAGTCTAAAACTGCGAGGCAAAAAAAAACACATAAATAAAAAAATATTATAAAAGAATATACTTTAAAATACCATAAAAAATTCGATGATGTGTGCATAAAAGATATTGTTATATATATTAAAGCACAAGAAAATCAAAAATTGGTCTGCACAATTGGATTTTTTAATCCGTGATCGATTTTTTATTTTCACGTTTACGTTATTGTAAAAGCAAAATTTTCGATTCTTCGATGTAAGAGTTCAGTTAATTATTTATTCATTACATTCTTGTGTAAAAGGTATTTTACAGAGGTTTTGCCTTCAATTCGAAGCTTCTATAATTTAATATATACATATTTGTGATGTGATAAAACGTTTTATATACAGCATCATAAAAATTCTGAAGTTAATATATAAAAATGCACGTGTTTATTAGTTGAAATAATATTTTATACATGATCTTCACGGACTTTTTCACAAGACATGAAACCTTATTTCTGAAATAAGTGTTTAATATGTATTTTTTATGGTAAGTAAAATTGCTACTTTTGTATTAATAAATTCAAAAAAAAATTATACATGTTAAAAAAATATTTGAAAATTATAATAATTATTTTAAATCTTTTGTCATATAAAATCATAATTATTATAATTTTAGTAAATCTATCCGTGTGACTATATATTTTTATTTTATAAAAATTCACTAGTAGAATTTTAAATTAAATTTGTTTTTTGCAATCACCTATATGAATCATAGTATTTCTTTATGAATGTTATTTTTCTATTATTTTATTGTTTTTATTCTAGCTAATTTGACATTTTTTTATATTTTATATTTTTTTTTGTATTTTATTTCATTAAAAATATCCAATTTTTTTATATCTTACAGTAAAAGGTTTTTACAATTTCTTGAATAACTTATGGATTTTTTATTTTCTAAAAATGAAGTTATTTTATGTTGTTATAACGTAGCCAAATTATCCTTTTAATTTGTTTTGTTTATGCAAAGAATTATTATATAAAAATTAAAAACAGAGAAACTTCATCTTTTTGGAAAATATATTTCTATGTCGATTCATTGTCTATTCTTTGGTAGAATTTTAAAACACAAGATATAAACTTTCAACTTTTAGTACAAAAAATATGAAGAAAGCTCAAATAATCGCATAATAAATTTAAAATATCACTGTAATTTTTTAATCTATGATTCCAATAAAATCTAAGATTCGCCAAGAGATGATTGATTGAATTTATATCAATCAGAATGATAACCATAAAAATTCAAGAATCAAAGATCTTATATCAATTTCTAAAAATATAAATAAGCTTTTTATTGTATCATAAATGAAAATTTCACGTCTTTATACAAATATTCTAGGTATATTTGCTTTGACTGAGTGCTTAAAAACAGAGAGCTATACAGAAAAAAATAGTTTAGATAAGCAGGTTCATATTAAATCAGATGCATCGTCGGGTTTGGTGGATCAAAATCAAATATTTGACGAGAATGCTACAATAAAAAATCCAAAAAAACCAAGATCTTATAAAAAATTTATAAAAATACTGGCATCCTTTTTTGGTAAAGAAAAGCTTGAAAATTCAGATGCCGTTTCAAGTAAATTAAATACAGAAAAGCCGAAAGCTAAAAATGTACCCAGTGATCACAATTTATATCTCCATCATGATATAGAAACAGCGAAAATACAATGTTTTTCACGAAAAAGCATAGATAGTAATGATCTAGAAGCTAATGGATTTCAAGAATATGATTCTAATGATTCTGTGATGACTACATATTCATTTATATCAGATGAGGCATCAGATGAAACAACAGAATTAAATAATAGTGAATTTTACTTCACAAGTGATCATAATAAATACGAAACCATTATAAAATGCGATCTAGAAGGCAAAAGAAGTTTTTATAAATCTAAAATAAATCTCCTCTCAAGCTCTGCACAAGTTGATCTCAGTTCAACCAATGACAGCACCGAAAAAATTATTGTTGCGGAAGATATTGATAAAAATGCGGAAGAAACGTGTAGAATCGGTTTCGAGACAGATGATTCTAAGCATTTAAAAAGATTTGAAAAATATGAGAATAATGCAGGCTCTCGACTGTACTTATGCTCAAACAGATACCTGGAACTAGAAAAAAATATGAAAAATATGACAGTATTCATTGATGCAAGCATGTATGGTTTAGGCAGATCAAAATTTCTCTTTTTTTCGTCGAACTATATAATGAGTCAATCACATAACGATAACAAACCAGTATTCAATTTAATATTTTCGACGAAAATTATTAATGTTGATATATATGAAGGCATGGTCGTAAAAAAGGCTTTTGAACTAGAGAATATAATAATATTATTCAAGTTTTATTACAGAGAAGTTACAAAACGCATACTAAGAATGTTATCGGCAAGTTATTTTGATGTGAAGGATCCTTGCACTGTCACAGACTCATACATAACAGAAAATTTTGATGGGGATCTAATGTATACATTTATTCATGTTAGAGCAGAGGATTCAGAAAAGTGTTCCCTCTACCATAAAGAAATTCGACAAAAAGAGCTACTTGAAAACCGTGATAATGTAGATAAAAAAATACAAGATGTTATCAATAAATGCAAAGAAATGAAAGGAGATTTATGCACATGTGTAAATGCGATGACAAAAAAAAGCTCCAAAACGCTAGACTTGCATCATATAACAAATCTTACTCATGAAGTGAATAATTTCTCAAAAATATTAAAATTAAAATTAGATTTTTCAAAGATTCTTGCTTATTCAAAACAAGAAATGGAAGAATTAGAAATTTTTATGAAAAATGAGAAAAAAGTTAACGGCAATATTATGAGGTATAGAATGGATTTCATAAAGAATTGTGAAAGAATACAACATGAATATTCACATTTTAAAGCAGATGATTTATCATCTAAAGTCTACGCAAAAGAAGATTCTAATTCTATATCCAAGTGGGAAGATAGTAAATGTGTAAAATTAACCAAAAAAAAATCTGTAGAGATTCCAGTGCAAGGCGAAAGCTTAGGAAAAAAAACTATTGCTGCACTGAGGAAAATATTTTTGTTAAATATGTTAAAAACCTCAAAAACAGTGGATACACTCGAGTCGTTAGAAAACGAGAAAATAGTAAAGAAATCCATATAATTGACCAAATATTTTCTTACATCGTGATAGAACTGAAATAACAAAAAATTGTCCTAAAAATTAAAAAAAACTATCTAAGGATCTAGAACAAAGTATATTGTAGCGAAACATATTTTTTTATCAAGATTTAATTGAAAAGATGTCTGAAAATACAAAGTTATAAATATTATCGTTGTAAATGTTAATTGTAAACTAAAAGCAAAATAAATGAAATCTGTAAAAATTTTGAGAGCATAAACCCCATAATATCGCAAATTTCTTTGAAACATGAATAAAATTACATGTTCTTAGAATTTTAAATACTTTATATTTTAATACTTGTATTCTATAAAAAAAATGCCAAAAGGCTTAGAAACTTCAAAAAATTCGATATATTTGAACTTTATAGTAAATTATAAAAAACACTATTTATTCATAATATGATTTATGTTTGGTTAGCATATAAATACGAAAGAAACTATTTGCATTATTTTCACAAATTGAATTTTTATTGATAAATTACCGATAACATACTATTCCAAATAGAGCATTTATATCACGCAGAAAAAATACCCTTTGTATTTTAAATTAACATTGGTTTGAGATGTAAATTTTTTTACGTTCTGTATCCAACCTATTATACAAAAACCAATATTTATTTTCATCTGTTAATTTATCAGTAATAATTTGGATTATGTTTTAGATCTGTATAAAGAGTATATTCATATCTAAATGCTGCATCTAATTATTTTCTTTATTATTCTGCGACACAATTTAGTCCCAGACTTATCAATTAATTTTTTAAACCTTACCAGAGTCTATTATATTTTAAATGCTTTTTTTATTGCTCTTATTCTATTATTTATCTTTTTAATCTTCCTTATAACGTTCTGTGAGTGAATATATTTATGTGTTATGATATGGGGAGATTTAAAATACTTTGTAAGAAGATTTATTACAATCCAGTATATAAAAATAATTTGATTTATAGGGAAAAGGGTCATTATATAAGTATATATTTTTATGAACATATTATTTTTTAATTTTCTTTAAGTTTGCTGTCACACATGCTCTATCATAAAAAAAATAATTAGGGTCTAATCTAAAATAAACTTCTTCTTTCTATTTCAGATTCATTTTTTTTCATGAAATTGACATCTTTGTTATATACACCATTTTTATGTTAAAAAAACATTTTGATTCAAATCCGTATTTTCGTTTTTTTTGAAAATATATATTTATGCTTTTTTGGCAGCTGGATTAGCTATTTATAAATCTTCAGAAAGAAACTAGGCCATATAGTAGGTATTTACCACAGTGAAATTCAATTATTTTGTATTACATCATTAAAGGGATTAGTTTATTCATATATAACCACAAAAATATTTTTATAATCTTTTATTATATAGTTTTATAAGATTCTTGCGCCCTTTCAGCACCAATTTTTGCGAAACTTTTAGTTTTAACTTTCCTTTACAATCATATAAGACTTATTTCCCTTCTTATTATTTTTAATTCCTTGATTTGACAAAAAAACGTTTAAATTTTATGTACCGCTATTCCACCCTTTCATTAATGAAACACTAAAAAGTGAATTTATCCTAATTATATGGCTATCATGTGTTGATATATTTCTGAAAATTTATAAGAATAGAAAATTTATGTCTAACTACTTAAATCACAAATAATAATTTCCATTGATCTTTTGTGTGAAATAGGACATTTTATTCATAGATTTCTATATTTAATTATTATTATATTTCTTTACGTTTCGGCGAAAAATAAAAAAATGTAAATTACAGTTCTGTATTTTTTTTTGTAATTTAATAATATCCTATCCCATGAAAGAACCGAAAAGAAGATCAAAAATTAGCACTGTTTTTTTGTAATTAGGTAAGTTTAAACTTTTCTAAGCTAAAGTTTACATTTATCTATAGAACAGATTGTTGATGCTTTAAGTATATACAAAAAGAATATATAATTGTTAATCAGTGCACATTTTATAATTTAAATAAAAATTTGTTAATTGGTAGAAAAATATCAATATAATAATCAAGATTATAATTTTATATTAAAATACAATCGATAATAAAAGTGAAGATTTAAGCTAAAAGATGTAAAGATGCGCTAAAATTATAGAAGACATAAATATATTATAAGATGCTATCGATATATTCCACACGGTAAGTGGAATTTAAATACGTCAAATAAAATCTGAACACAATAATTCTATAAATAGCCGTGAACGATTCCCCGTGAAAAGTTACTCTATCATTTGAACAAAAAATCATATTACCTATAAACTAACGATGTTTTTATACGTTATAATAAGTAATGTGCATTGCAAAAATTATGAATGGTTCGCTAGTTTGTGGATTTAAAAATACTTAAATTGAAAAGCCGATAAAATGGTTTTTTTGTATAAGACACTCCTGCAAATATATGGGTATGTATGAAGATATGAAATCCCATGATTTAAAATGAGTTCGTGTTCTCAGAATGACCCAAAACATATTGTATCTGATTTTTTTGGCTGCTGATGGAGAATATGTAATCTCAATTAATTTGATAAAATTTTGAGCTGATAAAGTCTAAAAGAAGAATAAGCATCAAAAAGAGGTCTTAAAGGGAAGGGGTGTAAATGTAATCTTTTCTACAAAAAATTAATAAGATATGTTTAAATAATTAAAAAAGTTAAAGTTTGAATAAACATGTTAATAATAAAGCACTTCATTTATATTTTCATAATACCAGGATAAAGTTAAGAAAAATTTTCAAGATTAAGGAAGCCTTTGTCTCATATTTTTAAAATCTATAATTGAAAGATGTGTTTTCTTACAATAAATGAATTTGATTTTTTATTTATGGGCTATATTTATAGTCGTAATTTTAGTTTTTGTTCTCTGGCACAGCTTGCTTGATTCTATTTGCGCACAGTGTATTTATACTTTCGTTTATCTTCTCCTCTCCAAAGTCTTCTTCAATACCCTTCCTTCTTTAGAGACTAATTAATTCAAGGGTTTTTCTCAATCCCAAGGTTTGTATATATGCCTCAACCTGGTTCGTGAGATCTAGTTCTTCAGGTACCTTTTATGATGTCGTGTCACCACACCGTCCCATGTTATAACATATGGGATAATCATAGTCTTACAATAAATGATATACATAAATATTATTACATGTTGAATAGGCAAAGTAAAAAAAAATATGGGCAATTATTAGCCTACGCTGTTCTTTAAAAGCGTGAAGACGTTTGAATATCAATCTAATGGGTGTTAATAATTTTTTTTTTGTTTTAGTATAAATTCTTGTAATATTTTTTTAATAGTGGTTTATTTTTACCAATTATTGGCGCAAAAGGAGCATTCTATTTCTCGCAATCATTTCGGCAGTTGAGATTCTTCCCGATTTTCTATCGCAAAGATTTTCCATTTCAAGTAAACACACTGATTTCATGACGCTTACAAAAGTGAACTTCTGAATATCACTTCCGTTACAATCTTCAAAAAACATGGGGTAAGCACCACGATCATTCGTATAATCGCTCACTGTTAAACACTTATCATCATCCTTCATAATATTAAAGTATTTTCCGTCTACGGGGCTTATTACCATTAGCATGTCCGTTTCTCGCAAGCTTCTTGTTCCATGTAGTTCACTGCCGCTAGCAATTACATCAACCTTCCCCATCCTATCGTATAACATATCGTTTGATACATCATCGTCATCGAACAGTGTACTGTCTTCAGCAGCTTTATCAGCGAGGTAATTGTCTTTATGGCGGCTCCATTCGAACCACACACCCTTGTCTTTTTTTCTATAGTAGGAGTGAAATATCTGATTGGGTAGCATTTCTTCGGTCACCAATGCTAAATTCAAAGGAAGTGTTTCTCGCTTATAATCATTGACTGAGTATAGTGTAAATGCTCTTGAGGGATGAGCAGGACAGACTATTAGAAGAGGAGGATCGTTTTTCTCATACAGGCTTGCGTTTGTACCGTGATGATCGATGTTGCTCAATATTGAAATGATGAAAGTAAATATGCCGAATATCATTTTTGTTTCTTGATCCTTGGAAATTTTTGTTTATTTGAACCTGACATGAAACAAATATAAAAATCCGAAGTAAATTAATTAAAGCCGCGCGAACTAATAAATCATAAAATGTTTTGAATATAAAAGATTTATGCACTGTTTTTATACCCATTTCAAAATTACAAGAAGTAAATAAATCAATAATAAATATAATATTTAAAATGTCAATTCAATAATAAGAAATTTTCAAAAAATAATGATTTGAGAATTTTGAAGATTGAAATTATTGAATATTTAAAGAGAAAAGGATTATTGAATGATTGAAGGATATAATATAAATAAACTTTATTAATTATTTATTTAGTTCGCACAAACGCTTAATAGTTCCTTTAACATTAATAGCACTAACTGTTTTTGGAGTATAAGCACCACCAGCAAATTTCAAACCACAATTCTTGCTTCTACATTTCCATATTCCAACGACTGTTCTCTTGACCGTGTCTTTTCCACAAGCAGAACACATGTATTTCGAGCTCTGTGCAATATCATATTTCTTTATTCTTTTTCGGATTGTTGCTCCGTAACGTGTTCCATACTTTCCCGTAATTCCTGCTTTTTTGGTTCTTCGTGTCATTTAGAGGGCTAAAAAATAATGTATCAAAAATGTTCGTACTTAAAAATTAAGCAAAGGAAAATATATAGTATACTATTAAAAATGCATATTCTGGAGTTGGGGATTCCAACAGAAGCATAATAGTACGCAAAATAATAATATGTGGGAAAGAATTGAATTAATATGTTTTGAAAGAAAAATACTGTAAAGATGATGAGCTTAAGAAGTATTAAGCCAAATTGGTTCGAAAGAGCAATCTAAAGTTTTTCTTGAATAAGATTAAATAGGTAAAAGCAAAAATACTAATAAATAACTTCTAATAATTAGCAAAATTAACCCTTGTCAAATTTTATAATAATTAAAGAAATATAAGTTTTTCATTTATGGGTTAATTTAGCTAATTATTAATTTTATCTATTTAGACGTGGTCAGCCTATTTGGATATTGCACAACTTCTTGATGCATCTTTTGAAACGTCCCCCTGATCTATTTTCACCATCTGCTCTTCTTCTCATAAATGAGATGAGAGCAAGTGTCTTGCGGAATGTGTGAGCTTGAATGCATGCTTCTACTTCGTCCGGGATTTTTAAATCCTTAACATATTTTTAAGGAATCTTGTAACCACACCATCCCAAGTCATTACATATGGTATTATTCTTGTTTTACACTTGTAAATTAGACCAAGTTCATTTGTTAAGGTGTCATACTTCCTATATTTCTCATTCACAACTTCAGTTAAGTTGTCAAGGCTAGTTATACCTATTTCAAACAACATAATGCTATTTTCTCTTTTATCGCATAAAAAAATATCAGGTCTTAGAAGAAATATAAGTAATTTTTATTTATCTATATATTTTAGGGCTGAATTATTCGTTATAATTTTTGTGTTTCACATAGAAACAACTTGCCTGATCTCTCGTGCGCACAGTGTATTAATATTTTCGACTATTTTATTCCCTCTGAAGTCTTCTTAATGCCTCTTCTCCGTTCAAGTATATAAGCTCAAGGGGTTTTCTCGATGCAAGGTTTGTATATATGCCACGATCTGGTTAGTTACTTCGAGTTCTTTCAGATAACTTTTATGATATAGTGTTACCACACAGTCCCAAGTTATAACATATGGAATAATTTTTGTCTTGCACTTGTATATTAATGACAGCTCGGAAGGCAAGAAATAAAAGTAATGATTAATATTTATTGATTCGGTGTATTCAAGATACTATTGGTTTTATTAAATATTTTTATTTTACTGAATTGCACTAAATGGTTTATAAATAAAATAATATATGAAAAGGAGTTAAGGCTAACAGAAAGGATCAAACCCTTACGTACGTTAAACTGATGAATCTAATAGCAAAATTTTATATTTAACATTAAGAAGGGGAGAATATAATCAATGTTTCATATAAAATGGAATTGTATCATCGAAATAATGGATCTATAAGAAAGATATATATTATGATACTTAAAAAAAAAGAAAAAAGTATATCATATAAATACAAAATATAATTTTCCCTGTTTTTTTTCTTAAAACTTTAAATACCCTTTTGAAATAAAAATGTTGGTTTTATATTATTTCTCACTGTAGTATAGTTTTTGAGAAAATATAAAGGTGATTTGATAGTTATTTCATTTTTTCTTTCCATTTACTTTAAATATAAAGCATTAAATGCGAAAAAAATAATTTTCGTGCTTTTTCAGGACATTATCATTATTTAATCAAATGAAAACACCAACAATTTTCAATAAATACACAATAGAAAGGACTTATTAATTTTCTCTACACAATCATTTTTCCCCGTGCAAATTTTATTAATGAAAAAATCCCGGACTATCTTAAATAAAAACTATTTGGTGATTAAAATTATCTGAAATTTCTTAAAAATCTTAAAAAATGAGAAATACTGTTTTTTTAATATACAATCTACATGCTAAATTTTAAGATATCAGATCTTTTAGCATTAAAATAAATTTTTTAGCGAAAACCATACTTTTATTTTTATATCCACAATAGATATTCTCCATCAAAAATAAATATATTTTAGAGAAATAAAGTTAGGCATGAAAATCTTATTTAGAATTATTATGTTCAAAATCTCGAATGGTTTATTAAATTGAAAACGAGTGATAATTATAGCAGTAAAATATGTTTAAATGTAATTCTCTTAATCATCTCGAAGAAACCCGCCATATTTACAATAAGGTGTTAATTATTTCCTATTAGAAATCTAAAATAAATATATTTCAGCATAAATAATGTAAAATAATAATATTATCATATGATTATAAGGATTCGTTATTGATGATAAATAATGTTATAATTATTTTTTAATCGCTTGATTTTTATTTTTAAATATATTATAAAATTTGTTATAAAATACCGAATCATGTAGTTATAAATAATAACATATAGATCACTATATTTTTTAAACCAAGAAAAACAAAAGAGATGTGGTTCATCATTCTTCTATAGAAAATTTATGATAAAATTTAAGATTAATTAACCAAATCGGAAAACACACGGGCAGGAAAATAAATAAAAGCATATTGTTTTAGGAAAATGTGTGTTATTTTCTTGAAACACCAATAATGCTTATATTTGTGTGTTTTTGACTAAATTTTATAAAATATTATGCTAGTATTATTGAATAAATATATAATAACCCAAATAAAGTACACATCTAATAGTTAGCGAAAATCATAAATTAAAACAAATATTAGAATTATCTGTTGGTAATTTTCTCAACTACACATTTAAAGAACTGAAATATTTTTTAGAAACAGTTATAAAAGATGACAAAAATTTTACCTTCTCTTTGCATTTAAAATATTTAATGGGTTTAGTGTAAAGACAAATATTAATGTTTTTATACTATCTGAGCTTCGTTCTAAAAAATTTTATTTTTATCCTATAAATATCTTTTTCTATATGTTTAAAATAATTATCTGTATAAATACACCATAAAAACCTTTTTAATAATCAATAAAATATTAATAGAGTTGACTCGGGATGTGATTTTATTTTTTTATATTAATATGGACATACTTCGAAAACATAGTTTATTTCCTCAACTTTTTTTATTGTTTTAACGATTTATAGAGAGGTATGAAGGGTTTTCTTGAATAAATGATGCTAAAAAATATATTTTTCATTACATTTTATTCTTAATTATATAATTTGAATGTTTATATCATTTTATAGTGTTTTTATAATAAATTTTTTATCCTCTGTTATCACCATCAAAAACTATGATAATATTCGTAATAAATAAGAAAAATTTAAAATCCTTACAATATTATCACTTAAAAAAATTTATGCTTGTTCTTTTTCATATTAAATTAACATGCGAATTCTATTCCCAGATATCAACATTAAATACTGTTTCTGTAAACTAATATACAGAATGAAATGGATTTCTTAAAAAGGATTTTTACACATAAAATATGCGTTTAAACAGTAAAATAATTTAATTTTAGTGATTTTAGGGGTCTTTTTCAATAAGAAAAAGCAGCTTTATTTTATTATAAAAATATTTTTAAAATTTGATAAATGCGTATTTTAACACCCTTAAAAAGTCGCTTAGATATTGGTCGGATTATTTTTGAATATATATTGAAAATTTTTGATTTCTTTTTTTTATTATCCTGAAATTTTACTAAAGAATTTAAAAATTCAAATATTACCACATTTCTATTTTTACAAATGAATGGGTCATTTAAGATTCTAAAAGCCTAAATTTGAAGTATTTTTGTCAATGATGTATTATATTTTACCCTTGCTATTAATTTTTCTAGATACAAATGAAATTGCATTATTTGGTAAATTTTTTAGACATCAAAATAATAGATGTGCAAAAAATGCATTCTTTATATAATTCACGAATAAATTAAGTTTTAATTTTTTTTCAAAAATATTAAAAATTTTATTTATTGATACAATATTTACCTTAAAAACTTCCAAATAACCAAAGACCTGTATGATAAAAAGCTAGACTAGGCAAAAGAATTAGAAACATCACAGAAAAAACTACTACTCTAGCGCCAAATTTCATGTATTTTTTCACCGGAATAGGCTTCATAAAAGAAAATCATTCATCCTTTAAATATTTTAAAAGAATATATAATAACTTTATTGATCATTTTTATAACATGTGTGGAATAAAACCTATAATACTCTCAAATGGATTTTATTAATGTCTAAATACCCTAAAATATAAAATATGATAATAAAATAAAATAAATATAGACATTAAATAATCTTTAAATGTACATAATATATTACTATGGACCGCAACATAGATTAAAATAATGAAAACATGTTTTGTTTTAAATTAAATCAAATATATTACCATAAGCCGCAACAAAGATAAAATAATGAAACACCGATTCTCTATTAAAAAATATATTTTTTAATTATTCATTGGGCATAAATATCTATAATACCTTTTATCTGAGGTAGATATTTATCTTACATATCATACTGAAATCAAACGATCATCCTTTTAAATAAAAGAATATAATTAGATTTAAATTAATGGCATCTTCTATTATAAAGAATTGGATTTTAATGGCATAATATTTAATTAATAATTCCTTCCAAATCACACTTCTTTTCTGATTAAATAGATATTTTAAATAATAATGTCTAGGATCTAAGCTGTTCTTTTGCAGATGTAAGGGTTCATGTCCCCTAATATAAAAATTCACTTATCTAAATTTCAAATGTTTGATTAAATTTTTTTTTTAAATTATAAGGATAAAAATAGCCCAGATTCCTAATAATGAAAAAATTTTAACAAAACAAAGCTTCATATAAAATTGAGAACAAATTTATCATAAATAATTAAAGGACAAAACCTCATTAAAACTTAAATTTTTATCATTATTACAGAAATAAAATATATGCAGCGGAGTACCAGGTCCAAATTTATAGTATTTTGATTAAAAACTTATAATACATATCTACATTTTAAAATAACAGCGGATCGGGTCAGGTTTAAAATGACAAGTATTTAAAAATGTGTCTAATATATTTTAATATTGGAGATTTATATACAATAATATAACTAGTTTTTCATACGATTTTTTTTTTAAATATATTAGATTTTATTTTTTTCAAATTAGCCGCCCTAATTGAGTAGTTTTATTTTTATCTGGTAAATTTTGGGTTGTTCGCTAGGTATATATATACTTATAAATGTATGTCATTGTTTTACGGCGATAATTTCGTCATAATACCAGCTTCTTTTTTATATTTGTCCGGCTGTTTATGAATCTTTATTTTCAAACATAAAAACTAAGCGTGCCTTATGTACTAAATTATATAAAAAAACATAATCATATATGCAATAGACTTATTCCCTTTAATTGTATTAATATACAGTTAAAATATAGAAATAATTCATTCATATTATAAAAACTGGTTTACGCGCATAATTTGATAATATAATTAAGCCTCTTAAAAATAGATAAAAATATAAATAAAAATTACATATTTTACACATTTTAAGTTTAATCAATACACATTATATGCTAAACAGTATCTTTAAAAATGCTTTTTTTATCATCATCAAATAAAAAGAAAGATCTAATGATATATTTTTAATATTGAAAAACATTTTATGTCTAAAACAAAAAGACACAAATTCTCATTTACATAAAATTTTAATTTATAATATTTAATAAACGATTCTCTCATACTTCAAAACCATTAAAAAGGATAGAAGATGGTAGTGAAGATATTGCACTAGATATATGAGTATGATAATTTATTTTATAGTTCATTAATTGAAATTAAAAAAAAGGTTAATATATAAACAATATTAGTTGTAGAAGATCCATATACTCCACAGTGATAAGCTGAAAAATACCCCTGTGATTCTTTGTAGATGATAATAAGAGATATAATAATTTAAATATACCATAAAAAGGTAATATCAATACTAATTATAGTGTTTAAAATTTTTTTACTGATATTAGATTTATCATCTAAAAAAATTCAAACTTCATCGGTTGTTTTATGTTTGCTTAAATATCAGCCTCAATTTTCAATTAAGTTTTCGAATATCAAAATTAGAAAATACAAGAATAATGCATGATTAGTATCTTTCGCTAAAGGCTTTTTTATCTCTTAAAAATATTTGTCACCAAGAAAAATATGTAAATGTTTATAAAATGGTATTAGCATTACAAAAATTGAAACACCTAACACAAAAGATGTTAATCCTAGGCTCTTGGATATATTAAATTAAAAAAATTTTATCAAGAACTGAAATAGCTTGAGAAGAAAAATAAAAAAATTCGTAGATTCATTAATGATATTTTTGTATGTATATGCATTAAAAGGGCACAAAATGTTTTTCCAATATGCCACAATAAATATAAAATTTGCATTTAAACAAATAAATCTATATTCTCACATATATTAAGTTGTTTAAGAAAGACTATGCGGCAAGATAGTGAATCAAATGTTTTTATTATATATAAAATATATTTTACAGATAAATTTTTTTTTTAAAACCTTGTTTTATGTGTCAATTTTCATTATATTACGCAAATAGCGTTTTTCAATAGAAAATATTAATTGAAATATTTCATCCAAGGGTTCTTTTTGTGATTTAAAGCTGTAATAAAAATCTATAAAGATATATTTTACTTTTTTGATTCTGTTATTATATTTTTTGAAAATATAGGCAAAGATTATAAAATATCAAAAACTAATATGAGGAGGATTTAAGTATATTTAAATTAGTATCAGGGTACTTTTAAAGGATTGATTAGCGCTATTTATATCCATTTAAGATTATTCCATTAAATTTTTGTAGAATTTCAATCGGTTCAAAATTTAATTTTCATTATATCGGTTCAATAATATAATGCACTTTTAAAGGTAGATATATATTTTTTAACACCAAATTTAAATGTTTTAGCCTAGAAAAGGTTGTATTATATCAATCTTAAATATTAATTGGTTGTTTAATCCGAAAATAATAGCTTAATTATATTCCAGGACTAAATTTATAATTTATGCTTCATAGATATTAGAAATCACATTTTTACCGCTTTTCTGTTATTCAATTATAACTTCTATAAAACAATTTCAGAAAAAAATACATATAATTTAAATTTAAAACATTTTTTCACGATTTAATCAATGGACTTATCATAGAAATTTAAACCGAATTCTTGTGATTTAATTGTATATACTTATGATTGATTTTAAAAGTACATTTTAAGAGATTCTCTGTATAAGCTCATCATTGAAAATATCTATTACCAATTGCTTATATTTTTAAAAACCTTCTAGATATAAAATATAGTACTAAAGCAAACAGATAAACAAAATTATGCCCAAAAACGGACATAAAATCATAAAAAGTTCAAAAAATGGTTTTTTAAAGATACTTTGATCATGTGAAAGCCTCAAAAATTTTTAATTTAAAAAGGTAAAAAATATGATTAAGCACAAACAAAAACATATTTATCACCTTTAAATATTTAATATAAACAAACATATAAATAGTAAATTTTTTATTGAATAGTTTGATTAAAGAAGCAAATAATAATTTGTCCCAATAAAAAGTTCCGAATATTTATTTCAAAAATTTATAAAAAAAGCTTTATCTTGTGATTACCAGTCAACAGTGTGTTTAAATCTTTTTAAACTACATTTAAAAAATAATAATACGATAAAATAATTATTTCTAAATAAAACTGATATTTTATATGAATATTGGAAAAAAACAATTAATTTATTCGACCACAACCACAAAAATAAATAAATAATTCAATGAAAATAAATTAAAATCGAATTAGTGTATATTTATGACGCAATTAAAAAATACAGCATAAATAAGAGGTGTTTATATGATGCCAATCAGATAAAAATTTACATTTCATAGGTTTAAACCATTTTTGCAAATAGATTTTATTATAGTTTAAACAGAGAATCCAAAAATTATTGATCAGATGTAAAGAAGGTAAAACTGTTCTGTATATTCCATAAAAAAAATCATCAGGATAACATCAATTTCCAAGAATTTGAACCGCCTGTTTGAAAGCAAACAATCCTGCACGTGAGAAATATATAAATACATAATTAGTGCTAGAATCATAAAAAATCACATTCTGTAGAGTTATTTGTACAAAAAGTAGGCAAAAATGTGCGGTAATCATTTCTCTGGCTTCTTCCTTATTTTTAATATTACATTTTATGCTTCCAAATTTATATATAAAGGTACAGTACCACAAATAAACCATGAAAAAATGCGCTGATCCCATAAAAAAATTGTTCAAAATGCATATGAATGCAGCACATAATAGTTGATAGTATATCTTGCGATTCTCTAAAAAAATGTGAATTAAACAATCTTGAGAATATAAAATCCGTTAGTTGAATCAAAAATGCACCGATGACAATATAAATAAGTAGCTTCATTTGCATTTGTTTTATTGCTATAAAGATTATTGATACAAAAATGATTGCTAAACTTACCATAGTTATGACAAAAAGACGTCTAGATATATAATTTAAGTTATTTTCACTGTAATTTTCATTCATTTCAATTCTATCATATAAAGCGAAATCAAAATAACTAATCATCATATAAGGAAAAATAGCATACGATATCAGTGGATGTATGAGTTGAAGAAAATAAACATAACCAAAAGCGTTTAATGATATGATTGTTTTTAAAATAAACATCTGCTTTTTCATTTCAATAAATACTATTTCCCCTTGGTTGCGATTAATAACATTCACATTATCCATTTTCTTAAGACTAGAAACGACTTGAGTTTACTTAGCTTTCAATTAACATAAAATAATCTATTTTCCTTTTAATTTTTAATTATCTGTTAATCGGTTTACTTTTAAAACCACAAAAATATTATTTTTACATATTTTATAGTTAATTAAGTTCATTAAGAAATATTGTTTTTTTAGCAACTTAATATTGTAAATTAATTTATAATTTTCATGGAATCAAGATAATTTAAATAGGATGCAATATTTTTTTTATATGCAGTAAATTGTCTTAATTAAAATATAAAAATAAACAAGAGTTTATGATATTAAAGTGAAAGTTTGTGTAATCAATTATCATCTTAAAAAATATAAAGAAAAAAAACGTCTTACGATATTATATTTGCCCTAATTTTTATTTCTAAACTCTAAGAACAACAATAAAAAAATATTTATTTAAAAAAAAATATTTACAACATATATTATATTCTTAAACTTATTACTCGTGATCTATAAATGCAATTTTTTTTTCAAAAATTAATATACAATATAATATTCAAATATATCTTTTTATACTCTTTTTATTGATACATTGAATGCTCATATTGATTATTTGTGCAATTTTAATGAATTTTAACACGCCTTTTTCCAATAATGCGACAATTATCCGAAAAGAGCAGCTTTTTACTATATTATTAAAGTCAACATTTAAATAATTTGCAATGCATACGAAATTTTGGATATATTATTGAAAAAATGACCCCATAACTATTAATTACCCCTAATTGCACACGCTAAAAATCTATTAAGCTTCAACGGAAATTTTTAAATTGAATTTAAATGCATTTTCTAATATTTTTTTATAGAAATTAAAGCGACTAAGCGCATATATAAAAATTATATATATATATTTATATTCTGGATATATCTTCATAATGGCCTAATATTTATGTTTTAAGATTACTAGATATCAAAAAATGTACAATCTGATCTTTTTCTGATTATAATTCTAAATTCCGAGCTAAAGAACGAAAATTCTACGAACATAAAATTTAATTATTTTATCAAATATAATAAGAATTTTTTAACTAATTAAATTCATGATTTATTTTGATTTTTATAGAGTTGGTCAATTCATGAAAGAACCGAATTCAAGATAGTTTTTTAAAGATAATCAATCTACGTTATAATCAGATACTTTTAATATATTGCATATGAAAGCGCATCAAAAGCATGTATTTATTCTCATTATTGGAATTAGATTTCGCAAAATTTATTCCCTTGTAAATCCGGAACATATAATTAATATCCTCATAATGTATATGTATTTTCTAAGAATAATTAAATTATTTATTTTCTTGTAACTACAAACAGGAGTAAATTTGCCCTAAATTTTAAAAATAAGATCCACAAGAATTCCATCTTTTTTGTACAATATCTTTTACAACCGATACACATATAGTTTTATCGGACCATGGATTTTTATGGGATTTTGAAATAGAAATTTTGTTGCCTCCTGCTATTTTTTTCAACGCCACAAACGCATTTAATTTAATTTTTCGACTAAATTTTTGGCATAGATAAATATGGTTATAATAATCTAGAAGTACCCATGTATCTATGGTTTCAACAAAATGGCACATTTATTAATGTTAGTTTACCCAAATATATTCACTAATGAGCTATAAACGTGGAGAGTTATTTATAAGACAGATATTTTTTTATATCTATTAATCAGCCATCTGCTTTTGGCTTTTTTTATTTATAAAGCGCACATTTAAATTATTTTTTGATCTTCAATCACAAAACCAGCAATTTTTCTAATCAAACAACCATTACATAATAAAAACTGTTATAAGGCGGGCCGTTTTAAATTTTAAAAAAATTGGAATCCAATATGTCATATCAATGTTCACATTTGATTACATTTTAAATTACATTTAATGCTTAATTCATGTGGTCTTAATTTAGTTCATAATATTAAAATTATTTTTTAGAATTTTGATAAATAGTTTGTTTTCTCTATTTTACATTATTTAATTATGATTTTATAGATAAAATTTTTTATAATTACTAGAAAAATCGAGCGATACATTAAATTAGAATAAATTGATTTCGTAGTTTTAAAGATAAAGATTTTAGAAACTAATTCATGCATGAGCATTATAATCGCAATAAAAATATTAGAGGATTTTAGAACAATCGTTATTTACATATTTAATATATAAATGTACATACAAAATAACCACCAAAATTTTAATAACGTCTGCATAAAAAACACTTTTCTTTTTTAATGTGTTATTTTACTAAATATTTCTCCTACATCTTATCTTGAAACTATTTTTTTACACCAATTTTATCCGATAGAATTTACAAATACAACTTCCGACATGTTAGAACTCATTTATTTTATTTATGGAGGCATGTTTAATAGAGAAAAAGAGAAATTAGATATTTAATTTCATGATTCATATTTAATTTATGCTAAAAACGACAATTCAAAGGTTATGATTGCATTAGGAATAAAAAAAGCGCATATATGTTTTTCAGTGGTAAAATTATGGGCTTCTCATAATTATACAAAAATTTAATTGAGTAATTATTTATACTTTGGTCGATCTAATCTTATTGAATCAAAATAATGCATATTATTTTTGAATTGAAATGGATTCATTCCTAAAAATAAAAAAAAACACTTTGCATTTTCATAAAATATATATCCTCGACGCTTTTATTATATATTATCTGAAATTATAATTATCTTAAATTATATATAACTATAGAATCTTATTGATGTTTCATGTTTCTTTATGAAACTATCTTTTGTTTCTTATTGTTTCAGTGAGAAGTTCAATTATGATTTCACTATTCAACCACTTCAAAAAAGGAATGATGAAAAAATTGCTTATTGCAATTATACCGTTTATATTAACGAAACCCAAAGATGAATTCAAAAATATCATGGAGCATTTTACTGGAAAAGATGTAAAAATATTTTTTTCTGCCTTCTCACATTACCACTTAGCAAATCTTACGAAAGAAGCAACGCCTAAATTTATTGGCGTCAGCAAATTTCTACCGGCAAGTACATACGGTTACGACGATCGTGCAAAAATAGATTCTAATGGGGACGAGTTTATGATCGAAGTAGGTGGTTCCATGCTTTGTGTTGATAAAAATAAAATAATTGAATGCAAAGATAAAAAAATACAAAATTGGGTTTTAAGAAGATTGAACTTTGGTTTTCTAATAAGTATTGGTGATAACTGTATCACAAAAAAAGAACACGATGAGCTTCGATTAAGCGCGTGCACTGATAGTAATGATCAAATATTTGACTTCAAGATAGTGACTGATAAAAATAAATGTGATGAATCTGTTGCGAACGAAGAAAAAAACGATAAAAATGCAGACCCAGCCAATAATACAGATAAAAATGCAGACACAACCAATAATAAAGATAAAAATGCGGATCAAACCAATAATAATGCAAATGGACAGGGGAAAAACAAACAGGCAAAATTAAAGCCCATTTATACGGCTGTTGATGTTGAAACTGGAGAATTTGAAGCCTCATTAGACAAACCAGTCATCCAAAAAACAGAATCTAAACCTACTAACCTTGAACCCCAGCCGATTAAAAAGAAGCCGGGTGTGATCAGAACCAATGAAGGGCCGATATATTTCGAACCTACCGAAGATTATGGTAAAAGCAAGCAGGCTGATGGAAGCACGAGAGAAAAAGACCAAAAAAATGACCCTCTAGAAGCACAACCCACACAATCTCCAGGTCATGAAAACAAATCAAGTCAATCCCTTGCACCAGAAAAAGCCCCGGTTGCCACATTAGCTGAAAATAATGTGCCTGTAAGCCCGAATCAAGAAAGCCCTGCAAGTACACCGCCTATAGATGATCAAATTAAAAAGGAAAACGAATATGGCTATGTTAATAAAAGTAAGCCAAGCATTGTTCCTCCCGCTAAGCCACGAGAACTAAATATTGACGTTCGTTAATTCTAATCAGAGTGCGATTTCACACATATTAATTAAAATTGAAGGCTTTGACCACTAATTAACAACAAATACACAACTATTTTCATTTCGTATAAAGGTTTAGCTATTAATAAAAAAAATATTGTAAGTTTATGAAATAATTTTTATTTTAACGAATATTTAATGAAAATTTTATATGATAACAAGCTAGTAGTGACAAAGGAATACTAAATATTCCCTGCTTAATGGGATTACATAAATATTATTTGATGATCTAATATTAAAAATAGTAGAAAATGATATAAAATGACAAATATAAAATTTTATAAATTTATAATAGAGTTTCAAATTCAAAAACTCGATTATAATAATTGTTTTATCAACGTTTATAAAAATTTCACGGCACAATTAATTCTACTTATTTGCAACGAATTTGCTATTTTATAGAAATAAAAATTTTGTGCACAGATTCAATTCAAAAAGCACGTAAAAATTTAATTTAAACACATATATATTTCAAATAGTTTTAATTTGCGCTAAAATATTCATTTGTGATTCTGTTTAAAAATCAAATCGTTGAAAATAGTTCTAATATCTTTATATTGGAATATTATAATAGCGTAATTCGGTAAAAAATACATTTTAAAATTAATAGAAGCCCAGAAAACCCAATCGATTTATTTTTCAGAATGACCGCCCACGTTTAAGCTTACCTTTTTATTTTTTATTCATAATCAAAACAAAGAGAAATATTGATGAACTCGGTTTTTTGTACAAAAAAGATAAGCCTAAAGAATAAGATTTTATATATGCTTTATTTTGTCTTTTATTCTCTAATAGTATTCTTAATTAAACGAAATATTTGAGCAAAAATCAAATATAACCTTTGATATATTTTATTTTTTTTACTTTTGTCAAATATATATAAATACAACCTGGTCTAATTCTACATTATTGTCATTCTGACCGAGTAATAACGCATGAATAAAGCATTTATTAAAATAGAATTGATATATGAAAATTCAATAAATTACCTACAAGCTTATTTTTGATTCATTATTCATAATTACGATAAATGAGTTATGTAAATGAAATTCCAACTCAAATACAAAAAAAAATTATACTTAACTAATAAAGCCTTTAAAAATATCTTTGAATTTTATTTTTGTGTTTTTTTATTTATTGATAATTTTTAAATTTTCTTAACATGAATGATCTTGACTATTATCAATTGATTAGGCTACAAATTAGAATACAAAAAGCCATACCTCTACTTCTCATTCAGATTAATTACTTATATATCCAAAAAAAGTATTTTTTTAAAAAAATCTAAAGAAAAATATCATATACTGTTTATATAAATCAACTAGAACCCGTATTAGCAAGTGTAAAATCGCTTATGAAAAATTATAACATTTATAAGGTTGTAAACGATCATAAATTAAATTGATGAAAAGATTGAAGGCCCTTTAATAAGCCTTTTAATCGATTTTATTCCTGTAAATTAATGAAAATATATTTTTTGCCAGTTTTTCATATATTTATAATTGAAATTATAAAATATAATCGTTAAATTTAGTAACAAATTTCATGATGTTGTAATTAGATAATATTGAGGATTTAAATTAGCTCTTTTATTAAGTTTAGGGCAAAAATTATTGCATAATTCATAACTAATCGATATTAATCGTGCAAATATTCGTAGAGATCTAATTAAACGGGATTCCTTTGTATTTAATTTCCTTTTTATTTGAATTTATTCATTTGTAAATACTTAATTATACCAAATAAGATAAAAATAGTTGTTTTTATTCCAAAAAGAATAATATTCGTGTCTCAATTACTAAATATATCATAAGAATAAAAATTTTTGTTGTAAAGGGATGTATTTGTATAATTTATAGACAAATATTTGTATTTTTATTTAACTCCCGAAATTCCTCTTATTATTACAAAAAAACACCCAATATGATTACAATACCTTTTTATATTTTTTCCTTACCAATGATATTTTTTCGTTTCAAGGCCGTCAATCTACAAAAATAACAAGATTTTAAAATATACCATAGTGAAAGTGAACAAACTAAAGACAAAAAAACATCCTCAAAATTTATCTTAAAAAAATTTATTAGGGATAAACATTATGATAAAGCGCATATATAAAAAGCTTATTGAAAACCATGGCGCATTATTTATATTTTAATAGCTGTTAAACTACAATTTAATATAAAAAAATACCTTGTATCAGGTTGTTTATTATATGTGCCTTTTCTCGAGCGTTAGGTCAAATATTGTACATTAAAGATTTTAAAAATAATTAAATGTATTATGAAAATACTTTGAAGTTCATTTATACTGCAGAAATTGTTTTGTATTGTAAAAGTAATAAATATTATTTTATAAATAAATTACTTCATGTTTAAGATCTTTTATACATAGAAAATGTATCCCTTAATGTATTTAAAATATTATATTTCATTTGTATCTATTTGTGAAAATCGATAAAGAATTTAAAAGTTGGTCATAAATTATTAAAATAATTATATAAAAATGGACATGTTTTTTTTTGCAGCAATCAGATTGAATTGTTCTTTGCCATGTTTCAAAAAAAAAATTAAAGAAAACTTAAACTAAATTTAATTGTTTTATAAAATTAGTTTCGAAACATAAGAATTTTAAATATATTTTCTATGTATGAGGAATATTATGGTCTTCAATTTTAGTGAATTAAAAGTTAATATATTTATTTTTTTCGTCATGAAAAAATATATCTGTAATCCTCCAAATAGGGAATTTCTAGATACAAATATTCATGTCGTTTTATCTTTCAATAAAAACATGAGACTAGCTGAGAAAATAGATTTATTTGATGACTTTCCGTTTTTCAAACTCGATTCCAGCTTACCTTCGAGTGATGTTCACTATAATGATAATGCTAGAATACAAATGTTGGATTATAAATATTCCATAAAAATCGGAGAAAGTTATTTATGTGCAGAAAAATTTTCAGGAAATGTTTATAGGTGTCCTAGCGGTGAAACGGGGCTTTGGGATGTACTGGAAAAAGACAATGGATTTCTTATGGTAAAAGATGATATTTGCCTTACTTATAAAAACAAGTTGTTGCTTTCAGATTGTAGTGATAATCAAAATCAAGTTTTTGAATTCGTCAAGAAGCCGGAGTGTCTTGAAGAAATTTTAAAGGCAACATCATTATTTACCTCCAAAATCAATGATAAGAAATTGAAGCAGATGATGCAGAATCTAGAAAATCTTTCAGAGAAGTATCCAGAGAACAAAATGGATGTTATAAAACTAATAAATAAACTGAATGCAAAAAACTCTATTAAAGCAGCCACTGCACATATTTCAGAAAAATTAAAGAAAAAACCAAGATTAAACAAATTACTTGAAAACATACACAATAAAGAGCAGTCATCATGGGGTTGGCCTAGTTTTAGCCTCAAATATCTCAAGAATCTATTTTGTTAGGTCTAAAAATCATGAAATTCTGAAGAACATTACAAAATATATATGTTTTGCAATAAATCACAACAAAAAAACGCGCTTTTAAATTGAATAACAACATCAAATTTACATTTCTTGTGTTGAACAATATAAATTTTTCAATTAAACAAATAAAAATTTGATATAAACCATTTTTAAACTCCTATCAGATTACCAACGTTTGCGAAGACAAAGTTTTGATTAATATTTTTTCGTAGCCAAATTTACTTTACATCTAAAAGAAAGACACACTACTATATAAATATAAAAAGAATTCAAAATCAAAACAATCGGTAATTTACCTTTTTATTTTTATAGAAATAATATAATACCAAATTTATAAAAATAAATATAGATAAGTACAAATATTAATAAGAATATTTTTATAGATATTCCTATATAAAAAGTATACTTCATGATTTTTCATAATAATCATAGTTGAAATCATTTTAAAATAATCAAAATTTAAAGATTTTTATTTAATTGATTTATTAATATAAGTAAGTTTCGGCAAAATTTTAAAAGAAATTCGAAATATAAAAATAAATGATCATTCACTATTTATGTTAAATACCATTAGTGTTAAGAGATTTATGCGTAAGTTTTATTATTATTTAATAATGATTTTATCAAGATTATATACTTTTATGCTTATAAATTGAGGTTTTCTTTCGAAATAGGCAATAAAATATAAAATATAAAATATATTGATATCTTCAAATCATCTTTCATATTTTTGGGTTGATACCCATTTTTATATCTATGATTACTTGTTGACATAGTAAAATATTTAAAGGCAACATACTTAATTTAATTGAGTTTATATTCTCTAGACTTCTATTTAGGATTCTTCTTAAATTATCTATTACTTTTACAAGATTTTGATTGTTACTTTTCATGAACATATGTGAAACTTATATAAATTTCATGTTTTTTATTTATTAATGCGACTTAAATTTGATCACGAGTAATTTCCCGCATGGAAAATAGCCGAAGGATAAAAACTAGAAATATAGATAGAAATCTGCAAAATTTTTATCATATTGTTTTCTTCTGTTGGAATATTTTATTATAAAGTATTAATATATATATTTAGAATCACAAAAATCACTTTATTATTAGATGCCATGTACAAAAACTTGAAAAAGAACATTTATCATTCTTGACCATAGATGAAAAATATAATTTAAGATAAACTCATAAATTTGAGTTAGTAAAGCATTAATATGTAAAATAGAATAGATATAGATTAGGTATGGGCGGTGATAAATATCTAAGTTGTGGATTCTCTGTTTATTAAAGATAAGAAAATTTGGTGTATTCGCCAATTTTCGGGGAATATCTGCTAGCTTGCTCAATATGAATTTCATATTTTTTAAAAAAATTTTCATTTCTTGGAACTTAAAATTATTTTTTTGTAAATTTATTATGATGAAAGTTCGATCTCAAGTACAATGTTATAAATAAAAAACCAATAAAATTATATTTAGAGTGAAAGTAATGTATTTTTACAATCCATGGTCAAATTTCATAATAAAAGAACAAATTATACTCTTATAATATTGCTCGGTTAAAATTCTAACAATTATACAAATAAGATTTAATGTTCTTATAATTTGCTTATATGCCATAATTTAATAAGTTCTTTTTTTCATTCCGATTTTCCATTTTAACGCTTCTATATAAGACATATCTTTAACATAATGGTGTGAATAATATTTAAATTCATAGGAAAATGCACATTAAATAACAATAAAAATACAAAAATGCTGTTAATATATGATATATTGTGGTTAAGAGGTACCCACAGACCAAAAAAACATACATTGAAGGTGGATTTATAATTTTATGTTGAATAACGGAGCCCAATATGATTGAACACTAAAAAGATAAACAATTGGGTCTAATGAAACAATATGCGAGTATTATTCTATGGAAAGAACTTTGCATTAAAGACATGCCTACCTATGAATAGTAAAATTGCCGCTATATAAAATGCAAAATATCGCAATAAAAATAATCATGATATGTTGAATGATCAGAAATACATATTTTATGATGATAAATTTATTTTTTTTGTTATTTTTTACATAATTCGAATATTTTTGCATTGAAAAAATATATTAAACCATTTACTTGATTAATCAATCGTGGGTTTAATACTATTTATCATGAGTAGCATTTCTTATCTTGAATATGCCATGATATTTTTTAAAAAAAATTCAAAGACATTATTTCTAAATATTATAAATTACGTATCGACTTACTTAAAAAAATACACAATATCATAGAGATACGTAGAACCGTGAATTTATTTGGATTTTCAAGGTAAGAGTATAAATCGGGATTATTATAAGATTAATAAGCATCATCTAAAAACAGGTATACAACAAGTATAAATGATATAAAAAAAACTAACATCTAGAGTAATGGTGGAACACGTAAAATATTAAATAATGCAAATTTGTATTTGAATTATTCAACAAAAAATTTACAGAAAGGAAAGTCATTAAAAGTTTAAGCCAGTTAATGATTTCTTATCAAACAATTAGTTTAATTTTGCATGAATTTGAATTTTTGTGGGACGTTGTAAACAAATATAAACGAATTTAAAGCAAATGCGATTTAAAATCTGTTTTCTTAGATTTTAACTTTCATGTAAATTTTTTTTTTATGTTAAAATTATTATTAAAATATCTTTTCACTGCATAGATGGTCTTAAAAAAGCAAAATCAGAAGAAACTTGTTAATTTTTTATGACATATGTTTTTAGGCTCTAAAAAACCAAATCAAAAAATTATTTAATAATTAATCCTTAAAATTTATGATGTAGATAAAATTAGATTACTATATTTTAAAAATTTTATAAGCTTTATATTAGCTTTTGTAATATTGAAATATGTTCTTATGCGATGTATTTCTTTTAAAAAACCTATAGCTTTAGTTAATTTAAAAATGAATTTATTAATAAATTTGCTTTACAAAATAAAAATTAATATCAAAATTTAATGGAATTATAATGATTGATTCATATGGAATACTTCGCAAAAATCTTTATAGAAAATAGACTAAAACTATATTAGATGTATTATACATCGGAATTGAAAAATCATCGCTGTTCTGAGTATATAATATTTTTTAATTATGTTAAAAACACTTTAAATGATTTAATGATTGAAAATACTTAAAATATTTTTTATGAAATTACTGGCGATGAGCTCTATATTTTTCTTATAAAAATATTTTTTTAATTTATTTTAAGCCTGTGTTCAATGCTTACCTAAACAAAGAGGCTGTTTGATATAATACGTAAACCAAAAAAGTAGATATATTCATGTTTAATTGTCGAAAAACTACATTATTGAATTAAATATTTATCCAAGTTAAAATAGTGAAATTTTTTTTTCGAGTCAGAAAAATATGCCTTGATTTAGAGTATTGTTTAGTATATTTTGATTATACTATTTTTAGTCAAAAGATAAAATAAAAAGGCTCAATGAATTGGAAATTATTTATATTTTAAGTAAAGATAACATATTTGTTGCTAATAATACAAACACATAAAAATTTGCTTTCATCATCCTCTTTTATTCCCTCTGAATTTTAAATTTTATTATAAGGGCTCAATTAATTATACTACTTTTTTAGTATTAAACCTTTCACACGAATTTATCTCAATATCATTCAAAATAATATAAAAAATAAAATATGTAAAATGTGTATATTTCGTGATTATTTAATTAAATTTCATAAATCTGTGGGCAAAAGCGTTTGGTTTGAGCACACAAAAATAAATGAATAATATTTCGTTTACAAGGGTAATTTTTTCTAATAGGCTTTCCATGCTTGTTTGCGATAAACTTTAGATTTCTCTAAAAATATATTTGATTTATACTTCTTTTAATTTAAAAATCGATGAATCTTGTTAAACACATCTTCTAAACTTAAAACTTATGCATCAAGTGTCTTTCTAAATCTTGTTGTTTGTGCGTATTCTTTAGCTTCCGTTAAAACCCCAAATCCCAAAAACTCAATATACTCAAACATACATTATTCTAGCCCATGATATTATTAATTTTTATATTTAAATATATAATGCAACTATTTGTACATTTTATGCTTAGCTACAACCAAGTTGTCATTAGAAACAGTTCCCTTCAATTTTATTCGGGATCATACTTTACTGATCACATATCGTTTTCGTATTATAAAGTCATTCCTTGATACATAATTTTTTTTAATTATAATGTATCTTCAATGGCATTTTTAGACTTAAAAACGATCATATCTGATTGATGCGGGGCTATAAAATATTTTATGGTAAAAATAGGAAATAAATGACGTTTTAAAAATTAAAAAATTAATTTCTACCCACCGATTACTTTTAGCGAGCCTGTTCAAAATTATAAAAAATTTAAAGCTTTAAATAACTATTTTATTTTACCGCTATAACAACATAGCCTAATTCAAAGTATCTATCAAACAAAAAATTTATTATTATTTTTTAAATTGAATCTCTAAAAAAAGTTGAAATTATGGCATAAATTATCAAAATAGCTTTAATTAATTTTAAAAATTTTAAATATTTTGCCGAATTTTTGTTTTTTTTAAGGGTATTTTTATTTCAAACATGAAATGAATTTTTATTTTAATAAAATAGTACCATATGTGATGACTTGGGATGAGATGGTCACAAAATATCATAAAAATATGTTAAGGAGTTAAAAATCCCGGACGAAGTAGAAGCATAAATGCAAGCTCTCACACTCCGCAAGACACTTGAACTCATCTCATTTGATAGAAGAAGAGCAGTTGATGAAGATAGATCAAGGGAAGGTGCCAAAAGATGCATCAAGGAGTTATGCAATATTCCCAACACGCCAACCACGTCTAAATAGATAAAATCGATAAAAGAAAATTAACAAAATAATAAATAAAATATGCATATAAATAATTGCTGGGGACATGAATTTATTAATAAAAATTTTTGGTGGTATGTGACATTTTAAATGATAAAATATGAAACTTAAACATAGAGATTACATGAATGTTACAATTAATTTGTCATACTGTATTTATTTCCCCAAAATCAAATTCTGGCATTTAAATGAATATAAAATTTGTAAATTGCCCACAAATTAGCAAATCGTATTAACTGTATACAAATTTGTTACATGATGGGGGAATATTTTAAATAATATAAGTATATCTGCAATAAATAAGCTAACAATAAATCTTTTTATTTTTACTTTATATTCAGTATGTAAATTTAGAATTTCTCCTCAAGCATAACGATATTTATTTCCCGTCGGCACATCATATATCTACCATTTGTTATATGCCTCTTTCCTACATCAATTCGACACCTCACCCCTTCTCAAGAAACATTAGTTCAAGGTTTTTCATAAATCCTATAGTTTTGAAATATGCCTATATTTGATTTTTGACTTCGAGTTCTTTCTGGAAAATTTGATGAAAACGTGCCACCGTTCTATTTCATGCTACGAAATATGGTGTAAATTTTGTCTTATACTTCTAGATTAATCCCGATTCCGAATGAATAGGATGATAACCAGTATTTTTAATAATAATCAGACAAAATGCCTAAAGTTTATACAGAAATCTTATCTTTTAAGGAAAATCTTAGTTACTGAATATGAAAAATATATTCACTTCGAATATAATGCTAGATATAATTAATCTTGCATTAAATTTTGAATTTGAAACTATTTTGAAACAAACTTAAAAGCCAACACTAGAATCGATAAAAAGACAAATGATTCTTCTTTATTTTCAGTATCTTTTCACGTTTAAAAAATCCAAATCAATAGATTATGTATCAAAGATAGAAAATGAGCCAGTCTCGCTCGTGTTGTCCATGTATCCACTCGAGAAAGTAATATATTTAGAGGATAAAAATAGAATCGAAATGCTAAATTCTGAGGTAATAAAACACAGAATTAGAGCAGGAAATAAGGTTTCTGGTTTTTGCTATTTAAAAAAGAGAAGAGAGGGATATTTAATTCAATATGCAACATCATATCTAAAAATAAATACCACAAATTATTTGATCGCAGTAGATGAAGAAATGAATGGTTCTCGCTTCAAACTTGAGAAATCAAAGTTCGGATACAAGGTAATGTTGAATGGAATGTGTCTATCAAAAGATGAGGAGGGTGAAGGGCTACTTCTACGTGACTGCTCAAAAGACAATGAACCTGGATCGGAGGGCCAGAGATTCGATTTTATATCATTACAAAGATCACACATGAGAAAGGTGATGGAAGCGGATGAAAGCAGTGCTACAAATAATTATGATTTGAATAGATTTACCGAAGAAGATACTAAATTAGAAAAAAAGTTTAGAGATTCTATTTTCCAAGATAAAGATTTCATAAATAGCATGAAATATTTTTATGAGTATGCAGCTTGTATGGAAGGAGAAAGAAAACAAGGAATATATAACAAAGATGAACCTAATAATATAGAATAAATAAATAAATTAAATATATTTTGATATCATATCTGTTGATATCAAACCAAATATATCTAATTTGCAACATAATCATTCAATAAAACAATTGAAATTCGAAACACAAATATTAATATTAATCTATTGAAAAAGTTTTCATGAAACATGATTGTATTTCTTATTTTTAGTACATGTACGGCATATGAATGGGAAAATATAGATTCCAACATAACTCTTGCAAATTCTAACTTAAATCTAGCTGTGTATAAAAATAATGAATTCAGGTTGGTAGACAGCGAGCTCGTATCTAGAAATTATGAATATTACGATATAGCTAGGATAAATCAAATTGAAAATAAGCCGTTTTTTGAAATAAAATTTGGGGATGCGTTTCTTTGCAACGCTCCTCCCGGAAAAATTATAAAACCATGCAAAAATGGATTTCAAATAAGAAAGAGAATCAAAGTTGTAAGCTCGGGATCATGCACTAAATTTATTAACGAAATGGATCAGTGCTTAACAAAGAAAAATATAGCTTATGATCTTAGTGGTGATATTTCAAAACCAGATAATGAATATCATGAGGTGGCTTTTCTAAAATGTGGATATGCCCAAACTCAATGTTTTTCTATAAAAAAAGTGGATGAAGAGTCGAAAGAAAGCAAGGAAATAAAAGAAGAAGAAGCACTTGAAAAAAATAATGCAAATAAAAACGATCCAAAGAGTGAAATAGCCAAAGATTATGATCTTAAATATGTGCAAAAAGATCTTGATGAGGCTCATCATTTTTTAGCTATGGAAGATTCTGATGCCATCACATCTGTTAAACATTACGCACCTGAATGTTTTTATGGATATAATAGTATGAGTTTATTTTTCAATGATCCCTTACCTAATCTTAGAAAGTTAAAGCGAAAATATTGCATTCATAACCGCAAAAACATCGTTTCAAATACCAATCTATAAAAATTTTAATAAAAATAATATTAAACACCAAAAAAAATTAAATTTATTGTTTTTTGAAATATTTTAAATACTAAGAATGTAATTGATTTGCCAATTCAGAACCTTTCAATTTTTAATCTTCCATATTAATTATACATAAGTTAGATAGCTGCAAAATACTAAAGGCATCAAGAATAAATAAGCTGTAATATAAATGGTTTGTAAAAACAGTATGAATTATTTCAAAACATACAACATCTTAGTAAGCCCGCTTAATAATAAAATTTAAAACCTTGTGATTGCAGTTATGAAAAAAATAATAACATTTCTATCTTTAAATTTCACAAAAAGCCTTTTTTTTATCGATGTAACCTTATATAAAAATTCCGAAGAGTTTTTTTATTTTACTTCATTCCACTTTTTAAGAAATTATAAACAATATCATTATAAAAAACATAAAATTAATAGTTAATAATATTTTATAATAAAAAAACACAATTTCATATATAAAAAACAAGATTGGCTTTTCTTATTATATTTAAATGATCACAGAGAGTATCCGTAATTTTCAGGCTGTTTAAAAAGCCCTAAAATACACATAAATATAAGAATATGCGACCAATAAATGAATTATCATAGAAAACAAATAAACACCCTTTAATATTTTAACGAGAATAAGAAAAGCATAAATATGAATTACCATCATGAATTTTAAATAAAATCAAATTTATCCAGTATTTCATATGTTTAAACAATAAAAATCACACTTTGTAGCTGCATCTTTTATCTGTGATTGAAACATTCTTTATTTATCAAAAAATTCTACAAAATTCATTAAATTTAAAGGCGGAATACGACGTAAGAGATATTATCAATAATAATATATTTATGCTTTTTTAAATGCCAAGAATATTTTTCCTCAATTGTCTTTTGCCTTTCAAAAAAATATTTGAAATTCGATTAGATCCAATACTTTTTGCTAATATTTAGCGTAGTACAACCTATAAAACTCTAGTTTCATTGAAATATAAAATATATTACATAGCCATTGTGTAATATGACGAAAACCATTCACAATGTCATTCAATTTTTAATGTTTCTCATTTGTCAAAAATTAATCGTATTACAGTATTTACTAATTCTTATTTAAAATCTGTAAAGTACATGGCTGTGCTTCGTGATATAAAAACATTAGGATAAAATTTTCTTTATATAAAACGCAAAAATATAACCAAAATTATAATAAACTTTGTGTAGAGAATCAAATCAATGTCGTAAGAAAAGAAAACCCCATTTCAATGTATTTTTTCAATATATATTTTATTTTACATTAGCTTACATCACGCTCTAAACATTTTTTATAAATTAAATGGATTCTTTAATATTTAGCATCACCCTAACCATAGATTTATGACTAATACTCATTTATATTTTTTTTTAAAAAAAGAGAACATTAAAAGTACATAATGATAACCATTTTTTGAGGCCCAAAAAATATTAGACACTCAACAAATAATCAGAACAAAATTCGAACTATAACTTTAAATTGATATATGGTCATAAAGATAGAAATAATGGCGACGTTAAAAATTAGTAAAAAAGACCTAATAGCGGATATTATCGTATTTATGCACACGGGCAGGACGCAAATTACTATTTATATTAAGGAAATAATTATATCATAACATATTTAAATCTTAAACCAAATTTTAAAATATTAAAAATTAAACATATAATACACACAATGTATATATAAATAGCGTTTTTACCAAAGAAAATTAATAAAGTTTTATGTTTCATAAGTACATATAGGATATGTGGCATGTGAAAATTATTATTTGAATTAGAGCTATAGAAAATCAGACTTATCACATTTTTCGTGTTTTTTTTGATTGTATAAATTATTTTAAGACCTATCCAAAACGCTAATGCCTCTACAAATGAAAAAGGTTTTTTTTGAAATTTAAATAGTTACATTTTTGAATAAAAATCCGCATACTATATTTGGGTGCATTAATAAAATGATTGCGTGCACTTGCTAAAGGTTGTGAAAGCTTTTTTAAAAAACATAAAATATGTAATCGAAGAGATCTTTAAAAATTCTATATGCTTCAAAATATTTAAAATACCACATGTGGTGAAATATGCCCGTTACAGAATCAGGCCTAGATTACATATTAAGGATATTCTATAGAAAATGTATGTAAAACCCCGATAAGAATTAATTAAGTTAAAATGATCACAAAATACAAATAACGTAAATATAAGAGCTGAAATCATGCTAAAAGATTTTAAGTCTAGTTAAAAATTAATTATGAGTAAATAAAAAAAATTGGGGGTGGGGGTATGATATTTCCAGATCTGTAAAAAATTAATAAAATAAAAATTTGCGAATCATGATAAATTAACTGAAAAAGTGTATGGATTATAAAAATCACATCCAAGATTAAAAATTTGATGCTCAAATGGTATTTTTATGTTAAAATTTAAATATAAGATAAGATAAGTAAAAATCTATAAATAACCAATATTTTCGCTTCTGATTTACTGGGAGTATATGCCTAAATTTAAAGATTTATTTTCATATTTAAAAAAAAATGTGAAAATTCCAGATTTAGAGTTTTTTTCGCTTAAAGTAATTTGGAACTGCAAATAATATTATATGTTGGTGTGAAAAACACAGGGGAACCATGTTATAATAAATTTTGGGGCTAAACTAGAATATATTTTTTTATTAATAGATATGGCCAATAAATCAACTTATATCTTCATTACTGCCCAATATTACAGATAGAATAGTACCATAGGTTATTTTAAAAATTATAAATTCATGTCTATATTCGAAAATATTGCGTGCCTTTTTCGATCTTGTGTAATTTTATTTTATATGGTGACGAGCTTTATGACACAACATGATACTATAGGCGAATTCTATTCTATAAAATTAATTTATGGTTTTAAAATATATTCCCAATACACAGGTCATCTAAGTCGTTAAGCCTGTGTATTATCTATTTACGTATATATATTTTTTAATTCTTTTTTACAATTCTTCGGTAAATCTTTAATTATTTCTAATACTTAATACATTTATATTGTATAGAATCAACAAAAAAAATATTTCTGCCCAAGAATTTTTAAAAAATGCTATCATAAAGTACGAGAAAAAATAAAAATCATTTTGACAAAAGTACTTGATTAAAAGTTATAATCTCGTGTTTATAATTTTATTCTTTTGTAAAATGAAAAAGATATGTGATCCATGTGTGTTCAAAAAAAACTAAACGATATCAAATTGTGGAATTATTAAATCCATTAAAAAACGAATAAAAATTCATTTATATACATAATATTTTTTCTTATCCAATTAATGCATTTATTTCATCAGACAAGAAGTCTTAGAAGCTTTAAAATTTATTATAAAAATATGTAAAATGAAATGATGAAAATGTTTTATTGAATTTGAATCTAAACCAATAAAATACAGCTCGCTAGATTAATAAAAATTCACGTGTTGAAGTTGTCAAAATTTGATCAAATAAAATTTACTTCGAATGTCTTTTTTGGTACACAAGGTATTTCCTTGATATATTGAACGAATAGCGAAGATTATAGTGTGTTTTTTGCCCATTAAATAAATGAATAAAAAGCTACTAGGAAACATATATAATCAAATAAAATTTATTTGTGACTTTTTATATCCCACAAAAACGTATCACTGTGCAAAAACCACCATATAAATTATAATTTCCGATTTTTATAGCCAAAGAGTGTTTTATTTATATAATTTCGGCCCATGGGTATTTTATTATAATTATAAGTAATAATTTTTTATGGGCTAGAACTTCCATATCAATATTTAATGATGATTCATTGGTTTGGGTTTTTTTTTGATAATAGAATCTTGACAGCCTTTAATTTATAACTCCTTTGATATGTTTAATCTATAGATAATAATATTTTTGAAATATTGGTATTTTTTAAATGGGATCTTGGTCATTGGTAGGATTTATTATTTAAATATTTATAATTATTGAAAAGATATTGGTTTTAGTTTCATAAATCAGTTATTCAGTTGAAAAATATAATTTTTGTGTATTTTGAATCCATGCTATCGTTTTATTAAACATTTTATGAATTTAAATTTACAGTATAATTTTTTTTTGTATTTTAATTATTGGTAACCTGGATTTGGATTATTCCCCCCCCCCAATTTCTATTTGTTTTATAGAAAAAATATATCCCAATAACATTGATAAAAGTAATTTATGGAAGCTAAGATTTTTTTATAAATGTTTTAAAAATTTTGTAGTGTTACTGCAATATTATAAATTAATACCCGTTAAGATGTATTACGCAATATCATCAGCGAGGTATAAGATTTAATTATATTATTTTATAAAAATATAAAAAAGGTTTTTTCTGTTATTTGGTTTTTTTAATTATCATTCTTTGAGGCAAAACAGCTTAAGAAAATCTTGATTATCGCAAATTTATGCATAAGTTATTTCATGCAATACAAAAAAAAATTTATTTTTACATTTTCAAAAAAAATCTTTCTAGTTATTAGTTTATTGTAATAGGATATATAAATGTAATAAATACGAGAAAAATAAAAACCTGTATCGTAATTTTATATTTTAATCTTCTATAAAATCATTATATAGAGTTAATTTGAGATTTTGCCATGTAGTTATCATATATACGATACGAAAATTATTTGATTCTAAAAAAATCTTGTGATATTATAGATTTTTCTTGAAGGAAATATTGAAAATTAGATTTATTACAAACTGCTCGGTTTTTTTTTAATTAATCTTTTGTGGGTATTAAGTGATAATACGTCTTTCTAATCGGGAGCTCTTATTTTGTTTCCAATTATTGAGTTACTATTCTCAACTGATTGTTTTATGTAATGACGTTTTTGATCATTATCACACCATCATACAAAAAATATAACTGCTTCAAGCAAATATTCCATGAAACACAATCAAAATTTAGTTTTGAAGATTTAAAGTGTAAAATCATTAGCCCAAAATGTTTTTTTTATGTATTTACTTTGTATATATTTGTTCCATGATGGTAAGAGTGCAATTTGCATACGATGTTGATTTATACCTTACATTATACACCCCGCCAATTGAAAAATACGAAGAGCCCATATTTGTAGCCACCAGCTTATCACATATGCGTTCACTTAAAGATTATTGTGGAAAATGTTCACTTCGCAGGATTGACGATAATGTCTATGAATTTTATTTTTGTGGGCTTAAATTATGTTACAGTGAAAGAGATCGTGAGCTAGAGGCGTGTTCGGAAGATGAATACAATTCTAAATGGGAGCTTACAAAAGTCGATGAAGGAAGAACATATTTATTGCGCAATAATAATCATTGCTTAACATTGTTGGAGCATAGTGTGGCTATGACCCCTTGTCATGAAGGTGTCGACTTGAAACAGATAGTTCATGTATTCCCAGAATATACAAAATCCAAATTTTTTGTTACAGATGATGAAAGTAGGGAAGATAGAATAAAGAAATTTGAAAAGAACTTGAAGGATAATGAAGATGCCTTCAGATTGGAGTCGATACAGCGAGCAAGCGAATATAAATAATTAAAAAGTAGAAAATTTAGTCTTAAACATTCATTATTAGGCAATATTTTTTTCTAAAATACTTATTTCGTATCTTTTTGAATACTTTTGCAGTTGTAGCCAAAATAAAAATTGAACAATCTATTTTGTAAGCTGTGGACGTATGATTCAAATTATTTATATGTGTTCTCTTTGAATAACTTAAAAAAAAGCATAAAAAAATTATCTAAATAAACAATTAATATAAAAAAATCATGATATCAATAAAGTCGTTATAATATTTGAGCTAGAAAATATAATCAAATTGAGTCAATTCCATCAGTCTTTTATGAAATTCATTAAGAAATAACATTATCATGCTCTAACAAATTATCAATTGCTCCGTTATTGTGTTTATGGTGTATTAAAAACCCTTTTTATGGCCTTCGGAGCCCTAATTTGTATATACGATGGGCGTTTTTTAAATTTTACAAAGATTATTTTAACTAAAAGATGACAAGAAGCTATTTGTTATTCTAAATTTTGAAAAATCTAAACATTAAAAGTAGTGCACTGATCTTATCCCTTCTATAGTTTCATATAATATCATGTAATTTAAAAAAGTTTCAAAACCACATTTTATAATATTATAAGACTATAAAAGGTAATAATATTTTATCATTTAAAGATACAATGCTTTTAAGCCTATTTAAGATTAAAATGCTTTTTATATTAAAAAAAACTGTTAAAATGTGTAAAATGTCCGCATTATGTGGATATTTGTAAAGTATCATGACATTAAAATTTGGTAATTCTTGATTTTTTTTAATTAAGTGTGTTTTTTAATAGCTGTAAAAGTTTATATTTATTAACGCTAGGAGTGTAGGAAACAATTAAAAGATGTTTTCAAATATTTTTACCACTTTATTTCAATTAAATTTGGCACTGATTCATATTTAAGATTTTAAAAATAAATGCAAACCTTTATTTGACCTATAACATAATAATGTTTAAAATTATTAAGTTGCGATCGAACTTTACCAATAGAGCATATATAGACTTGAAACAACCTCATTGAAAAATAATACTGGTAATATCTGTTAGTAAAGGATCTATTACCTTTTTAAAAAGATATTATTATCAAAGCAGTTGTGTGTTTAGACATGCATTCATTGATATGATAAATCAAAAAAAAACCTCATGGGTATTGTATAAAATTGTTAAAAAAATTTAATTCGTGAAATTTATCATCCTATATATTCGAAATAAAAGCAAGTTCTGTAATATAACAAATAATAAGTTTTAAGTCTGTGAAATAGCACAATTCACGTATTTATAATAGAAAAAACATCGGAATATATACATATTGGATATTTTTGTAATTTATGTAACCAAAAAAAGAATTTAAAGTTAAAATATGGTGTATTATTTGTTTTTTTTTGCCAAAAAGGAAAACCATCTAGAATTGGGCTAAATTTAAAGATTTACTTTAAGGAATTTATTTTATTCGATATAAATAAGGAAAACGGGGATACTCATGTTTTTAATCGTTTAGTAATGAAAAGGATTTGTGATTTACAAGTGCTTTATTTAAACCACAACTCAAACTAAAATAAAATAATACCGATTTTACAGTTAGAAAAAAAATATAACCGAATCAATGAGTGAAATAAAAGGATATTAGTAAAATATAAAATTATATATACGCAGAATCAATGATAGTTCGGAAGGAATTATTTATATCAGGCAATTTTAATGGAATATTTAAATTTCATAATGATTTATTCATATTGCATGCATTTATGGGTTTGTGTGATAAAGGAAATTTTTTAAAATAATTCACACAAAATATCTACTGCTTTTTTCTTCACGTCATAATTCACTATATAAAAATGTTCATATTAGTTTTCTTAAAACCTAAAAATCCACAGGAATATTTCTTGTAATATATCAAGCCATTAGCGAAGGGCATTCAAATCCCCCAATTGTAATTATTTATGTGTTATTTCGTTTACTTATGGCTATATGGTGAAATTTGTGAACAATTATTGCGACAAATTTGTATTATAGATAACTCAAAATCGGTTTCAGTATAAGATCGGGTTGATCTATAATAAAATTTAAATTATTTTGGGTAATCTTGTTCTAGAATACTAAAATTAAAACTGATATAAAATCCATCACATCTTATTGTATTATATATTTATTAATGGTTTTTTAGTTTTTATTTATTTTTCTTATATATTTTATAAATTATTACATATTAATCCTATTAGGAGATTAAGCATTGGTAATTAAAAGCCGCCAGCTCTTTTTTTTAAGACACATAGATTATTAAAAATTTTAGATTTAAAATCTTGGGGTTTTCACACTTGGTCTAATTTTAGCATAGTTTTTACTCGTTTTTTGCTAATAAATTATTGGGTATATATAATTTACCTACGAATCTCTTAAATAACCTCTTATTATAGATTATAAGGCCAAAAGGGAATTATCAGGCATATAATATAAATAAATTTTCAATATACATTTGGCGTTTACTAAAATTATCTTTATTTTTTTAAGTTGTTAAAAGGAAATGACAACTTACACATCCTATACTTAAATTTTTTTATCGTCTATTAGATGAATATATCCCAGATAAAATATAGAATCAAACTTAATGTTCTAATATAAAACAAATTAAAAAATCAAGTTAATTTGTGATTTTATATTTTAAATTATAATTATACACACAGTATAATTATAGAAAAATAGGGATATCGTTATTTTACCGGCACACAGAAAATTTTACTATTTATGCAGTATTAATATCAAATGTATTTGATCTATTTATATATTTTGATAATATACATTCTATATATCTAAAAACTTTCAATTTATTATTTAATTATTTTTACACGTACTAAAACCTATGTTAAATCATAAAATATTTATATAAAGGTAAATGAGAAATAAAACCTGTAAATTATGATTCTGATATTTTTATAAATAACATATAGTGTTTTAAACCGTTAATATTGGAGGAATCGTAAAGGTAATTATATTAAAAACTATATTTTATGATGTTTTATTAGGTTCTACATTTATGGAATTTATATATTTTCATAGAATCAATCGATATAATTGAAAATCTGAAAAGATTTAAGATATTAATATTTAAAGCAATTTATAGACTTATTAAGATTACAAGGTCAGGTTATTTTAAATTATTTTGAATACAAAAATAAACATGAAAATCCAATCACTTTTATTAAGAAACCTTTTGACTTTTTTTAAAAATGCCTTAAATGCATATAGTCTCAATAACATAATGATTTTTAAATATATTTTTTATATGGGGTTGAAAATTAAAACAGACATCAACATATCGAATGACTGACCTGATATTTTTGTATATGACAAGAATAAGAACTGCATCACTCTGATCGAAATTGGCTCGACAAGTATTGACAACATAAACATAGTTGAAAACGAAAAATTTGAAAATATGACCTGCTAGCATCTGAACTGTCATTAATATACAAATGCAAGACAAAAATTATCCCATATGTTATAACATGGGACGTTGTGGTGACAAGATATCATAAAATGTACTTATAGGAACTAGATGTCAAGAAACTGGTTGAAGCATATATTCAAACCTTGGGAATGAAAAATGCCCTTGAACTAATAGGTCTCGAAAGAAGGAGGGGTATTGAAGAAGACTTTGGAGAAAAGAAGATAGCCGAAAGTATAAATACGCTGTGCGCACAGAAAATTAAGAAAGCTGTGCCTGAGAACAAAAACTAAAATTACGACTATAAATTTAGCCCTTAAATAAAAAATACCTTATATGGGGTTGCGTAAATATATAAAAAAAATAGTGTTAAGAATATTTATCCACTATGAAATAAGGCTAAGTATTCCCTATATATATATTATGAGTGGTTTGACCTTATTTTAACAGTATTATGGCAAATTCGGGATTAATAGACAGACTCCTGATCGATTGAATTAATTAATATCAATTTAAATTCTTGAAAGTTAGTATAAAAATATATTGGTAAAGCTATTGGAACATAATATAAAAATTGATATTGCATTATAATTAAATGCATTAGAGTTTATACATGAATTATAATTAAGTCATGTATAGCTTAATAGATATTGCCTATATTATAATAAAAAAACATAAACACTCAAAAACTCGTCTCCATGTTCCTTCCTACACCCTTCCCTTTTTAATGCCGTACATCAGTTTTTGTTGTACGACATAACATTTGAAATATGAACTAGAGAATCTGGATCAACACAATTATACTTATTTCTGATCCTATGGTGTACATAGTTATTCAATGAAATATTATTGTTTTTCTCTTCATTTATTCGTATATTTCATTGAACCTTCTCTGGCTACTCTCTTAATGGTATTCATTATTAATGATCAATTCTAATCAGAAAAACCGTAGAAAACATCTTTATAGATGATTCGCTTGTTTATAACAGTCAAGGCCCATGTATTATCTGTTGAACTCTTCCGCGATAGGACTTGACCTTATAGTTAAGCCTTGTTTCATCGACTTGAATTATGCACCAAGAGTTTTGTTATTGGTTTCTTAACCACACTTTTTATCTGCTAGTGGATCTTTTTTTCATCTGAAAACTTCGCATATGGTTATTTGTGAGAGGCTTTTCGAGTTGAAGGATAGAAATTAATTCTGTGATGAGATGTCGATTTTAAATTTACACAACACGTATCCTTTAAAATATAAATGATGTTTTGGTATTTATCACAGGTGTAATTCATATACCTATAGCTATAATCATCACAGTCATTTTTTGTAGCTTTGAAAGCCATTTGTAAACTTGGTTGCGTAGAAAAATGACACAACTTATATTCAAGCTACAGTTTAATATTTTTGCAATGAGGAAAAATATTTATTTCGTTTTTTCTTCTACGTTACTTAAAAAAATGGACGTTTTTTAGGGGTTGTTAAATTCATATTAAACTGTTGACAAATTTGCTGTGATTATACAGCATCAATATTCAGATTCTTTATAGATATAGTGTTTTGCCAAAAAATTATCTTATTTGATGAAAATTCATGTTTTTTTTTCTATTAATGGGGGCAATATACAAAGGTATTTGTCTACAGAAATATAGAGGTATGCATATTTAAATAAAAGTGAATAAAAAAAGTAAGCACGATAGAAAATTTTGCATTGTGATGATTGTGTTCACATATAAAATATTATTGTCTTATTTATATTGAAAATATCATATCACACACAATTTTTTTTAATAATAAAAAAAACAATAAATGAATCATAAGAGAAAAAAGAATAGGGTGGGAAAAGTATAGAAGCAAAGCTTTAATTTTCTTGATTACAATAGAGTATTAAACTCTAATTTATAAAAAAAAATTTAACTATGCCTTTGTAAAAACAACGACAGAATAAATTTCCACGACTTTAAGTTCCTCTTCATTCAATTTTTTCTTCATAACTTTTTCCATGATTTCGCGATTATTTTTATAATTATCATTATAGAATTTTAAAAAATCTTCAATCATAACAGGTTTTACATTATATTTAGAAAATTCCTTTATAAGGGTTCCAAACTCCACCAAATATTCAATACAATTATCAATAGCTTCATCAAGAACAAAATAATAATCGATCCCAAAAACATCATTCTGGATTTCCAAATTTTCATAAGTTTCGTTGAATTTTATTCTATAATATTCATTACCATAATTATTACCATATTTTTTATATCTTCTTAATAATGTAATAGCATTAGGAACAGTTGCAATGAAATATCCATCCCTTTTCAAATGCTTAGCAACATTGGCTACAGCTATTTCAAACGACTCTTTAGTTTTAAAGGCATAGTGAAAACTAAATTGAGAGGAAATAATGTCAAATTCTTGTTTTAAATCTAACATTTCATTATATGCATCACAAACTGAAAAGATGGTACTAAAATTCGGGTATAATCTTCGGCATCTATTTTGTGCTTCTTGAATGCTATTTTCTGCAATGTCAATTCCATGGTAATGTGATATTTCAGCTGCTTTGTATTTATTTAGGTCTCCACCTTTCCCACAACCCAAATCTAAAACACTGTTTTTTGGTTTTACATATTTAGATATTAACATGGTCTTTATAAAGTTGTTCATGTTTCTTATATTTATAATGTTTGATTTGTGGCGTTCTCCTAGTTTTATTGAT
This sequence comes from Rhyacophila brunnea, assembly GCF_057557595.1. Lineage (NCBI taxonomy): Eukaryota > Metazoa > Arthropoda > Insecta > Trichoptera > Rhyacophilidae > Rhyacophila > Rhyacophila brunnea. The sequence goes on along the minus strand of NW_028233362.1, from coordinate 337,238 downwards.
TTTAATTCATTGTAGTGCTTTGCAATTGAGTCTTTATCTTCCATTTTACAAAGGGAATTATTATTTATTACTAATATTTGTAGTGTATAGTTTAAAGAACTATAAAAAATACAATCGTATATAATGATTATAACTCATATAGAAAATAATAAATAATATAATACACACAAAAAATACAACACATATCTATAATATAATTATATATCAAATAATATAATACATATCAATATATAAAAGATAAAAAAATAACATATATAAAAAAACAATACCGTTGTAGATAATTAAATGTTAATTTTACTATCATACCTTATATTTCCCTTTCTCCGAACATTATTTAATTAGTTTGGCTTGAACCCTTCCTATCTAATAAATTTAATACAAAAAAAGAGTTCTATTCTAGTGTGTAAATATTTAAATTCATATTTATTTCGGTAGGATAAATAAGTCTCTGCTTATGACACATCCCTAATTTAAATATTTAGCTATATTTTAATCAGAATAAAAACCTCTAGTAACCCATACATATTTTTTTAGAACATAAAACCACGTGGTAATCGGTGAATTAATTTAAATATAATATTTTTCATATATTTCCAATTCTAATAGGTTTATAGTGCGTGAAAAGAATGTATATTAGACAATATAAAATATTTTGCATTAATATGCAATAACAGACAATTTTTATAAAAAATATATCTTCATGCTGTACAATAAATATTTTTTTAATTATAAAAAGCAGGCTAATAATAAAAATATATAGCAATTTCCATTCACTTAAAAATAATAAGCATGAAAATAATATTAAAATTACGTTCTGGAAATATTCCCGATCGAATAAAAAAAAATATACATATTCGTATCAGCATAATGTATATACTTTAACTTTCTCAATTAGAACACGCTTTAGTTTATCTCAATATAGAAAAACATATAATTTTCCACACCCTTGAAATAATAATATCTTATCCTAAAATTATTTTATTTAAAAGACTAGAAATTCATTCTCGATCATAGGTTTATGTGATCTCACTTTTACATGTATTAAAAATTATAAGTATTTTATCGAAATCTTGTTATACTTTATAGATCAGATTTTTTATTTTTCTGCTGTATTTTATGAATTTATTATTATTATTTTTTTCCCCCTCATACTACACTTCCTAAATATCTTGCCTTTATAAAGAAATTGGCATATCATAAATGTATTAAGCATTATTTTTCCAATAGATTGACTTGCTTGCCCATAAAATTACCAAGGGTTGTTATATAATTTTTTATTTGCACAAAAAAATTATATATTCAAATAATTTGGAAACCAAACCAATTAAAATCACAAAATTTCAATATTACTATGGTTAAAATCATAAAAAGGTTTATAAATCACATTGAAGTTGTAAGTATTCCTAATAAACCTTTAAATATTTTTTTAGCATAAAAACACACTTATGTCATTAAAACCCCTTTAAAACAAAATGCCTAGAAATTTTCTTATTATTTCAATCACATATCCAACATGTTATTTTACACATTTTCTAAATTATATTTAAAAACTTCAATATACTATAAATGTGGAATTTAGATATTGATTTATCTATGTTAAAAAGTTTAATGGATATTTCAAAGGTTACTGTATATTATTATTGTATGATAAAAGCTAATATTGCAATAATATTGCAAAATTATACAAAATATTATATTCTTATTATACAAAAAGTTGCAAAATTATATTTTTAATATTTACGAAAAAAATGGCTGCACCTGATGTCTTTTTTTGCAATTATTAACACCAAAAGAAACAGATAATTGTCATTAATTTTTCAGTATCGATATTTGATCCTCGAATATTTTATTTAAAACACAATTTCCTATAAAAATTTGTCATCCAGAAAAATATTTGATAATGATGGTCACATAGTTTAAAAAATGATAAGAATAATAATTAATATTATAAGTTTTTAATTCAAAATTTATGATTTCTCTTAAAACATATATTTTGAACTTGGTTCGTATTTAGAGATATGCTCATTCAATTAAAATTACGTCGTTAATATGTTGATGTAATTTGTAGAATGATATAAGATGTAAATTTAAAACATTATTAGTTGACTAACAATGTATTTATGCCATGATAACACAGAAAATGGCCTCAAAGTTATATTTTTATTAAAAAAACCTTTCAAGTAGAGTTTTATACGTTCATTCGAATTTTATACCCTGAACAGATTTCATTAAAGAGGATTAAATCTAGATGATTTTTATAGACAGTATTTAACTATAAATAATTCTTAGGTTAGTGTAAAAACACATTTTATTCCATGATACTTTTTAAAAATCCTAAGGCTGAAACAATCATAAATAATTAAAAAAACAGGGCTGAGATTAACAGCATATTTTCGCGCTTTAATAACATAAATTTCCAAAAAAATTCATTCAAAATTTACCCTTATTATATTTTGATGTAAATAATTTATTTCTTTAATATAAATGAAATTTCATATCTTATTTTATATGGCAGAAAATAAATATTTCTGGTAATATATCTATTTAAGTGAACACAAATCTTTTGAATTTTATTAATATTATATTTACCCTTTAATTTTTACAGGGAATACACTAGAATTGTATAATTTTTTTTTCGCACAATCTAGTTTTGTTTTAATATAACTATATGAAATTTAAAATTCTAATAGCTTATACTCTAACATTTTTTTACAATTATGCCAAATTTTTTGGCTTCAAATATTTAATTTAAGTTTTATTCTTATTATAATTTTGAAATAAGTATGAATAAACCAAGAAAACATCTATTTTTATCCATATAATAAGATGGTTAATTATCTAGTTATAAATAAATAATTCCAACTAAAAATACCCTTGATTTTTTACTTGTGTAAACGGAAAGAATTATTCATCTATTACCTAGTAATTATTTATAGAAAAAGTAACCTTTTAATCATAACCGTAAATTAAAATATGTCTAGAAAGCGTTTAAATTTCTTAGATATTCATAATTGAATTTGTTTTTACATATTCTTTTCATAAAAAAAGGATCTGACCAAATTCAAAATTGTTTTATATTTAAAGCGTAATATTTTCGACCATATAGGCAATGATATTGAAAATATGTATTTGAAAAAGATTCAAGTTTTGATTTTCGGTACTTTTAAATTCATTCCTTTTTCTTCTAAAACTAGTCAGAAATTCATATGTATATAAATTTATAAAAAAACAATTATCATGTAAAATGTTATAGGAGGATTCTAATCATAAGGGTTAAAAAAAGTGTTTATTTTATATATATAGGCCCTTATTTTATCATCACGTCTCTTTATAAGTGAAATATGCATGTAAGGCCATTAATGCATAAAAAGAACGGAAGTTTTTGTATTTTTCTGTAAAAATCAAGTCTATATAGCAATTGAAATTAAGTTTAAAAATAATTCCTCCTCAGCATTTGTATAATAGAAATCACCATCCTCACCTTAAGAAATCGACGAAAAAGTAAAATATATATTAATTGATATTCATTTAATATTTTTGATCATTAAATATAATTTGATCGATTTAATCTAATTTTCAAAATATATTATACGAATTATTTTAATATTCTTCTTATCAAAATTTTCAATCACAATGACATCCTGATATAGATTAAGTATTTTTAGATCGCATTTAAAAACCCATCTATCCATTGGTTTTTGTTTTTCAAATTTATAATATTAAACCTCTTTATTATGTGCTTCATAGGCAAAAAATATGGTAAAGCCTTGTGTGCTTTTTTTATTTTATTAAAATTTGTGAATAGAACTATAGATATTGATTTATGAATACAAATATGATATTTTGGGTCATTTGAAAGATAAATTAATTGAGTATTTAAAAAAAACATGTAATACTGATTTAAAAGGTGATATATTGACCTTTATTTGGATTAACTTGATTTACAGTATTCGATACAAGTTGGTTTTTATATGATAAGATTTTAATTTAAAAATCACAAACAATATTTGAGATTCTGGAATCTTGTACGTTATTGCAAGATGAATTACATCTACTGATTTTTCAAAATTTATGTATGAGTTAATTTGATTTTTAGCTTATAAATTTGCACAAAAAACTTAAATTTCTCTAACACATAGATTTATGGATACTTCTTATTACCATATCATCTTTTAAATATTCCTATATACATATTCGCTTTCAAGCCGCATTAATTTAAGTGTTTTTTCTCAATCTTATTGTTCGTGCATATGTTTCTGCTTCAGTTGATGCACTGAAATTTGTATTATTCGCCGTGAATTTAAAATTAAGCTATTTGTGCAATAAAGCCTATTTCATACTAAATTAATGTAAAAGGTTAACAATTCAGGATATTGTCTAAAAAAAGCACATATACTAGCAAATGATCACGCTGAATTTGCAAATAGAAAACACAAATGGTATCATAAAGTACCAAATTGGATAGTTTTTCACGAAGTACCACTATATTTGAATGTAATAGTTAACAAATACAACCGAGGCAGAATGTATGTTTAAACAATATTTTTAGAAGGATTTTTGAATTAATAAGTCTTTAAATGTGAAGATGCATATGGCTGGATTGTAAAGAGAATATGTTGATAAGAAGTAAAAAGAAAAATTATTTAGAAACAATCCAAAACTTGGTAGAATTAATAAAAACATATAAAAAGAAAATCGACCTATAATTCAATTTTGGTGTAAGATTCAATACCAAAAAAAATTTACTGATTCTGATTTATTAGAAAATATTGTGTGTTTTTAGATTCCTTATTTTTTATATCGTATATATAAGTTTTTTACTGTCTATTGCCACCTTAAATATAATATTACTATATTTTTTATGTATATTTAGTGAGCTGACAGAGTTTAGATAATTTATTTTCATATATGAAGATAAATTTGTAACTCCAGGCATTAAAACTTAATTTAAAATAATGTATAATAAACATGTTTTTATCGATTTTAATTAAAAAAAAATAATGCCTGTGATAAATAAAACTTGCAGTAAAAAAAATAATAAAGAGATGATTATTTTTTTGATTTTAGTTAGACAGAAAATAATGCCTATGATAAAAAAACTTGTCGCAAAAAAAATAAAATTGATGATTAACTAAAAAGATTACACATATATTTATTGTTTCAATTTAAATTTACAGATATTCTAAATAATTCAATTGTACCTGGACAAGGATATTCTTTTTACAATAAGCTTAACTCATGCTGTGAGCTAAATTCTATAGTGCAATTTTAATGTAATTACCAATGATGCTGTATCATAAAAATTCAGACACAAAGTTTAAAGACGAGGTCATGTCGGTTAATTTGTAATATAATAAATATACAGATATTAGAATAGTTTTGTTTTTCGACAGTGAAATGTTCCAAACGCTTAAAAAATTTTCAAATCTCTATCTTCAGGTTTAGAAAATGCAAAGAATAGCTTAGGCAGTAAAATATATTTTTTCCCTTGAATTTATGATAGATTTATTATTATGAATCCATTTATTGTTATTTAAATTTCTTATTTGTAATACAACACTTAACAAATCCATACGCATGTTCAATCATATATTTATGGCATAATATTGGAAAAAATAAAGTTGATTAATATATATAGAATAAATTCTTGATATTAATAGGAATTTATTGGCTATCTAAAAGCATTAAATAAAAATATTTGTGAACTGTAAATATTCTTTAGATCGATATGTCACTATAATCTTTTAAGCATAAATGCCATCTAATTTAGTATTTTAGGAAAATTATATATTTTTAATATTGTGTTTAATTTAAATTCTGTAAATACTTTAAATTTTAAATACATTTTCTTGACCTAGAAATATCACTTAAAATTATATGTCTCTAAACGCGACCATAAATTTTGAATTGCATCAATTATGTAATTTATATCCATATTGAATCCAGATCATCTTCAAATATGTTTTGATTTATATTTTTGACCGCTATAAGTAAAATTTATAAAATTTTTGTTCTATGTTTTTAGGCCATATGTTTTTTGTCAAAGTTTTCAATAAGCATGAAAGTCAAACGCATTTGCTAATGGAAAATATCAAATCACGAATAGAAATAACAACTAGCATGGATAATGCAGACGGTCTAATTATTATTGGTGGGGATGGAACATTATTAAAAACATTAAGAAAACACAATCAAAAAATATTCCCAATAATATATGCTATAAATTATGGTTCATTAGGATGCTTAATCCTCAATGAGAAAGAACAAACGAACTCCATTCTAGAAGCCTTAAAAAGTTCACCAAATATATTCAAGGTCTTTAGAAGAAAGCGTTTGTTGATTAAAGATCACGGATACTTTTTAAATGAGATTATTTTAACCAATAAAGAACCAGGAAAGTTGAATATATTTAACATATATATAGATAATTTTCATTTCATAACAGTCAGATGTGATTCTGTGGTGGTTTCAACACCAAGTGGATCAACAGGTTATAATTCATCTGCTAATGGACCTATAGTTGAAAATGATTGCGATTGTATAATTATTAATGCCATATCCCCGTTTAGAACACCTTTTAGAAATTATGTTATCAATATTAACAGGAAAGTAAAAATTGATATTGTTGGTGAGGGTTGTTGCATTATTGATGGCTGCGATAAAATTTCAAATTGTAATAGTGTCGAAGTTATATTCGATGGGAATTTTTTAGATTTTGGATATCTCGAAACAGAAAAATGTATCGAGAGGAAACTATGTGAGAAATTTTTTGAAAACAATAGCTCAAAAATCAATAAAACAGGGTAGATTTATTTACGGATCATTTTATCTTGTAACTCCTTTTTAGTCAAGATCAATTTTTTATGGCTCTATAGAGATGGTCAATCATATACCCATTCAGCCAATTCAAAAATTCGTAAAATTTTGTTAGGGTTAGTTTTATCTTTTTACTCTTTTTCAGACAAGCATAACTTTAAGCTGCTCTATATAGTAGGCTTAACATGCATATTAAAATATTTATTTTTTTGGGTTAGTTTTATCTTTTTACTCTTTTTCAGACAAGCATAACTTTAAGCTGCTCTATATAGTAGGCTTAACATGCATATTAAAATATTTATTTTTTGGGTTGGTTTTATATTTTTACTATCTTGGGCCAAAGGAAACACCAGAAGATTTTAAGAGAAGGATAATAATATATATTAATTTTAAAACCTTCTATACATCTTCTCATTTCATAACTTATTAACTTTAAGTTACAATTACAACCCTATTGCTTATGTGTATGTGTTCTATTTTATTGGTATTTATTTATTTAAACCGTATAGTGCACGAAAAGAAACACGAATTTATTTTATTTATGAGTAAAATTTTCAATTCATTAATATATTTACTGTGCGAAGGTTAGCTAATTTATATTATTTCAAAACACAGCAACCAATACTTTGACAACTCCTCTGATCTATCTTCATAACAGCTTTTTTTTTTGCCAAATGATATGAGCTCAAGTGAATTGTGAAGTGTGAAAGCTTGCATGAATACTTTATCTTTCTCAGAAATTTTAATATCCTTGACTTATTTATTTTAAAATTTGTGCCGTTTTCATCGCAATTTCTTGCGTATAGTATAATTTTTGTTTTACATTTTTATATTAAACCAAGTATATTCGCGAAAATGGCACACAAATTTGTTATTGTCAGTTTATAATTTAAATCAAAGCCTTTATCAACCAAATAATGCTGCATAATATTCATTTAAATAAATTTTTGGATAATATTTGCGAACTAATTAAAGTTGAAGAAAATAAACTCTAATTTTTTATCATGATCATCTTGAATAAATAAGAAAGATTTTATTTTTGTTATAAACTTAAAATAAAATGTTAAGTGAAATAAAATAAACTTAGAAGAAAACCTAGCCTAATTATTCTAATCAAATCATAATATAAAATACCATTAAAATAAAAAAGCAGGGAAAAATATTATTATGGATTTGTAATTTACTTTTGATTTTCATTAGATTAGATACTTTCAGTAATTATATTCAATCGTGCATAAAAAAATATAGATTATTAATTGAAGTTTAGAGTTAGTATTCGATTCTTATAATAAATAATTATGAATATTCGGGCAATAATTTTTTTATTTTTTCTTATATATAAAGTTATAATCTAATTGATAACACAGAATTTATCTAATACTTTAAAGCCCAAATAACTACTAAAAACTATATATTAAATATATATACACTTAATAAGAACCCTGGAGTTTTTTTGATGAAATGAAGCCAAATATATTTTGTTTTTTCTGTTATTTTTAATTAGTGACGAAAAAAATCTTATTTTTTGTATTTTCTAAATATATCCAAAAAAATTTACCACGTGAACAATGAAAAACCGAAAATCCATTGCATTAAAACAAAAAAATTGCTTGTTTAAGAAATAAATACACATATTAACAGAACACGTAATTAAATGGATAGTTTGGTAACATATTATAAAAATATGTATTTGTAGAATTAAAAATACCAATCAAAACATAATTATAGAAAAAAAACACTGGGGAAAAACATAATTGAAAGTACTATAGATATAAAGACGCTTGAAAGATGATTTAAATTGGATTAATAACGATGTAGGTATATATAGAACCCGAAAATAAACAATCTGCGCCATAATTAACAATTTATAATGCAAACACAACTATAGAAATTGATTTATATAATTAACCCTAAAGGCCTAAATATATGATTCAATCATACCTTTTGTATTTCGAGAAGATAAAAGGAAAGAGCTTATGTTTTAAAGCGAATTACATCCACATGGATAGATTATAAATTCATAAATTTTTACCTTGATCTTTTCCCTCTTATCAAGATGCAACAACTTCAAGAAAGCCAAAAAGGTCAGAACCCACTCAGTAGAAGATAATTGCAGAAAAAAAACATGTGAAAATCTAGGTATATAAAATAATTAAAACGGATATGCTAACTTAATAAAATAGAACTGACATTTTCCTATACGATAAAAAAGGAAAAATATTATTACGTTGATTGAGATAGGTATAACTTGCCTTGAAAACTTAACTGAAGTTGAAAATGTTTCATATAGGAATTAATACCTCATAGCGAATGAACTTAGTAAAATATACAAATGTAAAACAATATAATACCATATGCAATGACTTTGGGGTGGAGTGGTAGGAAATTCCATAAAAAATATGTTTAGGAGATGAAATCCCAGATGAAGTAGAAGCATATATGCAAGCTCTCACACTTCGCAAGACACTTAAACTCATATAATTGACAAAAGAAGAGTATTTGATGAAGATAGACCAGCTGCAAATGGTAAAAGATGCATTAAGGTGTTTTTCAATATGCTCAATCAGCTGTATGAATCGCAGAAGAGCGAATTTATAAAAAGAAGAAACTCAACTCATATGTGAAAAAAATTTAATCTCGATCAATTCTAAATGCTACATTTTATAGACGAAAAATACTCGCTTGGTTGATATAATAAAAGGAAAAAATTAATCTTAAAATATAATTAGAAGTTTTATGTTTAGAAAATTTATGGTAGTTAGATAACTTAGTTTATGCATCTTAAATAAAGAAAATCATACGGATTGAATTGATTTAGATATCAAAGAATTTAATGCTGGGGAATATTTCTCGTATCTGTAAAAGTAATCAAAATAAATAATATGCGGACTTTAGATCTTTGAAAGTAGCCAATAATAATAAGAACATAAAAGAGTAAGCTATAGAACTTTTCAGACTGTTTAGTTATGCACACTATTATATTTATTAATTTGTGTATAATGAAATAATTAAGCATAAAATTATTTATAAATATCTTGTATAAAGCTTATTCCTGTATAATATCCTCGTAATAATATGTGTGTTCAATTTTATCTGTGTTTTCTATCTATAAAAAAATTATAGATATACAGGATTCAGTAAATTATTCATCAGGGGATAAATTATCCTCAAACACTTTACCTTGATAATAAAGTAAAATTTTTAATTACCCAAGGCAACAAATATATATGAATGAAATTATTTTGATATAGATTTAATACCAAATTTCTTATTTTTTTTTTGATATTACAAGATCAATGTCTAATTTATTTGAAAAATACTATATTTATCTAATTAATAAAATTATTTAATCTGATACCTACTACCTATAAAGTAGATTGGGATTTTTTTTTCAATTTAAAAAATTTATGAAATAAATTAATAATTTAAAATGGTAGACCCATAGTATTTTAATTTAACTGTAATTCGAGAGCTGCCTTTAAAAAAAAATTAAATGTAAATAATTAATTAGTGATCGAAAAAAACAAAAGTTTTTAATGCATAAATATTTAAGATAAATTAAGAATTAAATCATGACAGCATGGAATTTTTGTAACCTCGGCAATATATAAATTCCACAACACATGAAAATCAAATACTACCGGCTCTCTTATTTTAGATATATAATCTTGTGGTCTATTCTTTATTTTATAATAAAAATATAAAATTATCTCAAATATATATTTTAACCTAGTTTTAAATAAATATAGTAGCACAATTTTTTTTTGAAATTACAATCAGTATTTTATTTTTACAAGGCACTTATCAAATTTATAAATTAGAGAAAATTAATTATGATTAGAAACATCATGATTTTAAGAAGTAACCATAATGATGAAATATGAATCTCAAACAAGTTTCAAACATTGGGACTTCAAGTAAAACAAATTTGTAATTAAGATCACCGAAATGTTAATCAACATATGGTCGATAATACGTATATGCATGTTACTTGTACTGATAGGATGTGCAAGACGCAAGATTCTGCTTAAAGACTCCGTGCTCATTCGACCGGCAGATAAGCAGAATTTTGTTCTTGATCCGACAACATTAGAGATAAAGCCGAAACCTTCTGGAGGTGATGATATGGCATTTGATCGCGAAGTATTAAGCATAAATGAACGCGGAAACACGACGCCGTATTATAATCTTTTCAATAAAAAAGGCGCAGTAGGTATAAGTCCTTCTAGAACAAGATTAATTGATATGGATGACAATAAATCGAGCAGGGTTAATAATTTTTCATTTCTAATCATGGGTGTTGCTGGTGTGGTTAGAATTTTAGTAGATGGTTATTGCCTGAAAAATGAAACTGACTCTGTGAAGTTTACTGATTGTCCAACCGAAAACGACAAATATGAAGATACTGTTAAATTTGAATGGAGAGTAGATGCACTTCCACGAACTGAAAATTTAGAAAAATGTAAATCTGAACTAAAAAAATTTGAAACTGTCAATAAAAAATTACAGGATGAAGAAAATGTTGGTGAAAAAAAGCTAGAGTTAGAAGAAAAGGATAAATCTGTTATAAGTGAAAGTGATAAAACGGAGGAGAAGACGGCTCATAAAAATGATAAGAAACAGCCGGAAAAGTCAATAGATGAGCCAGTAAAAACGGATCCAGAAATACAAGGTGAAAATTACAAATCTGGGGGGAATAATGAGCCAGAAAATCCCGGTGAGATAACTCCAGAAAATCCCGAAACTCCAACAAACAGTGTAGAAGATTATAAAGAAAAGAGCAATAGAGAAAATAATAATGATAATAAAATACCACCAGAAGAAGCTCCTTTATCCGAGAAGAAAGAAAAGAGCCCTTCTTCAACTAGGGCCCAAAAAGATATGAATTCTAATGATACACCAGTAAATCAAAATGCTCAATCAGATAGAAGCCCCGATAATAACAATAAAAATAGTAAAAGAATACCGAATCATCCTAGAGATTCTCCAAACCAAACCACACCCGATTCAGCCAATTATGGTCAAGACTATCCAGAAGATAAAAGGGATTCTTCTAAAAATAGAAGTGAACCGCGCAATAATCAATCCGAATCAAATAAAAATAATGAAAAGCCACCAGATAACTATGATGATACAAAAAATTATGGAGAAGAACTACCAAGGAATGATAAAAAATCAAGCGCGAGCAGTAAATATTTAAATGATGATAACCCAAAAAATGACGGTAAAGATCAATACCACGGGCTAGAAGATAATAATTATAATAAAAATTATCAAAATGAACCAAAAAGACCGCCGAATAACGCTAAAAATCGACAGGCCCCTGTAGATGAAAGACAAAATAGGAATGAAACACCCAAAGATAATAATAGAAACAAAGAAAAGAAATATGATAGTGAAAATCCCGAAGATGATTATAGAAACAATGGAAGTAAATATGGAGACGAAAACCCCAAATATAATCATAGAAACACCAACGTGGATTCTGGGCCAAACAAACAAGGGGAATATGGCAATAACATAGATGATATAAATCGAAATAAAACCAATTCAAACGGTAGATATGATAATGGTAGTGGGGATCTAGATTACAGCCAAGATAGAAGAGGTAATTCTCAGGATGAAGAAATATCGGAGAATAGAAGACCATACGATGAAAGAAATAAACGATACGATGATAACAGAAATAATTCCCGAAATATTTTAGAGCCAAAAGCAGATTTTGATAGCTATAATTCACTTAGAGAAAACTCAAATGATCGAGATAATAATAGTAAGGATTCCTTAGATGAAGTTGATAGGGACGGATTAGAACATATTGAAAGATTCTTACATGACGCATCTATAGAATTCATGAATAGATGAGTCTACTATGATGTTTAAATTACATGAAAACTTTTATTAAAATTTTGATTTTGTGGCTTTAAATTTGGTTAAGTTATACGTAACATGTTTATTTACAACGGAGGAAATAGTATTATAATTTTCTTTGTGGCATTTCAAGAAATACAAAATGTCTTGATTATACTTAATCTCAATATACATCATATAAAATACATATACATTTTATTTTGCATCAATAGGGCTACATTATCCTCAACACATGATTAAAAATAAATACCTATATCCACGAACTTTTTGCCAAGATATATAAATTTTATTCGGTTGAGATTTCACTTTAAAAAAACTTCATTCTTTCTTGGGACTTTATTTATATTCTATTAATTTATCTTTTATAATCAATCTTTAAAAATCACAAAATTTGATGGGTTTAAATTAATGCTATACCTATAATTTATTTTAGCGTTTAAACTTACACAATATATTGATTAAAGAATTATAATTTGTAATGAATAAGATAACAAGTCATTATAATAACATTAATTTTATGTTAACAAAATTTATTTTAGAAAATAAAGTAGCTAAAGATAAAAGTTTTTGTAAGTGACAAATTAAAAATTTTAATGCTGCTATTTTTTATAATTATTGTCTATTCGTCATTAATTTAAACTTTCTGTTAATATATTGAAAATAAAATTCAATTGAGAACATAAAACCCGTTAAGGTTTTATGTGATTAGTTTTACATCATATAAATTTTACATAATGTATATTATAAAAGAATAAAAAATGAAGGTAAATTATATGTAGTTTCAAAATCGGTATCTTTATATATTAAAAATAGATATGTAAAGTCATTCTCTAATGTCAACAAACATTACACTATCAAAATGATTGCTGACATCGAATCTTCTATCAAACGTTTTATGCATTCTGAAACGCGTGTTTGAGACTATATATAAAAATAGTGAATTAGAATTCAAACATGTTATTGATTTCTATTTCAATAGGAATAATTTCATGTGGATTTCATGAGCCAGGAACATGGATCATATCCACACACAATGAAAATGCAAATGGTGATCATGTATATGTTGCAGTAGATGATTCTGGAACTAAGCTTGCTAGAAAAGAACATGACGATGAAGCAGATGATGCATCGTGGAAAATAACACAAGAATCAGGGGCTGCAGCAGATAACACAAAAAAATTTTCAATTACATCACTTAAAAATCCCAAAATGCAATTAGGCATAGAAGGCAAAGACACAATAGTCATAAATGAATCAGGCCCTCCTAAACGATGGAACATTCTGAAAACGGGTGATGGAGAAATCACACCTATTGTTCATAAAGTTCAAACGAAAATTTGGGATGAAAATGAAAACAGTTACATAAACTATTGTTTAGCATTTCACGACAAGATTTTTCATCTTGAAAAATGTGTTGAGGGATATAAAAACCAAGAATTTGATATTAAAGCAAAGGAGCCGCCAGAGAATAATGATGAAAAAAAAGGGCCAGAAGCTAATCCGAAAAGAGATAAACCAGAATCAGATTCTGAAAATTCGATTACTCCTGAACCAGAATCTGTTGTTTCGGATCCTAATAATTTAGTTCTTGGTAATTCCCCAGCCAAAGAAACACCTCCCCCAGTAAATTTAAGCCCCCGCTTTGGATTTCCTGCTGATTCCAAGGCCGATACAAATGATTCTAATTCAGAAAAAGCCCATTCAAAGACATCTGAGGTCAAATTTCAGCCGTCAAGTTCGAAATCAAGAATTAGTTCCACGCCCACCGCTATAATAATAGATAGGCCTAAAACCCCAGTCGAAGTAAAAACAACTGGTGGAACAGAAACGAACGTAGCATCAGATACTATAGTTTCAATGGTTCCAGTAGCGGTAAGCAATGTGATTGAGCACACAAAGTTAACAGAAGTCGTGACAAAAATAGCAACGGAGACTATATTCGAAACTGTTGTCATGACAACAACAAGTACGGTTATCAATGAGATAAACGAGACCAAAACGAACGTAGTTGTAGAAACATGTACAGTAGAGAAGGTTGTTACTAAAGTAATGCCACCAGAATGTGAAATAGAATGTTGTAAAACCGATGGTGTAAATCCTCCACCGATAACACTTCCAAAAGAGGTTTCTCTTACTAAAACAAAAGACAAACCTAAGAGCAAGCCATCAGAGGAGTTAGAAGATCTTGATAGTTCTTCAGATGAAATAAGCGAGGTATCAAAGCACCCCGAATCCTTGAAAAAAGAAAAAAAGAAAGGTTTCAAAGATTCGGTTGACAAGCTGATACCACCCGAAGAAATGGAAGACAATTGCTCTGAAGAAAGTAGTCTGGAATCAGTCGATGCAATTTTCGACAAAGTGAGAAAATTAGGTGACGAGACAAATGATTCTTACATTGGAACAGGTCTTAAGGTTCCGGATATTTTCTTGCCTCAGAAAAGAAGACAAAGTAAAAGATCACCAAGAAGAAGACCACCTATAAAAAATAGAACCTCAAATACCAGTCCTCCTCTACAGCCACAGCCCCAAAGTCAACCACAGCCACAGCCTCAACCCCAGCCTCAACCCCAGCCCCAGCCACAGATTCAACCACAGCCACAGCCTCAACCCCAGTCTCAACCACAACTTTTAAAACAGCCACCCCCACAAATTCAACAGCCAGCACAACAATACCAATGGTCTCAACCACAGCCGCCTGGAAATTCAAACTATTACGGTAATTATGTGCCGCAGCCGATAGTAGTTTGCTAAGAATAATAATCCATTAAATATTTCTGTCATAGATTAAATTTTTTGATTTATAATACAAAAAACCTTAAAATCGTGAAAAATCGATTAAAAAAGAAAGTCACTAAATATACTTCAAATATATAGCAACTTCAAGTAAAATAATCTTAAAATTTAATGCTCTATGGTAAAATTGACATGTATTTATAACTTATACATAAAAAATTATCCACCTGGGTTTATCTATATTTTTAGACTAAAATTTTCAGGTGGTTATTTTGATTATACTAAATTTCAATATATGTCTAGTAGATGTGTATATCTGACCAATGAAAAATTTATTTTAAACAGAATATACTCTTTTACGGGATAATAATTCAATAAAAAGCAGAAACTTTATTTTATCGCCGTAAGAATTTGAATTTCTTAAATTTCAAATTTTATGGTTATGTAAAAAAACCAAATTTTATTTGTCTTGGTTAATAATTATGAAAATCTGAATATATTTTTTTCTTTTCTTTTTGAAATATAAGATCAGAAATAATCACAGTCTTAATAAAATTTATCTAAAATATTTTGCATATCAAGATGTAATATTAATTAATTCTGAGGCAAAAATTTGAATATCACATAATTCAGCCGATATACATATAGTTCAAAAAAATAGCTATTTTAAGATCTTTATTTTTAACAAGACAGTTATCTAAATTTTTTGCGTAAGCCTATAGATAAATAATTTTTATAATTTTTTTCATCATAGTTAGATAAAATTGTGCAGACAATGCAGAAATAGTATATCCTTTCGATTATTACACTTATGAAAATTTAAAATGATTTGAAGGGCTTATGTAGATGGATATGAATAACATGCAGATCACAAAGTTTGATATGCATTAAAAATTAATCGCCTCTTTTGATGTATTTTAATCTGTTCAAAATCAAGAATCTCTGATATTGCGAGTTTTCATGGATATTTAAATGCAAAATGTTTGTAATTTTTAAGCAAAAATCAAATTTTATAAAAATAATTCCTGTTTAGAATAAATAAATTTATATATATGTTGCTCAATAATTAAACAATCCTTTCGTAGCATATAAAAGAATGGAAAGTAGAAATAAGTGATTTTTTTTAAAGTGGATCAACAAAATTACGCAGTTTTCAAACTTAATATAAATTTTTTTTTCAAATATAAATATATTAAATTGGCACAAACAATTAATTTTTCATTATATTACTATCATCGACAATATATACGGACAGCACAATAGCAATGCTTAATAATATTTAAAAACAGTGTGGAAGTAAGCGTATAACAAAATAATATAAAGGAAAATTTAAAACACGAAATTAATTGCTTCTTTAAAAAAAAGTAAATGATATCGAAGCTATAAATCAATTTGAAAAAAAATAGTTGATGGTAAATAAATAATAAATTTACATCGACACAAATGAATCCTTTTAATAAAATTAATTGTTTTTAATATCTTTTAATTTTTAAGCTAAGCAGATGCAAACCTATAACTATACAATACTATATTTTCTTTATGATAGTATTTAATCAAATATGAATATAAAATTAGTTGGGCCCTTTTATATTTAATTTACTGTGTGATGTATGCAGATAATAACTTTTATTATCATTTTTTAAAATATTTTTTGATTGAATATCTAGGACTATACAATGCAAAATTATAATTGCCTTTTTACAGCCTTTAAGATTTATTTTTGAAAAATAGTAGTATCTAAAGCGATGCGATACATCCAAAATTTATTTTTAAAATTTTTAAAACTTTTTTATGTGATTAATATGTATGAAATTTGGTTATTTTTGGCTAAAAAAATTATCTCAGATGCGTCTATTAAAAATATCATGAGAAATCACAAGATTCATATCGTAGATGAATGTAAAACAAGTATTAACTAATATAAAATCAATAAGATCAACCATTTGTGGTAATCACAATAACGATGAAATATTTAAAATTTGGTTTCCGACTAAAATGAAGAATAGAAGCAAAATAAATCCTGTAGAAAATAATTACAGAGCTTTGAACCTTTAAAACCTGGTATTTTGGAAGAAAAAACAAATAAAAATCTGCGTAAAATATACTTATGCAATATTTATGGTTTTTATTTGAGTATATATATTTTGTATTCTAAGAATTGTTATAATGAAAAAAATTCAAAAAGTGATTCGTTTTACATGTGCTTGTTCTTTAATAAACGTACGTTTATCTTTTTATTCAAAATTTTTCTTAAAATAAATAACTTTCCCCATATTAAAATAACAGATAAATGTATAAATTGATTTTTTTTCACTTCAAGAAAATTCAAACAACTTTTTGTGTAAATTTATGGTAATAATACTCTAATATTCCGTTCAAATTACATATAGTTGCAGAAAGAACCAATTTTCGGTTTTTTATTCACCCTTTTAATTTATATTATGCGCAAAAAGTAGAATATTAACTTTCCAAATAAATCTGAAATATCACATATAGAAAAATATAAAATATAAACCATGTTCTGTAGACATACATTATTTTGTTATTTTCTATTTTCTTTTAAAAAAATCCAGCTAAAACCAATATTTTTATGAATATAGATGTGATCAAAATTTTATCGAATGACTGAACTTTTGTGGATATGTAAAATAAAATCATATTAATATATTATATTGACTTCTAAGTATATTTTTTGTCTGCTTATTTTTGAGTATTTTTCCACCATAATCAATAAGTTTAATCAATTTCTAAAATACGCCCATTTTAAAATTAAAAAATACAATATATGATACAATGTATTGATATCAATAATATTATGATCACTCATTTATACCTGGAACTAGTTTTTTTCTTTTTGATTATAAAATTTGTGTTATTTTTTTGGATTTTTTATTTCTAAATTTTATTAGGATCAGAAGATGAAAAGGTTAAATTTTGGCGAAAAATACCGTAACCTATTGATACATTAAGAATTTTTTGTATGATACTATTTTTTTACACATTCGAAGATAAAATAAGCGGTTTTTAGAAATAATTTTAAATGATTTATCGAGAATAATTAAGATACAAATGATTAAAAAACGAATAAAATTAAATACATAAAATAGTAAATGATTATATACCAACTAAATAACTGTAAAATATATAAATAATTGAATAAATATATCTTATCCAAAAAAAAACATAAAAATATTAAGCAAAAAAACAATTGCAAAGTTATAGTTTTATACTTAAATTAAATGAAAATCAATTCAATATAAATATAAGAAATAAAAACTAAAATCAATCTAAAAACGAATGATAAAACAAGAAAAAGAAATAATAAATCAATGCAGCAATCATATAAACATATGAAATTCACAAGAAAGTCAAGTGAACTTAAATAAAACTTTTAATAAACACAATATTGAATTAATCTTGGTAAAATCTGTTAATATATATTTATTAAATAGATATAAACTATATATGGGTTAGTTTTATCTTATTCGATCAATAAAAATTTTATAATTGTATGAAGAAAGTCGTCTTTATACTTCTTTTTAATCATTTTTTTATTCATTAACTTCTACAATACACCTTTTACCTTGCAATTCGGGCATTCGAATGCATTCATAACCTTATTATCGGGGTCTATGCTTACGCTTATGCTTGTATTAACGACTCTCTAAATACGGCTAATGAATATTTCGAGACTAAATCATCCGATTTATAACGCAAAGTATTTTCACGGATATACAAATCGAATACCAGAATTTATAAATATAAGGCAACATTTAGAGACAGAATATTAATTAATCTTTCTAATCGGTTTCAAAATCTTTACTTTGATATCTTGAAAATAGTTCAATATCAAAAGCTGATGGATATTTTTACTTTCTTGTTTCTTTTCAAGTTAAAAATAAAACGATTAAATCATCAATTAGCACATGAATTTTGCTAAAGAATTTATTTTGAGGAAGAAAGGGGTTTAGGGGAAAAATTTATGTATCAAATTAAATTTAATTCATTTAGCGTTGATAAAATACGCATAATGCATTCCTAGTCTAAAATTTTTAATCTAAATTATTGTCATCAATTTATTTCTTTATAAAAGTAAAACTCTATTGTTAAAATAATATATTACGATGCTTCTTAGATTACATATTATATTGAATTAATCGATTAAAAAATATATTAAGGCCCTTTAACTTTTCTTCATGAAATAATAAAACCATACTTCAAATTCACTTACAATATATTTTTTAAAATGCGGTACCTTTACTTTATAAGATTGTATTCATCGTTTCGTTAGCAATTTTATCAAAAATCACCCTCTTTTTATTTTTAAATCCCTGGTAGTTATATATAATTTTATTCTTATTCAAATTTAGTATATTTTATACGTTTTCTAAACATTTATGCGCTGCTAGTTTTAATTCGAGAATAAATTATTTATCTTTATTTAGTCGTATATATTTTCTTTTTAAGAATTTAGCATATGACTATTAAGAAATTTTGCTTATCTGAGGCATTCACGCGTGTGGTTCATCAAATTTCCAATAAAAAATTTGATCCCCGTAGATTATAACTGTTTTATCTACGAGTAGTCGATAGGAGGGAATGTAATTCCATCTACTTTTCGTCGTTCGTTAATTATGCCATCACTACCACTTACCCATATCTTTGCTGAAAAGAGCTGGCTTAATTCAATGTTTAGGACAACTTTCGGAGTCTTAAACAGCAAACTACGAATTTATATAGCTTGACAGTCTGTTCATGGGTTTACTTTCTAGTTTCCACAGACAACCCCCTTGTGGGTGTTTCTCGTTTGAGTAATTCATATGAATCCGGGGTTGCGTTGCGCTTGAAACTCAGGGCATCTATTTAAGCTTCTCTAAAGTAGTTGCGCCACTGCATTCTCTACAGTTTAAAATAATTTTTTAAATAAATATATAATGCTAAAGAGAAATTTTTTGAGCAATCTTAATATAAAAATTTTGCAAGTATATAAGATTAAAAGTCTGCAAGGAACTATTTACTTTTTTAAACGCTCTAAAGATATATGTAATTATTTTAAATCCTTCTATAATTTATTTAAATTTTTGGTATAATCAATTTATCGTGTCTATATGTTGATAATAGATATTGTTGAATAATTCTTTAAATTTATCAAAATAGATTTAATATATAGCAAAACATAAAATTTTCTATACCATCGTATGCAGAAAATGTGATTTATGCATGTAAAATAGTATATTTATACTTATCTTCTGCAAATATAATGGTAGCTTTTTGCGAGAACGTAATACATAAAATAGTTTTTAAATTATATGTTATGGTTTTTTTGTAAAACATTTTTATTTATGCCCTTGAAATTCAAAATTTCGTTTCTATAAAACGCTAAAAAACAAATGCTGAATAATTATCGAAGCTTAATCTTTTGACCATTTTATTTTCTTTTCGAAATACGTCAAAATAATATGATATATTTCATAGATTTTTAAATAAAGATAATTTTTTACTTGATTAAATAATAAAACTTGTTGGAAATATAAAACCATGATAAAACATCATAGAATAAGCCTTTAGATTATATTTTACATAATAAATAGACATTTCATATGCAATTTATTTTAGTTTATATGTGATACATACACATTTTTTCAATAGCTTGGTTTTTAAGGTTTAAAAATTACTTTACAAAATGTTAATGTCCGAACTAAACGGCTAGAATATTGATATATTTGTATATAAATATACGTGATTACGGATAAAGGCTTAAAACACCAATGATATACTCAATTACTATAAAAAAATAAGTGTTTCGATTATAGTCTTAAATTTTTTTTAAAAAAATAATTAACGATGAGAAGAATTTTTAATGTTTTTGTCTTAAAAATATTTGTACGTTAATTAACTACAAAATTTTAAATTCCACAATTATATAGGCTAATTTCCCCTAATATGTTTGAAGATGTCGGTAATTAGGAATTTTATATGATTTATGCTGACTAAATAAACACAATATATGCAGCATTGAATTTAAAAATATTTTTTAATATAAGAAATTTTTTTTGGTTTTTAGTAGATATACCATGAAAAGTAAAAGAAAATCGTTAAATTGTATAAATTATTAAACACTGAACTCTATTAAATACAATAATCTATATAATAATTTATAATTTAAAAATATAAAACATTACCAAAGCATATCTTCAGCTCTATTATCAGAAACTTATTGTGTAACAATGTTTCAAAAGTAACCCACATAAAGATATGCATTTAAAATAAATTTTAATCATGCCTATGTCATGGATTATATTACATTTTTTATGCCGATATTGGAGTCGTGATGGTGGCAAAATTATATATATTAAATCCTTATCAGAAAATAAGTGGTTGACTTATGATTCTGGGACAGATACCGAACTTATAGAATTGACGGGGGATCCAGACAGTGCCAAATCCTTTCGAATAGAAGAAGTTGATGATGGAAATTTATCAAAGGTTCATCTTTATCTAGACGAGCTCTCTATAGGATCCGACAGGTCCAATAAGGTTCTAGATATACATGGTCAGACAAAAGAATTGATTTCATTTGCGGAACACACTGAAGAAAATCAGAAATTTGAAATACAAATGGTGAAATTAGACGTATTCAAAATACATGTTCAAGGAAAATGTTTAAATGTTGTTGGAAACGGGAAAAAATTAAGAGCAGGCCCTGATGATGTTTGTAGTTTATCAATGAACAAACCAAATGAGCTTTTTTACATAGCAGATTCACCATATAAAAATAATAGACGTGACAGATATTCATCTTTGAACGATCAAGATGACGATTCGCCACGGCCACGGCCACGGCGACGAAAAGATAGACCTACCAATCAAAAACCGGAAAGATATGATCGAAATGGCGATGGAACATATTCTGGGAGTCCAGAAAGCTCAAGAAACCACCCTCTTTCCAGCAAGAGAAATGATAATATTTGCATGCCTCGTGATGCACTTGAAGATAAGGATACTTACGCTTATCCCTCGGGCAGAAGAAATACCCTTCAAAGTCGACCCCTGAAAGCAGGAGGCCACAACAATAAATCCTATAATAAAAATACCGGTGAAGAGGATTCTGATAACTCTAAAAATTATAAAAGATCTCGTGGGTATGATTATTCCGAAGATAATGATAGAAACCGAGACGAGGATAATTATCGGAGAAAAAAATGGCCCTCCGCAGAATTACAAAAAGAAGAACAGGAAGATGAAGATGATAGTGATGAAGATGAGATCCGTAAGAAACCAAAAACTGCAAGAAAGAGGGTGAAAGATGAATCTGATGCAGATTTAATATCGGAACATGATAAAAAAATTATTTTAAAACAATTACTGGATATAGGGAAAAAGAAATCATTAAGTAATGAAATAAATAGGATCTTGAAAAATTCTGGATTCGAATTAGAATGCGAAGATAGTGGAAAAGAATATTCAAATACAAAAAAAACACCAAAAGAAAAAAGCTCAGCCACATGCGAAGAAAAATTTGAATTAGATCCACTTAGTCACGATGAAGATTTCAAGAGAAAATTAGATCAAATTTCTCAAATCATGCCCTTGCAATCATGTTCGTAAAAACTAGAATAGGCAAACCGAATAGAAAATAAAATAATATATCAGATTAGAATTCATTTTATATATTTTTCAATTCCTTTTTATACTAATTCATGCAAAATTTGGATAAAAATACAACAAACTTGAATGAAAGTCACAAACTAAATACAATTTCATACCAATTTAAAAAAAATTATGCTACATAATTTAAATTTATTTATGATAAGGTTTATAAATTATCCTTTACTTTTTTTCAACCAGAAGCGATTTAGATAGCTGAATAAAGCAGGCAAAACAGCCATTCTTTCAATAACGACAATTTGAAGCATTAATTTGGTATCTTATACTTTCAAAACTTATTCTTTTGACCCTTTTTTAAACTATCATATTTATTTCAATATTAATCTCGACACAATCTTCAACAATTTATATTCTCTTTTTATGATTTACTATTCAAATTTCTTCCTCAAACTTACTATCTGTGTGTATGCCTCCACTTATTTTCTTATTTGCAAATAAATCATATTTTATTGGTTTCTTGTTTCAAACATCCGGTAAGTTATCGAACATTGTATGTTTATTTCAAAAAGTAAAATAAGCGATTTCTATATATCAAGTATAAATATTTCTTATTAGTCATGCAAAAGTGTATCTTTTTTTTAAACTTCATTCATATTTATCAATATATATTCAGCTCCATTTATTTCGATTTCTTCAAATTTTTATACCAATTTTCCTAGTGGTATAAAATGAATCTATCTGATCATTTAATTATGCCTTTGGGGTTAGTTATGATCGAAATTTCTTTTTATCTAATAATCAGGAAATCTACTCTTTAAAGACTTCTCAACGATACTGATATTTAACTTTAAGAGAAAAAAAGAGAAGTTTCTAAATAATATTGATATAATGAAAGAATTATATAATTTTAATCCAAGAAGCTGTGGTTATTTATATAAAATTACAAACTTCCCGGTTATATGCACGCTTATAGAAGATATCAATAAAAAAAATATAACAAAAACCATAATTTACATAGGTAAATAAAAAATATTAATTAAACAATTTTATTTAAAAGACAATTATCATATATTTTTAAAAATAGAATACCCACAATTAAATACGTTAGTGTTCAGAACAATCGTTCATTGTGTTAGATTATGCAGATTATAAAACAAGGAAACGTGTAAAAATACAAGAATAAATATTTTTATGCGGTACTAACTTGTTATTACACATGATATTATAATATAATTAGATGGGTTTGAGTTTATAACTTGGTCCTGTTAATGCAAATAAACCTTGCTTTCTATATCAAAAAAAATCTTACCTCGTGTTTTAGTCGCAATCGAATTATTTTTTTAGAATTTCTTATCAGCATATACTTTGCGAATAGTCCATGCTTGTATTATTTATATTTAAATTGTGCACAAAAAAACACACAAACCATACGTATAGTTTTTTTATGTTAGTAACACAATATATCACCCTTTTGTATTTTAATTCGCCTTATCTTCAAAAGAGAATATGTATATTCAAATCTCTTATATATTTTTCTGCTAGTTTTAATTATTTCAATGTGAAGTATATATTTATACTCATCAAAATCCTTAAATAATTATTTTTTATGTATGTGCGTTAATAAAACAGTATATTTATCTAAAGACATATGAAATAATATGTCTTCTTTTTTTTAAAAGCTTTCGAATACTTTTGATTGTAAAATAATATGATATTTTAAATCCTACCATACGAAAGATTTATATCAAATTTAAACTTTTGATTTATTTTATATGATATAATTTTTTCGATGAAAAACAAAGATTTTATGTTAATTAGGAGTTTTAAGTATCTGCTTATTTAATATCTACAGCAAAAAATTCACACACTATTCTAATAAAATTATGATATGAATGCAAAAAAGATATTTTGCCAATAAAAAACGTACACGATTTTACCCAAAATGTTAAGAAATAATTTATTTCGAATAAAATTTGATCATTCAATTTATAATGTAATTTTATAGGTTCAATTATACTTATGTATTTCGTTTTATTCTTTTTAAAGGCGACTGAAGTATACGAACCTATAAAAAAGCATTACTATTTTAGGTTAAAGATATATAATTCATAGGAAGCATCGCTGAAAGTTTAAGATTTATTTATTTAAAATCAGTATCGAAACAAAAGAAAACATCTTTACACTATATTTTCATTTAAACTTTCTTCCAAGGGCATTAGATATTTAACAGGGAGGTCATCTTCGCATTAGAATCTATTTACTTATAATTTATTGATTAATTGGTTTCGATAAAAAAATTTATGTCTCCAGAAAGGATAGGCACTACAATTTTTTATATAGAAATTCCAATACTACAAAATACATCATTTTTAGACTTCAGATACCCACCCATCCCTAAAATCAAAAGAAATCGGGTTTTTATAAAAATTTGACAAAAAATTATATCAATAAAACGATATTTCACGATGATTATATCATGAATCACAACATTTTTTAAGGTATATACTAATATTCCAATATCAAATTACATCTAATAATGTTTTTTGGTGATCTAAAGATGTAATTACAGAGGTTAGTTTCATAACTATTAAAATTTATCATAAGGATCATTAAAAATATTAGTAAATCAATGAAAAGAAATAGGTAAATAATAACAAAATATGTTTCCTTCTTTAGAATATTTATTTTTAGCCAATAAAATCCGATTAAATTTATTTTCATAATATTTTGTGAAAAACGTCTGGATCGGAGGTCCAAAAATATTACCCAAGTGATTTTTGTTATTTATAAGATCAAAAAAAAAATTTCTTTCATATAATTGATTGAATATCACAAATAAATTTTATATTTAGACAAAATTTTTAATCACGACTTTTATTTTTATTTCTTTATTTATCAAATATGAAAAATTTGAAAAAAATTCTTGGTTTTTTAATGCCTCTAATACATTATAAAGAAAAATGGTTGTTGAAAAACAACGATCTTGTAATTAAACAATATATATAATCTCCAAGTCTCTCTATAATTAAAAAAAACGTAGCACGATTGTGGGACTCAGATATTATACCATTACATGTTTACTATAAGAATAATTCACATTCCAGGAAAAAATGAATGAAAAGACTAATAAGTGAACACATTTCACACAAAATTCTTATTCGGTAATTTATGATACTTTTCTTGTGCAATAAATTTAATAACTATTCTTACCTAACATAAATAAAATTGTTGTCTTCTTATATCAAATATAATAATGTAAATTTATCTAGTATTATGATAGAGGCTTTGACAATTGTTTTCGGTATGAAAACTTTACAATACTTGAATTTTGGCATAAATTTAGCTAAAGAAGTGATTGAATTCATTTAATGATTTTTTAGGGGCCTAATTTATCACCTACACACTAAATATTTTTCTAATTATCTGATGCATGATTAAACGGTGATTTTTTTATATTGACATATGCTTCCTTATATCTATAAAAAAATTAGCTTCAATAATCCCGAAAATTATTTTTTAATATATGATGATGTTTTAAACAATAAAAATTTTAAATTGCAGCTTTCTCAATATTAAATGCAATCTTGTTTGTGATGAAATTATTTGTGAGAAATATAATTTTCAAAATAAACACATAATACTTTAACGTGGATAGGTCTTGTTTAAAGGAATATATATAAATAACTCATGTTTATCACAATCTATAAAATATTACTTGATTATATATGTCACAATTTGATTACGTATTTATTTTCATTTCGACTGCCTTTGAATTGATTTTTTATATATAAAAATAAAGGTTTCCAAAAATTAAAATTATTTTCTACAATATAAATAATATGTTTACATTTTTAGATCTATTGTTCACATTAGATGGGCATAAATGTTTTAATACCACGTTTGTTGTGTTTTATATAAAATTTGCAGTTAACTGAAAATAACTTACATGATTGGGTTATGTAGGAAAATTCAAAGGTTATTCTAAGCCTCGAATCAACAGAAAATGAAAATGATGCGTCATCTGTATAGTTAGAACATAAAAGCGAATTTAAAATAAAAGAATATATATGTTAATTTAAATTAGTTGATTTCGATACATTATACATTAAAATTTGAAAAAAATATAGATAATTTATGCCGATTTTTTTACTGAAAACAAAAAAAATAATGATCAAAGTATATATTAATTAAAGTGAATAATAATATGCTAATAATCAGTGTTAAAAGCGAAAATAATTAAAAATTCTTTTAAAGCTATGAATTATATTTATATCAGTGGGACATCAAACCGTATCGAAAGCATATCAATTTTCGAATGGGTTTTCAAAAATTATATCTCGATTTTTTGGAAACTGGCAGATGTATAAACTATCTAAAGTAATAATGAGGCAATATCACACACATTAAAATTGGTTTTAGACATATATGTCAAATTTTTATTAAACTGTTAGCATAGATTGTTTTGATATTAGGGCTATTTTATGTACACATAATTATTTCTCGTTTCAAACATAATGCATTGGAATAAATAGATGCACTTTATAGATAATAAAAAAAGATGACATATTCAGTAAAACTTTATTAGTTTTAGTTAATATTTGGATCTTAATCCATATATTTAACCCTTTGTAATATATTCAAGGACATGAAATATGAAATTAAACGACATTTATAGCCACATAAAAAAATTCTGATATTTGTGATCTGTGATTCTAGTTTATTTTCTACGGGAAAGAAACCTTTAATTTATTAATTTACAAATATTATAATGTTATATCAGGTCATTTAAAAGCAATTGAAAATGGTTGATAAATTAATACGATATTTTCTGTGTCCTAAAGTATAAAATAAACTATTAGGCGATAGATTTTGCTTTAAATCTAAAAATAAACAGGTATAAAATGGAAAAATGTAAAATTTTATTTAAAATCTAGTAAATTGAACTCTTAAAAATTAATCACACATAAACTAGACTTTGGTATTTTGTTTATCATCTAAGAGATTATCTTTGTATTTTTCAAACGAATCTGTGACCTCTTTTATACCATCCATCAAAGAATTGATCGATGACATATCCATTCCTACCATGGAAAACACATTTTCTGGTTTAAGCTTATTTTTGTTACCGGAATCCTTTTTACACCAGACGTTGAGTATATTTAATAATGTTGTAGCTATTATTTTAATTAAATCCATTATGACCAATACTTATCGAAGTCTTTTTTGTTTTGAATTTAATAGATCTGAAACCTTGTTTCATATGAATGGCGAAAGATTTGCTGATACAAAATTAACATAGCGAATATTTCAAAATAAACGCTTCACATCATATCTGTTATTCTTAAAAGAGTTTTATTCCCATATTTACTATTTAGCACTCCAAAGATTAAATTCTAAGTTTTTAGATATGAATTCATTCTTCTGCGTCTTTTTATAATCTAAAGTAAATTTAAACCCTTCGTTTTAAGAATTTCTCATTAAATTAAGGGCTATATGTGAATTACTAGTTTTAGACTATCGTATATGAATACTACACCTTTGTAATTTACCCTGGTATACAATCTCATATCGCTATTAATAGAATTAGAGCCCAATCTTAGCAATCGATCTAATAATACACCGACAATCTGATAATCTTGATAGCTTATCATTATCGCTTATCGCACCTATAAAATCAAAAGATAAAAAAGCACTCAATGATAGTTTTACCAATCTTAATTGGATTATCACAACAATGCAAGATACGCCTTTATCATAGAGACCTATATCTCGGACTTCCAGAGAAAGAAGATGCGGTTCCAACAATGTGTAACTACGAATTAGCCCAACGATTCGAAACAGAATTTGTAACCGAAGAAGCAGACGAATGTTATATAAAAGTAAAGAACACATCTAATTATTGCCTTGAAATAGCACACGATAAACACATGATGTTACTTTATTGGGGGAAAAACGGGGGTGAAAACCAAAAATTTAAGATATGCCACGGCCCTTTGAATTGTGTAAAGATAATGAATGAACAAATGTGTTTGGAATATATACCGGCAGAAGATCATCTAAAGATACAGAATTGCACGGAAAGCGAGAATCAATTATTTAATTTGATAGAAGATGAAGATGAAGATCATGGCTTGGCAACACAGGCAAATGTTTCCTGCCATAATAATTTAGACGGAGGTCATAGTCACGGAAGTGGTGGCAAAGGTGGACTTGATAGCCACGGAAATGCGAGTATGCATGGGGGGACCGTTGGAAACGGTCATATTGGGGGGCATGGAGAAGGTGAACATTTTGGAGGCGGCCATGGTATCGATGGTGGTTGGGGCGGAGCTGGCCATGGAGCAGGTTGGGGTGGTGGCCCTGGTGGCGGGTGGGGTGCCAATGGTGATGATGGTTGGAACGGTAATGGACATGGTGGTTGGGGTGCTGGTGGCTGGGGCGCTGGTGGTCATGGTGGTTGGGGTGCTGGTGGTTGGGGCGCTGGTGGTCATGGTGGAGCTGGTGGTCATGGAATGAGTGGGGCTTTTAGATGGGGCGGTGCTTCAAATGGAATGGGTGTTCATGGTGGAGCTGGTGGTGGAACAGATTCTTTTGGCGTATATGGATTGAATGGAGGTAGAGGAAGCAGCTACGGTGGTTATTCCGCTCTTGGAAGATACGGTGCGGCATTTGGATCCGGAGGGCAAGGTGGAATGTGCGGGATCGGTTTTGATGGACATGCTTTTGGTTCTGGAGCCATGGCTTTCGGAGCTGGATATACAGGCCTTGGTCTGGCGTTTGGGGCTGGTGGTCACGCTGATGGGGCAATAGGAAATGCCAGTGGTTTTGGATCTGGACTCGGAGGTGGACTTGGAGCCGGTAGGCTCGGTGGAGGGGGATTCGGAGCAGCCCGTGGTGTTAGGATGGGGGGTTCGGGTGGTCCAGCCGCAGGAAGAGTTCTTCATGGTGGGTATGGAGGTACAAGACGAGCCAAAGGAGCTGGTTTATACAATGGGGAAAATGGTGGTTATATTAATGCTGGGGCCCAACATGGCTCTGTTCATGGACCAGATCGTGGACTTGGAAAGGGTGCTATGGGATATCCAGTTGGAAATGCCCATTCAGATCATGGTACTGCGACACTAAACAGAGCTACAAATAATGGATGATTGAGGATTCCGAACTTTACAATAAATAATTGAATGAAACTGTTTTTATTTAGTTATTATATCCTGATGATAAATAGATAATGAACTAGCTATACTAATTACAATTACATAGTGTATTAAAATTTTGTTCTAAATAGGATGATAGATTTGGCTTATAAAAAAAATTGTTTTGCCTATATGAAAATATTCTAGCATCTTTATTTTTTTTGGAAAATATAAAAAATAATCACAAGGTGTCATATAATATTTAGAAGATTCATATCCGATAAATCTACACTAGTGGCAAGTAGATGTAGGGTATGCGATTAAGAATATATTAATTTCACAATGTATTGTGTAAGGCTTTCGTTTGTCATATTCTATACGTACAAAAGAAGGAAACATTTGTTATCTGTCACTTTAAAACTTTTAAATTGATATAATATAACAAAGCCCAAGCTAAGTTTATTTAATATGTGTATTTATTGGTCATCAAAAAAAACATAAGAAATACTAAATAAGATAAAATGGAAAAATATATATCTTACGATTCAACCCAAATATCTTGATCCATTTCCATTTCCAATTATATAAGTATGATTATATATTGCAATCTTTTATCTATTGTCTATTACATTGATCAAATGATGCAAATTTAAATAAAAAAACAAATATAGATATAAGCTTCAGGCTTAACCAGTAAGTGTGCCCATAGTATACAAATCGAGTCCCAGAGGGAAATATTTTTTAAACAGGATCTTTTAATTAATCTTTTTTTTCAATTTGAAAGCATGTTTTTTCTTAGGATTGAAAATGTAAAACTCAACAAAAAATTCCTTTTATTTTGTTAACCTTTTAAATTTCTTTATTAATACTTTTATATAAAGTTAAAAATGCTTAAACTTATTATTATAATATCATAAGTTAATTTTTTAAAAAATTGTGAATTAAAGTATGCAATAATCACATGATGATTGCACCATGTATCAATTCATATGGCAGGAAAGATAATAAAGTAATATTATTTCCAAAGCATTTCGGAAATTATTTATTAGTTTATCACCTGAAATCGATATTGGCGTAACTAGCGTCGACAATATAAACATAGCTGAGAACAAAAAATTGTGAAAGTATGATCTTCTAGCATCCGAGCTGTCATTAATAACAAGTTAAAGACAAAAATTATTCTATTTGTTTTAACTTGTGACGGGTGACACAGTTCATAAAAGGTAATTGAAAGAACCCGAAGCATAAACTAGATTGAGGCATATATACAAACCTTGGGATTAAGTAAGACCCTTGAATTAATAGGCCACGAATGGAGGTGAAGTATTAAAAAAATGGTTGAAAGTTCAAATACGCTTTGCACACGGGAATAAAGCAAGTTAAACTCGAGAAAAAAACTAAAATAAAAGCTATAATTTTAGACCTATAAATAAATCTAACTGTAAAAAAGGTTTATTACCTGAAGAGGGTAAAAAAATTACATATCATGTGTTTTATAGTGCTGATATAATATTATTGCCAATATAGCAGATATGAATTCTATTAGGAAAAAAATTTTCTTTGGATTATAATTTAATATCTAAGAATAAAAGCACATATTTATTTAGTGTTTTATGGCATAAAAAAATGCTTTTAATATTATTTGTTTATGCATTATTTAGTATAAAACATAATTATTCATATTTAAAATATTTAAAAAAGTTCTTTGATCAATAAGAACAGAAAAAAACTTTCTAACGCTCATTAAACCTTTTTTAAATCATCAAAGGAAAATGGAAACATAGCACACATCTTTCTAAAAAATACATATTTCAATAAAGTAGTAGATACAATGTCTAAAAAGCTCTGAAAATATAATTTTTAACGAAAAAACTTTAGAACACCAACAATCCACCTTAAATTTATAAAGTAAAAAATTTAAGTGGATTTTTTGTAGTGCATGTGATAAAATATAGGGAATTATATAAAAGTATACATTTATTACTTAAATGGATAAAACGAGTTATTCTTTGTGAATTTTTCATAAACGCAATATATATAATTTTATGCGTCTATTCAACTTGCTTTTAAGATCATTTTATTTTTTATTTATGGGCCATATTTATAGTCGTAATTTTAGTTTTTGTTCTCAGGCACAGTTTGCTTGATTCTCTGTACACACAGCGTATTTATACTTTCGGCTATCTTCTCCTCTCCAAAGTCTTCTTCAATGCCCACCTTCTTTCGAGACTTATTAATTCAAGGGTTTTTCTCAATCCCAAGGTTTGAATATATGCCTCAACCTGGTTCGTGACATCTAGTTCATTCAGGTACCTTCTATGATATCGTGTCACCACACCGTCCCATGTTATAACATATGGGATAATTTTAGTCTTGCATCTGGATATTAATGACAGTTCAGATGCTAGCAGGTCATATTTTCTCAATTTTTCATTTTCAACTATGTTTATATTATCAATACTTGTCACGCCAATTTCGATCAGAGTGATGCAGTTCTTCTTTTTGTCATATACAAAAATATCAGGTTTGTCATTCGATAACTTTATGTCTGTTTTAATTCTTGTATCTACTTTGATCTCCGCGAATTCGTTTTCCATTATTTCTTGTACAGAGTGTTTGCGGATTTTCTTGGTTTTTTTGAAATTGTATTTTCTTGCCAACATAAAGTGAAGACATCTTACAATCTCGTTGTGTCTTCTTGTATAGTCATGACAAGCATTTTTTTACATCTGCTTGCTAAGTGGTCGACAGTTTTAATTGAGTCGTTACAGTGCGGCCACCTTGATCTTTCTCCAAAAAATACGTTTCTATCCTGAATAAAGAAGAATCTCGCTTCTTCTAGTGGTCTGATTTTTTACGTATTGTAGCCACTTTGAGGATCCTAATATTTCAAGCGTTGGATTTTTATTAACATCGAAGAGTTTTTGATGTAGTGTTTTTTGTTTTATTTTATACAATAAACTCTCTTTTTGTTTTAATTCAAGCGATTTTAAGATAATAATATATATTTAATATAGCCCTTGTAATAAACGTTAATCACAAATAAAGCAGGTTTTTTTAATTAAATATAATACAATTCAAAAAATTCATTAAAAAAGCGTTTGGAATCATTGTTTTTTAACATACACTTTAATGATAAAATTAATGAAAAATTATTAGGATATCATTAAAATTAATTATTCGAAATTTTATTGGTTATTAAGATGAATTGTTTCTTGTGCATCAAATAGTTATCTCTTAATTATATATAAAAAAATACACGTAGTCTGTAAAAAAATATAATGCAAATGATTTCTTTATTTATTGTTTATTCTTTTACTATCATCTTTTTTCTCTTTTATGGTTCAATGGTAGGTTACACCACATCTAAAAAATAATTTATAATTTCGATCCGATTCTATTCACAATCATATTATAACATCTTAATTTTTTCAAAAAAACCATGTTTTACCATACTAATTATGTTTTTGTGCGTATGCTTACCATTCATTCCATTTTAACCTCTTAAGCATAATACTTATAGTATTTTTGTATCTAAACATCCCAAAATTTTACTCATAATATTATTATTGTCTTTAATTATAGATAGATATACCTTTTTAATGATATTTTTATGATTTCTCGGTTTAAAATTTTAAACATTCCAAAAATTATCATTATTAGCAATTCTTATTTTTATTGTGTAATCAAATTTTTATTTTTTTAAAACCAAAAACGTGTAAAAATGTTTGATAAAAACTTTACCTCCTAGTATATTAATATTGTTTTAATCTCTGATAGTTATTTGCCTATTATTTATATTGAGGGATGTCGTCTTATTTTTTTTTTGATTTTAAAATACAAGGATATTGTAGAAAAAAACCTTTGTAAATAATAATACGTCATTTTATTTTCATGAAAAGAGGTAAATATTCTTTCTAAATTAGCCTAGTGTATATATCATTATGTCCTCTTACAATTTTAGAAATAATTTATATCTTAAAAACATATTTATATCTTTCACACAACAATACCGTGCTTATTTTACCCTTTTTTACTAATTTTTAGGTCATTTTAAAGATCGCATAGAAATTCAGTTTTTTGGGATACAAAAAGTTGTAGTTTAAATTCTCTTTGTAATTTATCTTATTAAACTTTATATTTGTATGCTTGAGAGGTCTGTTTTCTGCTCTTTTAAGTTATACCATATGATCAATATGTTATGAATTGTCATTTTCGCATTAAAAATTCTTCTATTTTATACATTGCAGCTCTTTTTTTGTATTATCATTTTATTCAATAAAGTGCCTTTATATAAGTGATCCAGTTTTCGTCTATTATGAATCAACAGCAGAAAGTCCAACCTAAATTTTATCACTTTGAAAATATAAAATTGATTTGTTTGATGGTTTTTATAAGTAAGCACTTCTACTATAGCTTTTATCATGCTATTATCTATTTAGAAAAGTCTTTCGGCTCAAGTTGTATAACCCTTATACAGCATTTTACAAGAAAATTGCATACTTAAAACAAAATTAAAACATTGTGTCTTATATACTGATTTAGGTTGAATTTAATATCTTTCTTATTATTTCAGGGGGAAATCTTTCCAATGTTTCTAGCATAATTCTGATGAGCTACCTCCACTAAAATCGAGTAAATTTGTCTTTCTTGCCTTCTTTATGCATAAAAAGCATTACCTGGAATATTTAATTGATTTCATATACGTTATTTTATTTAAAAGTCAAAACATCTTATACTTTTTTTATTTTCTTCTGCCATGGCGCTAAAAATTTATATTTCTAACGGAACAAGCGAATTTAAAACGTTAAAAATTAAATGCCTTTAGAAATGTAGGAAATCTGCATGTTCCTTCAAATAAAATAAAATTTCTTTTAATATAAGTTTTAGAATATTTCCCGATAGATAAATTTATACACCATAGTGGTGTTCTGTAAATAGATATCGATGTAAAAGCCGTATTTATAATCCCTAGTTGGTCTAATCGTACAGGTTAGTTTATTCATTTTTTGTAATTTATTAGGTATACATTTATTTCAATGTCATTTATTTATAAAATTATTTTTAGAGCTAACATCTCTATTCTTTCCCGGGGTGCATAAAAATATTTTGGAAGAAATATTTTCCCCAGTGTAGGTATTAGTGAAATAATCCACAAGAAAATCAATATTTGAAACATATGGTTCAAATTAAAAAGGTTTTTAAGCGCAATAATCGAGTTTATAATGTAATATCAGAAAATATGCTTAAATTTTCTTTTGTAGACAAGATTCATACATTATAGATCGTTTAAAACATAAAATTAGCCAAAATCTTTTCCAATAGTCTTTAAGTGGCAAAATAAACCGAATGGAAATATCGTTTTTAAAACAATAACCTAAAAACTATCACGAAATCCCTCAAATAATTTGATAAATAATGAATGTGCTATAATTTACATATATAATTCATTCTATTTTGATGGATTTATGTATAATTTGCTATTTCTTTTGTCATCCATGTAAAAATATGGAAATATAATCATAAATAATCGTCAAATCGGAAGTCTTAAGAGAGAAAGATAAAATTACATCCTGTGATTTATTGAAAAGAAATATAACAATTGTTGAATCAAAAATAAGAAAAGTCTGTAATAATATTGCAATTATAAAAAGCTTTTCTTTAGATAAAAGTCACTTAAGTTTTGCCATGGCTTTTGGATTTTAAATGAGCAAATTTTATACTCTATAATAAAAATGAAATAATTTTGTTTGCCGTATGGGAGCTGTGGAATTTACCAATGCCAAAAAATCATAGAAGGCTTTGCATACGACTCTTTTTGTTTCTGTTTTGGCGCGAAAATTATTTGCTTTCCAAAAAATCCAAAAACTCGACATTATCCATATTTCTTGCACAAAATAATTCTTCAATATATCACATAATTTTATGTTATAATTTTATTCCTATATTAGTGAAATACACGACTGAACAAAAAATAATTAGGTAATTTACTGATAGTTTTTTACTTGTAAAAATAAAGAGATAGGATATTAATTTATCAGACTTATAACCATATGAATACACTAAGAAGCCATATATTTTGGCGGAAAATGATTATATTTATGTATCACAAGAATTAATATTACATAATGTGGGTTAAAGTACGTTCTGGTCCCTATTTTATTTATAATTTATCTTTTTAATTTTAAGATATCTTTACAAACGAATAAAAGATTATTATAAAAAATACAAAAATAAAAAAAATTAAATATTAATAAATTCAATTTATATGATAAGGAATCACAAGATTTATTATTATTGATTTTATGTGAAGCTCAAAAAAATAAGTTTCTAGTATTTAGTCTAATATATTTGTGGGGCTCAAACCATGGCAGCTGCATGCCTTCTAAATTAATATTCATTTTGTTTCATAATATTAGTATATTAAATAACTTTTATGTTTTTAAGTTTGCTGTGCTCTAAATATTTCCTATATATGCTATACTTTCTCAAATATATGCATTGATATTTTAATTCGAGTAGGCATTTTTTAAAAATGCTTCTGTAAGTGAATCATCGTTCAGGATGTCCATTTTATTAATAAAATATTTCTTGCCTCGATATTTCAAAATTTTCAAAATACCGTATACTGGGTTCTTTAAGGCATTTTATCGGTTGAATTTGAACTTTAGAATTATATAATCATGTTATACTCTCACTACTAAAAATACAAATATACCATAATATTTGTCTATAATACAACTGTAGTTTTTAACTAATTTAAATTTATTTTTTTCATGCATAAAAATTAAGATGTGCGCTAAGTCTTATATAAATTTCCTCGGTAACATAATACTTTGCAAATATTATTAAATTATATTGTGATTGTGAATCATTGTGTTCTCAAGTAGACTTTCTAGGTAAATTTCAAATGTGGTATATTCTGCTCATATAATTCTTCTTGTAATATTGCACTTACTATTTTTCAAGTAGTTATGGTGTATTGAGTGGCGATTTGGGGGGAGTAATGTGACTTATATTTTTCTATTTAGAAATTGTGAAAGAGTGCGTATAAAAAAACATAATTTTTATGATCTCATTTCTGCAGATTACTTCAATACAATATAACATATTCAATCTTAATCTTTTAAAAAAATTTTATGGTTTTTGCTGTGATTTTACCCGTGAAAAAAAAACTTTATATTTTTTATGGATATCTTTCGATTTTAAAAGTAGGCGTGAAAATAATAAACATTTTATATGATTAAATGAATGCTTAGCCCTATATATATTTTATTGTTGTAAGAATTTAGGGAAATAATATAAATGCATATTCTTTGAACATGTAGCTTCTATAGCCAAATAAAAAATTAAAAATCTCATCATATAAAATAAAAAAAGATAATTTTAGAACTTCAAGACGCCCGAAACACCTTTGTGCACAAAATTAATTGCTAATAACTTCCAGTTTTTTCTATAATTATTGTAGTCTGTTAAATATCATCTTTTTTACGTATTTATAAAAAAAAGATCCATGAGATATTTGGAAAATGCCATAGAATGCTTAGTTTTATAAAATTACCATTTATGTATTTACAAATTGGTATTAAAAGGGTCTATATCATTTAATAATGATTTATGGCATCAATTTATTATAAAATAGCCTGAATTTATTTAAAGCCATTATATAACGATTAAACATATTTATAGCATCTAATCTATATTTGTAGAATTATATATTTTTTTAAATAGAATTGTGATTCATGATTCTTTATGCGAGACTATTTTCTTATCATCAACCATTTTGTGGATATATAGCATGGTATAATTCACCTAAATTTTAAATATAATTTTTTTTGAGTATATAAATTTTTCCATGACATGCGTTTTCATTTATATCTCGTTCAGATGAGATTTTGTGTATGATATATTGCTAAATATTTCTCAAACCAAGGAAAAATATTATTCGATATCAACTGTATGTAAGTTGGTCGATTAAATTATACAAAAACTATGAAAATTTACTGGAAACTTTTTCGATTAAATCGAATAATTTCTTGTTTAGAATCTGTTTGTATCATTATTCTCAAAACTGG
Organism: Rhyacophila brunnea; assembly: GCF_057557595.1. Taxonomy (NCBI): domain Eukaryota; kingdom Metazoa; phylum Arthropoda; class Insecta; order Trichoptera; family Rhyacophilidae; genus Rhyacophila; species Rhyacophila brunnea. Next base: position 299,002 of record NW_028233362.1, on the reverse strand, counting down.
AACAATAAAAAAATTCCCAACTTTCATACCTTACCTTTGAGAATAAAAATTATACAAATTAAATGCTGCTAAAAAATGGCATAAAATTGCTGAAAGAAAAATGGAAATTTATGTCATTTTTAGAGGCTAATTCTATAAATAAAGTTAAAATACAAAAATTGATCTTAATAATTAGAAAACCTACTGGGTTGCATCATACAAAGATATAAGTAAACAGATTAGATATTGCATAATTTTTCCAGAAAAAGTTACATACAAGCGGTTTAAATCAAAACATCTACTGCTAACATAAGTAAGAATAAACTAATTTGCTCTACTAGATCAGAAAGCTTGTTGTAAACGACTATTTTATATTTGAAAAATGTATTCTGATGATTTAAAATAGCCAACAGTATGTATCACAGGAAAATAAATGAACATCGTTTATCTATCGAAAGTCTGATATCGAAGAATTTTGAACAATCAAAAGAAATTTTATCTTCGCAAAATAAAAATGTCAATAAATCTTGTTTAATATGAAGGTACTTAAAACCATAAATTACTACCAAAATAGGTCTAATTTGTTCTAAAAAGTGGGGAAAAAGACGGTAATTTTCTGTTAATTTACGGTTTAAAAGTTTTTTAAAAATAAATTGATGTTTGTTTTTATATGTGGAATTTTTTTTGTGTTTTATATCATGTCTATATTTTTTAAATTCTAATTAGGTTTTCTTTACCAAAAATGTTTTATAAATAATTGTACAAAGAAGCTATGGCATATCCACAATTCACATTATATTTAGATTAAATTTAAAAAATATAAAAAAAATGATCAAAGACTATATGCAAAAATAAAAAATAACCTAAAAGGGGTTTTATTGTCAAAAACAATCAGCTCATTAAATAGTAGTTGTAATATATAAGTGCTATAATATAAATACTAATATTTAAGCACGAGCAAGAACACAAATATAGTAAATATCAATATAATTGAAAATAATATTTTCTGTCATCAAGGCGTAGAATTCCAAAAAAGAGCATGGTAATGGAATTATATATTTCTATCTTAATTTTTGAAACTTTCCAGCTTCTTCACGGGCTGTTTTACAGGTGTAAATTATGTATTTTATAAATTTGAATTATTATTTTGTCGTTAAAAACAATTTATCAATTATCTTATTAGTCTATTTCTTCATAAATGTATACCTTTTATCCACTTTATACAAGTTCCATCTATAAGAGTGCTTTAATTAATTATTTCTCTGTTCCGCCTCGAGTAGTATTGAAAAAAGTAGGCTTATCAGTAGATCCGTGTTATATTATAACTATATTATCTTATTTGATGAAACATATAGGTTTTGTTAATAAATAAAATTCTGGTCTGCAGCTATTATCCTGAAACCATATTCTATGATTTTTTGATTTTAAAAATTCTTTAAAGTTAAAAATATTATTATTTATATGCGAATTATTATTTTATGATATAAATAAATTAAATAAGTTCATGATTATCACAAAACAAACAAAAAATTTAAGCAAATTTGAAAAATTCTATTGTAAACTTGATTACGAAAACTTTAAAATTGCAAATAATTTTTTTATAAATTGCCTTTGAAAATATAATTATAATCAATAAGACCTTTCTGCCATAGTTTACAAAAAAATATGCTTGGCTTTTACATTAAGCATTATTGGAATGATATTTAGCAATACATACCAAATATCTAATCTGAACATGATTCTATATGATTCAAATGCTTAATAATGCGTATTTTGTTACAGAAAAATAGCTTATATCAAATTAGCACTATTTATTAACCTAGCCATATACAAATAGACTGACATCTGTCGATTCTTATTCGAAATAAAAATTTCCACCTTTTCATGATCTGTATTGATTTTTAAAATATAACACACATAAAATTAACTGAGAAATAATAGTTTTATACAGAATCACATTCTTTGATGTTCTTATTCTGGTATTATGCCAGAAGATAAACCCAAAAATGTGATATTTTATTGAAAAATAGCAACAGATTTATATTCCTAAAGCATCTTTTTATTATTTCTAACGTTAATTATTATACAATGAAAGAATATTCTTATTTTTATGTATAATACTTTTACTTTTCTGCCATTTTATAATATTAATCATAAGTAATTTCCAGGTCACACAATATGTTTTAAAAACAAATGAATCTTTTTAGTTAAATTTTATTTTTTCAAGTATAATTATACAACATATTTGCCTCTTATTCATATTTTTAAAAATACAAAAATTGGATAATTAGGAAAATCCCAGGTCGATTAAATTAATAAAAATCGTTTAAAATATAGTATGACATTATTTTTTTAGTTAATTATGGGTTAAGTTTCTTTTTATCAATTTTATCTATTTAAACGTGATCAGCAAAATTGGAATATTGCTCAACTCCTTGATCATCTTTTGACACCTTCCCCTGATCTATCTTTATTAACTGACCTTCTTCTCTCAAATGAGATGAGTTCAAGTGTCTTGCGGTGTGAGAGAACTTGCTTGTATGCTTCGCTTCTACTTTGTCCGAGATTTTCAACTCCTTAACAGTGTGACATTAATATTAGTATTTTTTATTTACGGGCTAAATTTATAGTTATTATTTTAGATTTTGTTCTCGAGCACAACTTTCTTAATTACCTGCACGCACAGCGTATTTATACTTTTAGTTATCTTCTCCTCACCAAAGTCTTCTTCAATACCTCCTCTCCTTTCGAGACCTATTTATTCAATGGTTTTTCTCAATCCTAAGATTTGTATATATGCCTCGATCTGATTCATGACATCTAGTTCCTTCAAGTACTAGTATATCATCAATCTAATATTTATATATATATAAAAGCGTTTATTCTTGAATTTTAATTTTGAAGCAGATATTTATATAGCTTACCTTTATTATGATCCAAAAACATAAATACTTTAAATCGTTCGTCTCTAAGTTTCTTTTAGCACCTTTCTCTTTTTAATGCTGTACTTCAGCTTTTTGTTTTACTAATTAACATTTTGAGAATATTCTAGTGAATCAGGATCAATAAAATTATACTTATAGATGATTATATGGCATTCAGTGTCAATAAGTATAATATCATTATAGCCTTTCTATTCGTATGTATATATTACTAAACCCACTCTCTTATTGACATTCATTACATTTTCTTGTGTTCTGTTAAGAACAACAGAAATAATTTTTTATAGGTGATTCGCTTGTGTCTACGATATTTCGGGTTGGATACATTGGTCTCATTATTCGATGCGACTTAAATTATTATTAAGCATTTTTATATCAGCTTGAATAACGTATCTAGGCCCTCCCATATTCACCTTACTGTTTCATAAGATGTTATTTTATTGCTTTCTTAACCTCACTTATTAATCTCCCAGATAAATTTTATTCACACAAACAACTTCGCACATACTTATTTGTGGGTGGCCTTCATAATTGAAGAGCAGAAATTTCAAAAATTCCAGGATTTCGATTTTAAATTTACAGAATCACCTATCTTTTATAATTGATATTGTATTATAAATTTATCGCAGGTTTAATTATAAACCTATAGTCATAACATCATAACCATCTTTTTAGCTTTTATAAGCTCTTTGTGAAATCGCTTGAGTACAAAAACTATATAACTTATATTCATGCAATAGTTTCTTATTTCAGAAATAATAAATTGACTGATTTTCGGTTTGTAATCTAAATTCTTTAAAAAAAATTGGACATTTTTTAGAGACTGTTCAATTCATTTATTTTGGCTGTGTTAATATATTGAAAAATTTTGCTGTATCGTATTTTTGTGTCTTTTTCTCTTATAATTTCAGTTTATAGTTCAATAGCTTTGTTTAGTTCCTATGATAATCTGAAACTTTTTTTATGTAAAGATATAAACTATAAATCCTTATGAGTGAATAACTTTAATTTCATTGTGTAAAATAGCTCTTTTTTGATTACATTCACTCGTTTTAAAAAGAAATTGATTTAAGATGTATATTATTGATTAGAGATTTTATATTATTATACACTTCACTTCTTCTTAAAATCTAAATTTTCTTTTTAATACATATTGTTGCTATTTCAGTTAATAATAAAGTATTTTCTTGTTTTTTTTATTAATTATATAAATTTACTTAAAAATATAGATATTTAATTCTATTGGAATTTTTTTATGTATAATCTACGTTTTTTTCGTTTTTGTTAATTTGATTACCACTTGGCCTGTTTAACCCATTTATTATTGATCCGTTTTCAATAGATGTGATGTGAACAACAACAACAACATTTTCTATTTTTAAAACAGAAAAACAAAATACTTTTACCTAAATTGCTATATATATTTACTATTTCAAATTCTGTTATAACACAAATTTGATTTACTTTTGCGTAAAATCCTTCCCAATTTTTTATTATGCTAAGTTGGCAAGGTTTTAATGTATATTCTATTTCAAAGTAAATAAAATAAAGACTTGAAGATATAATCTTACGATAAATAAATAACAGAGTGGAATTTTAAAACTGTAATTAAAACACAATTATCATAAAAAAAATAATGAGAAAAACGATGAAACCTAAAGTAACAAATAAGTAAATATATAAGCTTAAGATATGATATAAATCCATTTTATACATTTTTATTTAAATTATTGCCATAAAATAACACCAAAGTAGTTGTTTAAATGAATTTTATTTTCCACTGTATTCTATAAAAGCATATATTATAAAAAGATCTTTTAAAACATTTTTTATGAAAAGAATGTGAAATTTTTGTCGTATCGAGTTGGCATTCTATTTAAGCAAGGATTAAAATAACTTTAAATATTTCCCGATTCCCTCTAAACTTAGAGAAAGATATCAGTATAGCCATTTAAATTTTTTTCTGAACAAAAACCGACAATTTTTACATATTTATATACACAAGAACCTTTATAAAACATACATTTTTATGTGTAATATCTGGGTTTTTTATCATAACTATATCCGTGCTTTTTATTTATAGTGTAATACTTATATGTTCTGCAAAGTACTATAAAACTGATTTTTAATTTATTTTATTGATTTTTTAATTGTATTTTTGGTTATTTATAGGTGTTCAAGATAACTCTACATTGTTTTACATTACATATTTGCTGATATCTATTTAAGCCACATAAAAAGAAATGAAAAATAGTTATGTGTATCATATACACAAATTAACGAAAAACATATTAGAAGCTATAATCTAGCACTATCAGTATTTAATACATATATAATATAGTAAAAGCATATAAATAAATAAATATATCTTATACTTATAAGATTCTTAGTAAAAGAAAAAAAAATCACTTAGAGATAAAGAATATCTTGAATCTGGAAATAATTAAAAGAGGAAGGAGAATTAGATGTATCACCATGGCCTTTTAATTCATAATCACAGATAAACTTACGAAAATAACACATAAATAAAAACTCAATAAACAACCTATGACTGCGAAAAAGAAACGACCGTAAATCTGAAAATATTTATTTTTGAAAACCAAATAAATACACCGGTTTTTATATTTTTTTAAAATGGTTTCGAACTATGAACATAGCGTAAACGAAAATTTGTTTAAAAATACAAAAATTAAGCGTTGCAGTTTTGTCTGATACATTATATAGGTATATTAATGAAATGGTATTTTATGTTATCAAAAACTACATTTATCAATAAAGTTTTCGATTTTATGATCTTTAAAACGTAATTCGAATCGCACACATAGATAAAATATTTGCAATCATAGAATTATAAAACTAAAAAAAAGCTTAAATTTGAAAGCATATATTTTCTAGATAAAAATAAGTATATTGAATACTTTAAAATTCTTTAAAGCTATTATAAATTTTGAATAAAGTTTAAAAGAACCAAACAACATCCCCATATAAAACATTAAGTTTAAATATATGTAAAATTTACCGATTTTTATCTCGAGTGTTATTTGCGCATAGGTAATATATTGATTTCACACAAGAAATTATCTCGAAATATGAATAACAATATTATAAAACAGTAAATTCTTGTGCGATTCTTCCAAAAGACTATCATAGACGAATTTTTTTATTCATTATGGTAGGAGTTGAAAAATTCAGATTATAGATTTTAGTTTGCTGCTTTTATTTAAATTTCATGCTCAATTTTATAGCATAAAAAAGTATGCAGAATGTATAAAACACCACATTTGTGTTTTCTATATTTTTCATTGTTAAAGGCTATATAAAATACATTCGAATTCCTTTTCTAGATAAAATATAAATAGGCTATATTATTCCATGTGAGATATATTGAGTAGCATAAAGATCATGGCATACGATTGGTTAGATTTTAAAATTTAATGTATTTACAACTAGTTCTTAAAATGATAAGAAAAAGGGCATATTAAAAAAATCGGAACCAATCAATATTTTAAAGAAATATTCATATTGCATGGATGATATATTTTGATTTTTTTAACACATAGTTAAATAGTGTATTACATATGGCTTTAAATGCATATTTATGGCTTAAAAATCTAGTTTATTGGATTACAATTCCAAATCTTTTATAAACATCTTTGTATTCTATATACGTTAATAATATCGCATATAATCGAATAATTTGCATTCTCGAAAATGTGAAATCAAATTACTGAAAATAAAAAAGATCTATTATTAGCCCCAATAAAAACGGAAGAATATGCGGTTAAATATTATTATATATTAAAAGAACAATATAACAATCAATCGGCCAAAAAACTATATAATTCAGTTTTAAAGAGGCCGGTGAAATCATTGAAATACATTAAAAGTTTATTTAATCTGGAAAATTAATTATGAAATCAACTAAAAGCAAAGAAGACTAATAATTAAACCAGTAAATTGAATTTGATTGTTAGAATTTAATGTTGGATTTAAGGTTTTACATATTTAAATAGGGTGTGTCAACAAAACTAAAGATGAAAATACAGTTTACAATAGAAACAAGCCAGGAAACGTGATTCTTCTAGAAAAAAATACCTAATACATGACCAGAATATGGAATTAAACATACTTTCAAATTTTGGAGGTAAGTCTTAGCAGCAAAAGTAACCAATTAAATGATCAGGACCCTAATGCTCATATATTAAAAAAATATGTGTGCTAAATATTTGATAAAATACGTAGATTATATCTAAACACAATAACTAAAAAATTGAAATTAAAATTACACATAGATACTGGGCAAAAAAGAATTATAATAAAAAAAGTAACTATAGCATCAATCAAAGTGAATAAATAGTCAAATACTTTTGATCTAAAGATAATAAAAAGGGATTTTAATCGGATATCGGGATATAATAATTGGAGAAAAATAATAGAATAAACATAAATTTCTTTGGATCAAAAATTACACAATAACAAAGGTTTTGTATATTTTAAAGCTTGGTTTTGCCGATAACTTAAGTTGTTCTAAACGTTTTTTTTCAGAAGATGCTAATTCTATCTATAAATTTTAAAAAAAAATAGCATGAAAATTGTAATTTGCGTCATATAATCAAAAGGGTTACATGTGATTCGTTTTAAAATTAGATTCTATAAATTTTCTATTCCTTTTGCCACTAGAAGGCGGAGAATACAAATTACATAAAAATTTCTCTCCATTTATATTTTTAAAAATTCGAAAATGATTTTTGGTCCATATTTCTCGGATCATCCCATATAAACGCAGAAATTGATAAAAAAAATATTCAGAGTTATACCAAAATTAAATCTTTTTTATCATAAACAGTATTGAAGTGTGAAAAATATACACGGCGAATTTTTTGATTAATAAAATTAAATGTACTAAAAAAAGAATTTAGTTATATTTACTTGATTTAAAATTTATAAATTAACTACCTTTTAAATGATATGGATTTAAGATTAGTTTCTTTACCATAATAATCTTAAAACGGCTGTCTCAAAACAAAATAGAACGTAAATTAATTGATAATTCATTTATAAAATTTTAAAGAAATAATTCTGCATTCAAATGCCCTTATAGGAAAAATTAACTATAAGCTATTAAAAATATAGATTTAAAATAAGTTTTTGAAATTTCCAAAGCTTAGATTATTTTTTGTTTTATTAGTGTTTAAAATGTTTTTAAGTAAAAGGTATTGTTAGTACGATAAGAACATAAACCGATAAAGCATACTTTGAAGCGCTTAAATGCTTTAATGGATAAATTGACTTCATTTTGGTCTTATTTCATGTTTTCTAAGTATTAAAAGATTGTTTAAAATGAACAAGAGGAAATGATTGCACGTAGACAATGCGTATTTTTTAGATACAAAGCTATATTCATAAATGGTCTTAATTTTAACAACTAACATGAAAATAATCAAACAAATTTATCGGAGAAGCCAAAATGCAACTAAATTTAGTTATATGAATAGATATAAATACAATTCCAGGTCATCAAATTTTAGATATAATATTTTTATTTGCCTGAATATTATATTCTTCTATTTCAAATAAGTATTGTGTTATCACTTGTAAAACTATAATTTATTTTGAACTAGAGCTTTTTCAGCTTACTTGCTTGACTAAAAAAAGGTAGGTTGATGTATGAGCTTAACTGATTATTGTATGAATTACAGTTTAAAGTATCTAATGAAATTAGTTTACGTATTATATTCCAAAACATTCGCTTGAGGTATTCAAATTAGCAAAATAATTAAACAAAAAGATAATTCAAATTTTAATGATAAACTTAACAGTCTTTTCTTAGTTAATTGAATCAAAGGTGATTCCTTATATGTTAGATTGGCTATTATGTATTTAAAATAAACACTTGGACAATATTTTATTCAAAGTAACGATTTTAAGATCTGATGCAATGATTTTACATTTTTTTTAGTTATTCAAATAGTTATTTGTGTTAAATTTTTACAAAATGTTCCTTAGATTTCATTTTTTTGAATGGTATTAATTTAAAAATTATAAGAGTCCTATGAAAAGTAATAAAATAAAAAGGATTTACATGTTAAACACATGAGACACTTTTGTGCCTACGATTAGAATAATATAAAAAATTATGGAAAATTATTACTGATATCTCTTTATAACAAGTTTTTGATAAAAAAATAGAGGTTTTATTTGAAAGGTCTTGATGTTTCCTCAAAAAAATAGTATGTAACTGCTTGAAAACCCATTATATGTTATTTTATTTTAAGAAAACCAGGTTTTTATGGAAGTAGACACTGTGTTATTTATAAACTTATAAAATATTGCCAATAGTTGAAAAACCAAGTCAGCATTTTTTAGGCGTATTATATATAATATAATACAGATAACTTAATTATTGTCAGTAAATCACTAAATTTTCTAAAAAGAATATTATTTTTTTATGAACTTCATATTCGCAGGAAAATTTTAAAGAAATTAAAGTATTGTGTTTATATTCGTTTTAAAGATTTTAGTTATAATGAAAATTTAGACAATAAAATCTAAAACGATATAATTATGATTATTAATGTCGATAATGACAAGACAAAAATGTACTTAAATAGACCAACTAGATCTAGAGTTGAAAATAATGTGAATTTATTGACAAATAAACGATATTTGAAGTTTATTGCATCAAGTAAACTTTAACAACATATTATCAGTAATTTTACTAGTAATATAATTGAAAAATAGATTAAAACGATCTGAGCGTTATAGAAAACTGAATTCAAACAGAAACATATTGTTTTTTTCAAATGTAAAGGATTTTGAATACATATGAATTCATTTTTTCAAGGTGAATTTAGATTTAAAAATATCAATGAACACAATGATTTCGCTGATCAGATAGCGGTTTATATTATTACAGGAACTAAGTTTATTGTGTTTTTAATTAGATCGCCGCACCTAAAGACACCATAAAAAGAAAATAATTTTACAAATGTTTATTTAGGGGATGAAAAGAAAAATATACTTTTTTACTTTCGAATGACTTATATGTTCACTAATTTGGCTCTTGAAAAAGGTATATAATTATTTTGCATCTAAGCAAGTGAAAACATGTATTATAGCTAAATTCAAAAATATTAATAGTACAAATAATGATCTAAATTTTAAGCTTATCGTATTAAATTTTTATAAAAATATTTAATTTAAGACACCTATTTACTTTTTTGCCACTTTATAAGGTTATATATATACGTAATAATATAATATTATGCTTTTAAAATGTCTTATATTAGTTTATTTAGTATAAAATAATGAAAATTTTATTTTTCATTATGCTTCTAAATAAAGAAATTTACTATTAGTTTTAATCAATAGTTTGTGCATACTTCGATATATTAATGTAGTGTTTTTTAATTAATAAAAAAATAAATATATCGATAAAAATACATATTAAACAATAAAATATTATATTACTATTAAAGAATTCTTGCAATTTGCTATCAGGGAAATTTGATTGGGTGTTTTTTTTCTTATATAGATGTATCGGATTTTCAGAATGTGCTATCTTAAATCAATATAATGAACCAAAATATTAATATAAATAGCACCATAAATCATAAAATGAATTTGAGGACCGCAAAATACCCTAATTTTATATGATTAATTATTATTGTCAATTAAATCAGAGCACAAGAATAAATAATAGGATTAGAAAAAACCGTAATTGATTACTATTAAAGAAAAGATATAGTAGGAAGATTGTGAAGAATATCAACAGAATTTAATTATGATATTTTATATGAAAACAGTTGAATTATAAGTATTGAAAGAATGAAATACGTAAAGAAAGATTTTGATAAACTTAATACAGAAAAAAGTATGCTATAGAAGAGTAAAATGCTTGAATTATAGCCCTTGAAAGAATAAAATTTAAGTAGGAAGGTTATCTTATATAAGACTAAAGTAAGTGTATTATGGGTCAGGAAAACGCTTGAATTATAAGTCTTGAAAAAGAAGATAAATAGAAATAGGTTAGAATGCGAATATAAATGTGAATTAACAGCCAAATCTGCTCTAAAAAACAAACACAATTTATTATCAAACAAATTATAGCATTTCAATATTTGAAAAAATCTTTAAATGAATTAGATTTTGACCGAACTAAAGCAAAAAAACCCATGTAATCTTGTGAATTTATATAAAATATATATGCTGTCATTCTCAATATCAACACGCCATCAATGAAGCCAAAAAAAATAAGAACGATCAATATCAAAACTATGCTCATATTCTATCTATGGAATTTTAATGATTATCCTTGAAAAAAATGTGGATTAAATTTAATATTTTGCCAAAAATCTGATTAAAGCTAAAATTTTAGTTTAAAGCTATCAAAAAAGATACTAAGTTTTCATCGGTTCCATTTTTTATATTGTATAAAACTCCTTCAAAACAATAATATACACAAAATAAAGATGTAATTGTTTAAGTCTTTTTTTTATTGACAAGGGCCACATAATTATAAATTTAGATTAAGACAACTGCAAAATAGTAATCTATGAAATGTTGGAATATAAAATAAATGCGAAAAATCTGATAAAAACCACGTTTTTATCTAAATTAGGATATATTTTTATTTGATAGTTTTAGACAGAATAATCTAAAGAATAGAAAAGATCATAAAGTTTAGTGTGAAAGGCAATCTTAAATTATAGTCAAAGATAAAAAAATGTAAATTTTTTAAAAAATAAAAGCCTGTAAACTAAAGTGTAAAAAGAGTAAAAAATTGACCCAACAAAATATAATTTCAAATAATTAAAGATATTGCGGATTTTTTACGGAGAAATTTTAAAAAAATAAGTTTATGAGGAACCAAAATTATAGAAAATCCATGTTAAATTTTACTATTTAGACCAATAAATCCCTCTTGTCATTATGCTAAAAAAAGAATATAATAGCCTTATTTTATTATAAAATAAATTTTTAATTTTAAACATGAATTTTTAATTATTTATATAAATTTAATAATATTTTAGCTTTTTAAATTTGTTGAATGAAAAATAATGTTTGATCCATAAAACAGATTTCCTATTAGTTATTTCAAAGTTAAATAATCCAATTAATTTACATAAATCTATTGTTAGTACGCATAATAATACTAAAATTGACATTACTAACTTCTTAAATGCAACCATTGGCATTTTGTCACAAATCTATTGATAAAAAAACACCTTTTGAAAATTAGAAAATTGTTAAAATTATATAAATTTGGATTTTATACGGAACTTATATTTTAGATAAATATTTTTTTATAAAAAAATCAGGTATTAAAGAATGTCTGTGTCAAATAAAATTTAAAATTGAAATTTAGATGAATATTGATTCTATAGTGTATTATATTCCCATGAATTATCTAAAATAACGGTTTATGTAAGTTTCTTAGTTTCAGAATAATAAAACAGAGTGATAATTTAAGTTTTTACGCTGATAAAATACATTTAAATCACAGTTATTCGCAATTTTAGATATTCAATTGTAAACCAAAGATCAGATTGCTATAATGTCATACCGACAAAAAAAATTGCAATAGAAAGCATAGATATGCGGTATTATTTGCATATCAAGCTGTTTTAGTATAATTTCAAACAAATTAAAGTTTTGACGCATGTTTAAAACCGTAATTTAGGATTTTGCAATCGTAACCGAAATGCTGATAAAGACATTTTTGTTTATAGAGAAAGTTATTCTATTCAAATGCCGATTATACCATCGAGATTTGTATATCGGAATGCCCGAAAAGGAGAATGCTGTTCCGACATGTACCAATTACGAGCTAGCGCAAAGGTTTGAAACTGAATTTTGTGGGGTAGGTTCATCCGAATGCTTTATAAGAGTTAAAAACACAGCAAATTATTGTTGGGACGTAGCACACGACAAAAACATGATAATGCTATTTTGGGGTAAACATGGTGGAGCAAACCAACGGTGGAAAATAGTTCATGGGCCATTAAACTGCTGTAAATTCAAGTGCCAGAATATGTGTCTTGAATATATACCCGATCAAGACCACCTTAAGATGGAGAACTGTACAGAGACCGAGAACCAGCTCTTTAATATGGTTGAGGACGGAGATGAGGATCATGGAATAGCCACACAGATAGCAGTCACATGTAATAAAGGGCATGGTGGAACACATGGTGGATGGGATCCCATTGCGTATCTTGGTGGTGGATATGGAACAACCTCAGCATCAGGATTAAGAAATGATGAAGGATTGTATGGTAACCATAATTTCGGGCATACGAATAATTTCCATGCTGGAACTAATGGTGGATTCGGTCATGGAGGTTTTGGCCATGTTGCAGTCAATGGGGGTATTGGAATTAATGGAAGTGTTGGTGTTAATGGTGCTGCAGGAAGTCTTGCCTGGTCAGGAACCCGACCCCGTGGAGGCTCACTATCATGGGGAGGTGGTATTAGAGGCGGGTGGGGCTTTGGTTTTGGAGGTGGTGGAAATATTCATGATGACCATGGTGCTGCAACAAGACTTAAATTTACGAACAATGGATAATATATTTAATAAATAGAAATTATTAGAATGTACAAAGCTTCGATTTTCAGAACATAAGCTTTTTAATTTTGAATTTAATTGCCAAATTAAAAAAAAATTACAAAGGTTTATATTAAATATTTTATTGACAAAAAAGATAAAAAAATCGAAAAGCGTAATAGATTCTTTTATAAAAAAATCCCACGGGAATGACGTTTCAATACTTTTAAGGGCTAGTATCAGTTTTTAAAAGAATAAAAAAACAATTGATTTTGATGTTGCTGATATGCATAAGATTAGTATATAATCATCATTTATCAAATAATTTTTGTTCAAGTAAAACCTTGTATTGCTATGCAGGGTACATTAGGTATATACAAATTTGGATGTCATTATTTTTACAACATTGCTATATATATTTTCCCCTTTAAGACTTATTTATTCAAATGTTCATATTAATACTATGTTTTGCGCATATTTTTTTGATTTAATGGCCCCCTAGTTACATAATATACTATAATAAAATTATGTTAAAGATATTATTAAAAAAAAACTCTTGGTTGTAGATTATATATAATCGAGATTGAAGGGATTGGTTTATAAAATAAGAATTTTGTCCCGTATAACATTTTTTAAGTATATAAATGCCTTGAGTCAAATATCTATTTATGTTTTATTTATTTATTTCGCTACTTAAATACATTTTTTAAAAACTTTATTTTGTTTTTGTGTTTTTTGGCCAATACTTCACACAATATCTTAGATTAACTACCCTGCCATATTATACTTCTTTTAAGGCTTATCACACGCTTAATTTTCAATCTTATTGTTTTATGTGTGTTTTTTGGCATTAATCAACACCCTAAATCCTTAATATATGACCTATGATATTTTGTGACACCCTTATCCTGTGTTATGACGCATAAAACCATGCTGTTTATCATATAAATATTTAATAAAAGGTTTTATGTGTTTTTAAAGCTTGTGAAGATATCATTTGATCCGTATATATTTTTTCACTGATAATTCATCACCACTAAAACGTAAAAAAACTAAAAATTTTCAATTTATATGCGTAGAAGGTAACTGATATTAAAAATCAAACTGTAGTAAATGTTTATTTGGAGTTGGGAAGTATATCCACGGGTCCCTACACATAAAACTATTAAATAGCACGTATCTCATTATCGTTAAATAATTTTTTATAATTTATATGCCATAAATTGGGATGGGGGTTAAAAAAATACCATAAGTCATATATTAAGTAGTTAGCAATGCCAACTGAAGCAGAAGCATGCACAAAAACAATAGGATTGAGGAAGACACCTGAACTAATAAGTCTTGAATAAGAAGATGCATAGAGGAAGATTGTAAAGAATTTTAGGGAGAAAGAAGTATCGCCAAATATTTTCTATAAAGTAATCTAAAGTTTTGCTTGAAAAACTATAAAAAGCTAAAAATCAAATTAACCCATAAATGAAAATCAAGTTTAAATTTATATGGTTTAGAGACGCTTTTATAAGTGGCCTGTGTTACAGCCGCAACGCACCCCGGATTCATATACTTTTACTACACGAAGAAATACCCGCAAGGGACGGTCTGTTGAAACTAGGAATTAAAACCATAAAAAGACTGATAAGCCAGGAATAAATTAGTGGTTACTTCGTAAAATGCCGAAAATTGAATGCAGCCTGATCCATTCAGTAAGAATATGTTCAAGTGTAGAGTGGTGGCAGCATAATTTACCAGCAACGGAAAGTAGATAGTAACTCATCCCCTCTTCATATAGACTACCGCTGGTAAAACTGGCTTAATGAGATGAGATCAAACTGGTAACAGGAAATGTGAAGGATCACACGTGGGGGTGCTTCAGATAAGAGAAGTTCCTAATTGTCATAAGCGAACTTTCTAAAAAGAAGTATATAAGAGTAAATAAATTAAGTAATCAAATTTCTAACTTAAAAATAAATAATTTTTAATAAATTATTATGCCTATGATTAATCAGACAAAGAAGGTCTTTTCCATCCAATACTGCATTTTCATGTTTAAAAAATAATCATTTTCTTTTTGTTCGGCATGACTAGAAAATGCTCTGAATATTCTTGTTTTTATGAAAGTAAATTATATTGCAGAGAATGTCTTCGAATAAAATTGTTTGTATAATAAATAAATACAAATATATTTTCTTTTACATTTATTAGCAATAAAAGTAGATAGTTAAGTAATATATGCAGCAATACAAAACATAAAGAACATTATTTTTATTTAGCAATTATAATAAAAAAATGGGCATTATTTCGTATAGTAATAAAGCAAAAAAAAAGGTGTGTTTCTTGTTTAATAATTATTTACATCTAAAAGAATCAAATTATAGCTTAAATATATTTTGTTAAGCTACAAAAAAAAACATGCCGGCTACATCTGGTCAAAATCAATATCGAAATTCTTTTCGTAATATTTTTTCAATTTGTTGCTAAGAACATCTGACCTGTGTTTTAAGTCGGAAAGAAATATGTTGGTTTGTTTTATTTGGGCCATACCGTCTTCATCTGAATCACTTTCTAATTTATTTGATTTCATTTATGGGCTAGTTGATGATGGTATTAAAAACATTAAATTTGAAATCTTAAAATTATATGTTTATATGGTTATTGTTAGATAATTTTATAGACTAAGTTGATTTCTAGATATTTGAATTGGTTGAGCAAAACTTCAGATTGCTCTTTATAAAAGATTTGCTTAACAAATCTTTCTGTTACATCATCTTTACAATCTCCTTAAATGCATCAAATTCTTTCAAGACTTAATAATTGAAGCGTTTTTAACAATATTGTTGTTTTTGCGCATGCTTCAGTTGATATTTATAACTCCTTAATACACGACTTACGTTATTTGTAGCCACACTATTAATTGTTTGAAGAAAATAAGGATCAATAATTTATATTATGTGTTATTTAAGTTAAAGGTTATTAGAAATGATTAAGAATTCTAGGATAATTTATAAATTTTAATATGTATTTGATTGAGGAAAATCCTTGATAAAATAGGTTTTGAAAAGAGGAGAGGAATTGAAGAATTAAAGGAAGAGGATATAGCCAAGAGCATGGATTTGATGTGTTTATGGGAAATTAATCATGTCAAGCTTAAAGAAAAAATCTTAAATAACAATACCAAAATTAACAGATAAAAAAAGAATATATAATTTAATTTCAATATGGTTAGTATTAAATACTCGAGATATTTTACAGATTGAATTTTAAGAAATATTTGCTTGAATTCACGATAACATGTGCATAAGTGTTTTTACTATAAGAATTTTTCCATGTGATTAATAAGTTAATATATACGTATTTTATGTATTGCTTTATTCGTAAAATCTTGAAGCGATCAAATAGATCCAAAAATTATAATTTTTTAGAATGCTTTTTCGTAGTTTCAATATTACCCATGAGATAAATTACAAAACGGTTGTATGTGTACTGTTTTTAGGGTTAAAATAGCATCGAGAATGCAGTATTTTGATATTTTATTTGTAGCACAGCGAAAATCAAGATTATAAAACCGCATGTATTTTCTTACCCGTTAATTAATATTGCACATCTACATCATCAAATTTTTTTTAGTGAACGATGTATCATTTTATATAATTTAAAGGCCAATAAATGAATACAATTACAAAATGGTTGTAAAATTTATCTTTAAACCTTGCTTTTATATTCACAATTGTTTAATGCAAGCATAAAAATTACGTGAAATCATTCAAAAACTAGATTTAAGCCATAATTTTTGTATTACAATTTTAATTTTACCTAAGACAGCTCGATATTATTTATTTAGTATGATATATTTGCAAATAATGATTGTTCTAAACGCTTTATAAACATTTTATTTGTTTTATTGTTTAATATCAGTATGAAAATACCTATTTTTTTCTTTTAATTATTGTTTTATTGATATTTTCTATTTTTATCAGCCTTTATCTCCAATTAATTATGTTATCATAATATTATTTCGGTTGTAAGTTACTTTTTTAATAAAAAATTTTTAAGTTGCCATAATAAATCGTCAATTATAACACATAATTTTGATATTTTAATCATTGATATTATAATAAGGTGCTTAAAACCTAAAAAAAAGCGGCGAAATACATTCAAATAATTCCTTGGGGAAGATACTTGAATTAATAATCTTGTTAAAAGACTATACTGGAAGGTGTACAATAGGATGAGAATGACTTTGAATCAATAAGTCATGCAAAGAGGTTATGTATAAAAGAACCTTGTGAAAATGACTACACTGGAAGGTGTATAATGGGGTGAGAAAGACATTGAATCAATGTGTCTTGAAAAGAGATTATATATAAAAGAATCTTGTGAAAGGGACTATACTGGAAGTTGTATAATATGGTGAGAAAGACATTGAATCAATTTGTTTTGAAAAGAGATTATGTATGAAAGAATCTTGTGAAAGGGACTATACTGGAAGTTGTAGCATAGGTTAGAAAGACTTTGAATCAATAAGTATTGAAAGAAGACAATATACTGAAGAAGGTGTGAACAGGATTAGATGGAAAAAATCAAAGTGGGATCGAGGAAGACACACATATTGATAAGTTTATAAGTAAAGTTTTCAGTAGAATTATGTTAAGATGATGATACTGGAAGAAGTAGTTAACAAATCTATTATATAGGGCAATCTAGAGTTTTGCTTGAACGAATTGTAATCTCTAAAAATCAAATAAACCTATAAATGATCTAAAAATAGATGCTGTATTATATATATAACTTTTTTATGTTGTTAATTTTATATTTAAAACTTCATTAAATGATTTACTTCATGTTAGAAACTAGAATATCATGCTTTTTTGTTTTTTATTTATGGGTTAATTTTTGTATTATATTTATGATTATCGCTTCAAGCATAACGTGATTGATTTTCCGTGAGCACATCTTATATATACTTTTGGCTATACAAACTTCTTTTACACCTTAACTATACCTATTGTCTTTCAAGACCTATTGGTTCCAAGGGATTTTCTCAATCCTATAATTTGAATATTTATCTCGATTTGGTTTGTGACTTCGTGTTCTTTGTTGAACCTTTGATGATGTGTTAACGCACCATCCCATATTCTGAAATGTGGGATGATTAGTATTATTTATTCATTTTCAGCTCAATTATTCGTTATAATTTTAGTTTTTGTTCTAAAGCACAACTTGTGCGGAGCGTATTGATACTTTCGGCTATTTTATTCTGTCTAGAAGCCTTCTTCAATACCTCCCCTCCGTACAAGACTTATTAATTCTGGGTTCTTCAGAATGCAAACGTTTGTATATATGCCCAACCTGGTTAGTTACTTTGAGTTATTTCAGATACCTTTTATGATATTGTGTTACCACACTGCCCCAAGTTATAACATATAGAATAATTTTTGTCTTGCACTTGTATATTAATGAAAGTTCGGATGGTAGCAGATCGTACTTTCTCAATTTGGGATGATAAAAATAATTATTATCCTTATACATGATTAACAATACAAACACAGCATCTTAATTAATATCGGTTGTTATTTTTTTGTTTTTAAAATAATTGAAACTAACATATGCGTTCAAGTTTAATTTATATTGATGATTTAAGTATTTAATTAAAATCTTCTTTCTTTTTGATGACTTAAATATAGTATTTTAATTTTCTTCATATTGGAATTAATTAAATACCCTTTAAGATGACTGAGATTACACTTGACATATCCGAGTTCCACCGTCGCATACCACGGTTAAAAGACCACGCCCCCGATCCATTTCTCATAATGATAGGAAAGACATCGGATGTGGCCACATTTGGTCACAACTCCGCCTTGTTTCTCTACCTTCTAGGGTATGAATTTCCCGAAACAGCGATTCTTATTTTAGACACAGAAGTAATATTTATAACAAGTCAAAAGAAATCGATAATACTTTCACAACTCCAAAAACCACTAAAAGGAGCATCAAATCCTGCTGTCCGAATAATTTTAAAGGATGATGAAGATGGTATTAGAAATCTATTCCAAAATATAACACGATGTTCACTTATCGATTTATCACAAATTAAAGGAAAATTCTGTGACTATATACTTTCACAAACCAAGGTAAGTGACATTACACCCCAGCTTATGTCGGAATTCTTCTACAAGGATGGTAGTGAAGTTAGTGTTATGAAAGAATGTGTAAGTGCATCTGTTTTTGTGTCAAAAAAAGCCATAACTACTTTTCGATCAGCATTTATGAGACCAACAGTTTTAGAAAAGGTGATTAACAATATTGAATCTTTTATTGATGATGTGGTTGGATTAGATCACAAATATCTTGATTTTATGTATCCCCCAGTAATTAGTTGTGTTGATTCGGGAAATAAGATCGAAAGGGTGTTTCGAGATACTTTCCATATAAATTATAGGATTGGTATGAGGTTTAAAGGATATTGTAGTGAGATAGGACGGACTGTTTTGGTGGATGCAAGTGATGAAGAAAAGGATATATATTCTAGTTTGATTGAGGTAAGGAATTTTGCTTTTGATCTTATTGCGCAGAAAATAGCACAATGTGATGTTGATAATACAGCAAAATATGATTTGGACAGTATTGCAGAAATGGTTGAGAAAAAAAGTGATTCTATGCTAAAAATTGAATGTGTTTTATATTCAACTGGTATTTTTCAAAAGGAAGTATTTTTGGGTGGATCAAAAAGTAAAGACAGAAACAAAATTATTCTTGTCGTTGAAATCAGAGGAACGTCTGATAAACAAACCTTCATGGTCGTGGACACCATTGTTGTTGAAAATTCAAAAGTAAAAAGACTTACTGATGACGGTAATGTACTCGATTTTTGTGTAGATACAGACTTACCGCCAGTGGTAAACACAGAAGAAAGGCAAAAAGGAAAGTTAAAACAAGTAGAAAAACATATTTTGAGAAACGAGCACCAAAAATCTCTGATGGACGCTTTGATTGAAGAAAGAATAGAGTATTACACCCATAACTCTAAAGAAGGAGATATTGCGAATGAGAAAAATACAACAGATGTTATAAAAACAGGGTCGTACATGAAAGAAAACCAAATACCTCGCCATAAAAACATTTTTGTGGATAAAAAGCATTTTTGTGTTCTGGTTCCATTCAATAATTACACACTTCCCATTCCCATATCAATTATAAAAAATTCATCTAAAACTGAAGACGGTGTTCTAAGGATAAATCTTACTTTGACCGGAAATGCTGATCTAATAAAGAGTATTTCATATAAATCGAACCAAGATACTATTAATGAAATTCAGCAAAAAATAACGGAAACTAAGAAAGAGTATAATTTGCGCAAAGAACGCGGTATGACTGAAGAGGAAGCCCAAGATGGCGAAAAGGAGGAATTTATTATGTCAAGCGGAAGAAAAATTGTACTCCCAGATGTCTATTTTAGAGCTGATATTAAAGGAAGAAAAACAAAATCTTCTAATCTTGAACTTCATTCTAACGGCCTTAAATTCGTAAATGATACTGTAACTGTCGAACTTCTTTTCTCAAACATAAAACATATGTTTTTCCAAGAAGGCGACATCGAAAATAGAACAATTATTCATTTTAATCTCCATAAGCCAATGTTTCTTCCTAAAAAAACAATGAACATCCAGTTCTATAAAGAATCAGGAATTAACCAGGCGCAAGACACGTCAAGATCAAGAAATAACGAGTATCAAGAAGCTATACAGGAAAAGGAAGAAGAAAACAAAAGAAAAATGTCGAACAGAGAATTTGACCTTTTTGTACAAAAGATCGAAGAAGTTTCGGTTTTAAGGGGCGAAACACCCTCAAAAATTGGATCGTTTGATGGTGTTCCTTTCAAAGGTGAAGTTTCGATTCGACCAACACTTGAATGTCTCGTAAATTTGACAGAATCACCTTTTTTCATTCTTCCCTTAAAAGACGTTGAGGCTGTTTGCTTTGAAAGAATGGTATATAATATTAAAACATGCGATATGGTGTTTATCCTGAAAGATAAAAGCCGCCCAGTTGTTCCTGTACTATCAGTTGAAGCATCCCACGTCAACAAGCTAAAAGAATACCTAGATTCTAAAAATATAGTGTTCATAGAATCGAAAGTCAACATCCAATGGAACGCTCTGATTAAAGATATGATGAGAGACCCAATATCGTTTTACGAGAATGGAGCATGGAGTGAGTTACAACCAAACAAAGGCGATATCTCAGAAGAAGACGCCGAATCTACCCTATCATCGGAAATAGATGAAAGTAGTAGCTCGGATGAAAGTATAAATACAGACGATACTATTGAAGAAGAGGAAAGCGTCGATGTTGAAACGGAATCAAGCGAGCCTGAAGAATCGTTTGAGGAGAGCGATGATTCAAGCGAAGAAGAAAGTGATCAGAAATCAAAAAAAGTAAGAAGAAAATAAGATTAATTTTTGTGGGGCATATGAAAATGAAGGTTAAAAAAATAGGAAATATTTTTAAAAGGGTGTATTAAAAATAATTTAAAATGTTTAAATGGTATATAAAAGTTAAAAAATAAGGATAAGCTTTTTAAAAGTGTGTATGGAAGTGTAAAAAATAATTTAAAATGTTTAAATGGTAGATAAAAGTTAAAAAATAAGGATAAGTTTTTTAAAATTGTGTATTAAAATTGAATAAATAAATATTTATATTCTAAATTATAGCATTCTTCCGATATCATCAATTTTAAACACCCTTATAAATACTTAATTAACAAGTTCTAATAATATTATCATGTTCATAAAATATTTAGTGTGTTGTTTTTTATTATACCACATTTCTTAAGCTGGGATGGTAACATAATATTATAAAGGGTACCAGAAAGGACTTGAAATCACAAACTAAATCGAGGCATATCTTCAAACTATAGAATTAAAGAAAGCACTTGCACTAAAGTTCTTGAAAAGTAGAGGTTTATCGAGGAACAAGTAAGAGAAGAGGATGTTGTCAGAAACCAATTGGACTAAATGTCTTAAAAGTAGAGGTTTATCGCATAACAAGTAAGAGAAGAGGATGTTGTCAGAAATCAATCGGACTAAAGGTCTTAAAAGTAGAGGTTTATCGAAGAAAAATTAAGAGAAGAGGATATCCCCAAGCGCTTAAATACGATGCACCTATGGAAAATCAAGCACACTATGCTTGATGAGAGAATATAAAATTTGAAAATTAACCAATAAATAAAAAGATTGTTTTTTGGTAATTTATTAACACCGATTGTCGATTTATAGGGTTAGTTAATAACTACTCCAAAACATCAAATTAAAATTCAAATCTTAAGGGGCGTCCGGATGCAATATAAAGCATACGCACAAGAAATAGGATTTAGAAACACTTTTGTGGATAATTTTCAAGTAAAGACTATTATCTGAAAAAAATTCCAATGTAAATAGAATTAAATAAGTCTAAATATGGCTTGTATTTTAAATTTTCAAGTTGTTCCAAAAAAAGCTTTAACAACCTTAAAACTTAATCTACGCATCAAAATAATTGGCACGAAGATGTGTGATATAATCACAATGAAATTTGAAAAAATTTAAAGATACAGAATATCAATTTAATTACAAGTTAAAATTTCTGAGATAAAAGAATACTGTAAATATTCGCAACGCTTTATGCTTCTTGAGAAATACAATAATAAATCTAGTTGGTCACGGATTTGAAGGCTGTTCATGAAATATATAAACATAAATACCAAATGACGCCTTTTTAAGCGTTTAGGCTTATTATAAATATATTGTGTGTGTAATCTTGACCTCAGTTACAAAACACACCGTAATTTAAATTTTATTTATGGGTTAATTTAATTTTTAGATTTTTCAATTTGTATAAGCTAAATTTATAATTGCCCAATATAACAAATTTAATTGATACAACCTTCTTCTATATATCTTCACCTTTCAATAATATTGACTAATTTTATTTATATGTGTATTCAATAAGAATACACCTTGCGAAAGAGTAGTTATTTTTCAGTGCCATAAATATTATAGCTTGTTTTTCAATATAAATGATCTAAGGTTTAAATCTTATTCATGCAAACACTGTTTGGCTGGTTACAGTAAAATAAAGCTTTCGGCTTTATACATAGCCTTAATAGGGGTCAGAAACAACTTTACTCGATTCTCGAACGCGTGTAATTAAAACATAACAGTATTACAGGGATATTTTTTGCAATTGTTATCCTATTGCCGTAGTTGATACCACGCATCACTGAGCGAAAGTATGAAAAAACTTCCCAAGATATATTTTCCCTTTTATTTAGAATAATTCATGTCGAATGTATATATTTATGCACATACAACAAAGATATTGGCTAATTATCTATAAAATTTATTCGATAATATAAAATTATCATGCATTCCTTTATTAAGGCATCATAAACACTTATCGGGTGTTTTTTTAGAGTGCTATCAAATAAAAAAAAGACAATGATTAGCGAATTTTTCTTAAAACACACAAAAAAATTGTGATATATATATATTCCATCGGTTATAAGACATTCAGTAATTTTGGCTTTTATCATGACACTGGATCACGCAAATTCCCAGTAAAAAATAATAAATCCTGGCTAAATCCACAGAAATGAACCATTTAGCAAAAAAATATCTTAAATTAAATGAATAAAAGTAGGTAATGCCAAATATAAATTGATAGGCATAAATTTATTTTTATACTGTAACTTACAAAACTTTGAATATACTTTAATTCTTAGAAAAAAAATTATGCCTTAATTTATATTTTTTATAACTAAGAACTCTTATTCTACACTATAAATCGAAGAACCAATTATATTCTATATTTTCAGTTTAATGCTTAATTTTGCGTCAATATGAATTCAGCACTTGATTTATAGATCACAAAATAAAATTCAAAAAGTTAAAACCTAATTTTTGGCTATGGAATTATGAATTGAATTTACAAAAAAAATCAAATTGTATATATTATATTTGCTTTAATCCTCGGCTTATTTCTTCGTGTATAGGGGTTGTTTTTCGGGGCTGTTAATGGCATTGGTGCATATTTTTAAGTCAAGCGATAAACGGATTCGTTTATTTTAGTAAAATATATATTTTGAAGACTTTAATTTCTATATTAAAAAATCAAGATAGTAGTTTTAATCTTCAAGCAACTTAACCCCTACCAAATAACCATTGCATGAATATTATTGGCATATTTTTTTGTGTAATATAATGGCAAAAAAGAAAATAAGTTCAATTTATCATTATAGAAATAAAAAACCATTGCTTGAATATAATTTTGTGATTTTGTATGCAACCAATTTTGCCAATTTTTTTGAAGGTTACAAAAGATAGTTGTGATTGTTATAAGTATGGGTGTATGAATTACATCTGTGATGAATACTAGATAGAATATTAATTTTTTCTGATAAGTGATTAAGCGTATTTAAAATCGACATCTTGAAATTGTTGTGATTTTGTTTTTTATTCTAATAACCTCCTACAAATAAGTATATGTGAATTTGAACGTATAAATCAAAGATACGATAGCAAATTACTAAAAAAAGTCAAGAAACTAATAATTCGATATTATAGAAACAATATAGTGAGAATATAGGGTCTTGGTGTATTACGCAAGCTAATGAATTGATGGTTAAGTAGAAGGTCAAGCCACCTCGAGCAATGGGATCAGTAGATCAGACCTGGAACTTGACTATTTTATACACAATCGAATCACTTAAGCGAGTATCTGCTATAGTTTATTCCGAAAGAACTAAATAAACTCTAATGAATGTCATTAAGAGAGTAAGTTCTGTAATAAATATGTATTTATAGAAATTCAATGATTAAAGTTTATAAATTTCCATGATAACTATAGGATCACAGATAAGTATTATTTTTTGATACTAATTCTTTAGTTCATGCTCAAAATATTGAGTAGCACAACAACAAGCCCAGCTAAAGCATCAAAAAAGAGGAAGGAACTTAGAGTTGAATGGTTGAAGGTCTTTGTGTTTTTTGATCATGATAAGCGCAAGTTTTATGACACACTACTGAAATAATTCAAATCAAAGAATAAACTTTATGCATTCAATTTCAATATTTAATCAATTTTCAACTATATTCTAATAAATTTACTAAAATATTGTCTATTGTATTATATTAACAATAAATAAATTGAATAAATCATAATAATTGAAATCCCAAAAGAAGCAGAAGCATATTTACACACAATAGTATCGAGGAAACACTTTTATATATGTCGTGAGCTTAGAAGATGTATCGAGGAAGATTGTAAGGACGATGTGCTTTGAAAGAATAAATATAAAATGTGTATAAGATCAATATAAAGTTTTTACGCGCGCAAACATGAAATTCAAAAGAAAAATTTGCTCTTAAATAAATAAAAAAGATTGGTTAATTTTTATTAATTTAATTTACTCAGGTATTCGTCTATTGATCACAAATTTTATTTTAAATGTATTTCTCTATTTAGATAACGTTAGTACATTATAAAAGAGTGCAAATATAAGACTATGATGTTTTTACTGAATTCTTAAATAAAACTTATTGGTGGAAAGATAAATTTCGCATATAAGCGCTAATTCAAAACCAGCATTTAAAGCACATTGGAAATAAACAATGGAATAGAGCAAATAAATAGAGAATATATTTGCGTACATTGTGGCTTTTTTTTTGTTATAAATTAATAAACACGGATAGCTATAATAAACATCATTTATACGCAATAATAATCTGGTCAAAGCATAATTTAAACGATAAAAATATTAATTTATCAAATAAATTATTATTGTGAATGAAAAACAGAAATATGAAAATATCACCAATGCTAAAATTATATTAAATGTGGGTTATCAAGAAATTTCAAGTTAAAAAATTAAAAATCAATTTAAAGGTTTTAATCGAAAAATCGTGAAAAAACCCTACTTTATATTTCCAGACAAATTATTTATTTTATTCAAACAGACGAATACAAGCCAGATAAACAGCTTTTTTTGATTAATAAATTCTGTTCACCATTTAGATTCTAAAAAATATTATGTATTAAGTAAATTTAATCCATTACAAATGATTTTTAAACCAGAACAATCATTCAACATGCATGTGCAACACATAGACAGTTTCATGATAAAAATTAAAAAATATCAAAAACATTTTTTGGTTCCATACAAGTATTGAAAAAGAAAAGATTACTATTTAAAATTATTACTGATTATAAAGGACATTAAACCTTCCATAAAATTATAACAAAACGATGATAGCATGTAATGCGAATATAAATGAACACTTCCCAATTTATTGATAAAAAAATCTATAATAAGTGATGAACAATCTATAAATTTTCAAGATTGTGATTTAAAGATACAAAGAAAGCCATGCAAACTAGTAAACGTCAAGATTCAATCAAAAATTTTCCTCTAAATGAGTATATTGAAATTCTTCTAATTGTAAAGAATTCTTTGAGTCGATACAAAATCAATTAAGATAGAATATAAAATTAAAGCTTTAATGACAGAGAAAACATCAGTTTATGATCGTAAATAATTTATTAATTATTACTGAAGAAATAATATTTTCTAATAAAAATAATCTTGCATGATCTTGTTTGTAGTAATCTAGCCAACACAATGATCCTTAATTATAAACTAAAACGAAAATATTACACCATTTTATTTATAAATTCAACTTTTTTCGACGCTTTAATATTTCATACATATTCATAGATAAATAAGTCTTCTATAAAGTGATGTTCTAACCGTTTTTTTATTTAATTCCATTGTCGATTAAGGAAACCTTGTGTTTAGAAGAATAAAAGAGTGTAAATATTAACACTTATAAATATTCTATAATTTATAGATCGTATTAAATACGGAATCATAATTTTTTTTATAGGGTGGAAAGGGTTTCATAGACTAATGAGGTTCAAAAAATCAAAATTACTATTTTAAGGCACAATTTATCTACTAATTACAATTTGAATAGTTTCTTTAAATAAAATAGTTTATATTATTTTAAAAAATCCGTATTTTTGTTTTGCATCTATTTATTTTGATGTTTATTTAGAATAATTTTAGCATCACTCATATGTTCTGCGGTGATTAAGATGGTATACTTGATTTAAAATTAAACCAAGAGTTTTAAATATTGCCGGGAGCTAGAAAAAAATAGACTAAGAAGTCTCAAATTCCGAGATATGAAAAGATTAGGTCGGTAAATGGGAGAAGAGATGGTTTAAAGCCTACCATTTCTTGTGAAAGAATTTATAAAGTGATAAAATTGAATAATATATGTTCCTACATTTTTCTAAATTGTTTTTTTTAATAAACTATGAAACCTTGAATTTATATTGAGATCTATATTTATACTGCTCAGATTTTCGTATTTGTTATGTTTTTAAAAAATTATAAAATTTAGATTAGACTTAAATAATCAGAATTTAGTTTTTTAGAAAGAAATCTTCGTCGAAGCTCTTTTAGTATCTGAAAAAATAAATCGATAAGTGTTAAATATCAACCTTTAATTCTAAATTAATTGTAGTTATATAAATAGCGATGAAGAAATAACGAGAAATCATCATTCTAACTTGATTTTTTATATTAGTAACCAAATTTTGATCATCTTACAGGAAAAAAAATACTTCGACAGATATCCGAAATAAGTAGAAAAGTTGTGATCGATTATATACATAGTAGATTTTTCATTCCTGAAGTAAAAAATCAGCAAAAAGTCTCTAATATTTTTTTTCATCATAGATTGAAATGTTATATCTATAAAAATCTCGATTAAATCGATTTTCAATATCTTATTTAACAACATAACGCTATTAAGATATGTAGTAGTTATAAGTGTTTTTATATATTCTCAGTTTACAAAATAATACACAAAAAAACCGCATCAATTTATAATCGATATTCTTCATAATGTACGAAAAAAATTGGATAAATATCAATATTTTTTATATAATAAAAATAAAAAAGATCGAAAAATATAATTATAGGCACAGGCAGTATATTTCAGGAAGTGAACAAAAATTTTCCCCAAATCTTTTTTTTTCTATATCATTAAAAATGTGACTTCAAAGTTCATTGATGAACGTGCTGTAACTAGAAAAAAGAAAAAAAATTCATTATTCTTGCATCATTTCTCAAAATAAAATATGAAAACATAAAAAATGATTTTTAAAAGTGAGATACAATCATTATACGTCTAGGCATATAAATTAAACTGTAAATCTTACGCTTTCTGTAAAATTTTTTTAAAAATAAAAGATCTGGGTATAAATAATTTTTATTATTTATTAATTTGATAAAATAAACAATAATTTATCAAATAGTTCTCATGTAGATCTTAATCTCGATCTTTCAAAATAGATTTAAAGGAAAATCTAGACTTAACACAACTGCTGCATAATTTAGAATCACAGGCGTGTTTCAGATATTTCAAAATGTTTAATGTGTTGTATTAAAATAAGTGGTCGCGAGAGAAACTTAATAAAAGCAAGTAAAACAACTAGCTCCCCTTTAATTTAGTATTTCGTTGAGATTTAATTTATGTGCACATACAGAAAAATGTCGGGAAATTTAATTAAATTTTTTTCATGGTCGATAAATAGGACTCTAAATATGAGAATTTCTGACCTAAATTAAAACTCAAAAAAATATTGGTTATATAAAGAGCAAAATAAAAATATTTACCTTTTAGAACTAATACAAAAAAATAATGTTGTTAAAAAAACATATTACCTTAAAATCGAAAAAAAGTATATATCATTTTAATATACTTTATAAAATATATAGAAATGTTTATCTGTAAAAAATTTGTTTTTTAAAGAGTTGAATCCTACAAAGTACAGATTATATTTTAAGAATAAAAATTTACGAATTAAAAGGGAAATTTTTGACGAGCAAGTAAAATATGCCCTTTAAGGTTACAAGAATAAGCATGTGGACCTAAAAAAGACAATATATTTAGATTTTAAATTTTTGAGGCTATACTAAAATAAAGTGATAAAATGAGTATCAATGGTTTAATCATTAACTATGAACAATTAAAAGCCAATTTTTTGTAAAAATGACTAAACTTCTATTTCAATTAGACAGAAAAAAAGTGTGTACATCACATACTTTAGAGAAATAATATAGCATAAATTAATTTTTCTTTAATGCGAATATTTTAGAATATATAAGACTATTTTATTTTCGCCTTTTTTAATCTAGAACTCTGAACTTTTGTAACATGATCTCAGGCAAAATTCCATAGAATCCCGCCTTTAGATATCGTTTTATATAACTTAACCAATTTTATATTATTTTCTTAGGTTATTCTATTATTATTGCGATAATCATAAATATAATTTAATAACAAAAAACGAACTTAAGATTAAACAGATATTTGAAAACTTTATTTCTTTGATCTTATAAATTATTCACAAAAGAATCAATAAAAAGATGTGACTAAAGTATTTTAATGATAAAAAATACAAAATTGTAATGGTGCGCCTGAATTATAAACTTGAAAATACGATAAGACTAAAAATATCTATCTATGTGCAAATGATGCCAAAAAGAATGTTTTTTACAAAATCTAATATTTCTACATTACCAACTAACATTTCAGTAATAGAATCATTATTATGTGTGTGAGATTGATGTCTTGTATGATAAATTTTATTAAAATTTTTTAAAAAGCATTTTGTATCTTTATTTTAAATCTGTTCTTCTAAGATTTTGAAGAAGCATTTTTCAAAATCATATAAAAATGATAAAGCATTTGCATTTTATATCTCGAAAGGCAAAATCCGAAAAATTACATGTTAAATTATCATTTCTGGAAAAATAAAATTAATTAAAAAGGAATTATATATTGCGAGACGCCCAAGGAAAACATATATCTGATAATATCGAAAGTTTTACGCATGGACAAAAGAGTCTTGATTAATTCTAATCCTGTATATAATAAGCATTTTTTATTTTAATTTATAAAAATAATGATTTAATAATTAATTTTTCGATTTTAGGCTTGCTGTATACATATAATACAAAATCTGTCAGGGCTCATAAAAAAGATGATATGGTTTTTTTAGATAGTATGTATCTATTTTTAATATATGAATACTGTGATAAAAGTCTAAAGCACAGAAATATTTAAACATATAAATTTTCTGCAACATATAAGATATATTTTCATAAACAAATTTTGTATTCTATCTTTTACCCGTTTCCTTGCTTGCTTTTTTCTAATGTTTACTATATAAAATATATTATAGTTTCTTGTCCTATAAAACATATTTTACTAGTCTCGCTGAGAATAAAAACAGATTCCATAATCGTTTTAATTGTATTTTCATATATAATAACTTTTCTGCATATAAAATTAATAAATTTGATAATTTTAATTTTGAATATCTTTTATTTTTTTATAATGTAATTTTTCTTTTTTTATTAGTAGCATTGCATTAAAGGTAATATACCTTAAATCAGGTCTCTATTACTCACCATAGATTTCATATGATAGATTATAAAAATGAAAAATATTAATAATACCCGTGATGTGCATTTTATTTGCATGAGTTAAAATCATATCAATGCAAGTTCAGATTAGCATAAATCTGAAGTTTACACTATCAATTGTAGTCAATTGATTTTTTTCTTAATGTTGCAATAAACATATATACAAAATGTATATGACAACATAAAAACATGAGCATTCTCATTATAAAATAAAAATAATATCTTTTTTGGGATGATTTTTATTGTCGTAGAATAATTAATAAAAAAAATCATAATGTATGTTTTTATCAAATATTTGAAAAACCATATTTATATTGATTTCTACATCGATGAAACCCCTATATATACTTTACAGTCAGATAAATATGCCCAAGGCCCTTTAAATTATTAGACAAGCTGTCTTTTATATACCATTTATTACTTTATAAACCTCTAATTTGCATGATTGACTAGATAATTATATAGCTGATTCACAATATTCGCTTCAATATGTAGATGCACCTAAAGGTGGTATATTAATAGGCCGGAATGATTTAAAAGTCTTAGATTCAATAAATTAATTTTCAGAATTTTATTTTAACCATATATTTAGCATAAAAATTTGTTATTATTATTAAGTATACCTTTTTTGTGGTCTCCGCTACTAACTTTATTTCATAATATATTTGGTAATTTTTTATAAACTATTTTAAAATAATTTTGCCAAGCGTTAGCATTTGATGTTAAAATTATTGTCGCATGAATATATGATTGGGTATAACGTGATTTGGATTTTCAACAGTAAGGGAAACAAAAAAAAATAGAGAGCATTTTCAGTAAAATAAATATAAATTTTTATTCTTAAAACACTTGATAATAGATGTATATATTATTATATTTCCTGGTGAAATAAACAATTTTTTATAATTTGCAATTTGGGAATCTGTCGATATTATTGATTGTATTGGTAGTTCTGATATTCCATTTATTAAAGGCTTCTTCTTAAGATCTTATGTAGCTCTAAAGTTTTTAATTTAGTTGAATTTCACAATGCAAATTTCTTTACCTATGTTTCTGTTTTTTTTGGGCTCCCTAACTTCATAATAACGGATTTGTGGTATTTAGTGACCCCATCTCCTTATTTGTGTATATTTATCAATTATAAAAAATATTCTATGTATAATTTAGTTTAACTATTCTATTTAAATAATTTTTAAATACATAAAATTCCTTTTAAGCCAGTTTACTTAATGTATTCGTCTGTTCCGAAATATATTTATTGAACTATATAGTCAATACGATAGAATTTATCCTACCCACCATCTAAATATGTTAATCCGGATATTCATCTATCTACATAATAGATATGGCGCTATAAAATAAATGAACACGGCAGATCGTTAGAATCAAAATTAGGGTATGCTAAACTCATAAATGGGTCTAAAAAATGTACATTTGATCCTAATATAAGTAGATTTTGCAAGGTTGGTATTGATAGATTTATAGTAGAAATTCACAAATATAAAATTAAAAAAATATATGAAATGATGTGAATAAATATACAGTGATTGACAATACTGTTAATATATGGCAAGTTTATTAATTACTTTATTCAAACATTTAAGTGTAATTATTCAAGATGAATTTATTCTAAAAGATTTCTTCTGGTAACCTATAAGCTGGGTTTGAACATTTTATTTACCTTGAACTTACATAAATTTAAGATCGAAATTATGATTAAGGACTAAATATCTAATATTTATGACAATATGATTTAGATTATGATTTTGATGTAATATATATATTATTTGGGAAATTTATTCCTTCAACAGAATTTATTTTACACTATGAATAACTTTTTTTATAAATTAAAGCTGTCCATTACGTGTATTGATTCCATACTAGATACCTTTAACCCTCGAAATATAATGAAATTTATAATTTTACAAAACACCGATTAATTTTGCAACAATATATCCAAACATAAATTTTAATTGCAAAAATTTACTATATGTGATGGATAATATAGAATAAAATGCATAATTTTGTATTTGAGGGAGTAATATTTTGTATAAAATAAAATATGAAAGGTTAATCTTTTAAATTGATTTTATCTATAATTTTGACCAGATGAGAAATTTCAGTTACGTTTTTATTTATTATTAAATTAATTTAGTGTGTTTAGTCGTTCCTATACAGGTTTTATTATATTATTTTAGTTATATTCGAATAAAAAAAACCAGTTTCATATAAAATATATACAGAAAGCTGTTTTACTTTCATTTTTCTTTAGACTATTGCAATGTTTTCATGCTGCGCTTACTTTATTATTTAAATAATCGCTATATTTCCTTGAATTATCTTCTTCTATGAATCTATAAAACGAAAAATAGAAAACATTGCTATTTCGATATGAATTGCAGTGGTCATATTAAGCGTGTGATTATTTTTTTGAGCTTGCTATTTTCATTCATTCGCCAAAAAGTTACCCTGTAGAATACCCCCTGGCTAAAATATTATCAAACAGAACACTTATTATATGGATAAATCACAGCTAGTTGGCATATAATCATGTTTATTCCCCCCTAATCATTTTTGAATTTCCTATTATAGTATTTCCAAGAAGAGTCTATTGTTTAATAAATTCTCGGGCTGGACAAATTCCTAAGGGCCTCTACAACTAATTTAAATGGTAACGCAACTCCATCACACGAATTTTATGACTTATTTTAAAAATATATATTTACTTAAGAGTTACAGTTAAATTAAAATATATTTCTGTATATCCTTTCTCAACCGAATATTTTGCATTTATGTCACAAATAGATGGACGAATCGTTTTTATAATTTATTTTAAAAATATTTAATGCATTTACCAATCACTTAAAAAAAATTAGTTATTCTTAATCAAAATTTTACTGTTTTTTAAAAATTAAATTGGTGCAAATTAAGCTATTGGTGGATTTTTCATTGGTCAAAGAAAAGAAACTACGATACTTTAATTGGATAAGTCGGTGTTTAAACCATAAATTATGTAAAGATCAATCAATTGGTTGCGTATTGTGTTTCATAAGATCGCGTATCCCAGAATTTTATTTTAAAAATTTTTGTTCAATCTTAAATTAAAGTATGAAAAATTACAAGCTGTAACCACTAGCCTTACCCCAATTTAAATTTCATCAAAAATCATTCGATATTGATGAAACGACTATTAAATAATATTATCCACAATGACTTCAAGTTATTTTTTTCGTTGTAAAATCACAACTTTTATAAAACGTTACTGATTTTTATTATCCGTTTATTTACAGTTGATACAGATTATAAACGCATCATTTAAATTAAAATAAAATGAGCAAACATTGTTTCAAATCATTATGATATTAATTAATTTGTTTCACGGATTTACCAATTAAGATTATACACCTAATAGCTCCGAACATTTAATTCCATTTCGAACTCTCAGAAAAAATCTATGCCACCAGTGATGATACTCTTGTTATTTTGTGCGAATTTTTTTGCAAAGCCTTTTATGCTTCAGTCTGCGAGTACAAAATTATTTGTTGGAAACATTGATAACATGCCAAAAATGGTAACACCAGAGCATGCTAGCACCTTTGATATAAGAACAAATAGTGAGCATGAATCTTCATTATGTACAGAAGAAAAATGTGTTTTAACAGATAATCTATTTAATCTTACTTATAGTCAAAGTCATAGCTCCAAGTTTCTAGTGATTGAGAATGAAGATGGTTCATTCAGTTTTATGCTGAAAAAGAATTGTATGGTAGAAAAGGGTCAAAACGTGGTTATAGAAGAGTGTGGTAAATATCCAGATAAATTTAAAAAAATATTTCCGGACGAAAAACTTGAAAAAGATGGAAGAATAGGCGATTCTACACTGGGTGCCATAAACGAAAAAGACGACTTGGTTTTCAATTATGGATTGGAAGATACCGATCATAAAAGAGACACAGTCATAAAAATGAGAAAAGAGGAAGAGAACTATACTTTGATACCCAAGAATAGACATCATAACTCGCATACTCATAGAGTTGGGGGCTTCGGAAACAAGGCATACTATACTTATTATAGCTATCATCCAAGTTCTCGCCATTCCGCTTATAATTTTCATGCTTCACATCATGGAATTCCTAAATCGTGGGCCGACGATCAGCAAACATTACCTATGATTTCTTGAGACAATTTTTTAAAAAATCATTTAAATAAATTTACATAATTTATTGATAAATATTTTTTTCTTATATTTTATTCATTCCGAGATTATATTTTGGAGTATCGAATATTTTTCCAAAAACAAATAAGAATTAGATTTTTGGATCATTTTATTTAAATATACCCATACTAGTAGAATCAAAATTTGCTTATTTGCTATCTTGTGAACTAAATATACTGTGCATGACACATAGGATATTTAAAAGCATAATTAGAAGCCCTAAATATGTGGAAAATATATTTTTAATGAATAAAATTATCAATTTAAATTAATTTGACTATATATCTTGCCTTTCGATTTCCTTCATCATTTATTTCAAAAAGTGCGAAGAACGTGTAATTACGAAATTTTTCCATAAATTATATGCCAAAGGATAATTATTTATATCAAAAGTATTTTAAATGCCAATGGTTTATTTTTCGCACAAATTTTAGATTATCCAAATGTGAATTTATTCTGCACAAAGTGATAGTTGTTTATAAAGGCATAAATCTTATATCCTTTAGTATGCAGAAATATAATCATTTAACCGATTATTTTTTGGGTTTGAAAAGATAGAAGTTTTCTTGAAAATTCTTGATCTCGGTATTATGTAATTTGTATTTTATAATGCATTTAATAAATTAAGTAAGCATCATTATACTTTTATATTATAAGTTTATTCACATAATGAAATCTTTTTTTAAGTTATTGATCGTTTTTATTATATTACAATCTATCAAAGAATTATTTACATTATTTTTTATTTATGGGTTAATTTTCTTTTTATCAATCCGTCTACTATGACGTAGTCAGCCCATTGGAAACATTGTACAACTCCTTGATACATTTTTGACACCTTCCACTGATCTATCTTCATCAGCTGCTCTTCTTCTTTAAAATGAGATGAGTTCAATTGTCTTGCGAATTTTTTTTAATTACAATATTTTTTCACGTGTTATTTTATTTATATTACCAATATGTGCAACAAATTCCGAATATTTTTTTTTGCATCTTTCAAAAATTTATAGAAAAAATGGATCGCATATAAAATAACTGCCATAAACTATCCTTAAAAACAATTTTTTTCATGATATGTTTCATTTTTCAGATAAAATAGCATGCGCA
This sequence comes from Rhyacophila brunnea, assembly GCF_057557595.1. Taxonomy (NCBI): domain Eukaryota; kingdom Metazoa; phylum Arthropoda; class Insecta; order Trichoptera; family Rhyacophilidae; genus Rhyacophila; species Rhyacophila brunnea. The sequence continues at coordinate 262,676 of NW_028233362.1, read as the reverse complement.
TGGTTAAAATTAGTTTACTAATAAGTTGGTATATTTAATATTATCAGTAATGAGATGTTATGTACGCAATATAATATATAAAAGGTGCATTTTCGTATGTTATATAGCTTTTATATAATATTGTAACTTTTAACGATATTTAGGATTTTTTTAATTCAATCGAATCAAAAAGCCAAGTGTATCCTCTTCAAAGATACTAAAAGAAAAATAAGAAAATTTACTGAACTTTTTTTGTCATCGCTTAAGGGGATAGCCTGCTTTTTGTGTTATTTTTATTGCGTGAAACTGCATTTTGTATCAGTTTATATCTTCAAACTAGTCCTAAAGATGTGTGTAAATACGAAGCTACAAATATATATTTAAGACATGAAAAAAATATTGAATATTCAAAAGGTATATTAAAACCGGATATTTCATATGTTTAAATGAATTATAAGTTCTTTATGTGCTTATTTATTTTTTAATTGTAGTATACGAATAATATTCCATTCAAATATTCAAGTTAAAGTTATCATATATCAAGTGTATAGTATCTTGCTAATTAAATTAATTTAATAGTCAGATATGTCATTTTTTAGGATATTAGAATTTAATAAATTAAAAAACTATTATTTCTACACTTTATATATAACTTTAGCTTAATTATAACAGATATAAAAATAATATAATTCTTTAATTTCAGATTCTTTCAATCAAACTTATAATTAAAAAGTTGAACAGTTGTTTTTTCAAAATTTTAACCAATAATCACAAAAATAAAAACTTCTAAGCATATTGCATGATAGTTGACATATTTCATCATATAGATTATAAGTTTTTAATAAAATAATATCGATATCTACACTTTTTAAAACATAAATGCCATTTAATTGACTTCATTTTGTACTTGTAATTGCATATATTCTGAATAAAACATCCCAGTCCATATATCTTAAACTTTCTATATATTTTCTACCAGCGAAAAATCTTTTATTACAAGAACTAATGAAATCATATTAATTTATATCTAACTTTATCGCATTTTTAAATTGAATTTTCTATAATCTAAAATATGTGCTTTTCAATCATATTTTAGATGCTTTTGCAAAAAATTAAAATGTATTTCTGGTAATAAAAATTTTACATAAACTCTTATTTATGTGTTATTTGTAATATAAGAAGTTTAGATAAAATCTATAAGGATAACTGATTTATTATCATTTACATGTTATGTATATACTTATGCTTTAGCCCCTTTCCCAACTTCTCTTATATACCCCTTTCTAATCAAGGTTTATTAGTTCAAGGGGGTTCCCTAATTCAAAATTTATATGTATCTCTCGATTTAGTTTGAAACTTGTAGTTTTTTTTTAAACATATTACGTTATAATAGGTTACTAACTCATAGCAATCTTTTACGCGCAGTATATTTTGACTTAGTAACATCCGAGACACATAACTTTTGTTTTTTTATTTAATCGTATATACCTTCTTTTAAAGAAGATATCTTAGAACTATTGCTTATCGGATGTACATTCTCATGTGGCCCTTCACTTTTCTACAACACTCTTTATCTTTGTGGATTTGACCTACTTTTACCAGACTTTTGTCGATAAAGAAAGTGGATGTGATTCAATCTACTTTCATCGCTGGTTAATTATGCCGAAATTTCCCCATATACTTGCCATACGGAGCAGGTTTTATTTAAAGTTTGGGACACGTTTTGCCGTCTTTAACAGCAATCGCCTAATTTAATCTCTATTTTGCAGTCTTTTTATGATTTTACTTTACAGATTTGAAAGACTGACCTAATGCGACATTTGAATTTTCGGGTAAATTAATTGAATCATTGGGTGAATTGCGGTTAGATTTGATGCCATCTATTATAGCTCTTTCTAACTAGTTGCTCCGATGCACCATTTTCTTTCACAAATCAAAGATTTTTATTCGTATTAATTAATGAAAATTCACCCATATTACGGTTAAAAATTAAATAAATTGGTCTATTTTAAGATTTATATAATAAAAAACATGATTAAAGCTATACAAGGCGAAAACAGATATTTTGTGAAAATATCAATAGTTATAGATCAATTGTGAATATAAAGACAATTGTGAAAATATCAAAATCGAAATTTTTCATATTTTATAGGTTTTTCTAGATAAATAAGTAATTCTTTTTGTGGTAAATGTAGCTAAATAATGTTGTGTTTTGTAATTTTTTGTTTATTTGAAATATTATTATGCACATCTTCATATTTATAAAATAAATAATGGATTTAAAGAAATGTTATAAAGAGAGCAATCTAAATAAAACTGGAACACATACAAATCACTAAAAATCAAATATGTTATAGGTAAATTTGGTTAATGATGTTTCAAATGCAAAAAACATATTCATGATTACAAAAGCGCTATCCATTGTTTCATTTAAATCATGTTTAAAACTTACTATAAAAACCCATTTTTTTCAAGATTAATTTTTTGGTTGCGTGCTAAACTATACAGTGAATATAAATGGTATTCTAATATACCATCTTATAAAATAAAATAGAAAAATATACACATGTGTTAATTTGATTTTCAGACACTAAAATGTGAACAAAAAAAATATAGAAGGCTTTATAAAGCATATTTGCCTAGAATTTTTTCTTTATCATATTCTTTACGATTTTTATTGGTGCAATTTTCTTCACAAGACTTATTCATATAAATGTTTTAGTGCATCATAAATTTTTGTGCGTACAGTTCATCAGAATTCCTAAATATTTACTGTGCAACACGTGGTATTACTCCAACCAATTCCATCTTATTTTATGGTACTACTTCGTTTTCTCCATTTTAAATTGGAATATTTTGTTTTCCAGTAAATTAAGGTTTTTTTCGTTAAAATTTGAACATTATTCTGTGTTTCTTTCTTCTATATATATGAACCAGGTTTCTTTTGTTATATTAAAAAATTAATTTCTTCCCTGCGAATATTGTATTTCTGATCATGTAATGAATCTACTTGAAATTTGTGAGTTTTTTATTACTTTTTCTTGAACAGAGCAATTTCAGATTTTATTGTAGTGACTGAATAAGATCTGCTAGTTTTTTCTATTTGTAATTGAATCGATTAATTTCAGCTTTTCTTTGATCTTTTGAAATAAATGATTCTTAGAGCATCAAGATATGTACCTTATCACTTCTTTGTTTCTTTGTGCTTAGTCATGCCAAATTATTCTTTTACATCTAATCGATAGTGATCAACAGTTTTATAGGCCTTATCACTGTCTTACTATTGCTTTTATTTCTTCAAAAAAATTTCTTTCTATTTTGCATAGAGCCAAACTTGCTTCAAGAAAAGATTAAAACAATTTAATATTAAAACACATACGAAAAGAAACCTAAAAATAAATAGTCAAATAATGTAGATTGACAGTCCAATCTAAAAAAATATTTAAGGCTTCAATATATCAGAACGGAAATGTCATAAACTATAAACAGGCACTTATACAAAACAGTAAACTTTTATTTAGAGTTATTTCATTTATTTTTGTCTTATTAAATATTATTCTGAAGAAATTAGGAAAGACAAATTTATTTCGTATTTTTTGGTTTTTAAAAATTTAGGCTTATATATTTTAAAAATTGTTGTTAAATTCTTATGTAATATTAAAAGTGGTAATCAGTAGCATTAATATGAATTTTATGTATTTGAATACCTTTCCCCACAAATAATCCATGTAGATGAATACCTTTTGAAAAATATTAAAATACATCAGTGTGCGTTATTACATTTTTAAATTTTTTTTTTGTATAAAATCAAACATGCTTCTATCTATAAATTTTATATATATATTTTGAACTACAGTTTTTATAACAGAAATTTTCAGATAAAATTAAAATATTAGTATTCAATCGCTTTAGCCGTTTTTCCCAGTTTTATAAATTAAATTACGCTAATTAGAGGTATAGATGTGTTTCTAGTTTTTAGATCAGTAAAATCAAGATAAATTTATTTCCTCAAAATTTGCTCTAACCCTTGAATTCTTGATTGCTTAAATTTTTTTTTTAAAATCTTATGTAGAATTAAGATAAAATTATTTTCGCCTAAATTTTTTCTGATCTAAGTATTCATGATCAATATTAATTTTTTTTTTAAGTTTTTTTAATCTTGTGTTGCACTAAAGAGCGTGTTATGGCTTATTAATGTATTATATATAAAATAAGAGAACATGAATTTACAAAAACCATAAACAAACTTGTCAATATATTATTTAGACTGCTTCTATAAAATTCTGTGTTAATACTTGAAGGTGCATGCAACCTTAGTAGATATTGTGGCTAGGATTAAATTATAAATTTAATATGTAGCTATGTTTTAAGCTACTAAAAATACTATATACATAACTTAGAAATATTTTAGACATCAAAGTAGATTAGGGAATATAAATCGCAATATTTTAATATAAGAAAATTTCATTTTATAAATTTGTTGTGTAATTTTTTTATGTTTTACGCACATAATATCATAAGTCATATATTACAGAATAGTGGATGCTGATGGAAGCGGAAGTATGTGCACAAACAATAGTATAAAGAAAAATACTTGAATGTATATTTCTTATGGGTAGAATATGCATTAAAAAAGCTGTAAGAAATATGTTTACGAAAAGGTAACACAGAAAATCCTTAATGTAAAGAATTTAAATTTTTACGCAGGCAAACATAAAATGTTAAAATTTAACCCTTAAATAAATGTATAAAAATTTTAGGCAATTTTAGGCTGTATAAATGCTTTAAAAGCCTAAAATACGATAAAAGATATCTGGATTATTTATATTATATTAATCTTACGGGTTTTGATTTCTATCAAGGAGAAACAATCTATGAAATTAGTCTCATGGTTACCATATAAATTTTTTATACTGGTTTCAAAAGGATATAAAATAAAGTTTCATTCTATCTTAATAGATTATTGTTCATATTAAACCATGAAAAAAATTATAGTCCAATAATATAAACCAATAATTGATATCCTCTTTGATATTTAAATAAAATTTTTATTTATTTAATAGTTGTTTTTTTTTAATAAAAAGGTTTTTTTTTGGTATATCAGATTTTTAGTTTAGGATATCACATTCTATAAAGTCGTGTTGACAATTGCAGTTTCAAAATTAGACAGAACTAAAAGCTCGACACATAATACATCAATGAGCACTTAAATTTATATATTTACCAAAGAAAGATGCCTTTCCAAATAATAAAACTATGCTTGAACTATTCTATCATAGAAATAAGATTCATCTGACAAATAGTGTTAGATTATCAATTAATACTGATGCGCATAGCGATGCTCAATATTTGGACTATCACTTATTCAGCGAAACAACTTTCAAAAAACTATGGCATAAAATAGACGATATATTAAATAAATTATAAAAAATCATTTTATAAATAGTAGGTCTGTAGTTATAAATCGATATCCAACATATTTATCGATAATTTGATACCACCCTTTACAAAAGAATAAACTCAGATGTACAGAGACAAATTTGAAAGTGATCTAAAAGGATTAACAAATTATGAAGGTTTTATGGAAAGTTTAGTGTCCAAGCTAGAGTCGTATTTAAAAAATTCTGATTTCTCTTCTAAGTTTGTTGAGATGAATGAAATGGTAGAAAAAAATCGAGAAAATGGATTTGATGATGTTTTTAAAAAATGTTATAGTTTTATTTGTGATAATATTCCGACTGAAGTGGATGCAAAGATAAATAATGATGTAATAGAATTTTTGAATGAAAATATAAATTAAATTGTTTTTGTATGTTCCAAAAATAAATTATGATTCAAAGAATTCTTAAATATTAAACTAAATTAAATTGTTTTTCTATGTGACAAAGATAAATTCAGATGCAAGAGAATTTTGTCATATCAAACTAAATTAAATTATTTTTGTATGCGTAAAAGTTCCAAAATAAATAATAATATTAGAGAATTTTGTCATATCATACTAAATTTAATTATTTTGTATGCGTAAAAGTTCCAAAATAAATAATAATATCAGAAAATTTTGTAGAAACTACAAATTGATTTCTTTAAGTAAATTTTTGTATGTGCCGAGATAAATTCTGACATAAGAGAATTATTTATTGTAAAAACTAACAAAGCCTAGAAAATTTAATTTGGTGTTTTAAATTTAAAATGGGTGCAAATTAACATTTACTTAATTACAAAGATGCAATCAGAGTTTAGTATAAGTCTCTGGAGTTTGAATAAGGAAATAATTGTAATAAAGCTGAATATTCTTTTTAAAAAATCGGATTTTTATGTGTTTTGAATAATCATACAGAAAGTATAAAATGAAATTTCATTTATAATTCTTAATGCTATATAAATGAATAAATTATAAATTATTTACAACAAAAAATTAAATGTATCGAATTATATGAATATTTTAATTCATCCATACGTTAATTTACCTTAATACTTTTTTAAACTAAGCAAAGCTTTTAATAGCTCTATAGATTAGGCTAATAATGTATAGTTCATTAAGAATCATGTATTGGTTAAATCTTATTTTTTAATTCATATATTGATAAATAAATATATGACATCTTATCTTGTTTTCAATTAAAATATTAAAAACAAACGATTACAATGGAGGATAAAAGTTGTTCCTTCCGGGGATTGAACCCGGGTCCTGTAGATCTTCAGTCTAACGCTCTCCCGCTGAGCTAAAGAAACTTGAAGAAGTAGTTTTTAATAAACTATTTTGTATTTTTAAAAAATATCTTATTCAATAAAACTATAATCAGAGATACAGCAAGCTTTTGATGAAATATTTCTCAGTAAAAAAATTAAAGTCTGTATAAGACAATAAATAATATTTTACCATTCAAAAAATACTTTTTACGAATCCCACTCTAATATATTAAAAAGATAAAAACAATACATCAAATTTTATTAGAAAGACGATCTCCAATCATTCATTGGTATATCTTTTTTTATAATATAATATTTAATCTTTATAAATTCTAAATATTTATTGGATCTATGATTACAGGCTTCAGATTAACAAAATGTCTAATCAAGGTACACGATTCTGTTCTATAAGGCGTTTTTCTGGTTCTAGAATGAATAATTCTCATTTGATCTAAAGAAGGTATAGATGTCTAAATTATATTAAATTTTAGCGCCATTCGAGCGCTATGTACTGAAATTTTGTAGAGTGTTTATGGTTGAATGATATGAATATTTGATCTAGAAGCTTTAATTAAAATAATTGAAGATTCGAATAAACCGTACACAATTGCATTACTAACCATTCACAACTGCATTATTAATATTATCAAGCAAGTGATTAGTGCCACTTAGCTGCAAGGGATACAGCAAACATAGTTAGGCCGATCTATAGTAAAGGGAAGTTGTAGCGCTTAAACGACTTGACTCAACTTACGAACGCAAGAGCTGTAATTAAAGCCATTAATAGCATAATAGGTTAAATTCCGTGCAGCGGGGATTTGATTTACAAAGTCAAATTGAAACCGTTGATTTTTTTCTAAAAAAATAATACTTTTAATCAACTTCATCACCTGCAAGACTTTCTTTATTCTATTACTCGAGTGTTATACTCCCATCATGTCTTACGGCTTCAATTACTGTGACTTTTTTCTATTGGTTTTAGTGTCATTTATTTAAAAACCTTAAATTGGCAGCGTTATGAATGTTATTTTATTTTTTCGTTTAGTAATATTTAAATAAAAAATGAATATTATATATCGAAGAATATGGTAAAGAGAACAATTAAAAAAATAATAATTTAAATGATAGAAACAGCTATAAATAGGCATAATATAATAAGAATTACAGCGTATATTCTACTTTAAAATAACTAATCTTCTTTAAATCACAACAACACTATTTAAAAATTTGAGTTGGACGTATTATGTTTGCTATTTCTGTTTAACGCCTTTTTTGTCATTTTAAAATTTTGTGATAAATGAAATTAAAATCATGAATAAAGTATTTCTATTAAAATAAAAATATATTCTGCTAGATTTATTTGTGCTACCAGTTTTACTAAAATTCTGATGAGAATTCATGGAAAGCCATTATCCAAATTAAAGATAAATAAAAGTACGTGAATAGTTTAAAAACTAAAAAAATTAGTCTAAAGATATATTCTGAAAGAAAATAACAAATTGCGGTTGATAAAAAATGAAATATTTGTGCTATGTTTTTTTTGACAAATATTAGTTTTACATTATAAATTTCAATTTATAGGCTTTAAATGTGCCTAATGAGATTTCTATGGATTATTCACATTAAAAAAATAAAATAAAAATACTATTTTATACAGATCATCAATATTAAAATAGAAGCTAGAAGAAACATTTTTTCGTGTTTCTTTCCTATTTTTTTTATAATTTAATATAATAAAACAGAACAATTTGTACTACCAACCATCTGCGATTATAAAAAACGAGGAAATTTTAGAAAATTATTCTTTTATTTTAATACCAATTTTTTTTGTTTGTATATTATACGTGGTATTATCAGTTTTTTTTATAAAATAAAGTAATTACAAGAAAAAATGGGAAAAATGTGTGCACATTAAAACAAAAAAATGAAAAATTTTAACTTTGATTATATAATATGTTTTTTTAGGTCTAAACAAGATTTAAAATTTTTCAAAAATATATTCATGATAATTATACACACTAGATGAAAAATAATATATTTTGGGCTTATTCATTAGATCTCAAGTTCTTTTAAAATGTGAATCTTATTCTGGTCTAAATGACCTCATTGTATTTATATATTTATAAAATGTTATCAATTAATAAAAAACTTAGAAAAAACTCTTGCATAAATAAAGTGAAAATCCGTTTGTGGTTTCGATTCCTCCATCTATACAAATAAAAAAACAGTAAATAAGCATATATCATTAAAAATAACCAAATAAATACAGAAAACGATTCGTATAAATTTTTTTCTGCATTTTTTGCTTTTGTTTATGATATTCGTTGTGAAATTACTAGAAATTCTCTTCTGTTTGTAATTTTCAATCAGAAGATGAAATAAAAATAAATATATGTGATAACCATGCATTTTTAATACGTGATATGAACTATCAGTAAAAATATAATGTTTTATATGTTTTTGCGTTTTTAAATCTGTTATTAAGACACAATTCAATAAAAATATCATAGTTTTATGAATTTCATACATCAGTACTATCAAATTAATATTATTTTCCGATATCTAAATTTTTTCTATCGTTTAAGTTATAGTATAATTTATAAACTTACCCATTAACAACATAAATCTAGTTTTGATTTAGCACAAAAGAAATTGGTTTTTCCTCTTTTGCATTTATGGGTTAATTCGCACTGTAATTATATATTTTTATTTGCCCATGACTTATTGATTTCCTCTTGGTAAATCAATCTATACTATTGTTTTATTCCACATCTATTAAATCCTTTCAACACATTAATTCTTTTAAGACTTTTTAGTATTTAGTTTTTCCCAATATGAAGTTTAATTATATGCTTCAAACCCGGATAATTGGATTTTTAAATGTTCTTTATCAATAAAAAACAAGATTTTTAATCTAGGAAACTGCGTTTTTTCATTAAAGCATATTTTTAAAGAGTAAAAATAATAAAAGAAAGCAAGCGAATCTTTTATTTTTGAAAAATACTTTAGTCAATTTGTGAGAATTTTTTACAAAGAGGACAATTATTATAAAAGTATTTTTGTTCCTAAATATTTCTCCTTTATTTGTCTCATTTATTCACAGAGATTATTGAAAAGCTTAAAAAAGATGATCTGAAAAAGATTACATGGAGTTTATATTTGATTTAAAACCTTAGAATACATTTCAAGAAAGAATATTTCGTGGCTAATACATAAAAACACAAGTAATACTATTTATTAGAGGAAAATAACATTATATACAAATATAAAAGATCATGAAATAACTTTATATATGCATTGTACAAAATATATTTAGGATTTTTACTTTTTGCAAAAAAAGATATATAAATTAGTAAAATATTCGATTACAAACTAATAATTCACAATGCACAAATTTAATGATGAAAACAGTACACACATATGAAAGTAAAAATATTGAATCTTTCTTTATGACTGTTGATACCTACAAAAAATCTTATATATCCTCTTTTTTGCATTATTTTTATAAGTGCTAATAATAAAAACATTTTGCGCACGTAATTTTATAAGAAATTGTGTAATTACCAAAAACTAGTTTATTTAAAGATCGATAAAGTTGTTTCCAATTAAATTTATTTGAGAAAAACCATACTTATCACGGCTAATATAAGGTAAATTATACGATATTATCATGTTTATAGCTCTTCTTCGTTATACTACAATTTAAAGAGCCATTAATTTAAATGTAAAAAGTAACCTGTTGCTTTTGTACGTATTATTCTGCTTAAACTTCTTTTTATAACCCAGTAATATATGGATTATAGTATTACGTAACCACAAAATCATATGTTTTGACACTGTGATCTATTACCAGAAATCCTAATTTTTCATGTATTATATCTATTGAAAAGCCTGATCATATTTATGTATTCCATCATGAATTAAATATATTTCGTGATTAGTTTTATCTTTTTAAATCAAGCAATAGTATGTATTTTTCTATATAGCAGGTCAATATTATATATATTAATTCGATAATTAATCTAAATTTATTTATATGCTAATTTCATCCTACTACTTTTTACCCCATTTTCAACCAAGCAAAACTTTATATATATAGCGCGGGGCATTTATAAATTATTTAAATATCATACTCTTCAATACTTTCTTCTAGAATTCGCCTTGTTTTTAGGACTTATTGATTCGGGGTCAATACCCGAGTTTATTTTTTGTGGATATGTCACCGCACCAGTTGAAATTTGACTGTATATAATGCATATCATAGTATTTTTGTGATAGATACCTGATATGAAACATGTTATCATTTTTATTGGCTTTCAAATTATCAAGTATATATTGGTAAGTAAATAATATGATCTCATTTTTAACATTTATAAGCCATAAGCAGAAAATGATTTTATTAAATATAATATAATCGATAAAAAGACAATTAAAACTGATTACCTTTATAATATAATTTGGGTTTAAAAATTTTTATTTTTACCTTTTGAATTTTCGGAAGATCGGAGAAGCAATATAATAACTAAAAAAACCACAATATAAGTGTTGCTAAAAAATAGAGTTTACAATAAAAATAGTTTATTGTTGCTATACGCAACCACAAGTTAAAATATTAGGGAAAACCCCCCATATACCAGCATTCTTTTTATCAAGTTTAGAAATAATATATTGTAATTATACTTTTATTTCATATGTGGAATCTATTTAATTTTTTAGATCAAACGCATAAAAAAATACAAGTTAATAAACACCCCTTTTTCGATTTACTTTGAGATATTAGTGACAAAACGATCTTAATATACTATTCTTAACATTCAATAAAGTTTTAAAAATAAATAACCAAGTTTCCCTATATATTTCAATAGCCTATGTGTCAAATACCAGTAAAAATACACGAAATGCTCCTGTTTTCTATTCGACGCTTCTATTATGAATTCAAAATATTTTTGCGCGATGTTTTAATTCTGTGCGCCAATTATACAATATGTGAATATAAGAATATAAGGTACAGTCTATGAATGTATTTAAAAATAAGAATAAATGGTAGGTCTATACTTTGAATTAATTGTAATAATAATTCTGAAATTATATTTAAAAGATTAATATTGTTTTTTATAGTATTGCTTGAAAATTTATTCTCTTGAAATGCGCATTAGTATAACACCATAAGCCAAAGTGAAATGGTTATAAACCGATCGGGAATATCGGTAAAACCATGATATTTTTGGATTATAAATCGATAAATATTTTTAGACTTTTTTTCGATGCCAGCAATAAAATATATGCCAAAAACATTCATTTAAATTTTCCAAGCATTTTATGAAGTTAAAAACACGTATATAAAAAACTTTAGTTTAACTTAAAAGTGCCAGCTGTTTGTTATGATATAAAAGTCATGTATAATTTAAAACATATTATATAATAGCATATTTTGCTTTGAAAACAGCTTAATGTTCAAAACTATTTATGCTTAATATGCTTACTAAAGCAATAAAAAATTTTAATTTCGCAGCGAGAAAAATAAATAGCTAAAATATGATAGTTTAGAAATCTTTTTATATATACATGAAGCTTTATATTACACAATTTTTGAGCTTGTAATAAAATTTGAACTTTATGTGCTCAAAATGCACTTTGTTCACCCTATAAATTTCTTATTTATCAATATATATCAATTTAAAACCAAAAAAATTTTGAACGTTTCGGTACACAAAATATTTCACCATATTTTCTCCAGTGGTGAAAATTTATTATCACAATATTTTACATCATTTCCGAAATACAATAGTGTTCTCTTTAACAAAATTTTATTGTCCCCTTCTCGTATGATTCAAATGACATTGATTCAGAAATTAATTGATGTGAATGAGAGATTAGATGGTCGCAATTTTCTTGAGCAAAGAGATTTTACGATCGAGAGAATCAGCAATACATTTACTTTAAAATCAGCAAAAACATTTATAGCGCTTAATTATGTTGTAAATATTCGGGAGCCACATCCTGACAAACCACATCAAGGAATAGTAAAAATAAACGCCTTTTACCAACGTTCTATGGACAGAAGCTTTTCAGATAAGATGGTTACTAGATCGTTGAAAAACATATTTTTGAAATCGAAGTGTATTGATCTTGAAGGTTTATCGTTAATTTATAACCAATTATGCTTAGAAATATCGTTTGAGCTACGAATAATTGAATTTGACGGTAATCCTTTGCGGTTTTGTGTTGAAATAATATTAAATGCGATAGAAAATATTAATTTCTCAGATTTAAAGGATCAATTTAAAAATGGCCTTTTCAATAACGAGGAAATAAATAAAAAAAGCAATAGTTGTGAAACAGAAAATAAACTTGCAAAAATGAAGATTATAGGGGAAATAAACTCGGATACTTACCTGGTAAATGAGAGTTTGCAGGCGAATAATGATATTACACCACCCGAAAAAATACTGATTAATTATAAGCCTCGGGCTTATTATATAATTAGTATAAATGATAAGAAAGTAATAGATCCAGTTGCAGAAGAAGAAGAACTAAAAGAATGGTGGAATTTTATTGTTATGGATCAGAGAAATGTATTATATTTTGAGAAATCTGGAAAAGAATGTGGATTCGACGAGATTGTAGATGTTATAAGACAGTGTTCTGAAATTAACTAATTCCTAAATTAATAATAAAGCCCATTTTTATTTTTAGGATGTTTCTGGCTTTTTTTCTTCAATGCTGTCAAACTATTCTATATATTTAGAATTGTATTATATAGATGATTTGTTTGTTAATAGTATCTTTCAGATTTAAATATTTGTAAGAGATATAAATTCATTAGCAATTTTTTAAATTTAGTTTGTGTTTTCATACTACTGTAAATAATGATAAATTTTACAATTAATCCATCAGCAATATTATTAATTTAGTTTGGGTTTTCATATTACTCTATATAATAAATAATTTTACATTGAATCCAACTGCATTATTATTACTTATTTTCACTGTTTGTATATTTATATGCTTTTATATATTTTTTTATGGTCTTTATAATTTAAAACGAATGCGACCGATATTTTTAGGGTTAAATTATGATGAAAAAAGTTTATTTTACAACAATATCTATGTATTGAAGATTTAGCAGAAAATTAAAAATGTAAAATACCATTTTTTATTTATGGGTTAAGTTTCTTTTTATCTATTTAGATGTGTTCAGCTCATTGGGAATATTGTATAACTCCTTGATTTATATTTCGATACTTCCCCTAATCCATCAACTGCTCTTCTTCTCTCAAATGAGTGAGTTCAAGTATCTTGCGAAGTGTGAGAGCTTGCATTTATGCTTCTACCTCGTCAAGGATTTTTAAGCCCTTAACATAATTTTTATGGAATTTTGTAACCACACCATCCCAAGTCATCACAATGGTATTATTCTTGTTTTAAATTTGTAAATTAAACCAAGTTCATTCGCCAGGATGTCATACTTCCTATATTTTTCATTCTCAACTTCAGTTAAGTTATCAAGGCTAGTTATACCTATTTCAATCAGCATAATCATATTTTCTTTTTTATCGTATAGAAAAATATCAGGTCTATTTTGTTTGATAAAAATATTTGTTTTTATTCGGGTGTCAACTTTTATTTCTGCATTTTCGTTTTCGCAGATCTCTTGTACTGAGTGAAATCTGATCTTTTTGGTTTTCTTGAAGTTGTATCGTCTTGATAGGATGAAATGAAGACACCTTATAATTTCATTGTGCCTTCACGTGCTATCATGCTTTAACATCTTCTTGCATCTTGTTACAAGGTTGTCGATTGTTTTCATGGCTTCGTTATAATGTGGGCATTTTATTTTCGCACCGAAAAACACATTTCTGTCTGTATAAAACAGAATTTTCCTTCTTCACTTGGTTTAATATTGCCGTCCTTTATCCATCTTGATGATCCAACATATCAACCATATCATTATTCTTAGCTTCAAAAGGTTTTTGGTGTTATGGTTTTTATTTTATTTTACACAATAGACTTTCTTGCTGCTTTTTCTGTAGTGTTTCGGAGTCGGTGATGTTAGCATGATATTTATTTTTAAGATATTCTTCAATTAGTGAGAGATGTGTCTTGCTATCTTTTTCTGCTTTTAGAATTGCGGCCCTCCTCAGTGAAATATTTTCAAGCAAAACTGTTTTGCTAGTAGATCATCTTCTCGGCTTATAATTCAATATTACATAGCCCGCGTCCTAGTTCATTTCTATTTATATATAATCTTTGGTTATTACTAGGCTGGAGGTGAATGGAAAATTCGTTTATAATATCTCTTATCTTATCCTCAAGTTCGATGTATTCTTCTGGTTCTGATTTTATATACGCCTATGTGGTAATTTATGAGAGATATATAATGTTAATTAACGGCTTTAAATAAATTTCCAACATTAAGTTTAGTCTTACATAAATTTATTATTCGATTTAGTATTTATCTGCAATTATATCAATAGTTTCTTGCTTAGACTCTGATTTTCTTTTCTCAATTACCCCAATATATTTGTAGGCTGCCGGCCCTTCAATAAATGCTGCTACGTCTGTGCATATTTCATGGTTAGTGACAGACTTATTTTTTTATTATAATACCTACTGCATTAAAGAAAGTTAATGTTTTATTTGTCATGAGTTAAAGTGTATATAGAGTTTTTTATATTCATATGGATTCATTTATAAACAGTAGATGATTTGTTGTATAAGAGTTTTCATCATTCATTACACTTACCCCTGGAAAGCGTTCATTTAATTTTTTTCTCAAAGGACCAATACATAGAACGAATAAAAAAGAAGACAGACTGTCTCCCTGTAGTATTCCCTTGTTTATTATTTTATACATGATTTCCATACCATTTAACCTTAAAGATATACTCCATTTACTTGTAATCTTTTTTTAAAATAAGTTATCCACGTGGGTAGATTCAAATATTCAATACATGGATGTAGGTAGTTATTTTCTATTGAGTCAAATGCCTTTTTTACATCAATCCACCTTGTATAAAGATTATTTCCATGCTCTTTATTTATTGGAATATTAATAAGAGCTTGTTCTTTTGCTCCTTGAACGCACCTTATTCTTCCTAACTGATTTTCTGCATCTAATTCTCTTGTCTTCACCTCATATTGAATGATTTTTATATCCTCTTTTTTCGTCTACATATATAAATTGAACATACATGTGATTGGTCATAATTCATGTTCTATCTTGACATCTTTTTTAAGTATAAGATATGTCGTACTAGAGTAAAATATTCTTCCTGATTTTCATTTTTCAATTATTCATATGATATAATCTGATATATGAAATATTAAAGCTCATAATATTTAGTATGAAGAAATTAAAGATTCATCTGGTCCAGCAGTGATTTTATTATGTTTTTAAATTCAACTTCTGTTATGATACCTATTTTTTCTTTCATTGGACTGGTCTAAATGAGTATAAATATTCGTATTAATTGTCTTTTTGTTGTGATTTTCCGTATCTTTCCCCTTATTCTCATCCAAAGTTATTACTTTCTTTATTTGACGCTTCGCCTGTATAATTCTTGTTTTCACTAAACCCTCTATAAAAAAAAGTCTTCTATTAAGCTCAAAGCAGTTATTTTCTTTTGTAAAATAACATCTTTTTTTGCCCTGTTCTATCATTTTATTTAATATTCTGATTTTTTCTGGATACATATTTAACATTGTTTTTAGATGATCATATACTTCTAGGATCACGTTTATTGATCGCGTAATTTTTCTTATTTTTTATTACTTCCTCTTTCTAAACTTCACTGCGTCGATTTTTATATAATTCTAGTCCATCTCTTATTCTTTCCAAAAGAGCAATTTGTTCTAAAATATATTGGTTATCTTTTTTCGGTTTTTTTGTGAGGCGTTTGCAAGTTTGTTGTGCGGTTTGTAGCAAGACTGGAACATCGGTCATATTCTTGGGATTTTGGGTTGACGTAATTGTTTCTTTTAACTTATTAATAGTTTGGAGAATATTAGAGTCAACTTCATAGTATGGAATTTTTCTTGTCCTTTCAATTTCAACGATGTTAGCCTTTTTAAGCTTATGTATATTAAATTATATTCCCTTTTACATTAGTCGACTCTTCTGTACTCTTCAATTCCAAAACTGGATAGTTCACTTAATTTTGTTATTTTGAATATTTTGACGTTTTCGGCATCAAATCATTTGGCAACCGACTTCCTTCCATTTTGGTCTATTAATATTCTCATCGCTCTTCTTTTGAGTTCCTGTTGGGACAAATTATATTCGAATTTTCCGTTATTATATTTTTCGAGTTTCTCCCTTCCGAAGAGTGGTATACGATGGAAGCGTATTAGTATTGCCGCATAGGCATCTCGAACCAATTCATCTAAAGAAAATTCTGTTGACGTGAATATTGATTCTAACTTTAGATGTCTTGTTGATGTTTTCAAGGAGAGTTGCGCATCTTACAATGCCACCACATATTTTTTCTCGGTTACAGCCGCAGTTTCAAAGTATTTGTATTTATAGTCCTCTGCTTCTGATTTTTCTGCATCATTATCTTTTATTGCTAAAGTGATAGAATTCATTTTATAAAAAAGTTTTATGCCTTTAAATAGCCTCTTAACAATAAAAAAGTATAACTACTTTACGAGCGAATATTATGTGCACCTTTACATTTTTTATTATTGAAAAGGTAATTATTTTTGACTTTATGTACTTAATATTCTATATCTGAATTTCTATTTGCTTTAGAAGGGTCTCGGATCTTTATATATGAATAGATTATAAATCGCATATATTAAAATATGTTTCAGGGATTTCTAAATTTTGTAAAACCTTTGAAAATATATATAATGATAACAAATTTATATGTTAAAATTATATGGCCAGGTATAAATAATTATAGATACATTTTTGGCTGTTTTTCTTGTTGGTTTTATATACACTTTCGTATATCTGAGGCGTTTAAACTTTAAAATATTTGTTTAAACCATTAACTTCTATAACTTGATTCAAATTTACAGGATAAGAGTTGAATATTTGTATATTTAAATACATAACCGGATTTATATTTTTTTTTCACGTAATATTCCGAATGTAATGATAATTATTGTGCAAGATTTAAAACAGCTACAATTTATAAACTTAAAAACAATATATAGTTAGCGGTATTGAACATATACTAAAATAAAATTTGTAATTTATTTAAAATTAATTTTTATTTATATACCGTTACATTCAAATCAAGGCTGAAACGGATAGATCAATGTCAAAAAAAAATTTTTTAAAGTGTCGGAATAATTTTCTTTATGTGAAATTTTATTCTACTATGTAACTGATTCAGAATCAGCTGTAATTTTGCAAAGAAATAAAAGATTAAGTAACCTTTTAAATATAAAGATTTATAATCATACTATGCTTTATAGAAACAAACTAGCATGTGCGCTTTAAAACCCACATTTGAGAATATTCTTATTTTTTATTTTGATATTTCTAAACTTCGAATAATATATTTATCATGAAAAAATGTTAGTTCTTATTGTGGTGAAAATTTAATATTTCATGATGAGAAATTATATCTAGTTTAGGTTAAGTGTGTATCATTATAGTAAATGATCTATTATATTTACACCAAAAAGCTACATTTTTTTAGATAAAAAGGAGAATGAATATTCTTGAAACTTTATTTGGCCATTAATAATGGTTAGTGTATGCAAATGCTGTTATTTTATAATGTTGATTTAATTTAATAATACAAATTCTAATTTTCAAATGAATAATAATTATAAATTCACCCCAAAGTAAAAAGTTATTCAAAAAAATAAATCCATCAACGCAAATTTTTTTATGCATCGAATTGATCTTAGTTCGATTTTAAGTGAATCAAAATATTATTCATTAAGATTTCACAAGTTAAACATTATGCTTTGTTTTTATAAAGAATTATATAAAAAAACTTGCAGATATTACAATAATTCTTTTTTTCAATTAATATATATGGAATATGCAATTATGCGCAAAAGTAATAATAACTAAAAAAAGCATATAAAATACTTAAATTGTATTTTCTATTATAATTTTTTTACGGCATATTTTAAATGAAAATTGAAAAAAGCTAATTTAACTTTTCGATTTAAAATGTTTAAATATGGATCTCAAAAATATCCTGCGATGAATCTGAATTTTTTTTTGTCTGTATGTTACATTTTATCGATTGAATCATCGAACCCATTCGCCTCAATAGATGTTATTGATTTACAACAAAATGATGAAAAAGTAGGCGAATGTATTATCGAAAGCGAAATTAATTCTTTCCCAAAAGCACCAGAAGTTAATTATTTAGTAAATGGTGTTGAAAATATTAAACTTGAGAATAAAAATAACGTTGTAAAGTTATTTATTTCAGGACTTGACAGTCAAAAAAAAATAGATGCTATCATGAAAAATGAAGTGAGCTATGTTTTATTCTATTTATTAATTGTCACTTATAAGGAAATTAATAATGAAATTATTAATACATTTTATCCGGATAATCCCAATGAAATGTCTGAAAAGAAGGCATTTATGGAAATCACCAATAATATTCTTACTGCGGCGATTGAATGTGTTTTGGACAAAGATTCGGTGAAAATAGAGGAGCTAAATCATATTTTAGAAGATAAAATGACTGAAAAATCTTTAAACTTTATGAAGTGTATTGAGGCATTAAAGCATTACGTTTCCGGGCCAGAATTTAAAGAGGTTTTAACCAATGTCACGTCGAATGAACTAGAAAATGGAATAGACGAGGATGAATTTTTTTCATCAAACAAGAATTTATTTCAAAATATATTTTTTAAAGCCATTTTCCCGACATTTAATAATTTTTTATTAGAGGAAATCATTAAGATGGATACTTTTATCGATATATATAAATCTGGATCGAACGAAAAATTTTTTATTTCCGAAGGAACATGGATCAATTGTGCTGATATTTATGGCAAAAGTCTAGATTATTCGAAACTATATGATGAAATATCCACGAAAATCGAGCTAGTACCGGAGAACATTTACCATTTTACTTTTATTTTAGATGCTATCGACTTGGAAAAAGAATATAAAGAAGAGTGTTTAGAGAATGGTAAATCTTCAGTCGAAATTTTGAAAAGTAAATTTTTGTACATGCAAGATTTAGAAACACGATTTAAAATTGAAGAATATAGCCAAGAATCGTTAAATGCTATTAGAGAAATAGTTGGTAAGAGTCCTAAATTTTTGGAGATCAAGATTAACGATATAAAAAAATTCAAGGCATATTGCAAGGACCATAATATAAATTGTAATCTGGACTTTAAAATATCTTTTTCGTCTGTTCATCAATTTTATTGTGAAAACTTGTTAAAAGATTTATTTGACAAAAATCTCGGTTCGAGTTTACCCGATGATATTGAAGATCAGCACATATTTTGGTTAGCATTTGAAGCTTGTTTTTTAGCTTATATTGATGATAATAATATTTTTGAGGTTATTTGATTGACATGCTTTTAATTTTATTAAAATGTAACTAAAATTATAAGGAGAATGTTTTGAAATTTTTAACATTAATACCTATTTTTATTGTGTTTTTTTAATCCATAATAAATCAAATTATATACATTATTTTATATAATTAAAAGATATACCTTGAACAGTCGGATGAAACATATATATTAAAATTGTATTTATAATGACCCCTACAAAATTGATGTTATGTATTTCAAAAATAAATATAGACGAGTCTTAAAACAATATTTGAATTTTTTTTTGAAATATAGTTCTCTGAATCAATAATAACTAAAGAATATTTTTTTTGTGCTAGGTGTAGGTGTGTTCACGATAATCGGTATTATTTAGAAAACATAGTTTTTTGAATATTTTTATAGCTTCATGATATATCAAATAAATTTCTTTTTAACACATTTATTTTCATAAAAATCGATAATAAATTTGTGGTAAATAAATTAATGCTTTTTAATTTATATCGTTGTAACCTCTCCGCGATTATAGGAAAATAAGCGACTTGATATATTTCTTTAAAAAAAAAGAATACAAAGGAAATTTTGCTTGGAATAAATTTTCAAATTATTTATAAAAAAAACACGTATATTACTTTTTCTTGTCATACGGGATCTAATTATTGGCAAATATTATTTTATCAACAAGCAACAATACCTTTTCCATAAAAAAAATATGTGGAAATTAATAAATAAAGAAGGTATACTGATCTTAAAAAAGCTTTTTCTATTAAATTCTTGTATAATAATCGTTTATATTTAGGTATAAAAAAAATTAAAGATAAATTTGTTTATCATACAGCTTCTAAGTTTAAAATTCCGGACGAAGTAGAAGCATACATGTAAGCTCTCACACTCCGCAAAACACTTGAACTCATCTCATTGAGAGAAGAAGAGCAGTTGATGAAGATATATCAGGAGAAGGTGTCAAAAGATGCATCAAGGAGTTGGGCAATATTCCCAACCCGCTGATCACGTCTAACTAGATAAAATATATAAAAAGAAAATTAACCCATAAATAAATATTAATAATCATATAGCCTCTATATATACAAAAAGTTGAAATTTAGTAAAATTTATTAATAATTACAATATTAAAACAACAAAAACATGACATTTCGGTAAAGTAAAAGCGATATGAAAAATGGAAAAGGGAATATAGTACTATACGAAAATAATATATAAGCAGGATGGCGGTATCACAATATAAATTAATGATTATTTAGAGCTGATAGAAAACTATTTTTGGATCAGACAAGTGAAAAAGGCATTAATACCTATATACTTTCATATATATTCCATTCGATCTGATCAGGAATCCTTAAATAATTTCCAACAATTTTTATGATAAGGATCGTATACATGTTCAACTTCAAATTTTAGATATATATTTAAATTATAGATTTGATATGTATTATAGTAAGCTAATATGTTCAGAGAGCCTAACCTACACCAACACATTCTTGCGGCATCAAATTTCATGATTATTATGAGTTTTAATGTATTATAAATAATGTTCAAATAAATTTAGGATTTTAAAGTTATTAGACCAAAAATTTTATCCATAATTGCCGCTATTTTTTAAAATCTCTACGAGGAGTATCTGTAATCATACTATCTGCATCTACCATGCACAAAGAATATTTTAGATAAATATATGATAAGATACTGCACGATTTACTTTGGTGTTAATTATCCTACACAATTCTTACCATAACCTAGAGGCACTTGTAGATAATAATTGATGTCTATCTTTATAGTAATTCCTTCGATTTTTGTGCAGTATATTTTTATTACAATAGATGTGTTTAAGATTGGATGTGTAGCTTTTATTGAATCCCAAACCAGGCCTTTATAAAATCTTCAAAACTAAAATAACCTATATATCAAGGTTATTCTTATAAGTATTATTATATACCTTCAATTGATAGGATTTTTTTATCAAATGTTCTATTAAAATTTTCTTATGCTAAAATTATATGGTAAAATAATACCGTGAATCCCACACTATTTTTTTCTGTACAAATCAAAATCTAAAAAGAATCAAGAACTCGTATTTATTTAAAATTTACATGAATTTTCTTATTTCAGTTTATAATTTTTATTGAAAATATTATGTGTTATTTATGGTGATAAATGCGACAATTGATTCTAAATAAATTGTGGATCTGTATTGTATTTTTATGTATTAATTTCATACATAATATTTCTTATTATTGAAAAAAAATTCAAAAAATCGGCCACTTATATAGCTTATAAATTTTGTTTATCTTCCAAAGCCATTCTTTTGTTATATTAAGCAATTTAAAGTTACATTTTATAGAGATCAATGTTTTTTTCAACCCAAATTTGAGAATCACAAATTACATGCAATAAATTTTGTCCGTTTAATTTATCTTTATTTGGAACCGATCATTTTTCTTTTGGAATCGCGTGGGTAAATGATGTCTGTGATTTTATTATATTTTTAAGAAATGATTTTTCACTTTTGTTTTGCAGCACAAAAAAATTTAAAAAACAAATTTTGAAACACGTTGTTCATTTTTTTTCAATAGAAAAATAACTAGTTCATTACAGGTTCTATTGAGCATTTATTTGCTGTTTTAAATTACCATTCTAGAGTTTTATGATTATCAAGGCATTTATACTTGATTTATTGATTAAAGCTGTAAAAAATCAAAAAAATAAACGAAAATAATATCTAATCATTAAAGTTCCAAATAAACGCAAAAAATATTTTTATTATGCATATTTAAAACAAAAAAAAGAGTACGCGAAAATCATTCGTAAATTAAAGCTAGAACCACATTTTAATATAAGCATAATTGAAATAAATGTAAAATCCAGTAAACATTAGATTTTTTTAAACATTTAGAAGGTACATGTTTTCATTCTTTATATTATACTTGGTATATTTTAGTATTTGTTATGTTATTATCCGAAATTAATATTAAAAAAAAACTTTATCTATAAAATTATTAAAAATGTTAACGGTTTAAAGCTATACATCGGGTTTCCATACTATCTGCTGCATATATCCTTCAGTATAAAACTAGTATAATATTACCCCCATGTCGGTCACTAATTTAATATAAAGCAACACCAACCAAATTATAAATAAATTATCCGCTCAGTTTTTGTGTTTATTTAATAAAAAAAAACTTCATGCTCATATAAAAACATAAAAGTTTTTGTTTCATTTTTAAGTCTATCAAATAAACAGTAAAATATTATTCTAAGATACTAAAGCATCTTCACATAAAATCTAACTCAATTATAATTTTTTAAAAAACACTACCCTACTTCATAATTTGGGTTGATGTGGTTACAAAATACCATAAGTCGTATATTAAGGTGTTTTATGATGCAAACTGAAGCGAATGCATACGCACAAACAATAGGATTGAGGAAGACACTTGAACTAATAAGTATTGAAAGAAGAAGATAAATCGAGGAAGATTGTAAAGATGACGAGGTGGAAAGAAGTATCAACAAAATCTGCTATATGTAACAATCTAAAGTTTTGCTTGAACAATTATACAAAGCTTAAAATCAAATATATCCACCTATAAATAAATTAAGAATACTTAAAAAAAATTTAATCGAATAAATTTAAAAATCGTAAACAATTAATTGGTCGTATGACGTAAATATTAAATAAACAACAAAAAAGATAAAAATTGCGGTATAATGCGACTTTAGTAAAGATAATGATTATCGTATCCATAATAACTTCACGAATTAAAATCATAAAAAGTTTACGGTGTAATAAATTAAATTTTACGATTTAAAGGATAAAAAATGACACTAAAAAGATAGATGTGCTTTAAAAAGCACTCTTTTACCTTGAAGCATATGAACTTAAAACAATATGCATATTATATATTTCATGGCTAAATTTTTATATAAACAATATGTTGCGTTCGAAATTTAAGTATATCAGCCATAAATTTTCTTATTCTGTTTGTAATAAGAAACCGAAGTGGTAAATTTGTGGTTATATAACGAGGCGATAAATATTTGTATTTTAAACTTGAGGACTATAATACTATTTCCAAGATAAAACTAGATAAGTTCACCATAATCCAGATTATAAATCATAAACTCAATATTTAACAAAAATGCAGTCTTTTTATATTATGCAAAAGAGAATACTCGAATGCATCTTTACCCCTTGTTTTATACTTCATTAAATATAATAATTCTGCCTCATATAAATATGTTTAATAATAGGTTCTTTAATTTATACATCGATACTTTGAAAGTATAATTAATTTATCTAGTTATTCTATTCTATTTTAATTTTAGTTATTTTCACTCTTTATGTGTCCTCATTTTATGATTTTTTGGGCATTTATTTCAATAGAATGATTTAATAGGAATCAAAGTAGAGTAACTTCTCTGGTGTTATTCTCAACAAACACAAATTCATCAAATTATATATTAAAAAGATACATGACTCTTAATTTTTTATTGAAAAGAAATAAAAAACATATTTCAAAACAGTGCTTTTAAAGTTTCTTAAACGCAATATAGCCTATAAATTTTGTAAATTGTAATCCTTGTGTAAGTATGTAGTAAGTATGAAACCATCAAATATTTACTGGCCTCTCCAACAATTCCTATAGATCTTAATGGATCTGAATTTTGTTATTTAAAAAATTAAATGATAAACTAATATATTCTAAAAACTACGCAGGAATATAGAATATGCATTTAAGTGACTAACCTTTAATTAAAGCTATAATGAAGCTATTTGGCAATTACATATATTAAAAAAACGTTTTTAATTTTAACTATTTTTAAAATTATATATAAAAAATAAATAAAATTAGGTGAAGTTCGATTGTAGGATATCAGTAATATTTATATTTGCGTGCGAAATAAATATAAAATTCTAAAAAAATAAAGGCGTTTAAAAATATAGATTTTGCTTTATTTTTGATTCTTCATGTATCTTGAGCATTATAATTCGGTCCAAAGATAAATCCTTTGATTGGCTCCAGTCATCGGGATAGAGAAATCAATACAGCTTTTTAAATCAATTGTCCTAATTGGTACTTAAATTTATAATTTAAATCGTTTTATAGCCTTAATGTCATTCTAAACTTCAAAAATATTCTATACGAGTCAACATATAATTTGAAAGAGCTATTTTTAGATGATTACTTCCCCGCGCTATGGCTATAATATAAATACCTTTTTTTTGTATGAGTTTCATTTTATGCAAATTTGTGCTATTAAAATACATAGTCTAATTTTCATATGGTCAAATATAAATATCTATAGAGTTAGAATGTATTTCAAATCACTCTATACATCCTTAAGGTAAGTTTTACCCAAGATCGTCAAAAAGGTGCTATTTATTTTGAAACCCAACTATAACTTTCTATTCTTGTCGCATTTTAAGATAAAATTTTCCTTAAATAAATTAAAATTTCATGGTGGAGAAAACTTTTACATATGAATAAAATAACACAAAAAATGCTTCATTAAATATTTTGGGATAGATAATTTTGAGTAAGTGGGTTTTTCATGCATGTATCATATTAATTTATATTATATTTAAAATCTTATTTCTAATTTACACAAAATTATTTGTTTATGAAAATAATTCATTTGTAAATTTTTTTATTTTTAAATGATGGTTGTGGTTTTTTTTCAAGATGATGGTATTTTTTTATTAAATTTGGTATTTGCATTTCAATATGCACAAGATTATCCATTGAGATGACCTATAAAAAATAATATGATCGAATGATATTAATTTACAATGAATTATTCTGTTTATTATACGAATTCATAAGTTGTGAATATAGACGAACATAACCCAACGTTTGGACTTTATAATGGAATTAAATGACATTCAATTGGTTGATTAAGGATATTAATTTTGACAAACTATATTGAAATAAACTTAAACTTTTTATTTTATATAAAGGTTTATAATGCAAAAAAGAATCGAGTATATTACGTATTTGTAGTTTTATTTGATTTATTATGTTCGTTTGAAAGTAAGATTGTTAGCATTAAAATAACAACACTAATTTTGAATCTTCCTTTACTTAAGACCATACAGTTATTAATATGATCTTTTACAAAATTTAAAATTTCTAAAGTTGAATGGTTCGAAAAATTTCCCAAAGAAATATATATTGTTGCGTAATAATTCATTTTTAAAAAGAGATTAAACAACCCCATAATTTAGAAATAATTTAGATTGCCTCTTTTGTCATATCTAAAATGATAATTTAAAATCAATTTTGATTTTTTTAAGAAAAAAGTATTAATAGATGTAAAAAAATTATAATATGAATTTTTGTTATCTTGATTTTTTTTTGTCTGTATGTTTAATTTTATCGATTGAATCTTCGAACCCATTCGCCTCAATAGATGGTATTAATTTACAACAAAACGATAAAAAAGTAGGCGAATGTACTGATGAAAGCGAAAGAAATTCTTTCCCAAAGGCACCAGAAGTTGATTATTTAGCGGAAGGTGTTGAAAATATTAGACATTTATATCAAAATATCATTGTAAAGCTATTCATTGCAAGACTTGACTGTCAAAAAGAAATAGATACTTTAATGAAAAATGAAGTGAGCTATACTTTATTCAATTGCTTAATTGTCGAACATAAAGAATTTAATAATGATATTATTGAAACATTTCATCCCGATAATCCCAATGGAATACTTGAAATGAAGGCATTTGTGGAAATCGCAAAGGATATTCTTACTTCGACTATTAAATCTCTTTTTCTGTACGTAGATTCGGTAAAAATAGAGGAGCTAAATCATAGTTTAGAAGAAAAAATGACCGATACATCTTTAAACTTTATGAAATGTATTGAGGCATTGAAGAATTACGTTTCTAGTCCAGAATTTAAAAAGTTTATAAACAATTTCACATTGAATGAACTAGAAAATGTAATAGACGAGGATGAATTTTTTTCATCAAACAAGAATTTATTTCAATAAAATTTTTTTAAAGCCATTTTCCCGGCATTTAATAATTTTTTAATGCAAGAAATCATTAAGATGGGTGCTTTTATCAAGATGTATAAATCAGGATCGAACGAAAATTTTTTTATTTCCGAAGGAACATGGATCAATTGTTATGATATTTTTAACAACCGTCATGATTATTTGAAATTATATGATGAAATATCCACGAAAATCGAGCATATACCGGAGAGGATTTACCATTTTACTTTTATTTTAGATGCTATGGATTTGGAAAAGGAATATAAAGAAGAATGTTTAAAGAATGGTCAATCTGCAATCGAAAATTTGAAAAATAAAATGTATGCGATAGCAGATCTAAAAAAACCATCTGAAAATGAAGAATATGCACGAGAATCGTTTTACGATACTATTAGAGAAATACTTGGTGAGAGTCCTAAATTTTTGGAGATTATAATTAAGGATATAAAAGAATTTATTGTAAATATATATTGCAAGGATCATAATATAAATTGTAATCTGGACTTTAAAATATCTTTTGCGCCTGTTCATCAATTTTATTGTGAAAACTTGTTAAAAGATTTATTTGACAAAAATCCCAGTTTTAGTTTACCCGATGATATTGAAGATCAGCACATATTTTGGCAAGCATTGGATTCTTGTTTTAAAAATTATATTCATTATATCGATATTTCTGATGCTATTTGATTATCATGCTTTTATTTTATTAAATGCGTCTATAATATTTATAAAAATATATATGATCTTTATTTTCCCCGTTTTTTAATGACTAAAATATGTTTTTTGTTATTTTATTTATCTGTTTTAGGGATAAAAACATATGTATAATTTTGAACAATTATGTGATATTTTAATACAAGTTATATTCAACATCGGAATATAAATTACACAATATTGAGATGTTAATTTTTCATAATATGCATTAGAAATGGTTTGTTACGATATTTTATCTAATTTAAAACTTCAGTGTGTAACTATTATTTCGAACGGATTTTTGCGATAGAAATTTTTCGCTTGGATTTTTTTGAATGAACTATTCGGTTCGAGTTTTTCAATAAACCATAAGAAATCATCGCGGTTCACATGTCGCAGATATAATGAAGATGTGTTTAAAAAACTTCGGTTTAAAAAGGATCTAGACCCTGAAATACATTATGGATACGGTTTCATTAAAAAATTATATCTTGTGAATGATTAAAAATTTAGCCGAAATAAACAAATTTTCTGATTTATGCTGCTTCTTAGCACGTATTTTACACACAATAACTTACATATGCGCTTATATTTAATTCAAAAATACAGATTCATATCATTGTTGACTTGTTCTCAATCCACTAATTTAATTTTTTTAGCTTTTAAAAAACTAGAGTAAGCAATTGTTATAACCATTTCACATAAAATTTTACTATTCAAATATAATTTTCTTTATAATCATATTATGCTTGTTTGCATTATGTGCGGCCTTAACAAAGAAGAATTTCTGACTGTAACTTCATTTCAATTAATATTTGTAAATAAACTTGGAAATATATTAAAATAGTGGTCAGAGCCTAAGATTTTTTCGATAATTCAGAGTTTTTTTCTTAAAGCAGTTCCAAGATCGATAAAGACTGAAATTGAAGGTTATTAATTGTTATTATACTTTACATCACTTTAATGAATTCACTTATACCGCCATTTTTATGAGTATATGATGAAAAATCATTTTCACAGCGAAAATTTCTTCTTCATACTATTCAATACAATTTTTCAAACATATTTCATCAAGGAACTTTAATGACATGGGTGTATTGAGTGTATTTGATCTAAAATTACCAAAAACATTCAGAAGGACTGGATCACAAGTAATAAACGGCATGCGTATCTTATATTTTAAAAAAATTATAACTCACCTTAAGAGCATAATTTGATGCCATGTTTAAATATAACAGTTGATGCGATATATGTAAAATTACATATTATTTTATTTATGAGTTAATTTCGGAATTCTAATTTTTTATTTTCGCTTTACATATAATGTGATTGATTCCCCGTGGTGTATAATATCCATAATCTCGGCTATATTTTCATCTCTCACATCTTCTTCGATATCTATTCTCTTTTCAAAGCCTATTAGTTTAAGGATTTTTCCCTGTTATAGTTACATATATAAAAAAAAATATTTATAAATAATTTTAATATTTGTACACTTTACATGCATAATTTATCAATTCAATCAAAATGCAAATAGATTTTAGTTGTTTTGTATATGTTTAGATGTAATTATTTACAATTAATCAAACAAAAAAAAATTTATTTTTTATATTTTCAAATTTTATTTCATATAAGCTTATATTCTGATTTTTATTTTATCCCGCAAAACATAGTTCGATTTTTTTATGGATTCCTTTTTAATAGCTTTTTTTATTCATAATTCATCATGAAGTAAACAAAAACATCTTAGCAATTTTTATTTTTTAATAATATTATTATTTTCAAAAAATTATAACAGTAAACATTGGGATCATATGACTCCAATTTTATTTTAAAAAAATGAATGTAAATTTGCTATTGTAATTTATAATTTAAGGAATTAAAAAAGTTATAATAATCTCCATATTCTTGAAGATACAAAAATAAGATATAAAATCATGTTTAGAAAATATAACTAGGCGCCATTTTCTATACCTTATTTTTGTGCTTATGATATTAACAATTCGGTTTATTTTTTTATCTGAATTATTAAACTATTAGAATGCAAATTTTTGCCAGAAAATTTTATGAAAATACCGATTTTTTTAATTTTTGTAAAACCTTTTTAGGCATAAAACCACAGTAATATATTAAATGCACATTTCTAATGGCTTTAAACCCAATCTTATAATGATTTTACAAAATAATTTTAGGTTTTTGATGCTTAAAACTAATTTTCCTTAGTTGATTTTGGATATAATTTTTTTTAGAATTCAAGTCCGTACCACATGTTTTTTTCGGCATTTTACCCTATTTACCTCTAATTTTTTAAATTATTTTAGCACAATAATAAATGTCTTATGCTTATTAACAAATAAATTAATATTTAATCATATTTTGCAAAAAAAACAAGGAAAATATTGATTATTCACGGTAAACCTAAAAATCACACTTAAAATGTAATATTTATTTTAATAACCATTTAGAAGCGTCTATTTAAATTTTCACCCATGTTTAACCCCAATATATCTTAAAGCTTGTATTGCTGAGGTTATATTTATCCATCTTCTTATCAAGATTTTAAAGAATATATGTATCAAATATATAAAAGACTCGAAAGTTGATACTGATCAATGTTCATGTATAACGCACTAAATTTATGTGAAAAAATTACCAATTTTAAATACACTACAATTAATGTTATATAATGAAGTATTCATCCCTATTAAAGCGATTTTTAGGCTTAGAATCTAAAATAATATTATGTCGATTCATATTTTTATCCCTTTTAGATTGAACATGCTGCTGTTAAATTGTGAATTAATAGTATATTTATCAACGTGGCAATAGTGCATAAAAAAGCATAAAAAATGAAATATTTAAAGATTATGGGGCTAAATCTCTTAATTTTTATAATGGTACATGAATCGACTTTTTTTGCATTTTTTAAATTCAAAAACATTTAAAAAAACAGAAAGTTATTTCTGGCGCGAATACTTCAAAATCAACGCACAATTTGCATATAAAGGTTCTTTTAATATATAAAAAGAATGTGAAAGTGTAAATGGTTGAGTAGTGTAAATATTCAACCAGAGTCTACAAATTAATGAATGAAAGTTTAAATTCATCTCAAGCAAAGGCATCGATGATTACTATACTGTAAAATAATGCCCCCTAGCTGTAAGGGGGACAGCGAACGTTGTCAGGCCGACCCACCAGTAAAAGAAAGCTTTCGGTAATGAAAATACACTTGATTGTGACGCCAAAACAACCAGAATCAATTCACAAACGTATTTGCAGGTAATAAAAGCCAGTATTGGTTTAATATCGATATTTCCTATAGCGGCAACCCGATTAGCACGGTCAACATAGTTAATATTTTTATAGAAAAAAGTTGTGAACAAATAAAAATAATTTTTCTCACAAAAAACATTTTTAAATCGATTTTAACAAAAGGTGATGCACGAAAATATAAATGCTTTTACTTTACATAATAATAAGAGCACATGTCTGTTACGCTAATAATGGTATTGCAAGTTATACTTGCGTTCAGGAATCGACTTAATTTATTTCTATTCGTATATCAAGTCTATATTGGTGATGAAAGCTTTATTTTACCGTGGGTCATCAAAATGGTTTTTTACATTATACTATGCAGCTAACGGTATTAATTAATTGTTTCAAGATTTAAAATACTCTTTAGAGAGAATAATTTGAAACTTCAAATATATAAATTGAAGTCACAGACCAAAGAACTATACTACATAACCATCGCCATTAAAAATCGATTAGAAGATATAAATCTTAAAAATATTTACTTTCAAGATTTATTTATAAGTCTATAAAAATTATATTCACGTTAAGGCACTTAATTTATATTATAAATTTTAATAGATTATGCATCTATTATTATGTCTATTCTAATTTATAAATTGAAGTCAGTCTTTTTTAATTAAAAATTATATAAATTATCCCAAAAACGTCTTTTAATCTTATCAGTAATGATTTTTGCCAAATTTTATTATTATTTCTTTTCAAGGAAGCTTGTTTTCAAAATATTTATATATCAAGAAATTAGACCATAAACTAATTTATCAATCACCACTTAAAATGAAAGCATGATCTTTTTAATGATACGCATAATTTTTGCATCTATTCACTAATATTTTTCTGTCGTCTTTTTGGTATTTTCTCTCCAGAATAAATGCGTTAAAACCTGGTACTTTAAAATATCAATCAAATGTGATTTTATTTATCTAGTTAAAATAATATATGTGCAGATAATACCGTCAAAAATACGGGTTTAATTTTTTTTGATCTTTTTTTCTATGTAAAAATATGATAGAGAAATTTAAAGAAGAATTTTTCGTGATTCTTGATATCCGGAGTAATTTTTTTGTTACTAAATTGTAGTTTTATTAAAATTCCAACTTTTTTTTGGATTCAAGTATTTATACTATCATTAAATAATAAAATTTGCCGTCGAAGTATTAGATAAAAATACATAAAGATATATTCCCTCGTCGATTGACATCCAGAAATAATATTTTTTTGCCTTAAAACCATTAAGAACATCAAATGCAAGCTTAATTGCCCAAAATTCCAAATGCCTTTCCACTTATACACAGAAAACCAAAGATAGAATTTGAAATCTTTCAATAGATCCTTCAAAATATTATTAATAGTTTTATTTCTGTTTTAAGCGATATTAAACGAAAATTTAACACCACATCTCCATCTTTTCTAATTATTTTGCATTGTATGCTGAAAAAACGGTCACAAATAGCTTTCAAGGTTTTACATCCTCATATGAGCTAGATCGTGCAATTCAAAACACATGTCTTCATATTTTCTATATTAAAATATATCTAAAATTCCAAGATTTTTGCATGCTCTATTTTAATTATATTTTTAGCCATTTAAATTCGTTAAATCAAAACTTAAATAGCTCTGTAAAACATTTTTCTAAGAAATTATTTGGTTTCAATCCGTCTTAATGAATCTTGTATTTTAAAAACTTATGAATATGAGTTTTCTTCAATTATATTGTTTGTGCATAATATCCGGTTCAGTTGACATTGCCAACTTATACATTTATACTTATGGTTTTTCTATTCTCACCATCCCATGTTTCTTTTAGATAAACTTTAAAGATTCATGATTTAATTTTCTTTTTATCTAATTAGACGTAGTCAGCCTTTTGATAATATAGCATAGCTCCTTGATGCATCTTTTGACACATTCCCCTGATCTATCTTCATGGACTGCTATTATCTCAAATGAGATGAATTATAGTGTCTTGCGGAGTGTGAGAGATGCTTGCATACTTCTACTTCGTCTGGTATTTTTGACTATTATACATATTTTTTATAAAATTTGTAACAGCCCCATCACAAGTCATTATATATGTTATTTTTCTTGTTTTCATTTGTGAATTAAACAAATTCATTTGCCAAGATGACATACTTCTTATTTTTTTATTCTAAATTTCAGTTAAATTGTCAAGTCTAGTATTACCTATTTAAATCAACGTAATTTGATTTTTTTTATTGTATAGACCAATATCTATTCTATTTTGTTTGATTAATATATCTGTTTTTATACGGGTATCAACTTTTATTTCTGCATTTCGTTTTCGCAGACCTCTTGTACTGAGTGAATTCTGATCTTTTTGGTTTTCTTGAAGTTGTATCGTCTTGATAGGATGAAATGAAGACATCTTTTAATTTCATTGTGTCGTCGCGTATGTTCATGCCCTAACACTCTCTTGCATCTTGTTGCAAAGTGATCAATTGTTTTCATGGCTTCGTTACAATGTTGGGCATTTTATCCTCTCACCATAAAACACATTTCTGTCTTAATAAAACAGAATTTTTACTTCACTTGGTTTAATGTTGCCATCCTTTATCCATCTTGATGATCCAACAATATCAACTATATAATTATTCTTAGCTTCAAAAGTTTTTTGGTGTAATGGTTTTTATTTTATTTTACACAATAGACTTTCTTGTTGCTTTTTCTTCAGTGTCAAGGAAGCGATGCTATTAACATGATGTTTATTTTTAAAATATTCTTCCATTAGTAAGTTATGTGTCTTGTTATCATTTTCTACTTTTAACATTGCGGCTTTCCTCGGTAGACTGTTTTTAGAAAAAAATTCAGCTAGTAGATCATCTTCTCGGCTTCTAATTTTCATTACAAAGCCCACATCCTTCATCAATTTCTCTTTTTATAAAGTTTTTTTTCTTTACTAGGCTAAAGTTGAATATGCAATTCATTATTAAATATCTATTATTCTAATGTCAAGTTTAGTATATTCTTAAGGTTCTAATTTTAAATAGCCTATATTATATTATAATTTAAGTGTTATGTTGCATACCCATTTATCGCTTTAAACTAATTACCATGATTCATTTAGCCTTACAAAAAAATTTTAATTTAATTTAGTGTTTTTCCTGCAATTATAACATTAGTTTCTAGCTTTAATCAGAATTTATGTTCTCAAAAACTATAAGATATTTATAGGCTGCAGCGCCTTCAATAATGAATTGTTTTCATTCATTTTATTTATATAAAAATTAATAAGAACTTGTTCTTTTGCTCCTTGAACGCGCCTTATTGTTCCAAACTGATTTTCTGCAATAAATTCTCTTGTCTCTACTTCATATTGAATGTTTTTTATATCCTCTTTTTTCGTTTACTTATATAAATTGATTATACATGTGATTGGTCTAAATTCATGTCCTATCTTGACATCTTTTTTAAGTATAAGATATGTCTTAATAGAGTAAAATATTCTTCCTGATTTTCATTTTAGAAACATTCATATGATATAATCTGAATTATGAAATATTAAAGCTCATAATATTTTTAATGAAGAAATTAAAGATTCCATCTGATCCAGCAGGTTTTAAGTTCCGCAGTGATTTTATTATGTTTTTAAATTCAACTTCTGTTGTGAAGCTTATTTTTTCTTTCATTTGACTGGCATAAATGAGCATAAATATTCGTGGTAATTGTCTTTTTGTTGTGATTTTCCGTACGTTTTCCTTTATTTTTATCCAAAGTTATTACTTTCTTGATTTGACGCTTCGATTGTATAATTCTTGTTTTCACTAAACCCTCTATATAAAAAAGTCTTCTATTAAGCTCAAAGCCGTATTTTTCTTTTGTAAAATAACATCTTTTTTTTTGCACTGTTCTATCTTTTTCTTTAATATTCTGATTTTTTATGGATACATATTTAACATTGTTTTTAGATGATCATATACTTCTAGGATCACGTTTATTGATCGCGTAATTTTTCTTATTTTTTATTACTTCCTCTTTCTAAACTTCACTACGTTTATTTTTATATAATTCTAGTCCATCTCTTATTCTTTCCAAAAGAGCAATTTGTTCTAAAATATATTGGTTATCTTTTTTCGGTTTTTTTGTGAGGCGTTTACAAGTTTGTTGTGCGGTTTGTAGCAAGACTGGAACATCGGTCATATTCTTGGGATTTTGGGTGGATGTAATTGTCCCTATTAACTTATTAATAGTTTGGAGAATATTAGAGTCAACTTCATAGTATGGAATTTTTCTTGTCCTTTCAATTTCAAAGATGTTTGCATTTTTAAGCTTATGTATATTAAATTATATTCCCTTTTACATTAGTCGACTCTTCTGTACTCTTCAATTCCAAAACTAGATCGTTCACTTAATTTTGTTATTTTGAAGTTTTCGGCATCAATTCATTTGGCAACCGACTTCCTTCCATTTTGGTCTATTAATATTCTCATCGCTCTTCTTTTGAGTTCCTGCTGGGACAAATTACATTCGAATTTTCCGTTATTATATTTTTTGAGTTTCTCCCTTCCGAAGAGTGGTATACGATGGAAGCGTATTAGTATTGCCGCATAGGCATCTCGAACCCATTCATCTAAAGAAGATTCTGTTGATGTGAAGATTGATTCTAACTTTAGATGTCTTGTTGATGTTTTCAAGGAGAGTTGCGCATCTTACAATGCCACCACATATTTTTTCTCGGTTACAGCCTCAGTTTCAAAGTATTTGTCGTTATAGTGCGCTGCTTCCGATTTTTGCGTTTCACTCATAAAGTTTGAAATTATAAAATGCTTCATTTATACTTTTTTGTCGACCCACACGCTATATTCAACCTTTTTATTGATGAGATTTTATTTATCAAAAATATTATGAGATCGTTATTCATATATTAAAGAGTTATGAATGCCAATTGAAGCGTAAGAATACGCACAAACAATAGTTTTAAGGAAGATGCTTGAACTAATTAGTCATGAGGCAAGAATATACAATGAGTAAAAATTTAAATATTATGAGGTGGGAAAAGGTATCAGCCAAATTTATTCATTGGAGAGTTTAATGTTTTGCTTGAACAACCATAAATAGCTAAAAATGCAATTAACCCATTAATAAAAATCAAATGTGATCGATATCTGTTTGAATTATGAGAAAATAGTTTCCATATTCCGGTTCGATTGTAGTTATTGAATTCCACATGCTTATAAATTTCGTAGGAAGTTTTAATATTATTAAATTATTTTTGGGGAATATCTTGGACTTTTTAGCCTGGGGGTGAATAATCTTGTATTATTCAATTATTTAGGGTCAGCGTTAAATACCTTAAAAATCGGTAGGCTTTTTTTTATAATTTAGTAAAGCCTTGAATTATATTCTAATGGTATATTTATCAGCTGTTTTCTATATTATAGGTTATCAGGCTCATAATAATTGTAAACTATGAAAGATGGGTTTCTGAATTTATTGATATGAGTTAAAATATATCAAATAACGCATTGCGTTTTTTTTAAATAAACTTTGTTCCGTTTGGTCTTTTAGGAATATTAACCCAAAAATATAATTATTAATATTTTATGAATAAATAATAATCATTTTTTTTAGTCTTTTATAAACGAAGTTCCGTTTAATAATCAATATTTTTATTTATGGATTAATTTTGGCATTGTAATTTATGATTTTGTGATTGTTTTCCGTGGGCGTATTATATCTATAATTTTGGCTATATACACGCTTCTTACATTCCTTTGATACCACTCCTCTTTTTATGAGCCTTGGTTCATGAGTTTTGCTATTACTATAGTTCGAACTTATGTCTTAATTTGATTTGTCACATTAAGTTCTTAATGGTGCATTTTAAGATATTTTGTTACCATTATATTATGCGTTCTATGAAATATAATGTACCAATAAAGGATCTTGAATATTAAAATATTTATGGTGTGTGTATCATAACAAATTAGGGGGTGGGGATCCGATAGAAATATTAATTTATGTCAAAGCCTTTGGATTGAGAAAAACAATATAAAACAAGTCTATTTAGCTGGTATTATAAGAGACGATCAAGGGAAGTTTTGACTAAATCTGTTCTATAATCTAAATTATAGTTTAATTTGCACAAATATAAAATATGTCGGAACATAAAAATTAGTTTCGTGTTTTTTATTATTCAGATATAAGTTATCAGACTTATACTATTTTTTTGATATTTTATCAACTTTAAGACGCTAAATAAAGTCAGGGCAATATAAAAAGATAGCAGCGAGATGCTTTTTTTATTGGTTGCATTCGTTCTGCACAGAAAACCATTCGTCTAGACGTTAAATAAATTATATAATTTGATATCTTTAGATTTTTTTCATTCGTTTATACTCAAATTTTTTTAGGGAGATAAAAAAAATATCATGCGTTTTATTATATTATCAGTGGTTATACCAATTTATAGCCAGAAATATGGAAGGAACATTAAATATAAAACCTGAATCAATTTCCTTTTATTTTTTACTGGCTTCGTTGGTTTTCCAAAAAAACAATTTTAGGTTTTAAAAAAAATATAAAGGCTTATATTCATTATTTTTTGATTGTTGCATCGATTTCGCCACAAAAAAATGTAGACACATGATAAAAAAACTAAAATTATATTTTTTGATGAGATTACCTATTTTTAATATTGAATCTGGTTCTTTATATTTTAGACAAGGGTTCAGTATTTTCCATCAAAAATTTATATCCTAGTTCATTCTCTTTGATAAATAGCTTTAATATAGATCTAACACGAATGTTGAACTTATTTATATACTCAATTTCATCATTATTCAAGAATTCGATATGTATCATTTTTTGTTGTAGGGGTGCATGAGTGAGATTTTCGAAGTAGAAGTATTCTTCGTTAAAGGTTCTAGAAATTACGAGGTCTTCTATTCGAATTCCGTATTCGTTTTCTTTATAAATTCCAGGTTCTATGCTGAAAACATTATTCTCTTTGAATGGTGTGCTTCCGCCGACAGATGGTGGTGATTCGTGGACATTTAAGAAGTGGCCTACACCGTGACCTGTTCCGTGTCCGTAATCGCTCAGTTCATTCCAGATAGGTCCTCTTGTTAGTGCATCTAGATATGAACCGCCATATTTTTTAGGGAATTTTTGGCGCATTGCATTGAGTTGTCCTTTTAGTACGGTGGTAAAATCTTTTTTCTGATTTTCTGTAGGTTTGCCGAAGCATAAAGTTCGCGTTACATCCGTTGTTCCAAAAAGGTATTGAGAACCAGAATCTATTAAAAAGAGATTGTCAGTTTTTACTTCCTTTAACCCACCTTTATGGTGAACGATAGCGCCGTTTTCTGCAAATGCGCTGATGGTTTCGAAACTTGGGCTAACAAATCCCTTAATTTTTTTCTTAAGATTTAATAATATTTCTGTGACTGCTATTTCCGTCAAAACCTCTTTTGGATTTTGATTTTCGTTTAAAACTGTATCCATTTTATCAAAAAGTTGAGAAAGACATATGCCGTCAAAAACGTGAGCAAATTTAAATCCAAGAATTTCTATTTCATTTTTAACAGCCTTCATTTCGCTTATTAAAGCACTTTTCTCTACGTTATTATTATTACTTACCAAAATTTCATTTATAAACTCATTACAAGAAAAGCTTATCAAAACCTTTTTGCCAATTATACCTTTAATCTCCTCTTCAAAATTGTCATAAGCCATAAAAGTAATATCTGCGATTTCCAATTTCTCTTGAGAAAAAAGAAAAGCATCATTTTTAGTAATAATAGCATATGAATAAAAAACTGGATTATATGGAATATCGCTTCCCCTAAGATTAAACAACCAAGCAATTTCATCCAGTGCAGTAACAACAAAAACTTCACTATCCTTCATGCCTTCTCTCAGTAACTTAAACTTTTCTTTTCGATAAGATCCACTAACATTCGCATCTTTCTCAACAAAACTATTTTCTTCTGTTAAAAATCTACCTAAAGGTTCATAATCTATAGCATCCATAAAAAGAATACTTTCAAGATCAATAAGACTATTAAATGTTCTATGAGGTCGATGAATCCAAACCTCGTCAATAAAGTTCTGATCACCAACAATTTCAACATCACCAATC
This sequence comes from Rhyacophila brunnea, assembly GCF_057557595.1. NCBI lineage: Eukaryota > Metazoa > Arthropoda > Insecta > Trichoptera > Rhyacophilidae > Rhyacophila > Rhyacophila brunnea. Next base: position 223,382 of record NW_028233362.1, on the reverse strand, counting down.
TTTTCTTTAATATTCAAAAAAGTTTTATTCGAAAAAAATCTTTTATCGATTCCAAGTTTTTTGCAGCTAGATTCAATCTTTTTAAAAAAATCTTTTGTTTCTTTTATTAATGTCCAATATCCACTATCTATCTCATTTTTTGCCTGGATATAGTATCTGGAATCTGTCCATAGATATCCTGCGCTCTGTGTTACTAATATAAGACCGTTTGAGCCGGTGAATTGTGATACTTCTTTTAGTATTTCATCGGATGGTCCGATATATTCGTTGCTATGGGGATCTGATGTGTTGAATAAAAAACCATCAAGATCTTTTCTTTTAAGGTGTTCTAATATTGACACAAGCATGGGTAACATTATTTGAAATTACTTATTGTTTTTTTTTATGTTTTGTTTGTAGAATCGTGTTTCATATATGGTTCGGATATATTAATTAGTTTTGTGATTTATACACGTGATTTCATTTGCGATTTATTTCTATTGCTTTTATTTAAAATTCATTGCGTATTTTTTTTTAATAAAAATCTTTATATGATTTAAAAGTGCAATTTTCAGCATTGTATATTTTTAATTTTATTCATATGGATTTGGAATCGCATAATCGAAATAAAAATATCAAATTAGTTTTTTTTTAAATTTTTATAAAATTAAATTGCCATTAATATTTAATTTTATTAATATAAATTTGGAACTATTATAATCTAATTAAAATGATTTAGCAAAATTTTTAGTAATTTACATAAAATTAAATTTGAACAAACTGAATATCTTTTTTATAAAGTAGGTATTTGTTAATTTAAAAAATAGAGTTATGTGTTTTTAAATTTTATTGGTATTTTTTGTAATTTATTTATAAATTTAACAATATGAAGAAAGTGTTTGTTAATTCAAAAATAGAGTTATGTTTTTTTAATTAAATTAGTATTTTTTATAATTAAACAGATAATTTAATATTGCCATGATCTAAACACTAGTCTAAGTCAATTTTATAAAATAACATGATAAATTTGATTTAAATTATCAATTTATTATGATAAATTTATATTAAGCGATCTTAAAAACATATTTAAAATGTTTTTAATTTGAATATAATTCGCATTGATTTATAATTTTAAGAGATAAAATATTATAGAATTTAATTCAGATAAATTTTGTATTATATGATCTAAAAAAGAATATAATCAAATTATTTTTATATTTCCATGCATCAAATTTGAATATAATAATTTTATTTATGCTATGTAATCCTTTATATTATAAAGTGCTAGTTTTATGCTATAAAATATTTTAAAAATTATAATCAACTATTATCTTTTTAGAATAAAATAAATATTAATAACAACAAAAAAAAAATTGGTTTTTTTGTGTTTATTCAGTCACTATGTGAAAATATATGCACAAAAAATTTACTTTAATATATAATCTCATGAAATATATGCTAAAATATTGTTTCTTTCAAAATTACATTAAAAATGTCAATATTATTTTTTCGTTAAAAACCTGGCAAATCCCCTTTTTCTGCTGAAATCAATGAACAAATTTTATATATCTCTAATAATGCTCATCGTAATTTTTTATAAAAGTGTAAAAAATGTTCATAAATGCTCTAAGTTAGATAATTTATTGATATTAAAATATGTAACATAACTTTTTGTTCAAATCCACCACAAAAAATAGAATAAAGTAGAAGTCAACTTTTCAATATTCAAAAAGCAATTATTCTTCTTTATAAATATGATTAAAGTGTAATTTGTAATAATTATGTGCCTTAATAATCTAAAACAGTAATTTAATCTTTAAGGACGATCGATTAGTAAAACTTTATAACAAATTAACAAAATAATTTAATTTTAAGAATAAATTTTCACAAGTAACGACAAATTTACAAATTAGGGGCAGCTTTTAGCATCTAAATAAATTTAAAGGTTCATTTAATTTCCCAAAAAAATGATTCCTGTACCGAGCTAAATTATTGAATAAAATAAATGAAATAAAAGATACCAAGAATATATTTTATAGATTAAATCATGTTTTTTTCTTGCATATATCCACTTATTACGAATAGTTACATTTAACATTAAAAAAATTTGAATATTTTTTAGAAATAATACCTATTTTTTGACATATTTATAAATTTTTATGATAAAATAAAGGATCCTTTCTGCTATAATAAAATATTTCATGACATTTTAAATTTTTTTTAGTATTTTTACAAAATATAGTCTGTAACTTCATTTATGTTTTATTTACCCGACTTGAACAATTAGGTAAATTCTTATATTCGTATTTGCAATGTATATAAAAATGCACTATAAATCAATTTTTTCTAGATTATTTTATCATCGGAAAAATATTATATTTATTTAATTTCTAATATTTTTGAACAAATTTTAGAAAAAATGCATGAATTCATATCATATATAATTTTATATTGAATAAACGCAATTTTTTTGTACATTCTCAAATATTGGTAGCACTTTTAGGTCTAATCACGGGCAAAATATTAATTTATAGATTATTTGGAAAAATCTTACCCTTATAACATTGTTTTGTTATTAATATAAAATACAATAAAAAGTTTGAATTTAGATTCATTCTAAATATTCAATCCATTTTTTTTTATTTCTATATATATATTGTGCTGATAAGTACCCACAAAAATGCAAGGTTATTAAGGAACTGAAAAAATTAATGTTTTTTTGATACATTATAACTGTTGATAAATTATACAATTCTAAAAACTTATAGGTTTTAGAAAGTATATATTTTTTTAAACCATTATGATAACTTACAATATAATTTTATATATATATAGATAATTAGTGATACAAGTATATATAAAATTCTTTTTTTAACAAATTTTGTATTAAAATGTATTTTAAATTTTCAAAAACAAAGTATTGAGCTTATATATTAAAGTTTCAATTCAAGATGGGTGTGTAGCGCTTCTTTACCGTGCTGAGGAAAACTTTGTAAGCCTTTTTTTTTATTTAAACTAATCCCAGGGTGCCTAAAGACTGGTAAAAATCTTATAATTTTGGAAAGATCTTGTCAATATAAAATGTTTAGATGGTAAAATTATATTTTTTTAATCCATATTTTGAACGCTAGCACTATATTTTATTTAAAATATTGAGAGGGTAGATGAAGCTAGACATTTTAATATATGTAGTAAATACACAATCTAATTCATGAAAAATAATGATATTACTTGGATTAGTTTCGTACAAATTCATCATATGAATTTAGGTTCATGCTTTATTTTAACTAAATATGTTTTTTATATATTTAATAAATTCAATATTATATAAATTCTCGTGTATTTTATATTTAATTCCATTAATCACAATTTTTTATGTAATTTCATCATTTAAAAGTATCTCGTGGAACATTACGCTAACCCTTTTTTTAAGACAGTTACAAGAAATTTGGGGATAAATAAAAACAAATATTTTTATCGATACATTTAATTCACAATTAATTGAAAATACAAAGTTCTTTTAAACTTTTATGAAATTGTGCTGTATAATATTTTATGAACATTTTAAAATTTTATTCTAATATGTAAGATTCCGGACTTATGTTTTTATATTTTTTAAAAAATAATACAAAAATTTAAATTCATTTCATAATATTTAAACCTCCTTTATACATACATATTATCAATACCTTTGAAATTTACTACCATTAAATAAAAAAAAATCATATTCTAATAATTCTTGTTAAAATAGCCATTATGTATGTTGAGAGTGTAAACCTCAATGAATTTATCAAAGCAGGTTGCATAAGTATATATTTTTGTATGGATTGACAACAAATTTTAAAATTTCAGAAGTTATAAAAAAAGAAATATTAATTGCCTTTTTTTTATTTTAGCCTGTAAATTATTTTGCGATAAAAGAAATAATTGATTTATTGCTCGATAATCAAGGGAAAAAATTTAGTTGTTTAATTTGTGTCATAAAATTTTTTTATTGAAAACATTATATTAAGGGAGAACGAACGAAAAAAATAAGTCGAAGAAGCTAGAATTATATTAGAAAATATCTTGAGAAATTTTGATGTCAAGAAATCAAAAAAATTTGCTTCATAAATCATGTGTATAAAATTTTTGTATTTCAAAAGTTGGGTTAAAAACATTTTATCTAGTACTATATAATCTCCAGTGGACTTTAAAAAAACAATTATGGCGTCATTGAGCATAAAGTTGCACAATAAAATATATATTTATATCATGATATAAACAGTAGCATTACAGTTTCTTGGAATATTACTAAGCAGGGTGCCGAACTAACACACAAAAAATTGTATACAAGGAATAGTAAAAGTCATCTAAAGTGGATTAAAAAGTTGTTATCTAAATATAGTATATAAAAATACGAAAACTCGCATCTATCATGCCTTTATTTCCTTTTAAATGTTAATTACTTCTGGAATAACCTATATTTTTCTAATATCAGTGGCTTCTAGATGTGTTATTTATATTTTATAACAGCCTTTATGACTTAGCAATTTTTTCAAAATTTTCGATTTAAGCATATTTATTACACTGTATTTTATATATTTTACTGTTTAAATTTTTTTTTGTAAAATATTTTGCTCACAAAAATTCAAATTTTTATGGGATGCTATTTTATCGAGTGGTTTTTATCTTACCATCATCTCGATATAAACTTTAAAATACCAAAAATTTTGGTTTTAGATCTCGTGATTGTTTAGAAGATCATATATAATTTTTCCAGCTCTTTATTCTTTTAAAAATTATTTATAAATATTTTTTATGCACGAAAAAAATCAATCTAACGCGTAAGATAAACTGTTTTTACCAATATTTATATCCGTCTTTGGTTTTTTATAAAGCAGACCAGTATAGAGTTTGTGTATATGCTATTATCTATTTAAAATAATTTACATAGGAAAATTATCTTAATAATATAGCGAATCAAATGTTTTCTAATATTTATTTGCGATGATTCGTAATTTTTGTACACATATCTACAATATATTTTAAATAATATACCATATAATCATTTAAAAAATATAAAAATTTGTGTGTTTATTTTTATTCACTGGTAAAAATTTGAAATTTTTTTATATTGAGCTATTTTTGAGCCTCAGAATCTCGAGCCGTATACAATTTAAAGGGTCCTTTTGGTATCAACTATTATTTTACATAATCACAAAGCTATTTTTAGGTTTGTAAAAATTTATGCGTAAAAATGGTGTCTTTAAATATGAAAAAAATGTGCTCTGATTTCTCACTCAATATAAAATTAAGTAAAAATATTAAAACATGCATTGATGTATCTTTTCATTCGATATATAGTAAAGTTATGTATTTGTGGTACAATAAAAGACTTATTTTCACAAAAATAACACTAGGAAATCAATTGTTATTTTAGAATCAATTTATTTTTATAATTAACATTTTACCAATGTATTTCTTTTTCTATATAGTATTACAGTGAAAATATCTAGATTCATTCCGGAACTAGAAAGTTTTTGTATAAAAATATTCAACATCAGAAATTTTCTGGTCATAATCATTTTTTCAGATTTAATTATAGTTTGCAATTATATATGTGCATAATTTTTACTGATATATTCAGAAAAGAGTTACGTTTATATTAATATTTAGTTTTTTTTAGATATATAGGAACAAAAAACCTTGTGATTAGCAGTATATTTAAGATACTAAGGTAATATTGTAAAAGTTTTAAAATTTTAATAGAATATTCATATATTAATAAATTTAAAATAAGCCAAGGGCCCTATAATTAGCATATGCATATATCGTAAATTATCCTTCTAAAAGGCTTGATATTTATAACAAAACTCAAAAAGAATTTCATGGATTTATGCATTTAAAGGACTTTACTTGTATAAAATTCGATGTGTTTACCGCATATTTATATTCCTTTTTATATCTATTCCCTTTCGATAAGTATGATATGACGTATACTCCTGAAATTAGCGAATTTGTCATTTTTGGATTATATTAGGCATAAAAGACGCAGTTAAAAAAATGCATTTATTTTTTAAATCAATTGTTCGGATAGGAATGGACAAATAATAGAATCTTTCGAAATGAATACCTAAAAAAAAGTTATAAAAAAATAAATTGCTAAAAAAATGTGCCTTATAATTTTTATTTGCACATTTTATATTTTTGCAAAGCTATAATATGACGTACATTGATGTATATTCATTTTCTTTTTTGGCATCATCTATTATCTGAATTTAGCGATAAATTGTTTTTTTTCCAAATAAAATTTTTTTAATAATATATTAATTTAACAAAATGGTACAGGAATTTACAGATAGAAAGTTTCCTAATATGGTATCGGTTTTATATATTGTGCATAAAGCTTCAGTACCTTTCTTAAATTGATGTTTTTAGTTTTATTATTACTATCATTTTTCAGTGCTTTAAATGCGGCTGATATGAATTCGACGAATAAGCGCAAAGATCAGAGTTATAATGATTCAAACGTTCGTGTTCGCGCACGTAGAGATACAGGGACAGCTGAAAGTAATAGAAATACAAAACTTGTCGATACAAATCAAAAAAGCTGTTATAGTTCTGGAGCGAACAATAAAGGTAACCCCGGTCATAAAAAATTTAAATCTATCTAAATAAAATTAGTTAAAAATAATCGCGTTAGTTTGTTTTTATGAATAAAAAATTTTAAATATTATGATGTTTTGAATCCAGTAAATTTTGCTGACTATGAACACAAATAAATCATTATCTTTATTATGATTGAGCGCAAAAACTATGCTTAGGCAATAAAAATAATAAAAAACCTTAGCATATTCGTCTTTAAATTTATGATTTTATATAATTTCAAGCAAAATAAATGATTTTTTTTGAATATAATAGGATTAAGTAAATTTAACAGCCTTTTTTATGATTTATTAAAAAGCCACAGAAGGAAAATCATAATTATATCGAAAAGAAAACCCCATAATCGATAATATGTTTGCATTTCTTATGTTTTTTTATTTCAATATGTTTATTTATGTGCTAATTATATTTTAGCTATATAGTTCTTCTGGCAAAACCTGTGTTTCGTCTTTAGAACAGAGTTCGCTGATACTCCGTTTCACCCCATCATATTTATAATCTTCCTTGATATATTCTTTTCTCTCAAGACCCCTTATTTCAAGTTTCCTCTTCAATCCCATTGTTTGTGTTTATCACTTGACATTCCTAATTATGTTGTTCTTTTTAAAAAATATGAATTTTATTTGTGGGCTAATTCTTGATTTGTTCGCTATATTCTGCCATATAATAACATATAACACAATGCTCGATTCAAATTCATAATACTTCTAACATCACGTCTTCTGCTAAATCCTGATCTGTAACATCATTTTTTATTAAGGTTTATCGGTTCAAGAGCTTTCTTGGTCATAGGGTTTGAATATATGTTTAGAATTCGTTAAATATCTCATGTTTTTTTAAAAAAATTCATGTAAAATTTTGAATTCCTCTATCCCATGTTATTACCATGAAACTACATTGGCTTTTAATTTATAGATTAAAAAAAATTAATTTTCAAATATGTTATGTTTCTTGATCCTTTATTTTCTGCTAAAGTAATGCTATCTAGGCAAGTGAAACATACCTCTATCAACGTCTACAATTTTATCTTCTATGCATAAAATTGCCAGGACGATCATTTTTTTTGCATAATATTTGTTTTTTTTATTATTATTATTATAAAAAAGCAGCTAGAAGCAGTCTTTGTCTTTTCATGCAAAAATGACATCGCACTGACGCTTTTTTGATCCTTTAAACACCCAAACATATATTAGAATGTAATGAATCAATATATAATAGATAAATATTCAGAATTTATGAAGATGCAGTTTCTAAAAATAAGTATAAAATAGCTAATCCGATAATAAATTGAAGAAAATTCTTATGAACCAAATAACATTTACTTGACGACCATAGTATTTTATCGATTTTACAAATTAGAATCTGAACTTATACTATATTTGAAAATATTTTTTTATAGATGATTTTAATAGAAATACAATATACGTTTCATTACAGTACACTAATAGGATTTAGAATGAGACAAATAAATTTATCATCCTTTAACAGCTTTTTGGAATATTTAAACTAGTAATTATTGAATATACACACCTAAAGGATTGAAACAACATTAGTGGGGCTAGGCTAATAAATCAACATTATCATTATAAGAATATAAAAAGAAGACACTCATATATTAAGGGTGGTAATTATAATCATATAATCTTGGAAGCGTTATTTTATATAATAAATATTATAAGCGCAATTATTTAAAAAAAAACAATAAAGTATGGTTTAATCTTTTATAATAAAATAAGGCGTAAAAATAATAAGCCGTGTTTGTGAAAAGAAGAAATGATTGCTATTATAATTGCAATAAATTAAAAAAATCAACTAAAACATGATAAACCCAGTTTGAAATATCTTAACACATTCAATATAAGTCCTGTGTGTATAAATATGAGGTGTATTAAGAGCCCAAATATTTTTTTAAAAAAGTCTTAAATATAAATTGAAATATAACAAATTAAAATTTATAAATATAGTTTTAAGAAAAACCATATAATTTTTTGCGTCATTGGCTAGAGGATTAAGTCTTTTAGAACCGAAAAATATTTTTTAAATAATTTAAAATAAAAAAGAACGTGTGATATTTTTTACAAAATTAAAATAAAATTCGATTAGGATTGTACATTTTTAGAGGAATTACATGTTCAATTTTCTAGAAAATATAAAGCGAGTTCCAAATTTAAAAAATTAATATTTGTAAATACGGTCTAAACTCAAATAAGTATAATGAAATGCTCATATTAACGACTTATTAAATTTATACATACATCTTTGTTATATTATTATACAAAAATGTACAGTATGAATAAAATAATATAATAGAGTTTATAAATTGTGTATATTACAGAATAAATAATATGAAATCAATGAAATATTTCATGACTCTCACAATTAATCCTTCGTTTATTTGAATTATAACAATTTGTTTTCTTTTCCTAATACAAGCCTTATAGCATATGAAATATTTTACGTATGAACAGCCATAATATAAAATACTCTCAACGGTGTAAACAGATTAAATTATTGTTATAAAATCCGAAATTTATTTTTGAATATTATATAAAACCATGAAATAACCTTTACACAAAAAACATATAGACATATACAAGCGTGTCGTTTATGATGCAAGCTTTATAATACAGCTAGATTTTTTTGCAAAGCTTATGATTTATATTATAAAAAATACAGTTTTAATCATGGAAAAGTATATCCAAGATATATTCGTTATTTTAATTTCTGATTTATGACGTGGGCCATACCATCTTAAATAATAAAAATAAACTGGAAATATAGCACATTAGGTTTTAAATATGCAAATTTAAAATTTTTTAGTAGATAATATAAATTTCAGTTCGGTAAACCCATGGTGTTCTACAAAATTTAAACTAAATTGAAATTAAAAAAATATATATTCCTATTTTATTTTTTTGCCCCCCCCCCCTTTTAAAATACATAGAATTATATAATTTTTTTAAATATATGCTATTATACTCCCCCGTAAATAAACACTTTTCAATTAACGAAGTTTTTCAGTACTTTTTATTGAACTCCGATAATTTTGTTTTCTCTGTATATACATAACAATTCTTTAAAATAAAAATTAAAGAATTGTATTTTCTATGGTATTTCAAAAGGATAATATCCCGATGATCGGATCATTCACTAAACTAAAAAAAAACACAAATATGTGTTAAGAAGTAAAATATAATATAATAAAAGAGCGTAAAAAAAACAGCTTGATCCATTAGAACTTATACAAGCATAAAAAAGTTCTATGATATGCAGAAGAACATAAATTTTTTTTCATCGTCTAAGTTTCTTTTTATAAATTCCATCTAAAATGACGTAGTCAGCCCATTATGAATATTGCACAACTCCTTGATACATTTTTGGCATTTTCCTAAGATCTATATTCATCAACTGCTTTTATCTCTCAAATGGGATGAGTTCAAGTGTCTCGACGTTTAGATTGATCTTAACGTTAGATGCCTTTTTATTTTTCAAGGTCTTTTGTACATATTCTAATCCTATTACATCTTTTTGCTCGGTAACAGCCGCAGTTTCACATGATTTGTCTTTGTAGCGCTCTGATTCTGATTTTTCTGCTTTACCTATCCTTCAAATTGGAAACTATATATTTTTATTTATACTTAAATCTGATTGTTGAAACTTAATCTACCATTGGATTTATACATAAATTCATGTTAAATAGGACCATTTTTTTAATAATCGTAATATTATTTAGGTCGAAATTAAGAAGTAAATACATGCTTAATGTTAAATACACTGATATCTTATCATTTAATCCAAATTTAATACATTATGCATAATAAGATAATAAAAATTTGGAGTTCTAATGATTAAACGATATATAACTTTATATAATTATTTATTTTTACTTCGGATAGAACAAGTTCTTTCTTTATATACCGTAATTTATATTAAATCATAAAAGAAACTTTCGAAATCATATTTATTTAATTATGTTCGTAGATTTTATAACGAATTATTGATTTTAAACTTTTGAACTTTCAAAAGTTTTATAATAAAAAATTACAGACTTCTATGAAAATTGGTATAGCTTGTTCAAATAATATATATGAAAAAGCATCACAAACATGGCATCAAACAGTTTAGAAGGATTTTAAACCGATTGTAATTGTATTCTTACATTTTTTCGCAATTAATTTGCGTGAATAAAAAAAATGTGAATAAAAGAAATCATAAGTAAGAAAAAACAACAGTGGGAACTTCATCAAACTTTTACCGATTTACTGTATAAATTTTTGCGACCTGTTCATAAGTTCATGATATATATATAAAACTTAATTGTGAATTTTATTGTTTTAATAGATCTTCAGCAACTACATAGTACCTAGATACAAACTTGTAACAATTATTACATCTTTCTGGCTTCTCACACTGCAGAATCTTTCTATTTATACCTTCATTTAAAGTATTTGTAATTGTCTTTTAAATATTTGAGCATTAAGTAAATTTGGATAAAAACATGCAAAAGAACCCACTTAACTTTTCTACGTTTGTAAGTATGGTGGACAAAAAAACAAATCGATCAGTTTAAAGCGTTAAAGATATAAATTTAAAATTTAAAAAGAAAATAGGCAATATTATACTTTTGAAAGCGATATCATAATTTTGTGTATATAACATTTAATATGGCTATTGCACTAAAAAAGCCCCGTTGTTTACGAAATTAAGATGAAATTATTGGCATAACCTATAAAGTATTTAAAAAAAGATACACAGAATTCTGTGTCATTGCTAAAATATAATTGATAATTGAGCATGAATTCCACTTTTACACTATTATTAATACTATGATAACCTTCTATTTCATGCACAGAAATATCTTTGTAAAGATGTATATATTGATATCGTAATTTAATAATTATAAACTATAAAATTTTAGCATTTTTTCATCATTTTCTTTTAATACAATAGTTAATGTATTCAAGGCATAAAATTTGGGTGGTTAGTGCATTGAAGTTCTTCGGTGAAATTTATCTTTCAGGTCTTTTTATAAATTTTTAGGTTAGAAACAATTATTTAGTTTTAAATGCGTAATTTATGGCTTTTAATAAATTTAAAATCGATTTTTCGTTCAATTTATTTTCTGCCGTATTATTCATATGATCCTTTGATATATTTTTGTGGATAAACGTCTCGTTAGTTTTCAAATATACGAATAATGTCAACCACCCCTTTCTTATTATAATATATGTGGTATGCCGTGTTTATTTTTAGACTCTAGTAAATATACAAACGAATTAATTACACAGTAAACAAATTTTATGGCACAACACTAGACTTTATATATAGCTATAATATAGGTATTTGGATTTAAATAATATCGACATCCGAGTTTCTATAGACTTCCTGATTGTTTTATACCCTGATTGAGCAAGAATTTTTCTATGTTTTCTAAGAATAAAAGATAGGGATCTGAATATTTTTTTTCATTTATTCACGAGGCAATGTCACGACGTAAAATACATTTTATGAGTATATTGCTCTTAAAACTAGAATATTTAAATGTGCTTGAATGTTATTTTCAATTCGAATTCTTTTAATTTAAAGGTAGTATACTATACCTACATTTCTGGATTCTTTTTTATATTTAATCCTTTAAAGTTTATTTAAAGTCATATAAAGTACAAATATGTGATATTCTTTGTTCCAAGACTCTAAAAATATCACCGCCCAATTCATTTTTTTAGTATATCTATTCCATTTCTGAGGATTCCTGACCGAATCACAAATCAAAATTTTATTATACAAATTAAATTTACTAAAAGAGACATCGAAATACAAATAGCCTCCAAGGAAAATAAAATTACAGATCCATATTATATAAATACGTTCAATTATGAATAAAAAAATCAAAAGTGATTTATCTATTTCTAAATTTTACATAATTTTTGCGCTCTAAATGTTTTATTTACACATTATAGAGGCAAACGATAATAATTATAAGAAACACGATATATACCTTTTTTATAATTTTATAAGAGCTTATTAACCTTTAGTTCATAGAGCCAAATAAAAATCGAGAATAAACTTTGAAGTATTCAACTGATTCATTGATGAATTACCATGAAAATTTTAAAAAAATCTAATAAATATTATTATGTTACAAAAAAATATCTTGATCATCATATTTTTCAAGTGTGAAAATATTAACATGTAAAAGTTCTAAGCCTTTATTTATTTATTTCAGCAGATATAATCTATAACAAAAACTAATTTTTTTTTGCTGATTAGATTTTAGTTTCGAATTTAGATCAAAAAAATCCGAAAAAAAATTTAGGCAACATATAAATCATCTAATTATCTTCCAATAACAATAGGCTTGATTTTTCACCCCAAATGTAGCTTTATTGGAAAAGAAATTACAAATTCGTTTGCTTATGTGCAGAATTTTTAGCCTAAAGCGTAAATACAGAATCGGGTATATTTAACACATTTGAATTAAATATACACAGTTTAATCTTCTGGTGCGTTTATATTTTGGATAACATGACATTAAAATATAAAATTGATATGTATTTATGATAAATAAGATATAATGCTATTATTCGATCATATAAAAGACGAACCGAATAAAATTATGTATAAATCATATTTGAACAACACATTAGAGAACAAATATACAGAAATACAATTAGTAAAAGCATTTTTTAGTTTAAAAGGTTTGATTCTCCGGTAAATTTAAATAAATAATTTTCTCTGCTTTATATAAGGTGGTAATGTTGTATGCAAAAAGTTTTTATTTATAATATATGCACGAAGATGATTCGATAGATCAGGCTGAATCTAAATGTACCCTTAAATAGTTTATAGTCTTGTATATATTTTAAAAACCCCAATTAGCTTCTATCTATACAAAAAGAAAAGCCAAGAAGCATTTTAAATCTATTGAATTACTTTAAAGTAAATTTGGGATCGATTATAATATTATACAATGCACGAACTTTATTTTAACAAAGTTTTTCTTTAGAAATATTTAATAGAACATGAATTGTTAAGTTAAAATTAAAATTACGGCAAATTTACTATAATTCTAAAATAAACCAGCCTCATAATTATAAAATTTACTTTGAATTTTTGGCGCAATTTATTTAGAATCAATCAAAGATTCATATATAATACTGCATCAAGAAATCATGCGTATCAAAAACTGCAATGACCGTATTTTTAAAGGCTAAGAAAGCATAGATCTAAAATTCGGAGCAATTTATCACTATAGTTTCATTTTACGGCTTAAAAAGACACATTATTTATAAATGAATATGTATTTTTAACATCGGAAATAACCGATGGTGTATTTTGTAAATATTTTTAACCTTTATAAACACTAAATACTATTCTTATGGTTTCAGCAAAATTATCTATAGCTAAAATAGGGGATTTTTCCGTCTTTTGATAATTTATTAGAACTATATAAATTTTAAAAACCTTTTATTGTGCTAAAGTTTGATATTTTTAAGATTTTGTTTTCTTATGGTTTTATAAGAAGTAGTATATTGTAATTTTTTTACTTAACTAAAAGTCTCGAAAATAAAATGTTTGTTTTTAAATAATTTATATGAAAGATTTTTCATGTGAAATTTTGTTTATAGATCTTTGATTGGTAAATCTAAATGCTATAAATTAAAATCCAATCGAATCGCACAATATTATGAAAGCTTTTTATACTTTTTAAAAACACATAAAATTTTATATTTAATGTATAAAGACTTTTAGGGGATATTACAATGTAAATTTAAAAGGGAATAAAAAGATATATTAAAAATATAGGCTTTTATAAATATTAAACTTATGAAATTTCCCAAAGAAATATAAGGTTGTGCTAAGTTCATAAATATAGAAAAATTTAGGTAGAATAATAGAATTCACCAAGAAAATATCTAAAGAATGCATATTTTTTGGGCTATATATCCTGTTTTTTGACTGAATTTATAATAAACTTCATAATTTTCATCTATTCCTGTCCGCAAGCTATTATAAAACTTCAATATAGTTTAAACACCTCTACTATTTGTAATTAAATGTAATGTCGTTCAAATTTTAGCTTAATGGTAAAAGTAGATTGTTAATTTATTTAATTAAATATTTTAAGCCATTACAAATATTAAAAATATTAAATAACCGCCGATATATTTGTATATTTCTTCTGGATCGAATACTATATATTGCGTATTCGCGATGCTTCTCTTTTTTGCTAAAACATCATGTTGTGGCATATTGCTTTCCCTATACTATATTTAACACAAGTTCGATAATCTTTATTCTCTAAACTTTCTCAAATTTAAACTCTGAATTCTTAGACGTTATTTTCATATAAATATACTACAAATAAAGAGAGAGAATAAAATGTAGATGATTTGCATGAAAATTAGCATAAAAACAAATTTTTACATCCCAAATGAACAGATTTATTGATGAAAATCATGATTTAAACTATTTACTTAAATAATGACATTTAAAATTTATATTAAGAATTTTATTGTCATTTAAAATTTCTATTAAGAATTTTATTTGCATATTAAATTTTATAGCCTTGATCTACATAATAACCATTAAAAACCAAATAACATAAAATTAGATTTTAAATAGCCTTTGAATATTTAAAGTTATTTCAAGCTGATTTGTTAATTCTATGCGCAAAATAACATTAAAAAATATAAAATGTTACCTGGAGATGATATAGAATTCATTCTGCATATAAACTATATAAGTTAAAATTTGAAAAGAAAAATTGCTCTGAGTCTTTTCAGATTTTTTCGTAGATCTTAAATACAATATGCAAATGTGACAGCTGTAATTATAAGATATCACACATTTATTCTATAAATTTTTTCACATAACAACAAATTTAATGGCTAATCATTTATTTTCGTATAAAATTTTTATTTTAATAAAAGAAATATATAATAAGATCAAAAAAATAGTGAAATTCCAATTTTAAATTAAAAATATGGCACTGGTGCTGGGTTTTAAGAGCCAGATAAAAAGCCAAAAATCCATTTTGATTGGAATTTTTAGTGATAAATGAACTTAAGAAGATCTTTGAGATAATAGTTTCTGGATTTTTATTTGTTTAACTTTGTATATTATGTTCATAAATGTCGTGTTATTTGACTTTTTAATTATACAGATGGTTATTCTAATATAAGCTTATCTGACTGTTATTTTAGAAATCGAATATTATAGATGATTAGTAAGTCCATTTGAAAACCTTTGTATTATTTTTATAATCATAATTTTTATGGTGATACATTCAAGCACTATAAAGCTGCGCAAACAACTGCTAATTTCTGGTAAAGAAATTAAATTCAATTTGAATTTGTTATTTCAAGCAAATAAAACTGCTTTTAAATGTTTAGAGATTTTTAATTTCATTTTATGAAAAATAATCATATGCGAGGCACAAATCTATTCGATGATAGTCTATATGCAACTTTTGTAGATGATTATATATTATATTCGTCTTTTAATAAAATATTGATAATTAATGTTAAAAAAAATTACAAACTCCAGTTGAAGTGAATTCTGTGATAAATAAAAAGCACTTTTTTTTGAAGGTATTGTATATTTAGCTACTTTATAAAACTTTAAAAAAATATATCTTCGCATAAAAAAATTTGAATTCCAGCGAAATTCTTTTATCAGCAATACTATGTCAATATTAGAGAAGTCAATAAGCTAGATTACAGAAATATTTTCATGCAGTCTTATATAGGTTTATCTTATGTTGTTAAGAATAAAAAAGAAATTCGAAAAGTTGATATCCTAAAAAACACTTTTTTGATATTTATTTTTTCCTAGATATTTAGCATGTTTATTCTGGTCAACATGTATTTACTGGTGTCTCTTATTTGAACGTTCTTAGTATGGTACATAACCCTTAGTTAAAATGATTATTTATTTAACATCTATCTGTGAATAACATAAACTAGGATTGGTTTTTTTATTCTAATAAATAAGATATTCAATTTGGTATAGTTACATTTTATAATTCAAATTTGGTAAAATACGATAGCTATTCACACGAATCGTTCACTATTTCAATAAGTTGTATCATGCGATTTATCAAATAGAATGACCTTTTTTATTAAAATATTGATGAATATGCTTATGAATAAAACGCAAGTAGTCATCTTTGAAACATATATTTTTTGAAAAAACTTATTACTGGAATTAGTTTTACTATCGATTTTTTTACTTGTATATTTTAAATATATCTCTTAATGCAAATTCTTACAAAAAACAGCTAATGTTTATCTTAATTGTTTATACAAATGTAAAATAGAATATAAATGATCAGTACCATATGAAATAATTAAAAAAAATAAAATATAAAGGGTTTAAAAACATAACCGCCTATTTTATATATCCAAAAGTATTATGAATTTATTCTAATCACGGTTTTTATGGTTATCAGAATAGAATCTCTATATTAAATTGATATGATTTACTAGAGATTACAATTTTCAGAAAATCATAAATAAATATTTGTCAATATAAATCGCATTATACAATAAAAAAGGCTTTCGAAAATCATTATTTTATCTTATATGGCAACTTAATTTATATTTAAACAATAAAATAAGCAATTTTGGTTACCTTTTTTATTTATGTATTTTTTTTTGATAATTTAACCATATAATTTCAATTTAGTTTTATAGATATACTTGAGAAATAAATAATCAGTCCGTTAAAATTTTTAAGTGCTCGAAATCATTTTCTATCGGGTAAAAGAAAATATTGGGAAGTTTCCTACTATAATATTTATATTACACTTGACAAATTCTCAATGAATGTTTTTTTGCAATAAATTTCTTTCTTATACACATTTAATATACAATTTATATATTTCAATAAATAGTAGAAAAACACATAATGTTTTTTATTATTCTATATTGATTTCTTTTTTATACCATCTTATCAGTGTCTGTAGCATACTTAGATTTTTATCATTGGAGGTCTTGAATGTTATTAGAAACTATTTTGAATATATGTAAGCGCTTCATCTTCGTTGTTAGTACTTTTAAAAATGTGTTTTTAAAATATAATAAAATTATAAAAACCCAAAGCATCAAAACATAACACTATTGAATCAAAAAACATGATTCTTTCGCCATAATTAGGGCCGATAATTTTATAAATTGTAATTTGAAGAGAGTGATGATGATTGAGTAGTGTAAATATTCGACCTAGAATATATTTTGTAAATGATTATTGGTTAGAATTCTACACACACAAGGGCATTAATTCTTTACCAAATAGCCAATTAATATAACCTAGCAGCAAATATTTTTAGGCTGACTCACATCAAATGAAATATTTCTGCTTTAAACATACACTTTATCGTGGAAACATAACGAATTTACTCGATTAACGATCGCAAATGAAAGTAATTAAAACCAATATTAGTATCATGGGTACGTTTCATAATAGCGGTGACCCGATCTTTGTAGTCAACACCTTCAATCTTTTTATAATTAGAAAAATAAATGAATTCCCGGAAGATTTTATGATATATAAATAAAAAATAGAGATAAGCTTGAATAATCTTTTAAACATATAATATTTTTTTGCTATTGTAAGATTAGAATTCCATAAATAATATTGTATTATCATGGGGGAATACCTCTAAAAAGGAATTATAAAAAAATTCAAATCAAATGGTAATTGTAGCATTTATAACAAAGAATTTTGTATTTTATTCACGTTTATAAATAAATTATTTTGAAATTATTGCACATGTTGCAAAATATGGAATATCATTAAATTGGAAATAAGTGTAATCATAATTTCTTTTTTCAGTGGTGATATGGCCTATTTAACTATTTATTTTGCAAATTAAAAAAGTAAATGTGCTTTCCTATCCATCTAATTCTTTAATCAACCCAAAAACGTTGTTTTTTATAGCTAAAAAAACAGTAAGATTATTTCTAAATATAATATGTATCATTAGACCAGCTTTATGCCGATATATAACATCCTTTCATTCCCAGATCTTACTATACTTTTTTAAGTTTTGTTAGTGACCCTATGTTTTGAGGCAAAATTTATTCACAGCATTCATTTTTAAACTATTTCCAGTTTTGTTTTAGTCATTTGACATCAAATTTAGACAATTTGGTTCCGATGTTAAAATATAGAGATTGTTCTATATAGAATGCTATATCTTGAATTGAAGAAAGAATCCAAGACCATGAATTTTGGTTATAAAAATTCATTTTAATAATCTGATGCAGAAAAGAGAAATTCCAACTATAGAATATTTTTTATCCACCAAATAAAAGAATCAGTGTAGTAAAAAATAAGTCGCTTTCGAAAAAATATTTTCAACTTATGGTTTATGTTTCTTTTTTCATCAATTTTATTTACTAGACATAGGCAGCCCGTTGGGAATAATGCATAACTTCCAGATTTATGTTTTGACATCACCTACCCTCTAATATATCCACATAAACTACTCTCTTCTTCCATATGATATGAGTTAAAGTGTTTTTCAAGTGTGAGAAATTGCATGTATGCCTCTATCACCTTCTCAAATAAAGTATTCTTAGAGAACTATATAATGCATTTGTATTCTATAGTATCATCATCTATTATTTTTCTTATTATTGAAAATGATCCAAAAAATCGTTACTATGTTATTTGTTTTTAAATTCAATTGTGGTTATAATTGTAAATATTTTATTAATCAATTTAAAAATCATGACTTACTTATTTTAAATATTTAAAAATCCAAGCTGTGAAAATGAAACTATATATTTATTTTAGTGTACTAATGGCTTCCAGTGCTCACGTTCTAGAAGATGATGGATTTGATGATCTTCACAGACAGTTTACCAACATACATCTATTACGTTATTATCTTTTGCTTGATCTTAAAAAAATTGATTCTGTCTTTCCAGAATCACTTAAAAATCACACTTCTAAAGACAATGAGAAGTTTGAATATAAGCATGTATATGTGTTTTTTCTAGATATATTTTTAAAAATCGAAAAACGGAATGAAATCTATCTTTTTACCCGTTTTAAATTACACAAGATCTGTTCTCTTTTAAAGAAATTTATTAAAAAATTCGAACAAACTATTTTTGATAAATTCAGACACTATACTTATACATCATTCTGATAAATTTAAAAAAATCCTTTGCGATGGATCTGTAAATGCAAAATTGTGTTCTTTAACCTATATTTTGTGCCAAATTCTTATATACGATTCAAAATTATTTGATGATTTATTTTATTTAACCACTAATAATAAGCATAGTATCAATAAATATGAATTTGAAAAACAAGAATCTTTAAAAGAGCATCATGAATGTTCGAGTAAATTTAAATTCACGTATTTTGTTCATCTAAAACAACGAAAGAAATTGTAATGGATACATTGAATGAAAGCTTAAGATTACAAAAAGGGACACCTGTTCAATATTATTATATTATTTTAAATAATACTGGAGATCTTTATTCTAATTGCGATGAAATAGATGCTAAAATTCTAGGATGTGCAGATAAAAACAAGCTAAGATTATTAAATAGAATAAGATCTAAGAAAATAAATGCAATAATAGAAAAATTAAAGGAAGCAGATACATTGCTACAAGACGAATCTTTGTTATCGTGGCTAAGAGAATACAGTGCCACTAACAGCATTAAATTACGTTTTCTATTGCCAGGAACCTTTACTAAGTTCGAACATTACTCTACAGAAACAAAAGCCGATTTGGATAATTTTAAAAATAGAAATTTATATTGGCCTTCGACATTAAACATTGAATTTGAAATTTGGGAGTCGGAGAGGGAGATGGAGATGGATATCACTTCACAGGAATTACAGCCATCAGAAGAATTAGAGGGTCAAAAAACTTCCGGTGAATCTAAAAACAGTGTACCGGACAAGATTCTATAGAAGATAAAAATTTTTTTTCGATATTCACAAAATCAGATTTGTGTGTTGACCCTAAAAAAATAAAAAAAAGTATAAAAAAAATATCATTAAAAACTTTATGTATTATAATAAAACGTCTTCTGTTCAATTTTAAGCAGAATTTCTAAATTTTTGAGGAATAGTCGGCCTAAAACTTGACAAGGCTATGATAATGAATGCGTGGTTAAACACATACAAGAAAACCAAGACGCATGATAACGGCAAAAATAAAATTTTAAATAAAATAGAAGATAATAAAAAGATTTTTCGTAATAATCATAAAATTATAGAATTTCGTATTCTTTTATGCATAAAAAAACATTCATATAAACTTTCCTTTAACCTTCCACTTGTTTATAATAAATGTTTAACCGAGAAGTATTTTCTATACAATATTAAACGAAATTACCAACTTCTATAGAAAAACAGAATCTTTTTTATGGTAGTATAGACTTATTCTAGCGCGAAGCTTTTCCATCAAAATAATAAAAATAAGGTTCAAAAATATAGTCTCATATGAAAAATCTAATCGATTTTTCAGACTTCATATAATATTTATGTACACATTTTTAATCTAATGAGTCAACATCAAAAATTCAAAACACACACAAAAAAATTATTGCATGTTATAAAACAATGTTAATGCGAAAAATGAGTTTAGGCAAAAAAAATTTAATGAAGGAAAATAAAAATATTATCTTGTCAAAAAAATATATTTTACGCCAAAACATAAAGGATACTTTATTCTCTAAAAAAATAAAGGCCATTCTAGTAAAATTGTGTTAGATCATATATTTTAGTTCTATATTTTGAATTACGTAATTATATTATGTCATTTATGTGAAACAAAAATAAAAAAAGTTTTCGATAGTATGTAACTTAAAAGAGAAGATGATATAAATTTTATCGTTTGAAATTAAATGAATAAAAAGCTTCTTCAATGCACAAAAATACGTGTAAAATTCTAATTTTATCAGTAAAAAATTATATGGTGTTATTCACATATAACTCACATGTGCAAGGCTGAAAATCGTAGTATCTTAGCTTTAATCTTTTCAAGCATTGTATATAACTTATATAAAAATAAATCTTCACTTTAACATCTTAATATAATATTATTTAAACCAAGTTGAAAAAATACATGCCGTGGTATTTATTAAATTGACTTATCTACCACTGAATATTATTTCTTCATAATAGATACCTTTTCAACCATAAGAATATACATCAGATAAACTAACTAGATATAAGATTACATTAAAGCACATAGGTGCAATTTACCTACAAATCTAGTATTATTTTAAGATAAAAAAATAGTTTGTTGTGATAGCCAATTTTTTTAGGTAATTATAATTTGTGTGTCATAACTTTGTGTCTAAGAAATTCACCCATGATTCATTTGAAACTTACGGTATAACTTTACGCGCATTATAATCATTCTACATCAGATACATTTTTTTAGAGATTTATATATATCTATCGGTTTAAATCTTAATCTATATTATTTTAAATAGAAGATATAGAGCTATTAAAAAGTATTAAGTTATTAAAATATCAATTTATGTATTTAGAAAATGAATATTTTTACTGTCACTAAATTTTTTTAATTGTTATGATGCGGCTTTCGCATATGTAAATCTAAAATAGTATATTAAAATTCCATAAATGTATAATATTTGTAATATTTATAGAAATAACAAAAAATAAAGTATAGTGAAAACATACAGATTGGTCCTTTAAAAGAAGTTGGTAGGGAATAAATCAAAAACTAACACATTAAAAAAGCAGCTGCTAACGCTTCATAATCCTTCGTATACAATATCCTTAAAAATGCATTTTAAGATGACAAATCTACATAGAAGGATGTTTAGAATAAAAATTTTCTAGTTCAAGCATATTTTTCACCTTTTTTTAGCCCCAAAACATGACTTTTTACACGTGAAATATGAAGGTAAGCTGTATTTACTGCCTATAAAATACGATATAAAGTATATTTTCATGTAAGAGAGTTATGAGAAAAGAACTGGCATAAAAATTATATACCAAACACTAAAAAAAGCGAAATAAAAGGCATAAAATTTATAATCTCAACAAAAATTAAAAAGAAGTTTAATTTCATAAAATACAAACCAACAAAACATATATATGGTAAAATAAAGACATTTATTAAATTTTTAAGAATAAAGAAAGTACCATTCTAAAAGATTTAACTATTAATAAAAGATTTAATAATACAGTAATAAAATACTGTTATCAATCAGTTTTTATTTTGACTTAATTTTTAAGAATTATTCAAAGCATATTTTGACTTATTTAGAGCTAAACAAAAAATTTTTAACATTTTATTGAAATAAGAAATGTAAGAGACCGTTAGAAATTGCAACGGATTGGGTATTGAAATAGAGCTTAATTAGCAGTATCGATGTAAAAATTTAAAAATTATGTTAAATCATGGGACATCATAATAAAATTATAGACTGCGAATGTCTGTAGGTGGATTTATGAATCCTAATAATGAAAAAATAAGAAATAAACGTAAGATGTTGACAAATATCTAATAATTTGTAATTTTAAATGATTTATTACCAAATAATAGAAGACAGATATGTTTTATGCATCAGTAATTTTAAAAAATTACATATTAAGGCTGATAAGAATTTTATCGTCAATATTAAGGCAAAAAAATAATGAATCTTATTCATTACTTAAATATGTAAATTTTATAGAGTGGAAAAGCTATTTCGTGATTTTTTGGACTTAAAAAACTAAGAATAATTTATTCCGCCTGTTGAAAAGCCGGATGGAATTCATACCCTTTTTATGGGCAAAATATCCTGCTCAGACAATTTATTTACAAAGCCATCACAGATGTTAACATCATAAGAAAAAATTAAGAGTGATTATTTCTTTGATTGGCATAGAAATCAATTTCAATGGATGGTGTTATAAATGGAAGCAAATATAGTCCCATGTCATTTATTAATAATATATAAATAAATTACTAAAGTAATGACAGAAATAATAATGTAGTCAGTAGAAAGACCAAAAAATTCATTAGAAAATTGAACAGCACATTACACTAGAATATCACTAATAAACACAACAATAAACAAGCAATGTGGCAACAATATATAATTCAACGTATTGGTGTATGAAAAGGTTGTTTTTATATGCATAATAATCTAATGTGGTTATTATGATAACACAATATAAAGTGTTAGTCTACTAGTTCGGAGGAGTAATACGTTCAAATTAAGATTCAAAGTTAGGTATAGCAAAAAAAACATTGTAATAAGCGTATAATACAAAAGAAACACCAAATACACCTTCATTTTTGCATGAACAGGAATACTATAAGCAGAATGGTTTATCAAAATATACACAGTAAACTTACCACATATGATACTTTTTATAGAAGAAACAACTTCTTTTTGATTGATTTTAGAAATGCCTTATCATAAAGGAAAAAGTTATTGCAATGAAGGAGCAAATAATGAGTATGATTAATTGAATGGAAATAACAACAGATGGCTATTAATATCCAACAAATGATGTCAAATGCAGTGTATTCGAGCCCATAAAAATAAAAATGCAATATTTGTGCGTGAGAACTTAGAAGAGTGTGTAAGTACCAAAAAATTTGACAAGTGAACAGATCAAAAGATGAAATCTCTTAAGAATTTCTATTCTAGCCAAAACTATAATATTCGGCAAAAATTATTGCCGAACATGTATTCTTACCTGTAATAATCAAATTAGACGTTATTTTAACAAAAAAAATATTTTTCTTTAAAAGCAGATCATGTAAACAAATTCTAGCTGAAGATTTAAATATTTACAGCTAAAAACACAGAAATATTTTTTATTGGAAGTATGAGCTAGAAAAAAAACTGTATAGAACTAAGTCTCTGTGTAATATTTTTATATAAATATGATGCTTATTACAAAAAAAGACACATAAGAGAAACAATACTATAAATAAACGAATGTGGGGAAATTCTATTAGTACTATCGGCACATTATTTATTATCCAATGCTTGGCAAGTCTGAGAATATAATCAGTTGAGCAGAAATAATGCGAATTAAATGTCAAGAATAAAAGATAAACAAATGTATAAAAGCCTTTTTGGAATTCACATCAACACAATTATTGACAGATCTAGATATTCACGATTGTCAAAAACAGGAGGAAAATAATAAAAACGATTTTCTATCAAGCAAAATATAAATTTATTTTTCGCTTAGAGTCAAAATACAGCGACTGTAGATAGTTATAATAACACTCAGATATTATAAAAAACTCAGTTTGATTTCTATTTATAATAGCAAAAAAAATCTGATAATACGCAGTCAATATAATATAACAAAACTAACATAAAGAGATAAAAATTATTTTACAAGTAAAAAAAACATAAAATTATCAAATCGCTAAATATATTTTTATTTGCAAAAAACCCTTGATAACAGTAAAAGACGTAGATATATTGAATAACTCCGATCTAATTAATGTTGAAAATGAGAAGCTATAAAAAATTATAAATTTCAAAATTAACAAATTATAATTTACAATACAAAAACTATTAGTTCCATAAAAAATAAATAGAATGTTTTTGACATGAAAAAATAGTTCTTTAGTAGGGTTTAATTTTTGCAAACGGCGAAAATAAAATTCATAAACAATATAATTGAGGTTAAAACTTGAATTTTAAAAGTCATGAAAGAAGACTTAAATTTAGTATATCGTAAATATAATAATTTGCAAAATATTTAGAAAATGCGTTTTAAAAGCGAGATGTAACATTTTAATAGGACAATTTATAATGTCTAAACTTAAGATAATCCAAAAAATACCTTTATTCGATTTTTTTAATTATTTATGTCATTTAAATATATCAACCCACGTTCAAAGAGGAAAGGTTTAGTAGATGCGAGTTATTATGTAGAAAATAAAACTAAAATAAGGCATATTTCAATAGCTTTGTCTTGTTTTTTCAATCTTTTTCTAATAAAGATTTGATAGACAATGCTTAAAATGAATATTTGAAGCATTCTATCCATGAACATGGATTTTATTCAGATTAAAAATTTAATAGATATAAATAAATCATGCTTATTTTTATATCTTTTATTTCTTTAGCTATTTAAGCATATTTCAAAAACAAACAAAATTGTCAATAAGTATATTTGGAAATAAATATTACATGGATTTTGTTCGAAACTATTATAAAAAATATAACTCTGTATGGCTAGAGTGAAGTGTATAATACATAAAACCTCATCTCGTTTATCTATATTTTATTTTCTTTTTATACTTTCTCAATAATAAGTATTTTTAATCATTATTTTTGCTTGAGTTTCACTTAATAACGCATATAAATATGGTTGAGATAGGACTGATAGCATTTATAGACCTCTAAATATAGTATTTTGTCATGTGATATTATATTTTCGTACGATTTTATAATAAAAAAGTAAATAGGAATGTAAATTATATTTTTTTCTAATCATAAAATCATAATTTATATTGATATTTGTAAAAAATAGCTTCAATTCAAGTGTTTTTTTGTCACAATTAAGAGCTCTCTAGCCATTAATATTACATTTCAACTTAGACAAGTCTTTTTTTCTAGATTTTTGTTTCTATTTTTTCTTGAAGCATATTTATTCCAATTTTCTATAAATTTTTAAGTCATATGGACATAAATGCATATAAATATAGATCAGGCCACTTTACGACCGCGATCTTCCTTAATATAGTTCAGCTTATTTTTCGATTGTCATCCTGGGTATTATTTGACTAGAATATATTTCAATTATATTGATTGAATTGCTCTCTTATAAAAGGTTTTTCTATCTTGTATTTTTATTGTCTTGCTTCTTTTTTTGGCTTTATGTTTATAATTTATACACAAATTGATGAGAAAACATATCAAAGCAAGAATCAATGCAAGTGTAAAGGTTTTTGGGCAAATATTTTATTTTGTAAAACATAAAAATCTTAATTTTCTTATACCCATAAATAACAAGAGCCAATTTTTTTACTCTAAATTTTTATAAAAAAGGTGTTTTTAATAAAGAGCTTATTCTTACAGATTACAGATTTATTTAATATTTTTGAAATTACGTTATTCTTAGTAAATATTTTTTTCAATTTAATTTCAATTTTATTCAATTTAAATCTTATGTTTTTAACCAATTCTCATATTTCAACTAGTTAACTTTAGATGCATTTATCCTCTTATAAACGTTATTTTACTATTTTATTTTACTATGTCTCCCTACATGTAATTTGAAAACATGTATATTAGAAAGGGAAATAATATGTTGATTGATTACTAGATTAAAAAATAACCAAATCAGTTTTTTAATGCGCAATTTTTTTGGTCTAAAAATTATTTTTATACATATATTTCCATGGATATATTAAAGAAGTATATATATTGTCTTTTGGTGTGCTCATGTATTTATTGCCTTTTTTACTTTTATCGAGATGTAAATTCTGTACATAGAATGACGCCTGTTCACACATATAAAAGTTAATTTTTAATTCTATATATGTAAAGAATTATATTTTTTCTGCGTCATTAGCTTCAAGTTTTTTGGTTCTTTGAGAGAAAAAAGAAACATCAATCTAAAGTAGTTATAGTGTACCATGATGTTTCTTTTATAGTATAAAACCTTAGGGTAATTTTTTCATGGATAATTGGGTGAGGTTTTCCAACAAAACGAAGATAAACTGTATGCTATTATTTTCTTCGTCTAAAAATAATTTTTATTTTTAATGTAATGCTTCTCCCTATTTTATTTTTTATAGTTGGATCAATATAAATTGTTTTTCATTACGTAATTATGATTTATCGAGTACAGCTTGAAGATATTCATTTCTTTTTTTAGCGATAGGTTTTTTATATAATTTTAACAATACATGTTTATTTTTAAATAATAATTATTTCTATTGTTCAATATTCCTTTCCTTCAACGTCTTGCAATCCTTATTCAGTTACCAGTTCATTTTTTGAATGTTAATCTCTCTTCTCTATCTCAAGTAGCAGCAAGTTTTAAAGATTTATTATCCATATTATCAGCCTTTATATACTATAATTCAAACACTTACTTTTGGAATTGGTAACTTTGTTCTTTCATAGAACCAAATATCTTTAATTTTTTTATGTAAACTGACATCAACAATAATTCGTGTTAAAACTAGTGTAAAAATTACATTTTACAAATGTGTAAATTATGAATTCAACTAGATATACTTCTTTTATTTATAAGATTAACCAATATTATTTTTAGATTTGAAAAAAATATTATCATTTTATTTCCGACCAATTTAGTCAGGTACTGTATTTAAAACAGGCATATAATTTTTTTATTATATTATTATTATTAACACTCTACAGTTTTATTTCTTCAGAGCTTACGGCAATTTTTTTATTCCAAGTTATCTAACGATAAAATTTTTTTCATTTATATTTGAATTTGTTATTTGTAGATTACTTATAGACTAAAAAAAACTTGAAAAAATAATTTTTAGGAAGTGTATAGTAAATAAGAGTGTGTTGGAATATAGCAGAAAATATTGATAGGATGTCTATACGGTGACTTTGAACTTTGGGATTTAATAATTAAAAATACAAAGTTTGGACACAAAAAACCCACCATAAATAATTATTTAGTTAATCCACAGCTGCAATGATTACTATATTTTCCGGTTTGATCGTTTTAAAAACGTTTTTGTCATTTTTCAAATTTTTACTTCAATATGCTAATTTTTGTGTATAATATAATATAATATTGCATAATTTTACGCAAATTTACAGTATTTCGGCAAGAACTTACATCAAGTTTATGTATAAAATCAAGTAGTTAAAAAGGTTTTTTTAATTTAAATAATTTGATGTGGTTTATATTAGGTTGATTTATCAAAGAGTTTTTTTGACTTACAATTAAAAGATTTGCATATTTAATAATATAAACTCTGGTAAATATAGTTTGTGGTCGTTCATATTTTTATTCTCTCAATACATAATCATTTTATTGTTTATGATGTTGTGTATAATTTATTTTCGGTTTATAATCTTTTTATTCTTGAATTTATTGAAAATAATTTTTTATGGTTAGAATTTTTCGAAAATTTTTTCTTTTTTACTCATTTGTGTTGTGGTTAAAACTTCTTTACATCCTTTTACAATTTTTTGAAAGTTTTAATGCGGAATTTACGATCAGACTTTTAAGAGCTACGTATTTGAAGAAAAAATCAATTCGTATTTTTTTTGTTGGCAATAAAGACAATCAATTTTACACCTTTTGTTATAAGAATAAAGTTTGATAAGGAAATTAGGCATGTGGTTTTAGAATATAAGAATCGATTCATACATTACAGAATCCATAAATATTTTATTGTACGCTATTTATAAAGATTCAACCATGGCGGCGAAAAAAAGTATTATTCGTATTTTATATAGATTTTTGTTTATTTAAATGCATTACTTTGTCTTTAAAGGATCAAACTGAACATTTATAATATTTGTGTTTCTTTATTCTGGTTTAAACAGATATTTTATACTATTATTGTATCTTCGTTTTCCAATTGCAACTGTAATATTTTTATTTATAATCAGAATGACCGAATACCATCTTTATTGGAAAACCACATATACTTCATAACTTAAAAAGTTAACTTTCAACTTTAGTAGCTTCGTATATATATATGTTCGATACCTAAGGTAAAAAATATATTGGGGATCTTTTTTATATATATTTAATTTTTAAAATAATTGTATTATAGTTATCATCTCCATGGTACAATAAAATTGACAATTATTCTTTCAGTAAGAATAATTATGCAGATATTAGTTATAATTCTTTGGTATTATTTTCTTTTGTTAAATTATAAATAAGCATCTGGATGCTTTAAAATAATTTATATCTTAACCCAAAATATTCATTATAAATTTAAGCATAAAATTACCTTAATTGTATATTTTTTTGTTCAGATAATTTTCTTTTCTTAATCACCCCCATCGAAAATATGAATTTAACAAAAACGAATTTGATAATGATCAGTTTCATCAGTTGGTCGCAAGAACATATTGATTCTAATAAATATGCACCACAGTCTGAACTTAGTTATGCGGAATCTAAAGATAATTGGGGGAAACGGGGTCTAAATTATTCGGATAATTGTAATATGAACGGGGTTGACGTATTAGAAGAAGATCCATTTAGAGTTAAAAATTTTGTACTAGAAAGTACCAATGTTATAATGGAATATTCATTATTCAGTAACGAAGTTAACCGTGTGGTAGAATTTGAAAGATCATCATCAAAAAATTTTACAAAATAAAATAGAAAATATTACGTTTTTGAAAGATGAATATAGGGGGGAAAATACCATAAAGGATGTAATCGCAGATAAAAATTTAGATATTTCTACAGACTCTAATGGTCAAATCGGAACATTGAGGTTCAACGAAAGCCTGTCTGATTATGAAAGTGCGAAAAGTACGCACATACATAATAATTTAGACGTATCTGAAAGTTTAATATCAAAAAACACCATTTCTGTGGTAATTAAAAAGGTTAAATTAGAGTCTGGATCGTATTTATCTAATTCTTATGATTTTTACGGATGCACTTATGATCAGTTTAGAAAAAAACGTGAAACAATGATGGGATCAAGTAAAGAGAAGAGCAATGAAGAACATAGCCAAAAAAGTAAGCTTATTTTTGAGACTAAAATACAACAATATTCGGATGAAAATTCTTCTAACATAACCGTTTTTCTCCCAACAACTTCAGAAATCACTCATCATAGGGGAGGAAATTATGTAGATAAAAAACATTTTACTTTAATAGATCACGAAAGAATCGAAAATATAGTATTGGTTAATAAAAAAGATGAAGAATCGATGTTATCACTTAGATATAAAATAGTTGCACTTTCTAAGAGTGTAAAGTATGAATACACAAAAAAATTTGGCTCTGATGATCTATTCTATGCTGAAGAACTAATAGATCTTATACAAATAGTTAAAATGCAGATTAAAAATCATTTCAGCGTCGATATTCGTATGTTAAAATGTGTATATGACAATTCGGCGTATATTAATGAAGTTCTAGATCTTATTAGTGACATAAAAAATCATCCTGATTTGATTAGGATATTTCCAGAGCTTTTGCCATATAAAAAATGCAAAATGCGAAAAATCAATGAGAAAATTTCAAAAGATTATTATATAAAAAATCTATACGACAGGATTGTAGAGGAATATTATATTTCGATATCTAAACTTGTTTCGGATAAAACACGTAAAATTAAATTATCAAGAGTTGCCAGTAACCAATATCAAAAACTTAGTAAATTTAGATATTTTATGCGAGATTTTTTCCATAAAATTACTGTTCCATTCTTGGAAAATAAAATTTATTTCATCTATCGGGCATTTACTTACAAAGAATTCTTCGAAAAAGTACCACATGCTATATATATTCATCATGATTCAACATTGTCGAAAGAAACGAATATAAATAGATCTATAGTGATTGGATTAATTTTACATTTTCAAAACCGATTATTTTTTGCTGAGAGAGCAACTACAGATATAAAAAATAAAGATTTCCCTGACCTGGATGTATATTTAAATCTAAGGGAGACTAAAGATGAAATTATTGACTTTTTGGGAAAAATATTTAAAAATGTCGAAAACTATAAGAGAAATAAAAGCTCGCATATAATTTTACAAATCCAAAATATTATGCTCTATATCGGTTTCTTTTATATACTAGACGAATATTTTGAATTATATTTTTTCGAAAATATCTATTCTAGAAATAAAAAAATCATTCAAAAATTACAAGATAAAATAAATAATTTTGTAAAAATAATGATTAAACATAAAAGTTTAATTTATATGGAAGTTCAAGAGATAAACTGGAAAAATATGCACGAAAAAATGATTTCTATATTAACTGAATGCATCAATGTATTCTTTCATCTAATAAAAGAAGATTATGATATTTTCCTTTTACATAGTCGGTCGAATATTCCAAGATAAACAAAAGATACAAACAAGAAAAACGATGTACTTTAGATCGCTCAAATGCAACAATCTGCATAAAAAAAATATGTAAATGTTTATTCAATTTAGATAAAAGTACCCTATATTCACATAAATCAATATTATGGTATAATGATAATCTTATTCTTTTCATGATTATAAATTTTATCTATTTTATAAAACTGTATATAATTTAAAATAATTTAAAAAAAAATAAAATAAAAGAAACATAAAATTAATTTTTGACTAGTTTTGTTGAACAATTTTTACTTTTTTAGATATGAAATTATTGTAAGACCGATTATAATAGAATTTATTTAAATATAATTAGGCCAATTTACTAAAAAATATGCTTTGAAGCGCTTAAAATATATTTTTTTTGGTTCACCTAAAGTAAGTAGTAGAACGCGAATCTGCACAAAAAATCCCGCGCATAATAAAATCGATTTTTCAAATTTGAAATTCAATTAAAATTCGCATCGGTTTTATTAAACTAAAGTAATAAAGATTCACAAAACTGTAGCAATAAATAAAAAATCTCACTCTATGCTAATAAATTAATGTTTTTTTTTAATTTTTAAAATATAAAAAGACGTTAATCAAAGCATAAATTAAATCATACGACTTTACTATATTGTTGACGAATTGAAAAAGATTCTTTTGGCGAAATCAATTATTGACTCATACATATTGATTAAATATTTCTATAAATATAAATCGAAAATTAATATTTTTTTCTGCTAATTGTTTTAGTATTTATTATATTCGGGTCAGACATGGGGTAATTATATTTATTTTTAGGGCTAAATTTAAGATTATAATTTAAATTTTCTTTTCGAGCACAGCTTGCTTGATTTCGTGTACGCACAGTGCATTTATACTTTCGGCTATCTTCTCCTCTTCAAAGTCTTCTGAAATACTTCTCCTTTTTCTGAGACCATTTAATTCAAGGGTTTTTCTCAACCACAAGATATGTTGTAATTATATATTAGTAATTTATATTGGAGGATATATACGATAATTTTAATATAGACCACAATAATTTTTACTAAATTTAGTATTATTAAAATCACGCATAATATTTAATCATTCATATATACCAGCAGAAGCGGTTGGTTTAGTCTTCCGCTTTCATTAAGATTATACCATGTATATATACATTTTAATGTGTTTATATATTAAATTGCATAATTTAATGTAGTTAAATGAAATAACCTTTACCCTTATGGGTCATTCAAAAGGCATTATAAATGAATCTATATTAGAAAATAAGAATGTTTAAAAAATCACTGCTGTAAATTAAAGCCAAATAACGACTGAAAAAATGTATATATATTATAGATGATTTTAATTCTATTTTGTTGCTGAATGCACCGTTTTCTCTCTTTACCTATGATGTAATATTTTTATAAAATATAAAAAAAATAATAGCAGACTACTTAATTGATATAAATTACATATAATATTGAGAAATTATATTTAGTATTTTTTTCACTTTGAAGATTTGATATTTTTTTATAGAGATGATTAGTATACAGTTTTCATAGAGTGTTGAATTAAACACTGTAAAATCATAAAAACAATAAAAAAATAAAATATGATGACTATTTTTATGCGTGCATGAGAACAAAATCGAAAATTTCTGTGGTTTCATTGGTACAATTTTTAGATTATTACACGATTAATGGTTATTTGGCAAAAAAATACATGATATTTGAATGTTTGTTTTCAATGTCTATATTTATTGCCAAAAATAAAGCAAAATGCATCAATCTATTATTTTTGGGAACATGATGACATATCAAATCTTTTCATTATTCCAAGCAAAATTTAAAATATTAAAATGTTTCAAATTTATTTTTTATATTTTTAAACGGGCGGGAACAAACATTTATTGGAATTATTTAAGTTAAAAGTAAAAATTCACTATATTCTATAGTAAATAGTAATTTTTACTATGGAAAAAAACGATTTTATATATTTTTAAGGTAGATTTAAAGAAGTAAATTGGTAAAATTTTACTCGATCATATTTCAGGCCTATAGAAAACTAAAAACACGCCGAAATTATTTAAATATACATATTCGCAATATATTTTTATATGTAAGTAATGTGCTTAGAATTACATTGATTGCCCTGAACAAGAAAATAAAAGGATAATTATTAGATTATGCCATGATCATTCTTTTAAAAAAAAAACCTTTTAAACAAAAAATGACATAAAATTAAAGATTATTGTGTTCATGTGAAGAATTTTATATTAATCAAATTTAGTTGTGCAAATAAAAACTGTTACATATTCACTAATATATATGCATTATAGTCGAATATCAGAAAACTTTGTTTTCTTTTGAACATTTTTAGTTTATTTTTTATATGGTACTAAAAGATATGAAATCAATCGCTTTTAATAATTATCAAAACCTTTGCACTGACTATAATTGTTCGCAGTGTAATTTCGACAAAAAAGTCTTTCCTTAATTACAAAATTAATCGCAATAGACAAGAAATTGTCAAAGACATAATATTTTTTATGTGTTACATATGCTACCATGTTTTGTTTTTACGCTCTGTAAAGAGTATTCTGGTTCTGATAATAATTCAAAAATAACGCCTTTTTTGAGACACTATCGTATACTATATTATTTGATATATTTTAAATATTTAAAGATGCTATTTTTTCTATTTGACCAAGAAAACAATAAAAGAATTTCTATAATGTGCTTTGGGTTTCTTGCAAATTATTTACACTCTATCTTTTTTTAGTAATCTATTCAAGGCTAATAATTTATCACATCGTGGACTTGAATCTATATAATTGAAATAAAATTTTGAGTTTTTGTAAAAAAAACATCCGTTTTTATGGATGTACTTCGTCCTAATGCTTATAAAATTTATTTATTTTTCACCAATAACTAGAACAGTGTGAACTATGTATAGTTTTAAAATCGAGGTCATGCTGTGAGATTGCTCCTAGTTTTATTTTATTTTCTATTGAAATAATATATTAAAAGATGCACGATATAAAGAGTGCTATTTACTTAAAAGGGGACATGAAATTAGATTAAGAACCCTTTTAATATTTTGTTTGTTTTTTCATTTTATGATATAATTTACTGGACTGAAAAAAGTTGCATTAAAGATATCTAAAAATAAAATAGTAAATTTAGTTAAGGTTAAATAATAAATGGACATGCGGTATTTTTATAGAAAATAAATAGTCAAAAGGCCATACGAACAAATTTTTTTGTGATTGAAAGATAACAAAAATATTTTTAAATGTAAAATAAGATGTATATGCTATTATGCTATTATAATATTATATGATATACTTAAGGTATACACATGCAAGGATAGGAAACAAGAACCATAATTTAACTACACTAATCATTAAAAAATCAACAACATAAATTTCGATTGAAACCCATTCAATAATATTATAATATATTATTTTGTAGATTATAGAATAATTATTTTCAAGCTAAGATATCAAATTACTTTTTTTTTTGCAAATTTGCATTCATAAGCAAACTATTTTCTTAATGTGGGCTCTAAAAATGGAACTATACACTGAAATTTAGTAAACAAATAATATATAAATATAATATTACTTTAATGTATTTAAGAAATATCATTAATATCATTTATGGCGTTAATTTAAATAAAACTATCTTATTTTCCGATTTTATTTGTTCGAAAGCAGAAAAAGTAAACTGATATCGTATTAAGCTGCTATATAATTTTTTTGAGAACTTCTGGCAGCGTGCGTAAGCTTTCTAACAAAAATTACAACAAGATGGTTTTATTTTAAAAATTATACATTGTCAGTAAATATAATAAAATCTGCAAAAAACATATTATAAACTTAAGAGTTATGTCAAGATTTATTATGAAATAATATCTCGTTACGGAATAGTTGCTTTAGTTGAATTTAGTAAAATTTTATGGTAGACATACAATTTTTTAGTATTACATAAAGTAAGTAGAAAAAAAGTACCTTAATAACGATGTGGCTATTTCAAAAAGACCATTTATATGCTAAAAAGAAATTGATATCTGTCAATTTTCCATTTGGTGACTTAATGTCAAGTTTTTTTGGAAACTTCCTCATAAATTTTTTAAATTGTGCACATTTAACAGAATCAAAAACATAACTCCTCAAAATATTGTTTTTTCTGTTTCTGTATAAATTACACATATCTTAATTTTCTACGTTAATACTTTCTGTATATACAAATAAGATTAATAGTCTATGCATTTTAATTTTAAATCCAGTTGGCTTTTATATTATAGATATAAACTTTTTTCACTATAAATGTGACAATATAATCTGACTGTTCACCTTTTTTGTATTTTGTAGATATTTTTTATTTGGCCTTTATTGTATTTATTTAATTTCAGATAAAAGGCTTTATTATAAGTCCCGCCAAGAATAGCCCCAATCCGAAAAAAATTGTATGGCTAATCCTACAAAATTTTATGTTTAAACAATGTAAAGGTTTCTAAAATTTTATAATACATCTAATTTTAGTGGTCCACTGCACTTAAAGGACCCCTGTATTTGCAATTTTTTTAATTTGAACAACACTAAATGTTTATTAAAAAAAAGAATACTTATTTATGATGATATAATATTTTCGTGGTAAAAATTTTTTTAATTGTTTTTTCTTGAATAATATCGAATTATTTTTGATTTTTGCGAATATTTTATTTTATATATATTTGTTCATTAATGAATTAATGGGTCTCGAAAGGTGGAGAGGTATTGAAGAAGACTTTGGAGAGGAGAATATAAACAGAAGTATAAATAAGCAAATGCGCGCAGGGAATCAAGCAAGTTGTGCTCGAGAATAAAAACAAAAATTATAACTATAAATTCAGCCTATAAATAAAAAATAATTGTTCATTAAATAATTAAGACTTGTAAGAGGAGAAGATAGCCGAAAGATTAGATACCCTGTGCATACGGGAAGTCAAGCATGTTGTGTTCGAGAACAAAAACTATAAACATAAAAATAAATTTTGCCCTATATAAATCTAATGATGGCAATTGAATAATTATTTTACAAATCATATCAGAATTTCGAGCTTTTATTGTGATCACAATTTGATCATGAATTTTACAAACGTGTATATCTTGCTATTCATCTAAAAATAATATCTTATCGTGTAGATCTATCATAGCAATAGATAAAAATATAAATACGTATTTTTCGATAAGTTAATATAAAAAAATAAAGATTCTAACATATTCAGATAAGTTACCACTTAAAACATCACAAACAATAAAATACTCGTTTTTTTGAAATATCAACAAACTTTGGAACAAATAATATTGAGTTATCGATTTTTACAACATTTATATATCCTCGCAGAAAAATAAATACCTGGATTCATAAGATATGTTTCTGATATTTATTTTTTTCGCTCTATAATATTTCTAGTTTATACAGGGCAATTATATAAATTCCGTGTATTCTATATTATTACAGGCTGAGGACACAATAATCTGCTTATAATCCGTTTTCATATTCCTTACACAGAAAAAACAGAAAAATTTTTTAGCGATCAATTTCTTGGGCTCATTAAAAAATAATGGTCAGAAAAAATTATGTAAAACATAGATTAGGCATAAAGATATTTAATAATATGATAAGATAAAAATTTTTGTAAATGCATTTCATAAATTAATGTATTTTTTTTTAAAACTTATACATATTACAATCAAGAAACTTTAGTTTTTATGATATAAAAAATAATTTTTATCTTAAAATAGAATAAATAGGCATAATAGTTCATATTTATAAAGGTTTTTAGGAAATTTTTCCTTTAAATTTTTGCTATATGCCATCCAGTTCCAATAAATCGGTGTCTTTTATTCATTTATGTGTCTTATACTGTTTTTCACATTAAACAATAAGTAATTCATTTCAATCTATTTTTGAAGCAATTATTAGAACAGATTGGGGATAAATTCAAATAAAATATTTCTTTGTTTAAACAGTTAGCATTTGCAACGTTTATTTTTGGACCATAAAAAAAATTCATTAAAATCAAAGCTTGATGTTTATTATCAATCTATTTAACTAGTTTTTATTTTTATTAAATTATATAATTTAAGGATAAATTTTTCTTTCAAGCCTTTTAGTTTTTCTTGGGAAAAACTTTATATTTCATCGAATATAAAGATTCGATTTATATATCATTTAATTTTCTCATATTTATGATTCTTCTCGATGTATCTTCTACAATTAAGTCTTGTGAATAATATTTTCTGACAAAATTAAATTTTTGAACGTTTTCTGAAAATTTACGTTGCGCATTTTCATCTCGCATATAATTGCTTGTGCTATTTTGTGGCCGCTCTCCTCCGATAAAATATCACGTGACATCATCTTCTTTTTTAAATTATCAATTCATGAGAATTTTAATATACTAACAGTTTTTTAGATCTTAGTATCTTCTTTTCAACACTAGTTAGGTCAACGATGCTCTTTAATCCTATTTTTATAATCGTTATCAATTTTTTCTTTCTATACTATGCGAATATATATGGTCTATAATGCAATAGATGATATCATTTTTGATTTTGCATCCAATTGTATTTTTTCTTCTCTATTTTCTCAGTATTTTTGAAACAAAAGTTTTTAGAGGGCAAAAGTTGTATACATTGACTTTATCGTTTTGTCTTCGAGTGTAGTTTTGGACAGGATTCTTATGCATCTATTTATTCGATTATCTACTATCTTAAAGGTCTCCACGTATTGTTGACGGTTTCATTATATATATAATAGCATATTTATATACAGCATAATCATCTACTGGCTTATTATTTTTTAGGTAGGAAGGTTTTTTTGTGTAATTTTACGGATCAAACTTTTTTTTTGTTTTGCTCTATTAACTTAAGCCAAAAAATCCACAAAATATTTGTCTATAAGAGATCATTATCTGTCTTTGTCTATCTTAAAAATTGCAAAAAAATCTTTGTGATACAGACTTATATCTACTGAGCATTTTTCTCTGAAACAAATTCTATTATTACAATTCACATTCCTAAATCATCTTTTTAAAAATATGTTCTTTCTTTTTTCGATGAATGTTAGGTGTATGAATATTTATATTGAACTTTACGAACAAAGTCATATATTTTTGCAAAATCTTTAGGATCTAATTTAATAACACCGATATCGTATTTATAGAACGAAATTGCATTCTAGTTGACTTATTTAGTATAGTTTCTTGTGCCGAGTTCCGATTTTATGAGATTTGATCTTGCTGTGAATATTTCTGAGCATTTATTCACAAACGCTCCGACAGGATTGCAAATTAACTATCTTTAAAATACCTGGGTATACATAGCCTTATTTACTTCTAGCATAAGGTTGCATATTTACTGGATTCTGTTTCGTGTGATGCTTTTTTATATTTATTTGGTTACATTTCTATGCTCTTAAAGTATCTAATTGTAACTTCTTTGATAGACTTTAGGTTTAAAGAAAATTTCGAAACAAGCCAACTTCATCGATAAATGTGAGTTGATTCTTTTATATGAAAATTTTACATTATGTATATAGACATAGAACAATTAATCATTAAAAGTGTTCTGAGTCGATCTAGACATGGTACAAGCAATTGTGGAAATAAATCAGCCCTTTATTATATCTGTTCATACTTCTGTCTATTTTTTATTTAAAATTATATATCACTAGTATTATCTATTTACTCGTTATAACATCTTGTTAATACTTGTATATTTTGGTTGATTATATTTTTAAAGTGCAGCTATTAAACATTATGGGTTTTTAGTATTATAATATTACATTAATGAACGTAGTAAAGAGTAAGTTGTCGTATTTCTTGCTTAAATCCGTTTTTTAAAATGCTTGTTATTATAACTCTTTATACCCGGCGTAAGGTTTCTAGTAAATTTTTATGTCTTTCTAATTTTAAGCATAATATTTCTGACACTTATTTGATGGTTTCTATATATTTTTCATGCTGGTTATTGACCTGAATATTGTTCCGTTTATAGTATCTTATTCGAGAATTAGGTATGTGTTTTGTTGGTAAAACTGTTATTTCTAAAAATATATCTTTTACACTTAACAAATAAAATTTGTAGCTGTTCATCTTATATACAAATAATTTCATATTCTGCCTGACCTTGCGGATATTCGTTCATTGGGTACTGTGCAACTTTTTTTATCATAAAGACTCATAGAGATGATTTTCATAACGTATTACATAATATGTTTTATTTTTATTTTTATTTTTCCTCTGTAATTACATTATACGCTTCTCATAATTTTCTATCACAAATTTCTTCAGTCTGTCATCAAATGATAAATATTTTTTTTACATTTCAATTGCTCATTTTTCTGTTTTAATTTCCATCTTTCAAATAATTTCATTTCATTTTGTTTTTTCTTCTATTTCTCGTTATTACAACATACTACATTCTCCATGTCGGCTTTTTTTTTCCAAAATTTTATTATGCATTACATCTATTTTCTTGGCCTTTGTATTAACTTTTTGATAAACTTGCTTATTGAATTACTATTGTGCGATAAAACAATATTAATTCATGGAGAATATTGATTTTTCTTCTTTTATTACTATTAAGTTGCTTTTTTATTTGTGATTTCTCTCATAACAAAGCTGAACGGATTGTACGATTCGGGGTTGGTATCAATGTTTGCCTTCATAGATTTATTAAAATTTTTAAGAATTTTAATGCGAGCTTATTTGCTATTATAAAGTTTCTATCTCTTGATCTTTAAATACTCCGTATATTTTTAAATAATTAATTTGTATTTTATACGATTTTTCACAGTTTCAAATTTACATCGCTTAATATTTTCCTTTTCTTAGAGGTTTCATATTCAATTTGA
Source organism: Rhyacophila brunnea (assembly GCF_057557595.1). NCBI lineage: Eukaryota > Metazoa > Arthropoda > Insecta > Trichoptera > Rhyacophilidae > Rhyacophila > Rhyacophila brunnea. The sequence goes on along the minus strand of NW_028233362.1, from coordinate 182,841 downwards.
AAGCTGGCTTTTTGAAAAAAAATTTAATAAACGAAAAGTTAATTACTTTGTTATATATCTTTTAAAGAAAATTTACATTTAAAATTCTTGTTATATAAAGTCTTTAGTTTTACCGCAAGATTAGGATTGTTTAAAACTTAAGTTGATTGATTTATAACATTTTCAAATCTTAATTTTTTTTAGGTGGAATTTTTGTATATAGTTCTTAAAATGAACATTTTTAAAATAATGTATATTTTTTTATAGAAATATTATTCGTTAAATCGGCATCGTTTGTATTTAAATGACCTGTGTTGTATGGTTTTAGGTTTTAAATTACTTTTCTGGTTTTCCTACACTTATTCTGCAAAAAATAAAGTATTTTGCATAAAATTATCATAAAAATTATGCAGTGGTAAATTTATTTATGAACCTTTACTTAACATTTCCCATATTAAAAATGATAAATTTGAATATATTCCTTTGAATCGAAGTTTTTTTTATAAAACCAACATTATTAAGCCGTGGATATATACAAAAGTCTCTATATATGTTTGAATCCAGTTTTTTTCTTATTTCAAAACCAGAACATTTTTTACTTATGTAGTGAAAGAACACAATAAATAGTTAAAAATGGCTTATCTTAAAAACAAAAAAAATCATAATTATTTTGATAATGTAAATAATTTTTACTTTAGATAAATTTCACCAAGTGGTAAAAAAAGACTAAACTGAATATTATTTCGGTAGATCTTTTTAAGAAATATCCTAGAAAGCTATTGAAATTTCTTCTGGTGATTTAACAAAGTATTTATACGTTAATTATAATTCGAAAATGTCAAGTCTTTTGTCTCTTTTCGTTTCACATTTCGGTATATATATTGGTTTTTATCTCGAAACAAGCTAAATATTATTTTAAAATTAAAATTATCTAAAATCTTAAAAAAACATATTTGAAATGTACATTTCAAACTTTCAGTTTTTGTGTTGTTAATTTTTAAGCCATCAAATTTTTCAAACAAATTATATATATAGATAGTTATCAGCCTAAATTCACAATGATTTTATATTTGATACATTAAAAATAAATATGTTGTAATATAATGAAAATATATTTTAGTAACATTTTATTGCAGATTTAATAATTTATCACTCTCCAAAAAAAAGTAATTTTTCACTATAAAAGAAGTTAAGATGCCAGGAACTAAATTAACAAATAGAATAAACATAGAAGATTCTTTCTTTAGGCGAGTGAACAGTAAACTAAATAATTCAATAGGGAAAATAATCAGAAAACAGAAAGGTCTAATAAATTGACCACATTTTCGTATATTCGATAACATTATATTTTTAAAAATAAATGATATTTAAAATATTTTTTGTTAGTGGTATATTTGAGCTATGATGATGAATATAAAAATGGGCACAAAATTATAAATCAGGTCGAATATTTAAAAAACGAGGGGCCCCATATTGAGTTCAATCTTATTTTTGAATTTTACGAAGTAATTTTTGTTTTTTTAAAAGGTATTCTGGAATTAATTGATAACTTTTATTTTACACCATTCAGTTTAAAAGATATGATTTGATAACATGTTATCGATACACGATAGTATTTGAAGCAAACTTTCAATGAAAATAAGAACGGAACTACGTTTTTAAATATATACTAGAAAAAAAGATAAACTTTATTTTGGCTAAACTCATAAAAAATAAACATTCAAAAAGTAAACTCATTTTTGAAATATTTTTTTGTGAATTTTTATCCATAAAGTATTTCGAAACTATTTTATTTATTTATGGGTTAAGTTTCTTTTTATCAATTTTATCTATTTAGACGTGATCAGCATATCGGGAATATTGCACAAGTCCTTGATGCATCTCATGACACCTTCCCCCGATCTATCTTCATCAACTGCTTTTCTTCTCTCTAATGAGATGAGTTCAAGTGTCTTGCGGAGTGTGAGAGCTTGCATGTATGCTTCTACTTCGTCCGGGATTTTTAACACCTTAACATATAAGTGTTTCGAAATATCATATTTTGTATCTAAGAACATTATAAATATAAAAAAAGCCATTCATAGCGTGGTTCATATAAAAATTTGGCTCTATTTTGTTTAAGATAATTGATTTTGTCTTAATCGAAGTAAAAACGTAGTAATATCATTAAAACTAACTTTAGGATTTGTATTATTTTATAATTTGCACAGCAAAATTTCAATGATCAGTATACTGAGCTAATATTTTCAAATTCTTCCGGATTTTTTCTAATAAAACAAACCAAGAAAACAACAGTAATTTTTTTGCTTCTAAAGTAATAAAATCAATTTTTATTTTTAAACACTTATAAAGGCTGTGTTTTATTCATTGTAAAACTTTAAAACCCTAATTTTTGGATTTTCGAATTATTTAAGTTTAAATTGCGACTCAAAATACATACACAGGTCATGGTTTTTATCTTGAAATATGCTTCTATTAAGTAAAATATTTGTCTTTAAATTATAAAATCAAATTAAAGTCTGCTTTACTATTCTAAGCAAATCACACACTAGAAATTATTTAAGATTATACAAAGCATAGAATAAAATAATTTTATAAGATTGTTTCTGATATAAATGAAAATGAGCTTTGCGCAGAATAATATATCAAAATTTTAGCTTGGCTTACATTTTTATACCGTAATAGAATAAAAACTTCATGCTTTTTTGGAAAGTTTGACGGTTTTATTCTTCATGTGAAATGTCAAAAATTAACAAAAATAATATATTTTGAATGCGTGTTCTGTCTTTATAAAGTTTCTTGTTTGGTTATTATGGCGCAAAAAAAAACAGATTGTCATTCTATATTTTACTGCTGAATAACATTTTTTAAATGATTTTAACAATTTGAATACGAAAAAAAAATATTTCTATGTAAGAATGAGTAAAACTATTTTAATATAGAAAATATCATCAATCAATTCTTCGAAATTATCGAAAAAAATAGGCAGAAAATGTGTATAAAAAACATATTAATAAATATGTTTTCGTTGAAATCTAATATAAGTTAATATTTTTGCCAATTTAATATATTTAAGTACTGCTGGCATATTTACGAATTGAATATGGGAGACTTTCTCATGAACATAGAATAATATGTCATATGTGAAAATAAGGAAAAAAATATATATTAAATAAAGTTATTCGTTTGGGAATGCTATTAATGGGACGGAAAATATGAGAGTTTAATAATATATACACTATAAAAAGAAAAATATGGAAAATCATATGTGGATTGTATCTATTTATTTTATTATTACTCACAATTCATGCTATTTTTTTATCCGAGAGTGAAAGGATCCAATATATAATCTTATAAATTTTCAAACTTTCTATGATAGATGCTAAATCAGTTGTACTAATAATTTTTTTAATCAATAAATTGTACATATTATATAAACTAACTTTATATAAACACTATAAAACCATTTTAAACATATATTCTTATCAGTTTATTCTAAAATTTTCATGTATAAGCTAAATGAATTTTACTTTGATGTTTAAGTATAGAGTATCACCAAGATAGCTTATTTCTATAATAACATCATGAAACTGATTTTCTCTTAGAAAAATGGCAGAGATGATTTACAATGCTTTGTTTATCTTATGGTGTACCTAAACATATTAAAAGGTTTGTATTTGTAAATCCTTATTTTTTTGTGCTCCAACTTATAAATTATTTCTAATATTGACAAATGGTTAGATGATATTTGAAACCTCTAGCGAAGATACTTCAAGTAAATTATTTCGGCAAAAATTTATAAAAGAACTATATCAATGCAAGAAATTTCATTTATTAAAAAAACTATATGATTCATTATGAATTTTATGATCAGCGTTTAAATAAGACGTCACTCAAATAAAACATTTCCTGTTTATATCCTGAGTTTAATATATATATTTTTAGAATATAAGCCTAATAGATCAGATTTTTGCAGCTATTTACACTAAATATCTATAAATCGTGTATTATTTAAAATATTTATCGGTATTTTCTTTTTAGCATGGAAAGTTGATGTAATAATAAAGAAATTCTTTTTGACATAAAATATATTGCATATTTATAAAATTATGTATTATTATTAAACTTGATGGAAAATATTACCTCTTCTTTTTGATGTAATATGGTTTAAATTGCATAAAATAATTTGAATGTCCATTTTTTTTATTTTCTTTATAAAGTTTTTAAGCATTGAAATTGCAGGGAAACCGTGGTCGACTGTATATGACATATGCCTGATGACAAAATGCAGACTTTCGAGAAATCAATATATATGGTTTTTCCAGAAAAGATGATTCAGATAACTTAAATAACTTACCATTTTTGCTTAAAAAATATATTTACTTGTGTTCACATTAGATTTTTAAAAAATGCTTCATTAGAGCTTTATTTGCAGTAGTTTGTTATTATATATATAATTTACGGTGAAAAGTACTTTTTTACGTTTATTTTCAAGCTAATTGACGAAATTCTATATCTCTGCTGTATGTTGACATCAAAAATAATTTTTAAAAAACAAATTTTTGAATTCATGGTGTTGAACTTGTTAAAATAAACTAATAATTTTGAGAGAGCTATCTATATATAATTTTATTAACTACTGTACTCTAATAATCGCGTATGTAATTTAAACATCTGATTTTGATAAAAAAAATTCAAAATTACCAAAAGAAAAGCTTACGCTAATTAGTAATTTTACTTAGTTAAAATATTTTCAATATCCATGATTAAATATAATCCAAAATGCAAACAAATATAACACAGAAATGACAAACCGTATAAATTGTGTGCAATGAATAAATTTTACTCATAGTATTTTTTTAATTCGCTTTCAATATTTCCATATATTCCACATTTAGAAAACATTTATTTTCAATTATACAAATATGATTTCACGTCATATAAATTTTTTTTTAGAACAAAGAATTACAAGAACTTTCCAAATAAAAATGTGACACGATATAATTTTAAATATGTGAAATTGCTTTTTACATATCCAATTATAGAAAATAATTTGTGTAATTAAAAAAAAAGGTATATAAAGACTCCAAACCTCGAAAATAACAATGATCTACATCTACTTTTTTATATTCAATTTTATAGGATTTGCAATGACAGCTTCTGGCGATTCTGAATTTAGAGAGCCGAATCTTGTTCGAACTGATTCATTTTCTCAAAAAGACAAGAATAAGGAGAGTGAGGTAAAAGCTGATCAATCTAAAATGCCAGTTGTAGGAACCTGTCCATTTTTGAAAACGCCAGAACAAAAAGAAGGCGAAAATAAAAAATAAAATTTTATTGGCTGTAAACTTTATTTTTACAATATATAAACCTTTTTTTCTCTCCTTTTGAAATATCTATAATTAATTGATAAATATTTGATTTTTTTAAGGATTATGACCTTGAACGAATTAATATTTGCTTGGGGGCTTGTAAAGCTGTTTTAAATTACGTGCAGTATTTTCACTTTAAGAATCGTATTTATTAATATCATGACCTTAAAGAAATTCACGATTCACACTTCAAAATAGTGAAAAAGATAAGCTGTAACTTGATCTATTTTTTTACTTTTATAAGGCACAATTTTCAAATAAGATTGGCTAATTTTATTTTATTCTATCTCTTTAAAACATATAAATTTATATTAGTATACAAATATATCATGGTTGAAAAAATTATCAATATAAACTAAATATTCTTTATCCATCTAGAGCATTTAAACCTTAACTCTACAATATTACTACGCTATTGGCTATGATTTAGATAATTTATCAGATATTGAATCCATTTACTTCAAACTATATTGCATTCTATGGCTAAAAAATTATGATTGCTTTCTATTTATCTTCAAACACGAGAGATTAAGTCAATATTTGTAAAATTATGATTGTAGTATTAAGTAATAATTGGTCTAAATATATATAATTACAGAAATTACTTTAGCGAGAAACACCAATTAGCTTCAAAAATAAATATAAACACCACTAAAATTAAAAAAAAATTACATGTGTTTTATGCAGTAACTCGTGAAATTTAAAAAGGCGATATTGATAGCATTATGTGGAATAAATATGATTTTCTGCTACGCCTGGATACATCTTTTTGTCCATAATAGAACAAGGTTTTTTGTATATTTTTATGCAATATATGGAATATTAAAGCTGTGTTATCAAACAACAATACAATCTAATTATTAAATGATTATCATCTTTTATATCATAAACTTATTAAAAATAAAATAATCAAAATTTTAATATGTATTTTTTGGATTTTAGGAGAAAAATTAATAAATCGATATATATTTATAAAGGTTTTTTTTTATTTCTCTTTTTTTTTACCGAGATCATATTTTGATCTAAAATTACGTAATTATACAGTAGAATATAATTTTCTTTAACATAAATGAATAAAGTAAGTTTATTGATCAGTAAAATACCCATTTCTCAAGTGATAACTACGTTTAGTAAATATTATATTTATAGGAAACATATTTTCGTCTTACATTCTTTGAGTTCTATATACATACCATAAAAAAGCAAAAAAAATGAGAAGAGGTTAGATCATATTATTTTACACCGTTAATAACAAAAAAAATTGATATTTGAATTTTAGTTCTGAGTTTGTATCCGTTAAGCAAAATTAAGTCCTCATGCTTTAAGACCATTATTTAAATATATCATATTTGGGGTTTTTATAAGAATTCATCACGTAATTAATTATTTGATACGTTTTTTATAGCATCAAAATAATTTGATTGTGCTTCGTGAATATTTTAAAAAGAAAATCTGCATTTTATGCATATTATTGGCTGATAACGCACATTTTTTCTAATTTTAATAATATTTATGTATATTCGTGCCAAAAAATATAGTTTTAGACAAATAAACTATTGTATTAATTAGAACCTAAAATACTAAACAAATTATGAAAGTGCAAAACCTTCAAAAAAAACATATTATTTGTTTTTTTTATGACATAGTTGATATAAAAATTTCAATTATACTATAAATTTTACTTTTTTGAACGCTACCTGTAAATTCAAATTTATTATTATAGATGGCATTTCCAATATAAAAATATATTTTACAAAAAAAAATTATATAGCAATCCATTAGAGTTTTTCATATTTACCCAAGAGTTAACATATAATATTCCATTATAAAATTAGAAATCAATATTGTACTATAGCTATATATGCAAGAAACCCTTTTTGCTAGCTCAAATTATTTTGCTTTTTCTTATAATTTTTTGGCCTGTTTACATATTATTTAAATATTAAAAGTTGATTTATGGTTTAATTAATATGCGATCAATATGTTTTTCCATCATTCTATGGCACCAACTAATTCTGCTTACGTGTTATTTTTACAAAAAAATTATTGTGTTGTCTATTTTATAACTAATATCTAAAATATTATACCTTAGAGTAATTAGGTGATTTTGTACTGTATTTTTTTTTAATAGGTGTTAATGTTTGTATAAATACCTTCTGAAAAAAAATGGTATTTTCATATAGTCTACACTGACCCTATTATAGATACATTCTTATTTAATATATCATATCAATACATAAATATTACCAAATATTTCTGAGATCATTAAGAAAGGATTATTAAATCATATGAATATTTAAAGTGGTAAATATTTAAACAGATAATGAAATTAATTTATTTTTATTATAATGTTTTTCTGCTAGATTCAGAATTTTGACTTAAAAAAAGGCTAACACAGAGGGTACAACATATTTCATAGCGTAATATGGCAAAAGCTTTTTGAAAGAATTCGAAGTTGAAAACGTAATTGTGGCATATATTCAAACTATAAGATTGAGTAAAACACTTGAACTAATTGGTCATGAAATAAAGATAGGAATAGAAGAAAATTTATGGGAATAAGAGATAGTTGGTGGTAAATATAAATGATTTGTGAGAAACAAATCAAACAAGCTTAAAATATAAAAAAATTGCCGCATAAATAAATTTAAAAAAATTAGAGCAAATGTGTTATCATAGTGCAAAAAGTTTTAGCTCAATAGAAACTTAATTTTTTATAGCTTCACTAATGTTTTTTTATATACTATGTATAATTTATCATATTAATAATATTTCTGGCTATTAAAGTTACGCATGATTATTTTATTAAAAAATCAAATTAAATAAACTTACTAGTTTTCGCGCAATTGAAATCGTTTTTTTCTTATATGGGCTTGAAACAGCTGAAAATCATTGATCTGTTATGTTAGAAAAGCACTCGTGTCGCTAATAATTATATTCCTGGGCACTAGTAGAAAGATAAAATTAAAGTACATCAGAATATTGTTAATATGTTTATAGGTATTTCGTTTATAGAAAAAATTTCTGAAATTATTATAATAAAATAATCGTGAATTATTGCTTAAAAAAGTAATAGTATACTTTTAGATGCAAAATAAGTATAAAATAGTAGGTTTTAAATTATATTAAATGAATCCGAAATTATTGGACCAAAAATAAGCTCTATGATATTATTTCAAAATACATAAAAAATATGTAAAGGAGCTAAAAATCCCGGAACTAGTAGAAGCATGCATGCACTCACACTTCGCAAGGCACTTGAACCATCTTATTTGAGAGAAGAAGAGTAGTTGACGAAGATAGATCAGAGGAGGGTGTCAAAAGATACGTCAAGGGGTTGTGCAAATTTCCCAATGGGTTAACCACGTCTAAATAGATAAAATTAATAAAAGAAAACCTAATCCATGAAAAAATAATTATTTATGCACAAACAACAATTAAAAAAAAATTAATCATGCAAAACTGCGGCTGTAATCGAGAAAAAGATGTATTTTCTTATACAATAAAAAAGAAAATATTTTTACTTTGATTGGAAGAGGTATAAGCAGCCTTGACAAATTAACTGAAGTTGTGAATGAGAACTATATGAAGTATGACGTCTTTGCGAATGAACTTGGTTTAATATACAAATGTTAAACAAAAATAATACCATATGTGATGACTTAGATATGAGGCTAGAAAATTCCATAAAAAAAATATGTTAAGGAGCTAAAAATTCCAGATTAAGTAGAAGCACACATTCAAGCTCTCACACTTCGCAAGAAACTTAAAATAATATCATTTGAGAGAAGTTGATGAAGATAAATCAGGGGAAAGTGTCAAAAGATACATTAAGGAGTTGTACAAAATTCCCAATGGGCAGTCTACACATCAGTAGATGGAATTTATACGAAGAACAAATTTTACACCATAAAATAAAAATCAGCTGTATCAAAAAAAAATATAACACACCATGTCTCATTCAAAACTATACACTATTACACAACAATTAAAAAAACAATAAAAAATTGTACCATGAACAATAAGAACAAAAACCAAAATGAAATTATGCATTATTACAGAACAATTAAAAAACAAAAGAAAATATATCATGCTTATTCGCTGCCAATCTAAAACTTTAACATAGATAATTTAAATTACAATATGCACAATTTAAAGAACAATTAAAAAAATTTAAAGCCATAAAATTTGAATGAATAAAATTTTAAGCTGAATTATACATAATTTAAATATCATTCTTCGTTAATTAACAATTTAGCTTTAAAACCTAATTATGTATTTATTTGAATTTATTCGGGCAAAGCTTTAGATTGCTCTATATAACATGTTTGATTTATACTTCTTTCGTTCTTATTATCTTTATTATTTTCACAATACATCTTATTCTTTAAGAGTTATTAATTCCAGTGTTTACCTCAAACCTATTGTTTGTGCGAAGGCTTCTGTTTCTGTTATATTTATAACTTCCCAATATACGACTAAATAACGATTATAATGGATGCAAGGTTTAATTACTAGCAAATTTTGATTTTGAAATATAAAATTTTATCTTCAAGCATAGCGTGATTGATTTCCTGTGAACGAATCTTATCTACAACTTTAAACATTCTGCTCTCTTGTACTTCACCTCTTTTCTAAACCTATTGTTCAAGACGTTTTCCTCAATCGTATACTTTTTATATATGCCACAATTTTATAGTTTTAATATATGCCACAATTTGGTTTGAAGCTTCATGTTCTTTCAGATACCCTTTATGATATTGCGTTACTAATCCATCCTATGCTAAGAAGAAAAATTAAAAATAATAAGTCAATATATATCATAAAATAGAAATTTTAAAGACATTGAAAATATACGATGCATAATTACACTAAAAGTAAAAAAAATGATTTAAAATTTAGTAATTTAAAATGAATCAAAATTATATGCACGATTTAAAAAATTACGCAGTTTACAAAAATAATTTAAATTTACATTATACAGTTTATAAAAATAATTAAATATTACATTATGCATGATTACAAAAATAATTAAATATTACATTATGCATGATTATAAAAATAATTTAAAATTACATTATGCATGATTATAAAAATAATTAAATATTACATTATGCATGATTATAAGAATAATTTAAAATTAAATTATGCATGATTATAAAAATAATTTTAAATTATCTTAAGCGTGATTATAAAAATAATTTAAAATTACATTATACAGTTTATAAAAATAATTTAAAATTACATTATGCATGATTATAAAAATAATTTAAAATTACATTATGCATGATTATCAAAATAATTAAATATTACATTATGCATGATTATAAAAATAATTTAGAATTACATTATGCATTATAAAAAGAACAATCCAAGTTTGAAAAATACGTAATTTAAAAGTATACCATGATTAATGCAATTTTAAATTATATTATACAGACCATAACTTCAGAGCGGTATTTTTAATTAACATACTTATATCAATTTCTTTTTCTTAAAGAATTTTTTGATAGCAAAAGTCTGGTAAATATTAATTGATGTAACCAATCCAAGAGTAAACAAACTTAATATACACACAAACCTGATCATAGCAGTATGTTGATGCCCAAGTAAACGCAATTTCTCACCTCTTGCATCAGTATTTTGTAAAATCTCATAAAGAAGTTTTTCGAGATTAGTAAGAGCATAAACTGCTGGTTCAACGCGTGCACTTTTAGCGACATCCTTGTTGAAAGTATCGTACTCAGAATCAAATTGGTATCTTATTTTTCCTAAAACATGTTCTTTGCTTTTATCAATTATGACTGGCTTTATGTCCACTATAAGGCTTTTTGGTGTTGAACTGTTGAAGCTGAAATGGGTTTCTTCATCTAAGTCGAGTATCTCTTTATAGAAATAATGGAGATTGTTTTCTTGTCCGCTTATTGAAATCGTGTAGGAACAGTTTTTACCGTCTAATGGTTTAAAGTATCCGTTACATAGTTGGTTCTCGATTATCTCTTCTTCAAATTTTATACCATTGAAATCGTTCACTTCGATGTCGATGCTACAGAAAATTTGACTTATCAAAAAAAGAAGCCACATGAAGGGTGAAATAAATAAATCATTATATTTAATGGCTTGATAATTGTGTAAAAATTTATGCATTATTTATTTAGAACTTAAAAAATTAGTGTCGAGTTATATGGAACTACATTATTCCGAAAGTAAATTAAAATATAGCTTTGCTTGTATGAAACCTAAATCAAATCTAAATTTGTTGAGTAAAATTATTCAAATCTAAATTTTAACATATAATAATATTCACACCTATATTTTTTTGTTGAATAAACTATATTCATGCCAAATTTTTATTCTGTAATAAGCTGTGTATAAATCTAAATTTAAATTTGTAATAGTAATGATATGGCCTGTATTCTCTAATAAATCATACTCACATCTCTGGTTTATTCTGTAATATATTCAAAATTTAATTTTATCTTCCAATAAAGCAATATTCTAATCTAAATTTTATCGTGCAATAGTATTATTATGGCATCTATTTTATTATAAATCATACACACATCTCGGGTTTATCGTGCAATAATATTCAAAATATATTTTATTTTGTAATAAGCTATATTCAAATCTAAATTTAAATGTGTAATAGTAATCATATGGCCTGTATTCTCTAATACATCATACACAAATCTTAGGTTTATCGTGCAATAATATTCAAAATGAATTTTATTTTCATTAAGCTATATTCAAATCTACATTAAATTTGTAATAGTATTCATATGGTATGTATTCTCTAATAAATCATACACAAATCTTAGGTTTATTCTGTGATGATATTCATATAGATTGTATTGTGCAAAAAATCGCCATTCAAATCTCTTCTTATGCTATGTAAACAGCATAAGAAGAGATGCACTAATCTTATATATACAATAAAGTACTGGATAAATATTTTTAAACGTAAATTTAAAATACTATAAAAAATTAATACCATGATGCGAATAGATTATCAAAAGATCCTAAAAATTTTCTTCGATAGTTTAATGCATGAAAATAGAAAACCAAGAAATAAATCTGACCACCGAGTATTTATTTTAAAAAAATCTAAAATCCCATATTTACAAACTTCAAATCATTTTTATCAAATTTATATGGTATCTATATTCATAAACTATTTCATAGCCCATATTTAGGTAATATAAGATTTTTTTATGTGTTGTGTATTCAAAATTTCTGGATGGCTTTTTTTTCCCCCAGGACATAGAATATTTTTTTCTAAAATTAGAAAGTGTTTTGGAAATTATGATAAACTCAAATAAAATTATTTTTGTAAGAAATTAAAACATTTAAATATTTTGGAAATATGCAAATTTCATGTTTATATTGTAATATCACGATTGAATAGCTGCATAAATATTCATACTGAAAATAAAAACAATTTAGATAGTAAAAAAAAATTAAGTCGCTTGTTCTTTTTATCCGAAAATTATTACCAGACAGCTTAAACATTTATACAAGTGTGATAATAATAAACTATAAGGTACAAATATATAAAATAAAATAAGTGAACCAAAATACCAGAAATAATTCACAGAATATAGTATCTATCGCTATTATATTTTACCGCGTTTAATTTATAAAAGTAATCCGATTGAATGTAGCCAATTGATTTATTAAGCATTATATAAAGGGGTATATTGATAGTGTTTACATAATACCCCTTCGTGATTTTTTATATAAAAGTGACTGGTTGAGGTGATCTTTTGTAAATTGAAAAAACAAATTAGGTAAAATTACGTCGATAATACGGCAGAAATGTAATTACATTTTACAAATTTTAATCGGATATACTAAATTGTTGCATATAACACTGCTGTTTTAATGTAATTGCTATTTTATCATGACAATGAATGTTTACACACATATAAATAATAAAGAAATATTTGAATTGTTTACTACTTAAGTTTAATCCTTTTCTGTTTAGTTAGTTTTGATTTTTTGTGTAAATATATGCAAATAAATATTATATTTGTTAGATAACATATGTTTTTTATTCCTTTAAATGCTTTAATTTTTATATATACTTTAAAAATATTATTATTAGATTTTATAATTATTTCTTGGCTTTTATAATTGTTAGCGTACTTTATCATTAGCCACTAGGCAAATAATATTACACATTTCATACATTTATTACTGATCATACCTATTACTTTCTAATTTTTTTGTTTTACTTCTTATTTAATTTATATATATAATAATTATATCTGTATTTTATTATATTTCGTGAATAATTTGGGGATTTCGGCTATCAGAAAATCGAAAAAATTGACGAAATTACATTATCGCTGCATATTTTGGTATACATAAATTGAAAAAGAGAATAAAATATATGAATTTTTTTAATCAAGCAAATATAGTGAAAAGAGTCATCTGTAATAATTAAAACTTTGAACAAAGATCAAAGTTTAATGTTTTTTATATTGTGCTCAAGTTTTTGATCAATTAAATGTTTAAAAAACAAAATTAGTTTTTGTAAAGACTTTTTATATCATAATAATTCAAAAAAGCACAATAATTAGATAAATTCATGTAAAATATTATACTTAAAAAAAATAGTAAGTTGACGCATATTAGAATAAAAAAACTATAAACGCCAAGTCCAGTCTCGATACAAGCCATTCCATGTTAAAAAACAACAATAAAAAAAATTTATGAATGTCTGTACAAAAACAATTCTATTTTATAATTATATTTTTAAAGTGCAAGAAAAGAAAGTTCTCGACAAATTAAAAATTCCTATGGATTTTATTTTTTATTTCCGATTTTATTACCTAATATGGGCCTTTTATTTGCATTTTTACACAAAAAAATCTTAATAAAATAGCGACTATTGTTCTGCGCATTCGGTACAATATTTTTTCAAATATTAAAATTTGTTTTTTTTATAAATATTTTATTTGATTTATTTTTGCATAATAAATTGGTATACTCGTTTGCCAGAATTAATCGTTTCTTTGGAAAATATCAACAGTAGGATAATCACCGAAATAGCTTCTAATATCGTTGATAATATTTTAAAAATAATCCCTTTTATGATTTAATCCCGAGTCATATATCTCGATCAATCATAAATGCAACTATATAACGTATCGTGAACAATTAATTTTAAAAAATCATTGAATTTATTTTAGAAATAATTTTTAATGATAATTTTATGAAGTCGTAAAACTGTGCATCTCAAAATAAAAAGAAAACCAAGCCAATAGCAAGAATATAAGTAAAAATAATGTACTGTTGTAGAAAATACCATTGTTAATAAAAATATAGACCACATTAGCTATTCTTATTGAGTATAGCTCGAGATCGGTTTATAGTGCACGGTATTTGCGGGGGATAAGTAGTAGAGAACTTACAACGCGATGCTTGAGTTTAGCGAAATTTCTTTGAACATAAGCAAACCTTAAAAATATGAAGACTATAGAATCTACGAAATGATTTAAAATGCAAGAATTTCGTCAAATAAATATACAATTTCCACTATTTAAAACAAAAAAAAGGGGGTTTCGATCAGCATTTTTTTGCATTTAAAACCTCTAAGCACTAATTTAAAAAGCTATATGAAAAATATTTATATTTTTGTAGCTTGTAAGCAAATAAACATGAATCAGGCAATATCATATGTTTTTTCTTCACTTATAACTGTAGTGTTTAAAAAAACCTATATAATTACATAAGAAAAAGCACTCGATGGCGTATTTATATCGAAACACTGTTTTATGCTACGATATACTACTATATTTATGTTTTTCTCATTATTATATGAGAGATTTAAACAATATAGTTTTTTATATAGTAAGTGCATATTTATGTTTGAATCTTATCTAAATATGAAAGTCAATATTTGCTCGTATTAAACCTATTTGGTAATTTTTTTTTATTGATTTTTACGCATTTTTAAGAATAGAATTAGTGATTTATCAAAAATTTTTAGAAATTTAAGAACTAATTAGTATTTTAAAAAGAAACTTTGCACATACATACAAATAGAAGAAAAATCAATTTCTTGTACTTAAAAGCACCTAAAGGTGTTTTTTAAATCATAGTTATTGGTTCTATATTCAAAATAGATGATATATTTGATTTTTTGCTTTTTATCGTCGTTCAAGAAAAACTTTGATAGCTTCTTAGAACATATTTGGCTAAACTTCTTTCCATCTCATCATCTTTACAATCTTTATCGATGCATCTTCTTCTCTCAAGACTTATTCGTTCAAGTGCCTTCATCAATCCTATTTTTTGTGCGTATTCTTCTGCTTCTGTTGGTATTCCCAACACCTTAATATCAAACTTATGGTATTTTGTAACAATCCATCCTAAGCTATAAGCAAATATGTTAAATATTGTTTATTTTAATAACACAACGATATCATCCAAAATGAAAGATATATTAAATTTATTTGCTTTAAATTACACAAAAGATGCCTAATAATAGTATAATGCTTTTGACTATACTAAAAAATAATAACACTTATAAAATATTTATTTTAAAGCACACAAAAGATGTTTTTAAAAGTACCATGTTAGTAACCATTGCCAAATCCTTTCTATTTTTCAATTTTACCATTATAATTTCACTAATAGGTGAATAAAAAAAGTAAGCGAATTTTTTCAAGTCATCTAAATTATGGGTAGAACCGTTCCAGATAGGCGAGCCAAGTGTAAATCCATTAGAAACCTTATCACTTATAATTTCAAATCCGAATCTCCTATGCATGCTAAAAACAACATCGAAGTCTTTAAGACATGGTATTAGTAATTTATCACTTAAATTTTCAAATGTCTCATTAAACGCCTTAAACCCGATATTTTTTATTTTCCTACCAGTTTCTATAAGCCTGAGTAAATAAATACTTTCCGGTAAACTTATCCGATATATTAATGAATTATAACGTACGATAAATCCATCTTTATGTGAATATACCAGTGTTCTTGAATCCAAATCATAAGCTTTATTCTGTAAATCAAAATTATACGACATAAAAATTTGTAAAAACAAACCTGGTGGATATTCATGATCATATAAAACGAGACAAATGATTTCTATAAAAAAATCGTCTATTATTAAAGGATAAAACCCATGCGAAGCAACATACTTTTTAACCATATATACACAATCTTTGAACATGGTCGATTGCTTTTTTATTAAAGAAAAAAGAGCTTCTCTTATTTTATCATAAACACACAAATCTTCTTTCATTCTTATTGATATTCTATAAAAAGAATTTTTGTATTGAAGATATACACAATCTTCTTCAATTTTACATTTAAGCGGGCTTTTTTTATATATTAGGCAATAAAAGGCAGTTTTTGCAATAACACGCCCTTCTAAATCCTCTGGCCACTTTTTTGAACTTTCAAGTTGGATTGAACACTCATGTATTTCATTAAATACCATCGTGTTTTTAAAAGCACTGGTAAAACAATAATCATCAATAATTTTTAAAGGCAAAGATAATTTTTTTAAATGTTCAATAACCTCAATATATTTCATTCTTTCTATTTCATGCTGGTCATCAATCTCAAAAACGAAATCTTGAAATCCAATTTGATCATGTTCATAAAATATTTTTAAAGCTTCATATGCTAAAAAATACGGTATCGTATATTTCGATATAGATACATTTTCATTTACTGGCTTATAAATACTTTTAATATTAAATTTTATTAGAATTAATATGTTAATATCTCTTTTCTGAATAAAAACATATTCGATGCGGTCTTTAAACTGCAGTTCAATGCTTTTTTGAATAATTTTGGATTTCGTTTCTTTTAATGGCAATAAAATTGTGAAATCTGGTTTATGATTTCTGTTAATTAAAATGTTTTTGTATATCTTGTTTTTCTTAGACATATACTCCAAAAATAATTTGATATTCTTGGTTTTTGGCATTTTAAGATCTATAACTTCTTTCTTGATTAGTGTATCTATTATTTTTTCTGTTTTTAGCTTTATACCAAATCTTATTAAAAAGTCATCTATGTATTTTATCAATTCCATCATAATGGGGATTCAAAATTAAAAATTTATTTTTTTATCTGATACTGCTTTTAAGCAATAAATAATAAATCTTCATATTTGTCGATTATTTCTATCAATATTTAAGCATATATTTTTTATATCAATTTTTTTATTTTTAAATAGTTTATCTTTATATTTATGAATTATTCTCAATAAATATTGAAATGTGAAATATACTATCAAATTTTTTCATATATAAAAAAAAAGCATATTTATACCATTATTATCAACCGGGCTTAAATCTATAATTTAAATGCAATTTATAATTTATAAATTTATATATTATTTAATTGTGCAATTTATTCATAAATTTGCTAGCATCGGTATTCTCAATCATAGACAACTGTAAGACAAAGATCATGCCATCTGAAGTAACATGAAATATAGCGGTAACACAGCATCATTAATTCGTCAAGAACTCGAAATCACAATCAAATCAGGGAATATATTCAAACTATGTGATTGGTGAAAATATTTGAACTAATAGGTCTTGAAAAGAGGAGAGGTATAGAGGAAGATGTAAGTCAAAGAATATAGTCAAAAGTGTAAATAAGATGTGCATACAGAAAAGCAATCGCCCTATGCTTGAAGATATAATCTAAAATTATAATATCAAAATTAGCCATAAAAAAATCATGGAATTCTATCATTTAAAAAGTATGGATTTTTTTTATTAATAAATTATGTATTTTTGTAATTTATAATGAGGCATATCTAATTTGTCTATTAATCGGCATAACACAAATTTTTGGGGGAATCGCAAATCGGAAGCATAATATTTACGGCATAAAATAAATTCCAAGAATTGTCTGTTCAAATATAATTTCCGTATAGATTCCATTAATATATAGACCTACATTCTCATTTATTATTGATAAAAATAACACAGAAACAAAGAAATGAAATTGTAATCATTGTTAAATGTTTTTTTTTGATATTTTCACACAATTATCCTTATAAATATGATTCTGTATATACCTTCAAATTAATCTAAATATACATTTTCGCTTACTGATATATAAAAATAACAATAATGATGCTTATAACGACAATTGTTTGTAAAAACATTACAGAAAAACAATATAATCCACTAAATTTATTTATTAAAAATATTCTAAATATTAACAACATATAAAAATGAAAATTTTGCTCTATAAAATTTCTTTTAAAAGATAACAGAAAATTTGGTATCGAAATTCTTATTTTTTTATAAGCAAAAACCATTATTTATTTATTAAATCGAACTAGAATTACCATAATGTGCCTAGAGCTTCGATAAAAAGATGTTTTATAATCATAATTTGCTTTTCAGAGACTAAAAAACGCGAGATTTAAATTATAGAAAGATCATATACAAGGCTTTTTGTTAGATTTTTTCAGCCAAGTTAATATTATAAAAATCGTGAAAAAGATAGAATTTGAGATCTCTAGATGTATATAAAAATCGTATTTTTCTTTTTGTAAAATAAAATTTGAATATAGATAGGCATTATTTTAAAGATCATGGGCAATAGATTTGTTTCTAGAGACATAAAAAAAGGGTTATACAATGCAGAGTATGCAAAAGACCTAATATTTACAAAATATTTATAAGTGATTTCTAATTGTAAAATTATATATTAAAAGTTGTGCCAGGGGTGGTATAGTTGTGTGGTTTTACAAGTCGTAGCTTTTATGTATGGTCCAAGGTTTCACACTCACTCACCCCACTAATTCCTCATGCAAATAGACTCCAAGAAAAATGCCTAAAGAGGGTGGTCAGTATTAAACCAAAATAAAAAGCATGTAGATCATTGACAAGCCATGAGAAATAAGATGTTTTTATGTAAGTTGTTAGACTGTGCCTCCAGTATGGGAAAATTCTTACACCGTTAAGCAGGATTTGGGTAAGTGTAGGGTGTGGTTGTAGCCTGTACACCTTAGCGATAAAAAGTAGACAGAATTGTATTTCTTTCACATATTGACTGCAGCTTTTGAGAAAGGACCCAATCAACGGTGATTACAGGTGACAAGAAATGCAGGAGGAGTCCTACAGAGAGATGCAGCAACTAAGAAATGGTTCCTATAAGTATAAAGCGAACTTCCTAAAAATAATAAAAATAAATGTAAATTCAAAAAGAAATTGAAGTTTGATTTTCAGTCTACACAAATTTGTATTTCAAATAGTATGAAGAGGTAGCGTTATATAACGAAAAAAAACATTTTAAAAATTTTAGTAATAATGATATATTTAAATAGTTTATTTTTTAAGTGGCATATAGAAGGGTCAGACTACTTAATTATTTAATAGAAATATTATGGTAAATTAACGGTATATCATAATATTTTATATGATTCACAATATTTCTTTAAAATTTTGTAGCGCATTCAGCATTTTGTTATTAAACCACAAAAGGACATGAATATATTTCTTCTTTGTTCAATAAATTCTTTGAATCTCAAAATAAATGTACAAATAATTTAATACACTTTTTAAAGCCATCTAGGAGAAAAAAACTATAATCTTAAAAAAACTTTTGATTTCTGAAGAATAGTTGATTCCAAAATTATTTTTTACAAATGAAAAAAAATCAATAATAATATATGCTACAAACGGGAAAATTCACATAAAATAATAAGTATTAAAACCGACAGTTTCATCACATTAAACCAATTCTAATGGTAAACAATAAAATAAGTCAACAAATACACCATAGCATATTATGAGTGTTTTATTTTTCTAAAAGTTATTATCATAAAAAAAAAAGGTTTTTATTGGATAAAAAAATCTTCTATATTTATACAAGTATAAAATCTTTTGAGAAATATGGAAATAAAAATATTTGTATGAATAACACGCAGGTCTTAAGTAGATATACACCGTCAAATCCAATTACAAAATAAATTTTTATTTTTATAGTTAACTATTATCCAATTTCATTTATTGAAGGTGGTTTTATGCATGTTTTAATAAATCATTTCTATTGATAGACAAACAGGAAAATTTCTATATAAATCGATATGGTTTAAATTATGTTTATTTATATGATAGATTTTTTTTCAGGGTAAAACAAAATCCAGATTTATTTGTACATAATCGATACGTTTTCATAAGATTAATAACAAAAAAACTAGACAAGGATGATTAATATAAATTTTTGAAAGACAAAAAATGTATCAACAGCCTAATAGCAAATTATTTTATTTTAAATTTTAAAAATTAATTCAAAGCTTTTATTATTTTGACCATGTACATTTTTTATGTATATGTACACATTTAATCACCAAAATAATTTTTTATATTGCACCTATAAATTTTTTGCTTGATGTTTTACTTCAAGTCAGTATATTCAAAACACAAATTAATATAAAAAAAGCGTGTATGAATATGAATTCACTATTATAAATATGTAATTTTATTTAAATCGAGTAAATTGGGATAATATGCTTAGGAAATACCATAATCTTATATTAGGATTTTGGGAATACTAGCTTAAGATATAGCATTAATCCACGTAATGGGATTGAATACTTAATGCATAAATTCTCGAAATGAATCGTTTCTATGGTAAGATTTTAAATATTTTGTAATTAAAAGATATATTGGCAAATTAAAACAAATAGAACCATCTCAAGTCTTACTTGAATGCATTAAAAAAACATAAAAATTAAATTAGCCCATAAATGAATTCAAATTTTGTATTATAACATATGTTTTCCCATTCTAGTTGCATATAAAATAATTACTAAAAAAAATTAACTGGGTCTTAGCAATTTTTTATGAAGACATATGTATGTTTCTTGGTTTTTATACTACATTTTATGGTTATGAATTTTTATTTTCATTCTTGTTTATGTTTTTTTACTATTTATAATTTATTTCTATTTATTCAAAAAAATATATTTCATTATCAATTCATAATAAGTCAAGATTTAAAGGTATTAATTTGTACCGTGAATATTAAAATGAACATATAGGCATAAAGTAATAAATGGCACTGGGCGGATAAAATAATTTATATGCATAGACAATAAATTGATTGTGAACGATCAAATGTAGATATAGTAAAAGAAATGAATCCTTAAAATGAAGAAATGAACGTTAATTTATATGAAATTTATACTTGCACATGAAGAAATGAATAAGTTGTGCAATAAAATATGCATCGCCAAAATATTAAAGCGTAAATTAAGATTCAAAAGCAAAAGAGAATCAGATGATATGGAAGGCATAAATTTATACTAAAGAAAATTCATAAAATGAATTCTTTTAAATGACCTAGAAATTAAAAAAAAAGTAACAAATCACTTAAATAAAAACATAATTTTAAATTTATACCATATTGTATTTTCTAAAACCAGGCACACAAAAAAAATATATATTTCATGTTCATATTTTGAAAATAATTTCTTTGAATTACTGTACGATTATATTCTATTCTATTGTAATTAGTATAATAAACCTTTATATTTTCATTTGTATTTTAAAGAACTTTAAATTATGTAAAATTACTTTTTATTTAGAAAAGTGATTTTTACAATATAATTGAAACTTTATGATTTAATTTTAATATATGCCAGGTTTAGGTTCAATTCAAATCATGCAATTTCCTTATAGGATATCTTTAGCAAAATTATCAGATATTTTATTTTTAGAAAACCTTTAAGCCAATAAATTGTGTAAAATATATACTAAAATGTAAATTAGAAGTTGTTTTAAAATTTCAGAAGTTTATATACTTTACAAATATATAAATATTGTTAATGTAATCACTAAACATTTTTTTTTGTAAAAACTAGAAAATATATTTGAATTATAATGAGATTACACAGTATTAATATACTAACTTAAAGTTTTGTGGTTTTATTTTGGGTGATTCACAAATCATAAAATACAGCCAAAAAATTAATAAAGAACACAGGAACATGTTTATTTGCTAGATTTATAGATTTGGTGCAAATGAATATTATATGATTAATAGCGTTGTAAACTTCGTCGCTTAATGATTTTTTGGCCCATGGTTTTTAATACAATTGTACGTTTGTGAGGAAATGTTTCTTATCTGAATGTTTTGAACATTTTCTAATTAAAGCTGCATATTTTCGTGATTCTGTGTTTCAAATGACATGATATTTATATAGAAAATTTATTTGATCTTTTAAAAATAATAAATTCTCACATTAATTACCTGAAGATAAATAAAAGTAAAGGCGCCTAAAGATAGTTCAAATATAACGGAATATAACATTAGATAATTAGATGAGTTTAGAGAATTTTATATGCCACATACGCAAGTAATTCTGAAATATTTTTTTGCATACTATATTGAATTGGATGGAAGTAAAAATTTATAAGAAGCCAATATAAATCAAATAATTTGTAGTATTAAAAAAACATGCAATTATATCTTGAAAATAAAAAGTCGTCAAGCTTTGTATTAATTAATAAGTTAATGTTTATAAGATTATGTGTTCAAAAATGAATGTCTAGAAACACTTATATATGCATTTGACATGTATATTGGTTTGAACTTATATAAAAACACCATTGCTGGTATTTTTTGTCTGGAAGATATGTCACGGCTGTAAATACACGAAAAAATCAATAAATGTTATTTTTTAAATGACGAAGCAGAGATTTTCTGTATGCAAGACATTATCGATTTAAGAAGTGTGCTTATGAGAATACCCTTGAGAATTCAGAATATAAAAATTATGAAATCCACTTTTAATATTTTCGTAGTAAGCTAATCTTACAATTTACTATTGCTATGCCTTATACGATGCAATTATTGAATACTTTTACTAGATTTATGGTCTAAAGAAAACGCTAGCATCAAATAAAAAGGCATTCATTATTCTTAACATTTTTACTTTATAACAAGTAAAAATTTATATCTAGAATAGATAAAATTAATCGGAATAAGTTTTAATTTAAATATAATATGAAATGATCTGCTAATAACAGGCTTTGTCACTGTTTTATAACCACAAAAAGGATTTAAAACAATTATCATTTTAAGTAATGCCATGATTTTTGTTGCAAAAACGTATTAGGACAGTAATAAATACTTATTTCAGCTTGCATATATTCTTTAGAACTACCAATTTTTTTTACAGTATATTTTTGAAAAATATTACCTTGGTACATAATAAAAATTTAACGCATCTAAGTCAACTGTAAAAAAAAACAAATTGATTAATTTTTTTTGCGTATTTAATAATGATTTAATATTTTTATTTTATCACTTCAAATCAAACTTTGATAGAATAGATGTAGGCTGGTAATATATGATCAACGGTTTTATTTTTGCCTCAAAATTCACACATAATCTTTGTAATTTTTTTTTAATGTTTTAAAAATTTTATTTTAAGTCCGTCTAGATCCCCTGGAGCGTGCCCCAGATATTCCACGACCTCTAGACCGCCTACGAGAGCCGCCAGATTGTCTTCCCGAAATACCACGACCTCTAGATCTATTTCCCGAAGCACTAGCGCTGCCAGATCTGCTCCCAGAGACACTTGCACTGGCCGATTTACTAGCAGAAAAACTAGCGCTTCCCGATCTACTTCCTGATGCACTTCCCGATTTACTCCCCGAACCGCTTCCACTTCCCGATTTACTCCCAGAAAAACTCGCACTTCCCGATTTGCTTCCAGAAAAACTTGCGCTTCCCGATCTACTTCCTGATGCACTCCCCGATTTACTCCCCGAACCGCTTCCACTTCCAGAGGCACTACCACTCCCTGAAATATTTGCGCTGCCACTTCTAGTTTTATTGCCTGAGATGCTTGCACTGCCACTTCCAGAGGCACTACCACTCCCTGAAATATTTGCGCTGCCACTTCTAGTTTTATTGCCTGAGATGCTTGCACTGCCACTTCCAGAGGCACTACCACTCCCTGAAATATTTGCGCTGCCACTTCTAGTTTTATTGCCTGAGATGCTTGCACTGCCACTTCCAGAGGCACTACCACTCCCTGAAATATTTGCGCTACCACTTCTAGTTTTATTGCCTGAGATGCTTGCGCTGCCACTTCCAGAGGCACTACCACTCCCTGAAATATTTGCGCTACCACTTCTAGTTTTATTGCCTGAGATGCTTGCGCTGCCACTTCCAGAGGCACTACCACTCCCTGAAATATTTGCGCTGCCACTTCTAGTTTTATTGCCTGAGATGCTTGCACTGCCACTTCCAGAGGCACTACCACTCCCTGAAATATTTGCGCTGCCACTTCTAGTTTTTTTTCCTGAGATATTTGCACTTCCACCTCCTGTTTTTTTTCCTGAGATATTTGCACTTCCACTTCCTGTTTTTTTTCCGGATATATTTGCGCTTCCACTTCCTGTTTTATTTCCTGAAATACTAGCGCTGCCCGAACCTTCTCCTGTAATTTCACCCTTTTCAGATCTTCCTTTATCATCCTTCTGTATAGAGCAATTTCTACGATTCCCAGATACACATAGCGTACCTTTTCCTCCACCACTAATTTCACCTTTTGCTCCACCCCCTGTACGAGGACCGCAATTAGTTCTTATATTCGGAGATTTTCTACCATTTACGTCCCCAGATATATCAGCGCTGCCCGAACCTTCTCCTGTAATTTCACCCTTTTCAGATTTTCCTCTATCATCCTTCTGTATAGAGCAATTTCTACGATTCCCAGATACACATAGCGTACCTTTTCCTCCACCACTAATTTCACCTTTTGCTCCACCCCCTGTACGAGGACCGCAATTAGTTCTTATATTCGGAGATTTTCTACCATTTACGTCCCCAGATATATCAGCGCTGCCCGAACCTTCTCCTGTAATTTCACCCTTTCCAGATTTTCCTCTATCATCCTTCTGTATAGAGCAATTTCTACGATTCCCAGATACACATAGCGTACCTTTTCCTCCACCACTAATTTCACCTTTTTTATTCCCCTTTACTTCACATGTGCTATCCGTTCCTGCTTCACTATCATTACTATTTTTTTCACCACTGATCTCACCTTTTTTATCACCACTGATCTCACCTTTTATACCACCACTGATCTCGCCTTTTTTATCCCCTTTTACTTCACATGTTTTATCATTTTTACCTGGTTTACAATTATTACTATTTTTATCACCACTAATCTCTCCCTTTTTATCACCACTGATCTCACCTTTTATACCACCACTGATCTCGCCTTTTTTATCCCCTTTTACTTCACATGTTTTATCATTTTTACCTGGTTCACAATTATTACTATTTTTATCACCACTGATCTCTCCCTTTTTATCACCACTGATCTCACCTTTTATACCACCACTGATCTCGCCTTTTTTATCCCCTTTTACTTCACATGTTTTATCATTTTTACCTGGTTCACAATTATTACTATTTTTATCACCACTGATCTCTCCCTTTTTATCACCACTAATCTCGCCTTTTATACCACCACTGATCTCGCCCTTTTTATCCCCTTTTATTTCACATTTCTTATCATCTTTTCCAGGTTTACAATTATCATCTTTCTTTTCTTCACAGACATCACCTTTTTCCTCTTCTTTCTCTTCACATTTTTTATCATCCTTTTCAGGTTTACAATTATCATCTTTCTTTTCTTCACAGACATCACCTTTTTCCTCTTCTTTCTCTTCACATTTTTTATCATCCTTTTCAGGTTTACAAATATCATCTTTCTTTTCTTCACAGACATCACCTTTTTCCTCTTCTTTCTCTTCACATTTTTTATCATCCTTTTCAGGTTTACAATTATCATCTTTCTTTTCTTCACAGACATCACCTTTTTCCTCTTCTTTCTCTTCACATTTTTTATCATCCTTTTCAGGTTTACAAATATCATCTTTCTTTTCTTCACAGACATCACCTTTTTCCTCTTCTTTCTCTTCACATTTTTTATCATCCTTTTCAGGTTTACAATTATCATCTTTCTTTTCTTCACAGACATCACCTTTTTCCTCTTCTTTCTCTTCACATTTTTTATCATCTTTTTCAGGTTTACAAATATCATCTTTCTTTTCTTCACAGACATCACCTTTTTCCTCTTCTTTCTCTTCACATTTTTTATCATCCTTTTCAGGTTTACAAATATCATCTTTCTTTTCTTCACAGATATCACCTTTTTCCTCTTCTTTTACTTCGCATTTCTTATCATCTTTTCCAGGTTTGCAATTATCATCTTTCTTTTCTTCGCAGACATCACCTTTTTCCTCTTCTTTCTCTTCACATTTTTTATCATCTTTTTCAGGTTTACAAATATCATCTGTCTTTACTTCACATTTCTTATCATCTTTTCCTGGTTTACATTTATCATCTTTCTTTTCTCCACATATCTCACCTTTTTTATCACCCTTCACTTCACATTTCTTATCATCTTTTCCTGGTTTACATTTATCATCTTTCTTTTCTCCACATATCTCACCTTTTTTATCACCCTTTACTTCACATTTCTTATCATCTTTTCCTGGTTTACATTTATTATCTTTCTTTTCTCCACATATCTCACCTTTTTTATCACCCTTCACTTCACATTTCTTATCATCTTTTCCTGGTTTACATTTATCATCTTTCTTTTCTCCACATATCTCACCTTTTTTATCACCCTTCACTTCACATTTCTTATCATCTTTTCCTGGTTTACATTTATCATCTTTCTTTTCTCCACATATCTCACCTTTTTTATCACCCTTTACTTCACATTTCTTATCATTCCCTCCTGGTTTACATTTATCATCTTTCTTTTCTCCACATATCTCGCCCTTTTCTTGTGTGTTTTTATTATCCTTATTTTTTTGATCCAATTTTTTGCCATTTTCTTCATTTTCCCCTGGTTTTTTTCCATTGTTATCAAGTGATTTTGAGTTTTCACAAGGTTTAGTTTGTTTTAGATCATTTTTAGGCTTATCTTTATCAGGTGGCGCTTCTTTGTCAGAATTTGGGGGTCCTGGGGTTGATGAATCTGGATTTTTCGTCTGTGGTGTTTCTGGTTGTGGACTTGGTTGGGCTTCTGGTTTTGGACTTGGTTGAGCTTCTGGTTGTGGACTTGGTTGAGCTTCTGGTTGCGGACTTGGTTGGGCTTCTGGTTTTGGACTTGGTTGGGCTTCTGGTTTTGGACTTGGTTGAGATTCTGGTTGCGGACTTTGTTGGGCTTCTGGTTGCTGCGGAACTTCTGGTTGTGACTCTGCTTTTAAAAATGAAAGAAGCATTACAGCCATATAAATCCATATAAATCTAAGTAAATATCTTTTGGGGAATGAAATCATGATCTAGGGTTCTATATTATATATAAATCGATTATATCAAAGCGTCTCCTTTATATTAACTCTTCATCATGATAATAGATATATAATCCTGATTTCTAATATTGCAATCTAAAAACCAATACGCTTATAATCATACCCTTAATTTTACCATAAATTTAATTTCAATTTGTAAATCTTTGATACGATTTTATTTATGCTGTATGAACCTCGCACTAAGTGTCATCATATAAAGTATTTTGACTGATTTTTTAAAAATAAAAAGTTATCGAGAATTTTGCACAATATAAATTAAAATCATGTTTAACATAAACTGTGTTTAAATGAATCAATATTTTAATCTATTTAAATTTCAAACTATATCTGCAAATAAATTAAAATACACATTTTCTTAGATTATGGAGGAATTATCCTTGGAAATATAAATATAAAAAATAAAAATGTATCTACCTTGAGTGGATATTTGCATTAAAATATCCCACATGGTATTGTATTTCTCTTTTTGAAACAATACGAATATTATTTGGGAGTCTATGAATTACATTCAATTTGCGCTTATTATAGAAGATATTAATAAAAAAATCACAGTCGATTTCTATATAAATTTTATTTCGTTTTTTTCATTTTACCTAAGTAAATGACGGCAAATTATTTTATTTTGTTTGATTCAACCTTACCACTTTACACAAGACGACAAGCCATGAATTTTAATATACATATCAACATTTTTTATTTATAGGTTAAGTTTATTTTTATCAATTCCATCTATTGAGACGTGAACAGCCTATTGGGAACATTGCACAACACCTCGATACATCTTTTGAGACCTTCCCCTGATCTATCTTCATCAAAATACCCTTCTTATCACAAATGAAGGAGTTCAAGTGTCTTGCGAAGTGTGAGAGCTTGCATATATGCTTCTACTTTTTCCTGGATTTTCAACTCCTTAAAAAATTTTTTATGTAATTTTGTGACCACTCCATCCATCAATAATTAAAATATTTATTATAAAACATAAGAAATTTTTATTATTTTTAGTTTTATATAAAAACCAGTAAGTGTATAAAAATCGCATTTTTAATTTATAAAAGAGCGTGAAGAAATTTATTTCATGTTAAAATACCTAGAATAATACATATATGATATATTAACGAAAGTGATTTTGTTAAACTATACAGAGGATGTAAAATTAAAATAATTAGGAAAAAAGAATATATATTATTAGTTTAAGTATAAAAAGGAATTTAATTATAAATAGGCCATTACAGAGCATTTACAAAATAAATTACTTCATGTAAAAATAAAGCTAAATAGAAAATTCTGCTATAATTATTTATCATTAAAACTATTCAAAGTCAGGGATCAAATTTGTGTTTTTTTAAATTAAAAATAAGTTGTATTCTAAATTTAATCATAAAATTTATAATTTGAAAATTATTTTATAGTTTACGTATGATCCACTACGGTAGCATAGAATATACCAGATGTTCATTGATCGATCGTGAATCAACGCTTATAATAATGATTTCAATAAGTTTGCAGTTTAAGATAAACTTTGGCGACATTAAAACCACGAGCTATTATTAGTATTTTTCAAGATATTTGTGACATGAAGGCTATTTAAATAAATGGGGGCTGTTTGTAAAGTCTATATTTTATTTACACATCATTTGTATTCTTTATATTTTAGTATAATTGTAGAAAAGGGAACTTTTTAAAAAAAATCTAAATCAAAATAAAATTAGGATATCCAAGCCAAATATTTTTTATATCGAAAAGCCATGGATATAGTAGAAAAATAAAATACCATATATACTTTCATCTCCGCATTATTCACAATAATTTATCATATCGCCCTCTATTCTGCATGGTAAAATTACATGAAACAGCAGTTGCCAAGATTAAAAAAACACGTTAAAAAATAAATTTATATATAGCGATAATGCCCTGAATACGTAATGTATCATAAGATTTACTATAGTCGAAAGTTATATCTTTTATTAGAATCTTGTAGTATGACAGTTCTTTTAATTAAAAAAATCGGTTAGTACTATATTGAAAATAATATAAATCCTTTTCAATGTGTACATAGATATATTTAGTTGTCACCAAGTCAAGCCACAAAGAATTTAGAAAGATTTAAATTTCAAACGGAATTTTCATCTAATTTTACAGTAAAAATCAAATAGATCTAATGGTTAATATATTTTTATAATCTTTTTATATTTTAAATACTCGAATCTTGATCTTAACTTATTTTGAATTTTCTGCATAGCAGTTTTAACAAGATAAAAATTGAAAAAACGAATAAAAAAAGGCAAATTTCATTATATTATTACCAATTAAGAATCAATATTTAACTAATAAGATTATTATAGATTTTTTCAAAAAAATCTATTAATTATTCATATTTTCAGCATATATAAATTTAATAAAATTCGTTTATTATAATTTATACATACAGATCCGAATATATTTTAGTAAATTAGTTTCTATAAATTCAACATATCGTTATAGAAAGGCAAAAATATGAATGTTTTATATTAAAACTAGAGTTAAAAAATATATTCAAGAAAAAATCAGAACTGATTAGCAACTTAATATTTTTTTTTTGAATGAAAACCTTTTCTGTCTGGTTAGTTAGCACTTTGAATAAAAAACCAATTTATGCTATTAATCACAATTAGAGAAATAATAAAACTATATTATTTAAAAATTATGTATATATTTTTTTGCAAACAAAAAGGATTTCAGAGTATATAGCGATGGTTTTCTATGAACTAATGCAAATTAAAATTTTTTTCTATGGATTAAAATTTAAGATATGCAGATTAAAATATAGAAAAAATCATTTTACCAGTAGAGCTATGACAACACAAATGATCTATTATTTTGAAAAATCAGAAATATAATTCAAAGTTGAAAATTTCACAAAAATCGCCTAATATAATTGATATCAACCTAATTGATGCTCGGAATGGAAGGAATTAGTTTAAATTATTATTTGCCTTTCAAGCGTAATTTTAAGACCATAGACCCTGAAAAACACAAAAATGAAATTTTGCATTATTGATTGAAATTACGAGAATTTAAAATATTATTCCGAAATTGTTTAAAACTCTATAACTTTAAGAGATTAAAATCAAATTTTAGGCTATTTTGATAATTAAACAATTTTTTATACTGTTTAATTGTATAAATCTATTCTATTCTATTCTTTTATTTTTATTTTTATTTTAAAAGACGCAAAAAGATTGGTGTGGGTTTGAGTTGATAGATTACCTGAGTTCTATTTTATATACAAGTTTTTATTTGAAATATTTGAAAAATCCATTTACTATTGTAGTCAAGATATTTAATGTATATGATAAATGCATAGTAATTTTATTTATGGTTTGTTTTACATTTTTTTGCATATTTCTGCACCTGTTAAAGAAAATGCCCACATATTCAAGTATTCATTATTTAAATTTCCAGATTATGTTACTTATTGCATCGCTTTTGTATTTTTTGGCTAAGATTAAACCGTATGTATAAATTTAGTATACAAGAGGTTTATACCTTTGCTGCGTATTTTAAAAGATTTTTGCGTGACGTTTGAATTTTTTTCTTAGCAATTTTAGATTAGCACAAGTAATATATATTCTAAAATTTTAAATGGTAGATAATTCTGTGATTTTATATTCGAAAAATTATGCCTACAAATAATGATTTAAAACATTTTTTATAAATGCTTATAAATCATTTTAATTTCAAATGTATCTTTTTTCGCTTTATTTTGTGCCATAAAAACTTTGTTTATATTAATTATTTTACTTTGCAAGGGTTAACACTTATCATTATTATGCTTGTAAAAATGAATTATTATCGTTTTATCTGTTTTTTTTTTTAATTTTGACAACGTAGAGAGATGTAAGTATATCAGTTTTACGCTTAATACCTCTCGATTATCTAAAAATTACACATTTATATAATGCTACAAGTCACTGTTTATGATATTGAGTTTAAAATAAATTTAATAACCCCTATAAAATGTCAAATTTTTTTATCAATTTAGAAAAAAACAAAAAAACAGTCTAATTGCTTATCGCAAAATAATAAACTCTTGCGTGAATATAATTATGTGGTTTATACGCAATCAACTTTAAAAAAGATACTAGTGATGGTTATAGCTATAGGTGTATGAATTACACCTGTGATAAATATAAAACTAGTATTTTTAATATGACAATATACATGATTGAGTATATTGAAATCATGAAATTGTTATAAGAAGATTTTCTATTCCATAAGCTTCCCAAAAGGAACTATGTGTGAAATTCATGGAATTATACAAAGATCCGCTAGCAGATTAAGGTTAAGAAAATAAAACAAAACATTTTAGAAATAATATAGTGGGAATGGACGGACCTTGATACATTATAAAAGCGTATAAAACAATGCTTAGATATATGGTTAAGTCTCATGCAGAAGGTGACCAATATATAAGACCTAGGCCTTGAATATGTAGACACAAGCGAATAACCGCCCAAAATATACGCTACAGTTGCTCTAAATAGAAATAAAGTAACTCCAGTATATGTCATTAAGAGAACAGTAAGAAAGATTCAGTAATAATACAGATGAATGCAAGGGTCAATATTATATTTTATTAAATCACCATAAACACCATATGATTGCACATAAGTATAATTTTGTTGACTCAGATTCTCGACCATGCTCAAAATGTTGAGTCGTACAACAAAAAGCCAAATTACTCGATTAAAAAAGAGAAAGGCGTAAGAAAGTAATTAGGGGCCAATATTTGAAGACATTTATTTTTTGCGATCATATTAAATATAGGTGTATGGAGCTCAACTTAACTTAATTAAAATTCAAGAAAAAACTATTATATATTTAATTATAAATGAATATTTTTTTTCAAACTATATTTCAATAATTATATATTTTTTTATATTAAATTTAAATAAATTTAATGGACTATGCGATTTGTCTATTTATCCGTATTATTTTGCATAAATCCGATTGAATCCATTTTATAAAATGTATTCGTTAAGTCATATATGGGCAGAAACGACCCTCTCATACCATAAAGCACGATTCAATCTTTAATCAATTTCTGATTATAAAAATTTATATTAACTCAAATGAAATTGCAATGGATTCGAAGTACAATCAGAAAAGATAGTCACTATTCGAGATTAACATCTTCACACATAAACTTTGACATCTCTGATTACGAATTTGGGTAATAGAGAACCCCAAAATTCTTATGACATAATTGCAAATACTATGGCGTTTTCTTGATATTAAAAACCCCAGATAGGCGATCTGCATATAATAATTATGGTCAAAGGGTTGTGGCTTAAAGCTTTACTATGTCTTTCTAGCTTAAATCAAGATTTTCTATGCTTATATTACTTTCTTTCAAACATCTTGCGTTGCAGTTTTTCTATTTATTTAGCATGAAAATATACGTAACTACAAATTCGGAATATATAAGTTGTCCAGAATATTCAATGATAATGATAGATCTGCTTTGTAAAAATAAGCCAAGTTAAAATTATAAAGGCTTTTTTGAAAACATGCTCATTATCAATAATATAATTTTATGATGTGAATGTTTTGTTTTGAGCTTGATAGATATTTTTTTATTTTTATATTTGCCATAACCGTGTAATTTAATATATAAAATAATCAGAACCACTTTTTTAAAATTATTTCGATGCAATGTTTAGTTTTATTATTTCTGATGATATAAATGAAAAATATGTTTGATACTGGTAATAATCTGAAATTAAGCAATCTTATCAAAATTAAGCTTCGAGACAAGCACAATCTGATCTATACATGATTTAAGAGAAGATAGTGTAGAGATAAGATGATTCCAATTACAAGATTAATAAGCTAGGGACACTATAAAAATTCATAAACACGTCTTATTAGATATTTATTTATGGGTTGATTTTCTTTTTATATATTTAAACGTGGTTAGCGTGTTGGGAACATTGCACAACTCCTTGATGCATCTTTTGACATTTTCCCCTGATTTATATTAATCAACTGCTCTTCTTCTCTCAATTTAGATGAGTTCAAGTGCCTTGCGGAGTGTGAGAGCTTGCATGTATGCTTCTACTTCGTCTGGGATTTTTAACTCCTTAAACAAGTCTTAAATAAATGGGTTTCTATAAAATATCACAAACTAAGAGTCGCGTTAATCTTAAAAAAAACCTTCGCATGTTAGATCATTGATAAAAATGTGAAAATAAACAGTAAGTACGGCATGATTAAATGAAATGTGTGCGCTTATTTCTAAATTTTATATAATTTCTGTTAAATTATGAAAATCAAATTTTCGATTTTGTATTACGATATGTGATTATAATGCATATATGTATCTATAGTTGATATTTATGCCTTATGTCTCAATAAAAACCAAGAACAAGGTTTGATATGTTTTGAGCTCTTTTGTTTCGTTTATTTTTACACGCAAAAAATTAAAATAATTCATCATATTTTAAATATTAAATTAGAAAAACGTAAAACATTGGTTAAAATTTATTCTTTTTTGCATATTTTAACATTTTTTTTATATTTAAATTTTTGTTTAAAAGATATATTTCTTATATAAAAAATCGATCTGGATTAAAGTAGAAACCGAGTTTTTTAAAATTTTATTTAAAATTATAAAGTTCATTAATTTACCTTGATCAAAATTTTTATTGTAAAGAACATATTTGTATCATTAGATTTAGTTTCCTCTTACCGAGGACAAAATAATATTAAATACTAGCCTGCGTAAAGCTACCTTTAAAATATTTTATTAAAATATATTTTTTTTATGTTCAAGCTATGTAATTTTTTTATTAATTCATAAAATTATAACTATTATTGAAATATTAGCATAAATTTCTTTTATAAAGATTTAATTATTTTACATAGATGGAAAAAAGGCTGGTTTGTATAGTGAACTATTTTAAGTTAAAAGATGATTTAAATTACTATTAGGTTATTTTTGTTTAGTGGTGTAAAACCTCGGTTAGGAATCATTAATTAAAAAGATTGAAGGTTCGAATTTTCCCCGAGCAAAGCTAGAGATAAATTAGTAAATATGTAATAAATATCGCCTAGCTGCAAGGGATAAAGAAAAACTATAAGGCTAACGCACTTTAGAATCAATAAAGTATTTTTAAACATAGCTAATTATTGTGGCGTCAAAACAACATGGTTAGATTTACAAATAAAGTGAAAGAATAAAGGCAATAATTATTATAATAGTGATGTTTCCTTGCTGGACGTGACTCGATTAGTGTTGTTAACATTTTTAATCTTGAATTCTTATTAGAGTCTCTATAACTAAACTTTTGCAAAAAGACGACAGAAATTAGATTCTAAATTCTTCAATCAAGAATACACAAAAAATTTCATAATTTTTTAAGATGTCAGCTAATATTATTTTTTTGGTTTTTTTGTGTTATTTTTGTATAATTAGAACATATTTTTCTCTTATCCATGTGTTCTGTTATAATAACTACTCCAAGTTATGAATTAAAAATCACTTGACTTAGTCATAAAAATAAACACATAGTTGTTACATTTAAAACATTAGTATAAAGCCAATTAAGTGCAAACACAATAATAAAGCATTAAAAAAATCGAAAAGCAAAGATTCAATCTAAATTATCAAAAATTTATATAGAATCAAATTCACTATGGTCAAATATGTATTATAGATAATGTTATTATTATAAATATATAAATTGGAAAATGAAATAAATCACTTGCATCAAGATTTCGATAAAAAGTCTTGCTTTTAAAACGTCCAAAAGGAGCTAGTTTTTCAGCTTTTATTATAAATATAATTTATTACATAGATATCGCAAGACACTTGAACTCATCTCATTTGAGAGAAGAAGAGCATTTGATGAAGATAGATCAAAGGAAAGTGACAAAGGACGTATTAAGGAGTTGTGCAATATTCCCAATGGGCTGACAACATTTAAATAGATAAAATTAATAAAAAGAAACTTAAGTCATAAATTTAAAATGAAATAGATATGAAGATGAAGTAGTAGTACAATTTAGATGTCATCTAGACCATAAATGAAACTTAAAAATTATAAAATGAATAATTTTCTACTCGAAACCGCAAATACTTTAAAATTTTATCACGGATAATATTATTTTTGTATAAAATTTAGACGAGTCAAAAGAAATAAACAAAACACAATAAAAAGCTTTCTAACTTTGGCTTTTTTTTATAAATTCATCAGTATTTTATATGTAAATTTTCTTACCCTTGTAATAGTCCGATTCCATGAATATATTTATAAACATAAATGCTAAATTAAAGTAAACTTTTATGCATCTGTTCAAAAAAATACATATAATTTAGGTCGTCTATTTTAATAAAGAAACACATTAAATATAAAAAATCATAGTATACGTGAGTATTGTATTACCTTGTTCTATTATCGTGGAAAAATCAGGACACAACTTTCTATATTGATATTTTGCATTTTTTTTTTAAATAAAGAACATATGTTGCGATTTACGTATTGAAATTTTATTTTCTATTAAATTTTAAGCTTGTTAGAAAGAAAACAAGTTCTCACCGATATGATCTATATTATCTAAATTTCAAAATTCTGATATAACTATATATTTTATAGGTTATAATTAATTTAATGTCAAGTTTATAGTTTAGTATTCTGTATCGAGAGTGTTAAAATCTAAGGATTAATTATTTTCTGAAGACCGATTCATCAAAATACACCAAAAACTTCTATGATTGACACGATAAATTAAATATTATGGGTTCATAAACAATTTAAGTATATATATTGAAATAGTTAAATATTAAAGTAAGCTATAAAATTAAATCTTTTAAACACACTTCGATTGTTCAATAACGAAATATTAGAGTAATAATATTAGTTTTGTGGATAACCCACTTTTAAAAAAAATCAAAAAGATGATAACCCTAAAAGTCATCTAAAAATTATCCGAATAAAATAGTTTCCCTGTCTCTTATGAAAATAATCTTTTATTTCTAGTTAAAATACGAAAAGATGCATAAAGAGTTTTTCAATAAAAATATTTATGCATTATTTTTTTTAAATAAGTTTCTGTAAATTGTTTCTGCTTAGTTGCAGTTTAAATGACATATGGTTATTAATAATGAGTGCATCTACCACAATTTTAAAATTGAATTTAATATTAGATATATAAATTCTTTCTAAATTTGATAGAACACATAAATAAACAATAAAAATATTAATATATACTGTTCTCTTCCGAATCCTTTGAATACTGCATTATGAATTTATATCAGTGTATAAAATATATGAAT
The DNA here is from genome assembly GCF_057557595.1 of Rhyacophila brunnea. Classification (NCBI taxonomy): domain Eukaryota; kingdom Metazoa; phylum Arthropoda; class Insecta; order Trichoptera; family Rhyacophilidae; genus Rhyacophila; species Rhyacophila brunnea. The sequence goes on along the minus strand of NW_028233362.1, from coordinate 145,822 downwards.
TTTTAATTTTTGGTTTTTAGGTATTTTTAGATTTATCTTTTTATAAAATAAAATATACTTATTTCAAACCTTTCAAGCCCTATAATTTAGTATAACTGATGAATTAGACCAAAATATGCGTTCATAAAGAAATAAATGCCAATATTTAAATTCATGGAAACAAATTCAGTATGTTTTGAAAGGTAAAAGATAAAAAAGGTGTAATATTTTACACAAACCATGAGATTCCCATAAAATACTAAACAAGTTTTTTTAATATGTGGCATTATACATAAATTACTAACCTCTATATTAGAAAAATTATGAAGAAGATAATATTATGTAATTATCTTCTTCACTTAAACCCTATATAAGGCTTATAAATACTGCAGATAAAATTAAATAACTTTATTCGTGCGTGAATCAGCAGTGAATTCATGTAAAAATACAGCATATTTTTTTTATTTTGCAATAATAGATCTGTTAGATAAAAGGTATAATCTTTTGAAATGAATATATTAAGTAATTTTTTTTACCTTTATAAAAATTTTTATTTAAAATATTCACAATACATATTGTATGGAATTGATATATTTTTAGTGGGAAAAAGGACAGTTGGATTTTTTTTGCTGCAAAATTTATATTTTAATGTAAGAAAGAATGGGTATAATATGGAAAATAAAGACATCTTCATAGATATAACTTTTAACTATAGGCGTAAAAATTAATCGGCCATCGTTATTTCATTTACTTAAGGTATATTTAAATTTTCAAGGTTTTTTTGTAGAAATTGAATGCATTGTAATAATGGGCAAGAATCAGAAACAAAATTGCATATGAGAGCTGGATGTCTCATTTATAGATAATATACACATTTTATCAAAAACGGGCTTATAATCTGTGGGATATTTGAATATCAATAAATATTCATAATTAAATGCATGGCTCTAAGTTTAGGTGCATTCAAAGAATTAAAATCAGGAAATCCATAATATTGGAAACATTTTTTATTTTATAAAATTTTTGTATTTTTAATATTACAGCTGTCAAGATTTTGAAACTATAAATTCATTGTTGAATTTATTTAACTTCGATGACTATACTTGTTTTTAATATATATTCTGTGATATTTTCATATTTTATTTGATTAGCGTTTCATTCCAAATGAAATACTATAAAATATACGCTGATCAAAAATGTATCACACAGAAAATACTGTGTTTTATTTGTGTGTAATTTGATGTTTAGCTTAATATAGTTGTTCAAATAAAACTTTAGATAACTCTATAGAAAAAATTGGCTTATACTTCTTTCCATCTCATTATCTTTACAATCTTTCTAGGTGCATCTTCTTCTCTCAATTCTTTTTAGTTTAAGTGTCTTCCTCAATACTATTGTTTGTGCTTATGCTTTCGACTTTGGTTGGCATTCCCAACACCTTAATATACGACTTGTGGTATTTTGTAACCACCCAATCTTAAACTTATGGCGTTACCAAAAAATAAGAATATTTTACGTAAGCGCAATTTTACTAATGAGCCGAATTTTAGATATCAATAAAAAAAATTTTTTAAAAATGATTATATGAAATAGAATAAGTTAATGGGTTTAAATGGTACCGTGTGTCAATTAGATAATATGTGTTAAAATTATAGAAAAATGATTATTGCCTCTAATAAGAAAAAAAAAGATCTTAATAGCTGCTAAACAGCATTATCATGCTATTAGGTATAAAAAAACTGTGAAATTAAATGATTGTATTTTTTTAGATTTATCGTCTAATAATAAGAGTAATAGCGAACTTCTGTGTAATGGCCAACAGCACATCTAAAATTTTAGATAAAACGATTCATATCATAGCGAAATCACCAAATGAACCGTTTAAAATATATTTAGTTGATTTAAGCATGTATAAGAATTAAAATATAGGTTATTAGTTGATTCTTGTGCAGTAGAAACTATTACAAGTTTTTATTTACAAAAAATCGCAATACATAACCCATTTAGAAGTTTGCAAACATCTTTGAATGATTTTTTTTACAGATCACCTAGGATATAAAAATCAAAAAATGTGAAGAATTCGCCAATCAAAAAATACATGATTTATTCTGTCAATTTATTGCCGTAAAAAAGCACCGAAGACCATGACATCTCCGAAGGCAAGTTTAAATCGAAAGACTAAATCAAATTAGTTACTGATTCTTCCAAAAAAATATTTTTGTTCAGTGAACAATAAAGAATACAATTTAATATCAATTCTTGCGGAAATTTTCTATGTATACAATATTTGATAGCTCGGCTAAAAAAACACTGTTTTATTGTATTCTTATTGGCTGCAATAAAAAAAATACCTTCCAGTCGAGGAGATTAGAAAAGAAAATATATAAAATAAAATTGGACCATAAATAGAGAAACTTGATTTTAGATACAAAAAAATAAAATTTTATCGAATCTAAGTACATTCCGAAAGAAAACAATATTTTTAATTTTGTTATTCGAGAAGATATGTAAAAGGGAAGCGTATTTTAAAATAATGAGAATAAAACGTAGAGTAAATGTTTCTAAATATTATTTGATAGGAAAAAGATAAATATTAAATTGAATCTTGATACAAAAGTATATGAAAAACACATGCTCGAATCTATTTACGTAAAACCAGACATTATTTTTTTAAAATAACTGAAAATCGAGCTTTGTTAGATATAAAAGTGTCATTATAAAACATCGCTTTAACTCTAAAAAATAATAAAGCTTAATTTTTTTCTTATAAAGTCAAACAAAACATATAATATTACAATTTTAATCTGAAATTCTTGTAAACTTAGACATTCTTTTTTTAAAATCAAATATTTTTTATATTTAATGCAAATAATATATATGCATATATAGCTTAACTAAATTCGGATTCGGCTTTGTTTGATAGTCTATTATAACCAAAAACTTGTTCGTCTATAAATGTAGATATAAATCAAATGTAAAATACAAAATTAGTGTATAATTTGTATAATTCTGCATTTATTTTTTCAAATTTATTTTTCCGTTTTTTAGATTCATTTAGTTTATCGCCTACAATTTTTTAAAATGGTCAAGGAATTTTGATTAAAAAAAGTATAAAATCGTAATTAACATAATTTTTTTTGAGTTACAATAAAATCTATTGAATTTATCACAATCTGTGTTTTTTCATTTGAAGTTACTTTTCTTTTGCATGTGAGTATTTTTAGCACGAAAAGTCGTGTGGGGCGCGTTTAGGAGGGGGTTTCAGCGTGAGACACACATAATAATGTACATTTTAAACATTTTTTTACATTTCAAACATAATATTTTTTTTTGCAAAAACAATACCATTTTATCATGTATCAAATCCATGAGAACATTAATATTTACACATGTCTCTAGAATTAAAGAATGAATTTTATAGAAAATTCTGCATAGATACCTAAAAAAATTAATACAAAACACAATGATCAGTAAACCTCTTATATTCGTTAGCAATAATAATCGTTTATTTTCTAACTAGAGCAGACAAAATAAAATAAAATATGTGTTTTGAAAATAACTATTGCTTGAAATATGATTATTAAATAACACGTAACATTAATAAATTAATCAGAAGGGTATCATATTAGTATAATATAAATTTAAGGCGTAGTTATGTATTTCAATATCTGAATTCTATTGTAGGTAAATAACATTTCTGACAGAAAACAAATCTTTTTTTGGGATGATATAACGTAAAGTTGAACATAGGAACATATTCGATTTGTGTTTAAATGTGTTTGCTAACCACAGCAGCCTAAAATTATATTTTTGACGCAGTATTAAGAATTTTCAAACACAGTGATTGAATAAATAACAATAAATAGCGCCATTAAAAAACAAATTGCAAATTAATAGTGACTAATAGTTAATTTTTAGCATGTTAACGAGATCGCCTGATTACATATTGTTTACTATTATATAATATTCGTCAGATACCTTGTTTTAACTATTTTTATTAGCGAATTTTACTTTTTTAAATAAAGGGAGCTGGTGATATACATAGAGATATATATTTTTTAGAATCCTTTTCACTTAATAAATAAGTATATTATGTTTTTAAGATTTCCAACAGATGCAACTAAGTAGTCTGTTATATGTAGTTGAAAATTATTCGGTATTAAATTTTAATTGCAATTTTTATGTATTTGTGCACGTATATTACAGTTCTGGACATTTATTTTGTAAATTTTTCCAAACAAAAAAAATATAATTTATGTTGTATCACTTTTTTAATGGGCATAATTTTATAATTTTAATCGAAATTTTTTTTAAATATATCTTTTAAAGGTGTTGATGTGTACTTTTGTGCAACGTTAAGAGAAATACAATGTCCCCTATAAAATATGAAATTTTTATTGGTCAATTAAAAGAGAAATTTATATAAATAGATCTATTAGATCTAACATAGGATTACTCTCGTATATTACAAATGACTTAAAATGGTAAATTTACATAATATCGATTTGGAAGATTCTAAAAAAAAAGAATTTTTAAAAAGGTAAGTATTATCATATTTAAATATTTTACACGATAAATGCTGATTTTTTCTGGTAATTGTAATATATTTATAAATAATTGGAAGGGTAAAAAGAATATAGCTATTATATATTTTAAGTTATATCTTTGGAATAACTTTTATTGAGATGTTTTATTTATGGGCTAATTTTTGTATTATATAATTTTCTTTTCTTCTTCGAGTTTAAATGATTTTGTTTTCGGCACATCCGATTTGACTAGTATGGATATTAATGAAAAAATATTGAAAAATGCGTTAAAATAAGAAAAAATAGATTTAGAATTTTATACAATTAAATTATTGGCAAGTATCGTTTTTTATATTTACTAATATTTAAATTCAAGAATATGTATACAATTGAATTTATAATTCATATCATTTTTTTACCATTGAAAAATATAGTAAATTTAAGTAAAATATAGTATAAATAAGGCATTTATAAATTCCATAATGCGTTTCCAATTTATTTTTGATACATATATTATAATTACCATTGAAAAATATGGGAAATTGTTTAAAACGTAGTTTATATAATGAAATAAAAAAATTTAATATTTCCTTTTAATTTATATGTTTTTTTTACCGTAAAAAATATAGTAAAAATACTATATAAAAGTAAATAAATAAATTTAATATTTCTTTTTAATTTATATGGTTTTTTTTACCGTAAAAAATATAGTAAAAATACTATATAAAAGTAAATAAATAAATTTAATATTCCTTTTTAATTTAATGGTTTTTTTACCGTAAAAAATATAGTAAATTTACTATAGAAAAGTAAATAAATAAATTTAAGAATATGTATAGAAGTAATTGACCCATATAAATTTTTTTATGATTTAAAATTGTACAATAATGTAAGTTAAATAAGAATTAATGAATATACTGGTCGAAAATCGAATTTGTTCTTAATATGAAAATCATATTTACACAAAATATTCGCAAATTGTAAAAATCATATTATGAAACATGGGTAAATCCCTAAGACCACATTTGTATTTTGTGCTATATAAATATTGAAAATAAAGCAATAAAAATTTCAAACAAAAAAACACAATCCTGCTAACAATATTTATTCGACATAGTCAAGTTCATCATCAATATTAAAATTTTTATTAAATTCAGTTCTCTCAAGATTAAACTTATCAACAACGAAACTTTGAAGAGTAAAAATATCATCAGTAATCTTATTAATATCTTTTTTAATGCCATCCAGTTCTTTTAATTTATTTTCATACACTCGAGGGTCACATTCAGAAAATTTTTTAAGTTCGTTATTTTGTTGATCATATACATTATTTAATTCACCCAGATACTTTATTTGATCGTCTCTTTGTTTGGTTTCTTCTCTTCCTTTTTTTTCATATTCCAACTTTTTTAATATTTCTATTTTTGATTCCGTTAATGTTTTTTCCTCATTTATATTTGACTCTAGTTCGTCTTGGGCTTGTTTTCCCATATCTTTTACGAATGACCAATAATAGTTGGATAGTCCGAGTTTTTCTTGGAATACAAAATTATCGTCGATTAATGACTGTAGAACTTCTTTGAATGATTGGGAGTTTATTCCGCGCTTACCCGATATTTTCTCTATTTCTTTTATGTTGAAAAATGTGCGATTTTCATGGAATATTTTTAACATTGCTGTGCGTTTTTCTTCTGCCGACATTCGTTTCATTGCCATTTTATTGGGGATTTGAAATATTTTTGATTACTCTGCTTTCTATATCTTATGAATGCTACATATAAATTAGGAACTGTAAATATACCATATCGTTACGAAATGGTATATTATGGGACTATAGTCGCAAAGATTAAAGGATAATAATATTTTAAGCTCTACTATTCTGTGAATATCCAAGTTGATGTTCAATAGTTATTTTTTTCGGAAAATTGTATTTGTCTTTTAAAAATAGTAAAATATAGAGAAATGTTTTATATGCCGACATTGTTTTTTTATGCTCACAATTATATTTACTATAGTACATTGTGGCATTTATTTCATACATAACTCTACACAATCTAGTATTGATCCAAATAACTTTATTTTAGATTTAATTATTTCCCTTTTGTGTCTCTTTATAAATACACTTCTATTTAAGCCCTTAAAAGTAGATGAATTTCTGTTAATTTTTAAACTCAATTATATAGAATTTTTCATTAAAAAAAAACATACATATATATTACTTTAAAATATAAACTATCAACCTTTAAACTCAACAATAGGCATATTTTCTATAGAAACCAATCAAAAGTAGATGACTTTCTGTTAATTTATAACACTTTAAACTCAATTATATCGAATTTTTCATAAAAATAACATGCAGATAAATTTCTTTAAAATTTTAAACTTGATTATATAAAATTTTTTATAATAATAACATTCATATACCTTACTTTAAAATGTAAACCATCAACCTTTATACTCAACAATACGCATATTTTCTATATAAACCAATCAAATGTAGATAACTTCCTTTGAAATTTTAAACTCGATTAGATGGAATTTTTCATAAAAAAACATACAGATAACTTACTTTTAAATATAAGCTATCAACCTTTACAATCAGCAATAGGCATATTTTCTATAGAAACCAATCAAAAGTAGATGAATTTCTGTTAATTTATAACACTTTAAACTCAATTATATCGAATTTTTCATAAAAAAACATATAGATAAATTTCTTTAAAATATAAACTTTCACAATTTAGACTCAATAATGGTGGATTTTATATAGAAACCAACCTTGAGAAGACAACATTCTTTTAATTTTAAGCTCCAATATTAAAACTTCAATTAAATGAATTTCTCATAAAAATGATATAAAAATAATGTATATGCTGTATTTCCGTTTTAATTTTATTATTAGAGATTTTAAACTAACGTTTATCGCAATTAATAAATAGACATAAAAATCATCAAAGATTTTCTCACAGCCGAGTAAAGAAATTTTCTTTTTTTAAGGTATGGGATTCGAGAAACTATATATGACATCTAAAACAGCTAAAATATGATGCTTATCATTTTTATATTCGAAAAACCTTGTTGAAGATACAATATTAGATAGATATATATACAATAAGTCATAATTAAGCAATAATTATACAAGATTGGATTTTTTTAGATCTAATATTATGTATTTTCAAATAAATTTCAAAAAAAAAATGTGATTTTATTGGCAAATTTAGCAAACATTCATAAAAAATAGTTATCTATAAAAAGAAGATTGCTCCTTTTATAAATAAACCAACTTTTCTAATTATAAATGAATAAATAGAATTAATTTAAAGACTATTTTTTGTGTTTCAAGACTTTTTATTTATTTATGTGGTTATATATCATAAATTTTCTTAGAGAAACTTATTTGTGCTTTCAAAATTTTTCACATAAAAGGCTGGCATATTTAGTGTAAAAAATACACACATATATAAACAATAAAAAATAATTACATATTAATGTATACTGAACAATCATTTTTTTTAGCAAGATTTAACAATAATTATATTTTAAGTGTAAAATAAATTAGAAAAAAGATAAATTCAAGGTGAATATTTCGTTCTATAATTTTTTTTACTAAATTAATCAGTAAATGATCGATAATTAAATTTCGTTCTATAATTTTTTTACCAAATTAATCTGTAAATAATTAAAGATCATATTAAGAAAATTTCTGACCACGCTTTCTAATAGATTGATGAATAAAAATACATAAAATAGAAAATGAATATTATAGAACCAACAAAAATAAATATTTTTGTGTAATTAAGTCATACTTTTAATAAAATGAAAATTTACAAAATTATAATTTAATTACTTATTTCGTCACGCCCTAAGAATTTAGTCTGATATTTTTAGAATTCTTTAAAATTAAAGCTTCTTTGATTCTAAAACAATAAGTTAAAGAAATCAAGATTCATATCAAACCAATAATATTGTGGTTTTAATGTTATATCTGCTTTTTTTATCCGTATCGTCCTAAAAAGATATACAAATTTGTTCTTTGTTTTGATATTTATTTTTTATTTATGGGTTAATTTTCTTTTTATGAATTTTATCTATTTAGATGTGGTCTGCCTATTGGGAATATTGCACAACTTATTGCTACATCTTTTGACACCTTCCCCTGATCTATCTTCATCAACTACACTTCTTCTCTCAAATGAGATGAGACAAAGTGTCTTGCGAATTGTGAGAGCTTGTATGTATGCTTCTACTTCGTCCATGATTTTTAACTCCTTAACATATTTTTTATGGGATTTTGTAACCTTTAATTCTTATTTATTTATGGGTTAATTTTCTTTTTATCGATTTTATCTATTTATACGTGTTCAGCGTGTTGGGAATATTGCACAACTCCTTGATGCATCTTTTGACACCTTCCTCTGATCTATCTTCATCAACTGCTCTTCTTCTCTCAAATGAGATGAGTTCAAGTGTCTTGCGGAGTGTGAGAGCTTGCATGTATGCTTCTACTTCGTCCGGTATTTTTACTCCTTAACATATTTTTTATGATATTTTGTAACCTTTAATAAGATATATCATATTTAAGAAAGAAATGCTACAATAAAAGAACATAACTCTAAACATAAAAAAAAGTTAATAAAATAACAAATCTTGACACTTTATTCAAATTAAAAAATAATTTCAGACAACAAATTATTAAATCAATTAGTCTTTAAAAAAAGATGATAGGGCTATAAGAAGTATAATATTGAAGCGGTTCATAGAGCTTTAAAGGTTTTGGCTGGTTGAAAAAGTAATAAAAAAACAAACAATATATAGATTTATAAATAATTTCAAAGGGCAAATATTTTTAATGCCATTCACAGATTGTAGAATCAATAATTTTAGAAATGACAAAACAAATATTAAATTAACGCATAAATTAAATTTTAGAGAACATTAATAATCAATAACTTTTATTAAATTATATTGATTGTGGATTGAACTTAATTTTTATACCATCAAACAATTTCTTCTCGTTTCTACTATTATATAATTGACGCTTCCTTGCTCGACCACAGAGAACTTTCTTCTTTTCTGCTTTTTCAACCTTTGGTGTTTGCTTTCTAACTTTTCCTGCTCTGTTAAGTGAAGGTACTTTTGCCATTGTTAAATGGGGTTCAAATATAAATTATTTGTGGATGAGAAACAAGAAATTTAATATTAACCCATAAACCATTTGAATAAATTTCATCTGTATTATTATAGAAGAGGAGAGGCATCGAAGAAGATTTAAGAGAAGAGGACATAATTAATATAACAGATATGATGGACTCACGGGAAATCAATCACGTTATGCTTGAAGAGGAAATCTAAAATTACAATACTAAAATCAACCCTCAAATAAAACTAGATTTGTATTATGATGGATTGGTGTGATCACAAAATACCATAAGTTGTATATTGAGGACTTGAAGATGCTATCTACATGATGAAATACGCACAAACGATAGAGTAGAGGTTAGCAAGTGAATCAACTAATATCGAAAGAAGAATAAGGTTAAAGGAATTTTGATAAAAGGATATATATGAAGGAGCTTAACAGTGTTGGGAACACACTTGAATTAATAGCCCTTGAAAGGATTTAATAGGATGAGATTGGAAGAAGCATAAATAATTGATGAAGCCCTTGAAAGGAAGTAATTCAATTAGGATGATTTAGGAAGAAGTTTATAGGGTTTATTATACATATGAATTAATAGCACTTGAAAGGAAAGATTGTAAATAGAATTAGATTCAAAGAATTATATAAGGTTGAGGAAAACACTCGAATTAATAGCCCTTGAAAGGAAATGATTAAATGTGAATAAGATTCATAGAAGTATATATGAAGCATTATATATATGAATTAATAGCACTTGAAAGGAAAGATTTTAAATAGAATTAGACGCAAAGAATTATATAAGGTTGAGGAAAACACTCGAATAAATGTTCTTTGAAAGGAAACAATTCAATGAGGATGATATAAGAAAAAGTTTAAAGGATTTATTAAGCACTCTAAGTAATAGCTCATGAAAGGAAAGGAATATGGAGATAATTTATGTAGAGGATGGGGCTAAAGGAAGCCTAATATAGACTGCTCTATTGGATCATTCAAATTTTAGCTTGATTGATTAAGGTTAAAAAATAGTATGATTAAAGGAGCCGCCCAAATATAAAAAAAAGTATTTGTATATCTGCGAGAATTTCATCTTACATTATATGCAGTTTATTTTTAAAACAATGGTTTTCTATTTATTTATAACAATTTGTAAAAGTTTTGAAAACATATAGAGAAAGATGTTTATGTTAAAATAATAAACACTGGGCATTTTTTATAATATATTTGAAATTTAGATGCATATTACGCCTTTAAATATATTCGTTTATATATTTGTCAAAAGCTAATTCTTCTTTTAACTTTTCGTTTTGCTTGCGCCAAAATTTAGATTCCTCTATATTACCGATTTGCTCCATGCGATATATATCCTGATTTTTTTTATTTATGGCTTAATTTGATTTTAAGCTTTTTATACTTGTTCAAGCAAAAATTTAGATTATTCTATTTACAGATTTGTCATATACTTATTTCCACCTTATCACCTTTATAATCTTTTTTTCTTAAGACTGTTTATTTCAGGAGTATCCCTCAATTATATTGTTTGTGTGTATGTTTTTGCTTCTGTTGGCATCTATAACTCATTAATATACGATTTATGATATTTTGTAACCACCATATCTCTACAGTTAATTTCCCAAAAATATTTACGTAAAAAATTAATTTTATAAACTAAATACAAATATATTATAAATTTAGACAATTAACGAGAAAAAAATGTCTCTTATGCACTGTTAATTCAAAAACTACATTAAAAGGGCAAATTATAACGGCATATTCCAAATTATTGATTTCCCAATATCCTAATAAAATATCGATTGATCTCACTATAAAATACAAGATTGAGAACTTGATTATGTTTAAATTACCTTTGTATGTGCTATAATTTTTTTGTTTCTATGGCAATTAAAAGGTATGTTGGTTTTATTCCAGGTACACTTAAGATATAAAATATAAATTTTGATGATTTACACAAAAATTCGATAACTACTAAAATCATATTAATATTTTAAAGTCGATTTCTAACGTAGATATACCGTTTAGAAATTTTTCAAACACCATATATGAACAACCATTTAGATTGATTATTATTACTATGTTATCACAAAATTGTGCTTGATCTCAAGAATTTACGTGTGTTATATTTTACCAATACCTAAATTAGAGATAATGACATTTATAATAATCAATAGAGAAAGAATAAAAGTTATAGCGCGTCGTTATTTTCTATATTTGTTATATTTAATACCATACAATTTCTTATTTATGGGTTAAGTTTCTTTTTATCGATTTTATCTATTTAGACGTGGTCAGCCCATTAGGGATATTACACAACTCCTTGATACATCTTTTGACACCTTTCATTGATCTATCTTCATTAACTGCTCTTCTTCTCTCAAATGAGATAAGTTCAAGTGTCTTGCGAAGTGTGAGAGATTGCATGTATGCTTCTAGTTCGCCGGGGATTTCTAGCTCCTTGACATATATTTCGCGTATTTAATACCATACAATTTTTTATTTAAGGGTTAAGCTTCTTCTTTTTATAGATTTTATGTACTGAGATGTAGACAGCCCATTAGGAATATTTCACAACTTCTTTAATGCATATTTTGACACCTTCCCCTGATCTATCTTCGTTAACTGCTTTTCTTCTGTCAAATGATATGAGTTAATGTGTCTTGTGAAGCGTGAAAGCTTGCATATATGCTTCTAAATCATCAGGGATTTTTAACTCTTTAACAAAATTTTTATGGGATTTTCTAACCACCCATCTAAGTCATTACATTCATTGTTATTTTTAATACCATATAATAAAATTTTATCCATTAAGGTGTTTGAATGCCAAGTGAAGCGGAAGAATACGCACAAACAATCGGATTGAGGAAGACACTTGAATACATAAGCATTGAGAGAAGAAGATGAATCGAGAAAGATTAAAAGATGATGAAGTGGAAAGAACTAAAGGCCAAATCTGTTATATAGAGTCATCTAAATTTTTGCTTCAACAACTACAAAAAGCTAAAAATAAAATTAAACCCTAAATAAAAACCATAGTATACACATATAAGGTATTTTTATTATGATAAAAAATATTTCTTCGAGAATAATAAGTATTCTTCATGTAAATACAACTATTGAACAAAAAAATGCAGGTTTTCACTCTGGTATAAGTGAATATACTCAATGCCAAAGAGAAAAATGTATATCGAAATAGAAAATTACATAATTTAAAAAAATAAATAAAAATACAAGTATAGCTACATAAATGTAAAAAAAAGAATAATAATGATATGCATAGATTAAAAGTAACCTTTAGTATTTTTTCCCAATAAATTTATAAAATACGCAATGATATCTTTGTGTCATATGTCACTGTGATATAATAATAAAAACTTATATAATTTTTTAAGCAATATTAGAATCGTTTAAATTTTATTTTTACAAAATGGTATAATATGCAGATAAAAAAAATTATTTTTCTAGATATAAATACAAAGAAACACGCTCTTAAATCTGCATAAAAAATCGGCTTGAATTTCATCTTTAAAATCATTTCTTATATTTTGTCGTATATTAATCCAATAAAATACTAATATATAATTAAACTCATATCGGGCACGAATATGCTAAATATTAATACAATTCGCAAATCAAATGCTCAACGAAAAAATACATCGATATAATTAACATAATAATATGTTTTTAAGGTCAATATCTTTTATTCAATTTTTGTTTCTTTGCTATAATTTCTGGTATCATATTAAATTCAAATACCAGAATGATAAGATAAGTTTTATAGCAAAGATTCCTTCCATTTCAAATATAAGTATATATAAAGATGTACCAGAGAGAAGAATAAACCTATAAGCTAATTAAAATTACTTATTATCAAAAAAATACAGACTTTGTATGAAAAACCATGTTGTAATCATCAAATCAGTAAGTATTAAACATCATGGTATGTCTTGCACATTAATTACAAATTTGATGCAAAATTAAACGAAACAATCAAATTTTCTTTTTAAAACAATTAAAATATATCTATAATAATTAAAGGGTAGTTTGAAATTTAAAATATACTAATTGAAGATCATAAATATAAGTTTTATCACTTTTTCCTCAAGCTCAAACCTTTCATCATAGAAAAAAATTCTTGATGTATAAAATAGTATGGTACAAAACAATAAGTTTCAATTTTATTAATTTTTTTTAATATTTCACAAACAAATTTCGTTATGATCACAGATAAGCGGATATCGATTGTATAATTTAAAAATCAAGAGCTTCTATTAAAAAATGCGACTGTTATTTAAATATACACTGGGCATATAATAAGGTTCACCTTCGTAGTTGGATTTCAACTTAATAATTTTGTTGTTTTTCTTTTTTAAAAGATAGCCAACAATTGTTTATTCTGAAATAATAATTGTTGCATATTGAAGATATAAACACATGTGCCATGAAGTATGATAGACTTTTTTTTAAGTTATTGTATCACTAGTTATTTAATTTTTTTATAGAATATAAAAAATCAAATTATTACAAACACTAAAAAACTATTCATCTAGACAAACAGAATGTAGAGATAAATATTATTTGTATGTGTAGATATGGTCGATCATTTTTGGAGTTTTATTTATTTGATTGTTTGAATTGCGTATCGTAAGCAAATAAATGCTTTCAAAGGTTTTTTTAACTAAAATCATGATATAAAAAGCATATTCGCGTAAATATACACTTTATATCACGCAAAATGTTATTTCTTAATTAAAATTCACACAATATTTTCGTATTAATTACGAAATTCAATAAATTTTTTAGCATTTATTATCGAGTAAAACATGTATTTGCCAGAATCCGTATTTAACTGCATATCTTTGGAATTTATAAATTTTTGTGAACTAGCAGTGATATTTTTATCAAAGTTTTAGCGGCCAATAATCTATTTTTGTAGATAAGATGAGATCTATGCAAGTTGAAAAGTTCTAATCGAATTAAAGCAAGAGGGATATTAAAAAAAATATTATCGTATTTATCATTTTTGACACATGCATAATTATGGTAATACTATTACATAACTGCTAAGTTTAATGGATTTACAAAAAAAAAACAGCAGCGATAGAAAGGTTTTTTTTTCGTCGATATGCTTTCATAATGTTGATATTGACATAATTAGTTTTAAAAAACAAAAAACAAGAAAAAAAAGGTACATAAAGCATAAATAAAGGTTTTAAATGGAATATCTCTCCTAATTATAGACATAATATGCAGATATTTTCGATTTGAATTCACTACCAATATGTATAGGAACGATAATATAAGAAATTACAGCTTAAAACTATATGGAATTTTTGATGAAATGTATTATCAGCTTTTCATATGTTTAAATAAAAAAATCATTATGATTTTATCATATTTAGAAAATAAATTTTTAGGGCATTATAGACTAGAAGCTTCCAATTAATTGCATTTAATCGTTCTTAATATATCTAAATTTAATTATATTCATCTTTCATTCAATTTTTATTGATGGTAAATGATAATTTAAACTTAGGTTTAGAATTTGTGATTATAAACACAAAATTACGATTAAAATTTTAATTAAAGTTTATAATTAGTTCGCCAAATATTTTTTTTGTTTATAATTTATATTACATCTTCAATCTAAAATTTTAATATTTTTTGGTTGTTTAATTTTATCATCTTTTTTTTTGATAATCCTGTTATTTTTTTAGGTTAATTATTTGGTATATATTCTCCTTATTTTTTCACTGCCTTTTTGGTTTTTTCATAAAATTATTTTTTAATAGTGACTTTTCTATTAATGAATAGATGCACCTTTGTAATCACATACTATAATTTATTAAGAAAAACATTCTTTTATATATAAAGAAAGAGATATGAAACTATTTCGAGACAAATATATAGATTAGAATCTTATTATAAGATTTAAAATGAAAATATGCCAGTATTTTTATATATAATCATATAAGTGTAGTTTTATATATCCCCTAAAAAAATATTTAAATTTTAGATTAGTTTAAATTTGTAAATATATAATATAATAGAAAAATAATTTTTAAAATAAAAGGAAAATGCAACTATTCCCGATTGGTAAAGAATCGGCATCTGACCAATTTCATTGAAAAGGTAAATATGTTTTTTTTTGGTTTTCAAGAAAATTAACAGTAACTTTCATATAAAAATCATACAATGAATATTGGTTTTATAGAAACACTGATAATTAGATTGAAGTTGTTTGAGTAAAAATTTTATTTATGCTGGCTTTTTTGATAAGAAAAAGCTCGCAGATATTAAATGATGCGTAAAAGTCTTTTGCTAGAAATTTTCAAGATTTTTAGGATATAAATAAAAAAATCACAAATAAAAAAATTATATAACTTTTGAATTTTCTATTATTGCTTCTAATCCGAAATAGAAAATGATTAAAAAAATATATAAGCAATTTAAAAATATAAGTTATGCATTTATTACTATTATTTATTTTAAAAAATATATATTCTGCGGAAAAAAAGGAATCAAAGTTGGGAAGGTTTTTTAGTATCGAAACAAAAACAGATGAACCAACGAAGATTAAGAGATTTTTAAGTTATACGGGGTACAGTGGTGGTTTTTCCGAAAATGAAGCAATTGAATTGAAAGAAGAGAATGAAATGACTGGAAAAGATCTTGACGGCAAAATAAGTTTTTAAACTGATAATCTTTATAAATTTTTTGTGAATTTTGAACAGCATTTTAGTAACATACAAGAAGCATGGGAAAAAAATTTTGTGAAAAATGACGAAAGAATTTACTTTATTGTAAGCTTGAAATTAATATTGATCTATTTTGAGAAATTTCCAGCTAAAAATAATATAAAATGTGATTATGTGTTATCGGAAGGAAGAATGCTAACTAAGCTCAAAAAAAACATTCCAAACTTTGACCCTTTTCATCAATTAAACAGGGAAAATCAAAGTGTATTATTAAGTAGTTCTGCGAAGGAATGTAGGATAAATATATTTAGCTTATACATAAAATTAATATGTTCGAAGAGTATGGAGCCAGCAAAATTCATTGACATGGCAGGTTTGGCGAAATATTTTACAAATCCAGATGAAAAATATTCAGACATCTATAATCAATTCGACGAAGAAATCAAAATTGCCAAAAGTATATTTTTTTTAATTTCTTAAATAAAGATTAAAATTTTTTATTGTATAATCAACCAAGAAGCAAAGATTAGTATTATTATAACACTATAAAAATAGCCATTTTATATATAAAAAAATAAATAGATACCTATTTGTTCTTTTTAAAAACCCACATATTTTTTTAACCCATATGTTAGATTACAGCCCCATAAATAACAAATAATTGACGCTGTAAAAAATAAAAACATTGCAAAAACCAAATCATTCGCTCTAATAGTTCCACATATACTATCTTATTTCGTATAATCATATATATGGTGTTTACGGGCTTTTATTTGCATAAGAATACGGTACATTGCGTTGAAAATTTGTTGGGCACAAAATGAATTGGTGCCAAGGTAAGTTGAAATTTTACATTCATAAGAATCAAACTGTATTAGTTCAAAATATCATAGAAATAGGGAGATATAGGTATTTAATCATCAAAATGGAGAAGATGTCAAAGTTTGCATAAAAGAGTTTTGAAAAATTAATAATTTTCAAGAAACATCTAAAACAAAAGATTTTAATATAAAATTGTGTATCTTAATCTATAAAATTACACAATTTTAAAATAATTTTTAAAAAAAGATTTTAATATAATACGAATATATCAAAAATAAATAAAATAAGAATGAATAATATGAATAAATAACAAAAATCTAAAATAATTTATAATTTTACAAAAAAAATAAGATTATTTTCGAACCACTGCTACATTGGAGTAGATTAACTTATAAAAATGTAAAAGTGTTTTTTTTAGTAAATACTCAGCATTTTTATATTGCATTATATTAAAATTTAAATACCAAAGCGCCGTATAAAGAAATATAGAATCTGAATAGCTGTATTCAAAAAAATTTACTTGATAAATTATCTTAAATTTTTGCTGTTTCAAACGAATTGAATTTAAATAGATAAATTTACTCACAATATATCTGTGAAACTTCTATGTAATTAATAAGACATAGAAAGTTGTACAATAATTTATAAAAAAAATAAGTTTTTTTATCATCCCTAAAAAACTAAAAGTTTTAGTATAAGTATGAAAATACGGTTGCATATTTATAGAATAAAAATGAATTATATATTACTATAGTTCTTAGGAACCAAATGAAGTTTTTATTTTAGTTGTCATAACAAGATATATAAAAGGTATATTAGTCCAGACATATTTTTTTCCATCGTTTATAACGTTTCTATTCGTGCAAGATTTGAATATCAAGATACTTCTTTTTTTTACAGCTTCTAGTCCGAATTCCTTTATTTCAATATAACTTGATATTGTTTTAGAGTAGAGTAATATTTTATATAAACATTGGCCCTATAAAAATTCAAAATCCCCAAATAATTACGCCTTCCAAGTATATATTTGCGGTATAAAATTATAAGCAGAAAGATTTCAATACGCTTGTTACTCGGGTGTTACGTATTTATAATGCATTTCTATTGAATTACCGTGTGTAAAGCTTATAAATTTACACAGGATTATCACAAAGCATCAAAAAAAGAAAGAATATACATTATAATGGTTTATTAAAATAAGATAAGCATGATTTTATCTATTAATATGTTTTACAAATTTGATTCACATTACTATAGCATCATAATAATATAATTAAAGATATTTTTCTCTTCATTTACAATCCTTTTGTAAAATATATATGATTATTTTGTGATTAAAACACAGAATATAAAAGAAATAACAATTTATGATGCCAATAACAGAAATGTTAAATGTATAGTTAAATCAGAAAAGCTTAAATAAATGTTTATTGTTCTAAAATTAAGAAAATAATTATAAAAACACATTAGAAGCAATCACAATGAGACAAGGCATTTTCTTTCGAACATTAGTTTGAATATATAGCATGGCTATATATTAAAGACACAAAAAATTTAAATCTGGCTTATAAATTATGGTTTCCAAAGCTAAAAATTATTTAAAATATCCCCAACTTTTTATAGACCAAGCAATATATTTTTTATGATGTATTAAATCCAGAATAAAGTATTCGATCTTTCTTAACTATGGTAAAAAATTAAAAATATCCTTTATAATTTTGTAAAAATCACATCATCTGACTTGCTCTTCAAGATATCGCTTAATGGTTATAATTCATATATAGGATAGTAAACTAGAAAAAATAGTAAATAAAATAATTATTCTTTAAGATAAACAGTTTCACATATTGTGACGACCCTTTTGAAATTATTATATGAATTTTTTTACCACTACGATAGTATTTTACTACTAAATTTAACAGGATAGAGACATTATAATTATTTCGAATTGCTTTGATTATACTTTTATTATCAAAGACATAAAACCGTCAATAGCCATAATTTATAATTCAAAATAGTTAATATATATCGTACTACACACTTTCAAAGCATACAGTGTAATAATATTATATCCACATATGATTTCAATACATTTGACCGCTTTATTATATAGATTGTACTATAGACTTAATAGATTGTATTTTTATCTAAATAAAGTAATTTAAAAGAACACATATTATTTGGCGAAAATTCTTTTCTCATCTAGATTTTAAAACAACTTATGATCACTTTTAAGAAATTAGATTTCCACATTCTAGTTAATTTCAGACGATAATTTTTCTTTTGATTCCCCAATAATACTACATCGTACTAAAATAATTTTGTATATTATTTATTGTTCTGATTATAATAAAACACTTTGATATTATGAATTTTTTAGGGTTTAAAGATTCAAAAGTAAATGTATAAATTTTCAAATTAAGCTATGTCTTAAATTTTGCAGGGAAAACGAATCTCGGATATTCATAATGAATCTATATCTGCATAAATTAGGCATTTTTACATCAGTATAACAATTAACTGATGTTTATTGAAGTTAATATTATTTATTGATATACATTTATAGATTAAAAGGTGATTTTATTAGATACTAATTTAAGCTTTATACCTTTTTTATGAATAATTTATCATAAGTTTATTCTTTTATATTTATTTCTAAATTTTGTTTAATCGTTACTTTTTAAAAACCTCCAATACGTTTTTTTCTATGTTATCTCTTTTTCTAAAAAATTGAGCACATTAATGCTTACCATTATGCTTAATATACAGATTTTGTAAAGTTTTCCTTTATAATTACTGTTTGAAGTTCTTGAAAATTAGAAGGAATAGAAATCATGATATCTCCTATGAAGTGTAATATTCGAAGTTTTTATAGACAATAACCACAATTATCTGTAATTTTTAAGTTTTGGGGGTGTTTTTGCGCAGGCAATGCTCTATGAGTTATAAAACTTCTTGCTTTAAATTATTTTGATCCACGAAAAAATTAAAGTTAGTCTTTACATGAAATATTTTTTACTATAAGTTGTGAATATATCAAAAACGTTTATTTAAAAGCCATTTTAATGCAAGCCTTATTATTTTAAAGAATTTATAAATCTTTTTTTTTTCAGTTTGGAATTATTATATAAAACTAAATTTTATTTCGAATTACTAACGAGCTCTGTTTTAATTTTAAGGCATAGAACAGGTTTTATATTCAATTAGTTTTATTAGGAGGCTTTTGTATCTACAATATATTTGGTAATCAGTAAAAAAAAATTACTGGATTTAAATGTATGAGTAAGCTTTTCCTCGACAAATTTCTTTGTTTAAATACCTTTGTTTCTTTGAAATATATTTCAAGTTGTTATTTTTTCAGATGTCAAAAGGATTACAATGTTTGGCACATTTGAGCGATATTTTTTTTTAATTTACCAAATTTATAGTGATTTTTTACACTTTGGGTTTTGATTCTTTTCTATCATTTAATTAGCCTAAATATAAATCTTTAGAAAAAAACTTAATATGCACAATAATTATATAAAACATATTCGAAGGATCCTTTCTTTTAATTTTTAAGCTTAATTTGTATTTTATTAAAAATGAAAATCCAAAACTTAAAAAATACGGAATATTAGAGACTGCAACGGTATAAATATATATTTAGGTGAAAATTCGAAGTTCAGTAATCTGTGTTTACATTAAATTATTTCCAGGATTATATTCGTAACTTTATACTACATTTGAATTCCCGAAAAGAATTATATCCAAAATAATTCGATAAAAAAAACGCGAACCTCGACTATATAAATCAATACAAAACATATAATCTGGGATTTTGAATTTTTTTTATGAAGACAAAAAAAATTATATATTGCATTCGAATATCATAATTAAGAATAATTATTTTTTTATAACATATTTTTTTCCAAATTTTATATAAGTATTCTTTAATAAAAAAGATTAACAGTGTTGACCATGCCAATAGGGTTACCGCTGCGGGAATAACATCAACATCATACCAATACTGGCTTTGATTACTTCCATTTGAGGTCGTGAATTAAATTAAGTCGTTTCAGCACTACCATAAACTGTATGCTTTAATCCAAATTCTTTTTTTCTGTTTGTCGATCTAAAAGTGTTTGCTGTATCCCTTGCAGGTACGCGGTATTGATTATATATTGGTATTTTATCAATACCCACGCGTGAAGAGCATTAAAAACTTCAAAAATGAAAATATAGATTCTAACCCGAATATATACATTTCAATCATCGCCACTTTCGCTTTTCTCGGATTAATTAGTTGACAGAAACACAAAAACTGAATCTTAACGGTAGTGAAGCTTAGGTCAAATAATGGGCTTTTCGTACAAAAATTTAAGAAAAAAGATCGTAGAGATATTTATTTATGGGTTAATTCTCTTTTTATCGATTTTATCTATTTGGACGTGGTCAGCGTGTTGGGAATATTACACAACTTCTTGATGCATCTTTTAACACCTTCCCCCGATCTATCTTCATCAACTGCTATTCTCTCAAATAATATGAGTTCAAGTGTCTTACGAAGTGTGAGAGCTTACATGTATGGTCTTGCTTTATTCGGGATTTTTGACTGATTAAAATATTTTTATGCAATTTTGTTTTATGTATTAAGTTTCTTCTTTTATAAATTTCATCTATTGAGATGTAGACAGCCCATTGGGAATATTGCACAACTCCTTAACGCATCTTTTGACACCTTTCCCGGTCTATCCTCGTCAACTGCTCTTCTTCCATCAAATGATATGAGTTCAAGTGTCTTGTGATGACTTAGACTATATTGATAATTTCATATATTTTAACACACAAACTTTTTCATAATTAATATGGCTGAAATTCTATATTTGCAGCCATCCAATTAAATTAGAGTGTTTGTAATAAAGATTTCCAAATTGTATTTGATATCCAATTTCCTCACGCAAAATCAAGATGATTTCGAAATCTTTTAAATTCGTATATTATTTTTTTCGAGAAATTCGAGTTTTTTCGAGATTCCAATAATTATAAGG
Source organism: Rhyacophila brunnea (assembly GCF_057557595.1). NCBI lineage: Eukaryota > Metazoa > Arthropoda > Insecta > Trichoptera > Rhyacophilidae > Rhyacophila > Rhyacophila brunnea. The sequence continues at coordinate 123,615 of NW_028233362.1, read as the reverse complement.
AATATTTTTTTTTTCTAAATCTACTAATTTATCTGATAAAGTTATAGGAATGTTAAACATGAATCACAAATACATAACACAAAATTATAATAATATTGCATATGATTCTAATACATAAATAAATTTTAAACAAAAATCATCATATCAAATTTATAAAATAAAGTTAGAACTAACTAAATATTATTTTAAAAAGTTCGAAAGATTTATTACCATTTCAATTTACACAATAAAATTATTATTTATTAAATATGATCCTAAAAAGTCATATTTGTGGATTATGGTCCCTAATGCATTCAGTAAAGTAATAACAATATTTATTATGATGTAATAAAGTTGTAAGAAATTTTAAAGGATATACAAATTCTAGTAAGAAAGTTATAATTCACTTAAATATGATCCTAAAAACTTACTTATGTGACTTATCGCCCCAATTCATTTATAAAGTATAACAATATTTATTATGATGTAATAAAGTTGTAAGAAATTTTAAAGGATATACAAATTCTAGTGAGAAAGTTATAATTCACTTAAATATGATCCTAAAAAGTCATATTTGTGACTTATCGCCCCAATTCATTTAGTAAAGTTATAATAATATTTATTATGATGCAATAAAGCTATAAGAAAGATATAGATGACATACGATTTCATTCGAGAAAGTTTAAGAAAGATTAAATATGATCCTAAAAAGTCATATTTGTGACTTATCGTCCCGAATTCATTTAGTAAAGTTATAATAATATTTATTATGATGCAATAAAGTTGTAAGAAATTTTAAATGATATACAGATTCATTCGAGAAAGTTTAAGAAAGATTAAATATGATTTTAATGGAGTTAAAAAAACTATTATATGATTCAAATTTATTCTATGATTTCATTATAATGTTAAAGATAGCTCTAATGAGGTTTTACAAATTTCGAATATGAATTTTAAGGCATTTAGTTTCATTTTATATTAACATTTATTTTTTGAAACAGTATCACTTTTTTATATTTTCCAAGCTGATTTGAGAATAGTGTTTTATTGAAATTACCCCACGCTAATGACGAAATCCGAAAACTATACGAGTATTTTACCGAAATATCCAACAGAAGGTGTATTCGGTTTTGAAGAAAGATCATCACCCATACAAAAATATGATATTCCTACCGACCGACCGACTCGAATTTATTGTGACGGTATCTATGATCTGTTCCATTTCGGACACGCTCTGAGTCTTAAACAAGCAAAAGAGCTTTTTCCCGATGTATATCTTATGGTTGGCGTATCGAATGATGAAGATACACATCGTTTAAAGGGAAAGACGGTTCTTACAGATAAAGAGCGATACGAATCAGTGCGTCATTGTCTCTATGTTGATCAAGTGATTGAAAATGCGCCGTGGGTCATTTCACTAGATTTTATAAAGAAGCATGAAATTGATTTTGTGGCTCATGATGAAATTCCGTACAAGAGCCATGAAAGTTCAGATATTTATGCGGAAGTCAAGAAGGTAGGGAAATTTATTCCGACTATGAGGACTAAAGGGATTAGTACAAGCGGGCTTATTACAAGAATAGTGAAGGATTATGATGAATATGTTAGAAGAAATTTAATGCGAGGGATATCAGCAAAAGACTTGAATGTCGGATTTATTGATGAGAATATGATAATGGCTAAATTTAAAATTGAAAATCTTGTTAAACAGGCGGATAAAGAAATCGACGACATGAAAGAAGAGTTTCGAATTGCGTTGAGATTTTGGGAGAAAATGGGAAAAGATTTTGTTAAAAGCTTCGAAAATATTTTTAGCAAGGAAAATGAAAATGGTATTTGGAATAGAATCAAAAAAAAATTTACGAGAAATGATAAAAAAGTTAAAAAAGAGACGGGTCGGAAGAGTATAAGAAAAAACAAAATTAAAGTTATTAAAGAAACTGAACTTGAAGATTATATCGGTGGATATCATGAGCAAGATAATTTGTATTTAGATATTACTACAGAAAGTGAAACTACTTCATCACCCGAAAAAGGTGAAAAGGAGAATGAAATCCCAGTTTCCATCCCGAATGAATCACCCTCGAATATTGATACTTTAAAAATGGGCCTTCCACCATTGATTATTCCTCAAAATCAAAGTAGAACTTCTAATAAAAAAAGAAGGAAAAAATGAATAAAGATGTCAATAAAATTAAAACAAGGGAAATATCCGTTTTATATTTTTAACTTATTTAAATATTTATTTGAAAACCGTAGGTAGAATACCTTCCTCCCTATTTGGTGGAGAGCTCAAAAAAGGTCTTACGGAGACTCGAACTCCGATTTCCAGGATCAGAACCTGGCGTGCTAACCATTACACTATAAGACCAAAAATTTGTTTTTAAGTTTATAAATACAGTACTCAATCATATTTATAAATAACAACATCACATAGTAATCTTTATTTGTGGGTAATTCTGTAATTTTAATTCCAAATAATATGTGATTAATACTCCTTAGGAAAAACAAATTTACACGCTTGGCTTTATCCTCTTAAATCATCTTCGATATCTCTCTTAAAGACCCATTTATCACAAAGGTTTTCCTAAATCCTATGGTTTGAATATATGCACAATTTTATTGTGACTTCGAGTTATTTCTATTGCTTCACAACTTAATCATATATACAGGTAAATATTCATTACACTGCGAACAATGGTTTTTAAGTTCAAAGATGAATAATATTATAAATAAAACGTAATTACACGATAACACCATATTCTTTACTTCATAATTGAATTGGGCTTGAATATAGAAAGTAGTAACACCATGATGCTATGGTTTTAACTTCAAAAATGATTAATATTTATAAATAAAAAGTAATTACATCATAATGTCATGGTTTTTAGCTTCATAATTAAATATACTTACAAATAAATATAAATCATATGATAAAAAATATCTACAAGAGATGCAGAAAGAGAAGAAACCGTGAAAGGTATCAAAAAAAGTTAGCAATGATAATAACAAGTTAAAACTTAATAAGAAGAAAAAATATATATCTAAAATGTAAAAATTAATGCTTAAATAAACTATCATTGTAATTACGTATAATAGCATTTAATTATTATAGATTAAATACTGATATATGAATTTTTAAAATAAAATCCACAACCAAAAAAAATTACATCTTTCCCAACATTCTCGGTATATATGCAAGTAAAATAATAATATTTTGCCTCACTTATATGCTACACACGATTTAAAAAACATTAATAATTATAGCTTTCTTTATATACAAGTTTATTATGATTTATAAGTTTAACATATTCCTGTTCATTTTTAAATCAAGAAAATTATCTTTAATAACCAAAAAAATAATTTTAATTTCTACTTATGCTTTTTAATATCATCAGATTTTTTATATCTTTTAAATCCACAGTTATATTTATGTTTTAGCTCTCTCTAAAGCTTTTTTTATATTTTTTTCTCAATATAAAATAATGATTTTAAGTTTAATTGTTTATATTTCCTAGATAAACAATAAATCAGCTTGATTAAAAATGACTTAACATTTCTAACTAAATAGATACAGGACAATTAACTTAAAAATATATGGTTTTATGATGCTCACGAAAGAATAAGTGGTTTAAGTAAATAGAAGCAGGCTTTATTTGAATCTTAGCTAATTATTTACCGAAATAGAAAAAAGATCTAGTAGCTAAACATAATAGTTAAACGAGCTATAAGAAATAGTTTTAAATAAACATAAGCTGGTTTTTATTTAAATCTTAACTGATTAATAACCAACACATAAAGAGCTAGAATCTAAATACAATAGTTTTACGAGCTATAAGAAATAGTTTTAAATAAACATAAGCTGGTTTTTATTTAAATCTTAACTGATTAATAACCAACACATAAAGAGCTAGAATCTAAATACAATAGTTTTACGAGCTACAAGAAATAGGTTTTAAAAAACATAGAATATTTATATTACCACCATAAAAAAATACCCAATTACAATGTTTTTATGATCTTATAAATCAATAATTAGTTTGTATTTACATTTTAGATGATTATGCTAGCTACATGTATAATGAGCAATTAAATTATAATCATATGTTTTTATATTCTGATAAAAAACAAATAGATTTATATGGGCTGGTTTTATTACCACTATAAATACCCATAATTACAATGTTTTTATGATACGAATAAAAAAGAAATTAATTTAAACAAATATTAGCCTATTTTTTACCCCTAATAAAAAATAGTCACACAACAAAATTCATTTCAGCATTTTAGATTGAAATTTATAGGAACAGATTTCATTTATAGTACTAGTAAAAATATTAAGGCTATCATTGATGATCCGATGAATTTAAATTAATATTATATAATAAAATATATACCTTTACCCTTTTTAGTTTTATTAAAATTGCATATTTTCCAATTCAGGGATACTTTAAAATAACTTTATTTATAGAATTATATTTTCTATAAAAAATTATAATTTTTTCAGCTCGATTTCAAATGTGTTGAAGATTGTAATCTATTTTCTAGCATTAAGGCTACAAATAGCTAAATTCTCATCAATCACTCATAAAATTAAATGCAATCTTTGCTACGGATTAAAAATTGTGGCTAAGTTTCAAAAAAGGAGTGACCCGATTTCTTATAATAATAATAAAATATTACTAAATAAAAATATAATTTCCATATATTAAAAAATCCTTATAAAGTCAGATTTTTCTAATTTAACTTATAAATTAACTCTAAAAAAACAACCCAATGATTTTATGTTTTTTATATTTTATTTCATATGTAAATTCTACCCTAAACCATAGTGAACTAAGATCAGAGATGATAAAATTACCCAATGAAAACTTATGTTGGTGCTTTCCATGCTTATGTGGTGTTAAAAAGTCTTATGATCTCATGCCATCAACAAAAACAAGTAACTTAAAAACAAGCAAATCAAGAATAGATAGCCCGATTCATGAAAAATTTAATGTTAATCTAGAAACAATCCAAATATATTTTGAACACGATGAAAGTTTCTTAATAAATCTTTTAGAAATTTATAATAAAATGCTAATGAACGATGACAGATCAATTTATTTTTTTATCATGCTAAAATTAATTATGAAAAAACCGAGTGGATATGAAGGATTTTTGAACATGGAGGCTTTAACATACATCGTGTTGGATCCAGGTAAAACCATGAACACATTAAAAAACGCTATTTTAAAATCTAAACAGAAAGAAATATTTATTTTTGATTCTCGAGTGCAGCTTAAAATGCTTAAAACTAGAGATGTGCGGGATTTTTTCATATTTACTACTTTTTTTGATATGAAATTTCAAGATATCAAAAAGAAAGACTTATTTTTGGATCGATTTGATTTAAAAAAATATTTTTGTAAGGTTGATGAAGGTACACATAAAGATATGAGGATTTGGCTTGAAAAAGAGTACAAATACTGCGCCGAAATTTTCGCTATTGAGTACTAAAAAAAACAAACTTTTGCTTAATGAAAATTAAATTTAATAAACATAATATATTTTTCTTAATCTTATTTTTAGTGATGTGATATGTGTTTTTTGGGGTTTCTTTATCGTTTGAATTTTATAACTTTAATTATGGGTTAATTTAATTTTTAGCTGTTTATAGATGGATACGCAGAACTGAGATTCTTCTTATGGGCAGATTTAGCTACTACTTCATCCACTTCGTAATTTTTAAAATCTTCTAAAATACATCTTTAATAAAACATAAATATTTTTATATCAATTTTTTATTGTAAAAAATAATCTAAAATGCACTAAAGGCTATCTTGGAAAAAAGTTCAGATTTTTCGAAATCAAATTTTTGAAGTAATTAGAAGCAAAAACGAAAATCAGTAATATTGCTTATTGTTAAAAATAAACTGTGTCACGAATACATTAATGAGAATTTTTGAACGCAACCTAGTTTGCCGCTGGCTTTAAAAGCTACAAAAATTATTTGTGATATTTATAGATTTATGATATACACTAGTGATAAATATCAAACTACCATTCCATTTGAAAATATACAAGGAAAGAAATTTTAGAATGACATCAAGAAATCGTTAAAATTTATGTTCTTTTATTCCAAAAGCCTAACACAAAGAAAAATTTGCAAAATTATTGGCATAAATCAAATATTTAACAGCAGATTAATCATTGAGGTTAAGAAAATAAAATAAAACATCAATACAATACTATAGTATGAATGTGTGGACCTGGATGCATCATTCAAGCTTAAATAATAATACAAAACTATATGGTTGAGACTCATTTAAGAAGGTGACGAATAAATAAGAACTGAGCTTTGACTATTGTAGACACAACCTAATCACCTAGTAAAGGATATGCGACATTTGCTCTGAATAAAACTAAAGAAACTCTAATGATTAACATAAGAGAGTGATTAGAGTGGGTTTAATATGAAATACGTAAATAAAAGGTTATAATTATATTTCATTAAACCGCGATATACACAAAGGCATTATTTTGATGGTCCTGATTGTTTAGCCCATGCTCAAAATATTGAGTCGTAGAACAAAAAGCACAATTACTACATATAAAAGAGAAAGGTGTATGAAATGAACTTATAGACGAATGGTTAAGGATGTTCAAGCTTTTTGTAAAAATAAATGTAAGGCGTATGAAGCTCTGCTTCACTTAATTAAAATCGAAAAATAAACTTCTATGTATTTAATTACAATATTATATTATATTATATTATATTATATTATATTATATTATATTATATTATATTATATTAATTAAAATACTATACTGTATTTCAATAATTTTATCAAAAAATTTTATATTTTTGTATATTAACTTTAAATAAATTTGTTTTATTCTAATTAATTTAACCAATCAGGGATTTGTCTATTGATCCAAAATATTTTACACCTATTCCGTTTCATAAGATCTAAAAAATATCATATGTTTTCTAATTATGATGTAAGAAAATTTCAATTTAAATGTTTATTGGCTACAAAAAGGCAATTATAGAATACCAAAATAAAAGATAGGAATTTTATATATTTAAATTTTTTATCATAAAACTCATTATTTAAATATTTTTCAATGATAATTTGTTAATATGAAATAGAATGTTGAACAAAATACATAATTTTTTATAATTCTATTTCAAAAAAACCATTTGTTTAGGCCCTACACTTTCAAAAAAAATATATAGAAATCCTATTAATTTTAATGCCTGAAATGTTTAATTTGATCAATGGTAATAAATATCAAAAATATATTCAATCCCACAATCTAAAAGAAATCAAAAAATAACCACAACTTTAGATACTAAATACACATCGAATGATTAGATGTAATTCAAAGGTTTTAAAAATATTAAATTAAAACTAAAATTCTTGTAAAACATTATTGTTTGCATTTACGATACAAATGAAAAGCCATAGAATTTACCACCTGAATTTATGCACAAAATAAAATTAAATAAAAACTAAAAAACGATTCAAAAGGCAATGAATATATATAGAGCTATCAGTAAATTTTTTTGTCTAACGTATAAAGGTTTACATGAAACAACACGAATATTTTCGCGCCTTTTCGCGAATAATGCATCAACTCTGTTAATATTTCGTCTAAAAGTGTATTTTGTTATTTTCAACACATATAAAACCTATTCGCCTTTTTAATAATAATAAATATTACCATATAATTAAAAACAGAAAACAAGAATAGAAACATAAGATTAAACATTTATCATGTAATTCGTTTACCTAATGGTTTGTATTATTTCAAAAATACATTTTTTTAGGCTTATTTCAACTATAAAAATTAGGAAAAATCTTTTATAAATAAGATTTTCTATGCAAATCATAGTTTTACATATTTATATAAAAATTAGTTTTTGTATACAGAATTCTTCATGTATATTTTGTAAGAAAAGTTAAGAATCTAAATATTAGTTAAAATATAAACTTAAAAAGAATAAAAACATATACTATCATTCGATCTATGCACATTTATACAATTAAATAGGATATTTTTAATTCACATGCTCATATAACAACATTTTTTTCTTTTAATTATAATAATATTGGTTCCAATTGATTTATAAAGCTGCAAAATAATCCTAATAAAATTTGTATTTTATCGAGCTGCAATCGGTTATTATATATTTTTTATGCAATTCTTAGGTTAAAAGCACGAATTACGACTTCATATATTAACACTTTAGCGTTTTATCATTCATAAGTTACATATTATTATAATTTTTATTAGGATTTAAAAAAAAATCTCTATAATACCCTTAATTTTGCAGAATTATATACACGTATCTCTTACATGTTCAGCTTTATCTTATATTTTTTTTAAGAATATTTATACTTTAAAGTGAGCCTAAAAACATACTTCGGAAATTTAATACATTTTACTACTTGTTTTTTGAAAAATGATAATTTTAAACAGAAAAAAACCGAATGATTTAATAAATTAAATTGTATTTTCGAAGACGAAAAATCTTTATATAGTTTATTATTGGAATTCAATATTCTTATATTTAGAATTAGTTCTATTAGATCTCACAGCAGACTTTATGCTTTAGTTTATACTGCAAAAATACCGTTTATAGACCGATACATGATATAATCTACAATGACAAATATTATTTGTATTTACAAATTTTGACTCTAAAAAAAAACAAATTTTAATATTTTATAAAAAAAATAGATATATTCGGCAATATAGTGTATTTTTTTTACTAATTTTATCGTCAAAAAAATTAAATCCATTAATTTAGACGGATACCTCATTTTATTTTTATTTTTACACAAAACTATATGATTATTATATTAAAATGTAGATTATTTTATTATAATAATCAAAGCAGAAAAAAAGTGAAGTTTTACATGTTATTTATCTAATAAATAATATTTATAAGCTCATTAGAGATTTTATAAAAAACATAGAGAAAATAGCAGAATTCATCTATAAAATTTAATTTTAAGTGTTTTTTCATCACACTTTTTTAAGTTTTTATATAAAAAAAATAAAACCTTTTTTTTATTGAAGAAATTCAAATAGCTATATTTAAAATATTATATGTTATTGAATTTATACATCATATATAATATCTTAAATTTGTTTTTATACCTTTATTCAGGAAAGAATTTGTATAAAAAGATTTTTTTTCGATTCTGTGCCATAGTTAATTTGAAAATTAATGCAGGTGTTTATAATCCATATTATTTTTGCTATGAGAATGCATATAAACATCTCTCTGTTAAGTCTTATGTATTTATACGCATGCAAAACACAACAAATAACAACAAGAGATCTTAAGTTGCTAGAAAAATACGATATAGTTTTTAGGCCATACAGACAACCTAAAGAGTTATAATAATTTTGGTATTTTTATTATAAAAACAATAAAAAAAGTAAAAGAAAAATTAACATAGATAAGCCAAGATCAATTTATTTCTTAAATCAATTGTAATGAATTCGTAACGATTTTATTAACATTCTAAATTTTTTTTTGACATCTATACAGTATTTATTTAGTAGATACCACAGACACTCAACTCGATAATCTAAAGTTCAGAACCGAATCGGAAAAAGGTATTGATAAAACTTTACACAGAATAAATATGAAAATCAAAAAATGTAGAGCAAAGACGAATTTAAATTTCAAATATTTTGATTCAATTTTATTTTTAATGCCATATTTTATATCAGCTAAAGCCTATATAAATCAAAAGGTAAGTTCATATTAGATACCCTTGTTGTATTGAGTGAGTCTTATATACATCATGCATGGTAGTTTCTAATCCAATCTTTTATTGGAAACTTGTTTATAAAATCAAAAATTGTATCATATTTTATTATATTAATAGTATCACTTGTTGCTCAATTTTATCAAGGAATACATATTTTTGCCAAGAAAAAGCAAAATAAACTTAAATTTTATTAGATAAAACAAGTCATATTCATGATTTTGACTCTGTATATAAATATTCGCGGTCTGTAATTCTAACATACGTTATTTCGGTATTTATATTGAATTGAATTCTACATATGACCAATATAAAAAATATATTTCGAAATATTGGCATGTCATTATAGGGGTAAATTAGTCTAGTAAAAATAAAATTTATCATACAAAGTTATTTATTCTCTTTAATTCATCTGCTTTTCTTACATTTTTCGTTAGAAATGTAAAAAACATTTAGATTCATATTTTTCATCTTCACTTACTTTATACACCTCTAATGCTCTTCTTTCTTCAAATTATATCTGATCAAGTGCTTCAAGAGGCTTGATAACTGTCATGTATTCCTCTACTTTATCTGGTATGGTTAACTTTATATAAATTTTACCTGCAAATTTATTTTATTATAATCTCTACTTGCTTACTATATAATGTGATCTGAATTTAGAAATGGGAAACGGATTGTGTATCTTTGTATAGTACATTCATTATGGTTTTATAATATATTATTGGCCAGGTTATCATTCAAATTCATTATTAAACAATAATTTACATCTAAGATTCATACATTGAAAGAATAGTTGGTATAAAACAACAGAAAGATTTTCTGGGTCAATTTCATAAGCGATCTTCCCTAAAAGAATACATTACCATAAGATAAAACTCAGGAGGATATTACAAGTTATTATTTATGTAAATTTGTGAATACGATTACAAATAATAAAAATTTACAAGTTTTAATCAAATTAAAATATGCGGAATACTTGGATTATATCTAAGATTTCTACCTTATAAGATTCAATCGAATAGAAAAAGCGGAGTTTTGTATAATCCAAATAAGAAAGAATTTAATTTATATGTTGATATAAGTTTTGCGTTTATTCTCCATGACGATTACGTGTCCTCATAAATGATAATTGAAAAATATCTATGGTTTGGGCTTAAGAATGCATATATAAAATCATCCTATATATATGCCAATAATAAAAGACATCGCTAATAAATTTAAGATGCGATATCATATAATCATGGAAAATAATAGAAGGTAAAGCTAGTCTTTTTTAAGACTGATCAGAGAAATTAGTTAATATATAATACAAATTCAATTTTATAAAAACACGATAATTCTACCATTAAATCTAGTACAGAATTCATATGTGCGACTTTTCTACACTATTTTTCAATGAGTAATTTTAAAATAAAAATCAACCACTTGTGTGACGATAATTCCATAATATTCACATAAAATAGTATCTTAGACGCAAACTTGCGACATTACTACTATAAACCAAAGCTAATTACATAAAAACTTGAAAATTTTGATGCATATTATACCGTGTGCTGTAACATGAAATGATGTGACAACACAGTATCGTAAGAGGTGACCAAAAGAACTCCAAGTCAGCAAACTGAATTGAAGTATAAATTAATAGTATAAAATTATAAAAAAATTTAGACTAATAGATCTAATAAGAGGAGAGGTATCAAAGATGTAAGAGAAGAAGAAAAAGCCAAGAGTATAGTTATGGTATTTGACGAAAAATATATCACACTATACTTGAAAAATAAATATACAAAATTTAACCCTAAATTAAAGATTTGATGTACAGCAATATGCCATAAATTTGTTTATGAATTTTCTTTTGTGAATAAAAATTGTGTCTACAATCTTATAAAGAAATATAAACCGATATAAACAAATAAGGGGATCAGATAAAAAAAAATTTATAAAAACGTTTTTTTATATAAACATATATATTTTATTATGTTGTGACTGAATTTTAATTTTATTTAATATAATAAAAAAAGATGGGACAAAATATACGAACTTATTTTATTTTATGCGTTAATAAAGGAATGTAATGATTTTATATTGTATATAAGATGTTCTTGAATAATCTGTTATTTTATTTATGGGTTAATTTTTAATTTGAATTTCATATTTTCTAAATCAGATTGTGTGTTACCAATTATTGGTGCAAACTTTATCTATACTTTTCCACATATCTTCCTCTGATATATTTTCATCGATACCCCTCCTTCGCTCAAGACTTATCAGTTCCAGATAATGTGTCAATTCTATAATTTCTTGAATAATGTTGGTTTTATTAACAAAAAATTATAATGTCAGTGTTTCATTGCTGGATTTACAGATAACATATACTTTAAAGCCAAATTTACAAAATTATTGTAAGGTTTTAAGGTTTAATTATATAATTTCTAAACGTATGAACATTATCTAACATGATTTGAGATAAAAAAGTCTGTGATCTTTTATCAGCTCAAGAGAATTTCCAAAACTTTATTAAAAAATTCTTGCCTTTAAATAGACTTACTAATGTGTCTCATAACGTCAAAGTTACATATATATAATTTTTCCATGTTTTTATATTCGATCGTAAATGAAAAATAAATACAAAGGCCAAGAAATTCGGGTTTCCAAGCTTTAATTAATTTATGTCGATAAAATAGGTACTTTTAGCTGGTGATATTTCAATTTTCAAAAATTAACTATATTTAGTTTATGACGATTAGTGCGATAAAAAATCAAAAATAATAACTTAACAATATTTCTGAAACTAAAATACCATATAGAGATTAGTTTGGTTCATATATGGATGTTTTCTGTATTATTGAAAGTTAGCTATATTTTTTAAAAACGCTTTATCAATCGTGACTATTTAGCTTTAACAACATGAAAAAAAATAAAATGTGATTTAAAAAAGGTTATGTATTTTTTAAAATCAAAATATCAAGTCTAAAATATTTATTATAGATTAATTTGGCCTTGCAGGATATTTTATTACGATAAAGATAATTTAATTTGATGCGGTTCTTAAATAAAGGGTTTTTAAGGTTTATATATATTTTATTAAATTTAACTTAAGTTATTGAAGTTTGGGGTGTTTTTCAAAGAATAATTTTATGACTTACAGTTATTTCTACTGAATTAAACCGAAAATCCAATATAATTTTCATGATCAAGATTCTGACATTCGATTTATTTGATACTTTTCTCAAAGAATTTAATAATTTTAGCGCTATTAATTTATCTATTTTATATGTTTGATAATTTATTAGCCTAAATATCTTGCAGAGAAGGCTTCTTTGATAGAAGCTTAGAATACGGGTGTGGTTAATTTAAAAAGAAGTCGGTCTTATATCTTTTAGACAAAATTTTTGGCAAAATAATAAAAATACACATTAGCTCGTCTAGTAATTTTAAACACCTAAATTTAAAAAAAAAGGTGTTTCATTTTTCATCGAACATATAATGCCAAATCTATTGAAATGAAATTACCATATGATGTTATTCAACAAAAGTAAGAAAGCTTTTTAAAGTATTATAAAAGTCAAAAATCAAAACAAATTGAAATACTCTATTTTGACATTATACATTATTAAATATATGTTTTTCATAAATCAAGATGTCAAATTAATCGAATTATTTCCTCGTATTGCGACAACCTTATATATTCAATCATTTTAAAAATCATTAATTATATTTAATATATCAAAAATATCATAAATTCAATGATGATGTGTTATCGCTTAATGATCATTCTTACATGTGTATATTCAGCACTAGAATATAATGGCCTAATATCAGAAATGACAAATCCATATAATGAACATATATGCTTTTGTTTTCCTTGTTTATTTGGTACGAAAAAATCTTATGATCTTAAGAAAGAATATAAAAAAAATAAATCAAAATTTTGTGTCCCTAATAAGCGAAAGCTACAATTAAATGTTGATTTAGACAAGCTTCAAAGATATTTTAAGCGAAAGGAAAGTTTTTTGAATGATCTTTTAAAAGTTTATAATGAAAAATTAATGAACGATGCCAGATCCATTTATTTTTTTATTGCATTAAAACTAATCATGAATGAGCCAATTGAAAAAAATAAAAATAAAATTCCAGAAGCTAAGAGTTATTTCGTTTTAAACACAGGTAAAACTATGAACTCATTAAAAAACGCAATTTTGAAATCAAAACAAAAAGAAACCTCTATTTTTGATTCTCGGGTGCAGCTTATAATGCTTAAAACTAGAGATGAGCGGGACTTCTTCATATTTACTACTTTTTTCGACATTAAATTTCCCGATATTAAAAAAAAAGACACATTTTTGGATCTATTTGATTTAAAAAAATATTTTTGTAAGGTTGAAGGTACACACGAAGATATGAGGATTTGGCTTCGAAATGAATACGAAAACTGCAGTAAAATTTTTTCCGTTTAGTTAAATGAATTGAATTTATTTTAAGAATTATGGTTTTTTATTTTTTTCTAAATTTAATTTGTTTTCAGATATTATTTGAATATAAAAAAGTTACGTTCCTTATCAGTTAATATATATGAATCGATATTTATGACAACAGCAAATATTATTTAGGATTTTTTTTAGCATATACCGTAATTTCCATTTTTTTGAATATAATATTTTATATTCAAACATAATCAATGGATTTATCATATTCATATTTTCCTTACTTCAAGATATCTTTTGGTTGTTCTTTTAATTTTTGCTTAAAGAAGCTTATCAGCTCATTGAATTTTATCTACTAGCTAGTTGCAATGTCTGCTGATCGGTTAGAAAATATGAATGAATTCTGGTATTTTTTTTTAGTAATTAAAAGATAAATAACAAAAAAAAACAGAGTTGGCTAATATATATAATAAAGATATAATTATAATTTTTTTATATATGGCTTCCAATGATAAAACTTCCGATATTTGTCTTTTTATAGCATACCTCTATGGTTTAAAGTAGCACTTCTTGCATATTCTTTTAATTTTCTTTTCAACCCTTACCTCTCTTTTGATATATATTAGAATTTTAAAAAGACACATAGTCGCTTATTATCATGAAATATGCATTCAAAAATTCTTTTATCAATTGTTTGTATGAAGTATTGATGATTTTGAATAATAACCCATTTTGAAAAAAAATAAACGTTTCTTAATGACTAATTAATTTATAATCTAAAATTTAAATAACATATACTTTGCATCGATTTTTATATTCTAGGACACATCGATTAAAGAAAAATATTATAGGCGTACTTCTGCTAATAAATTATGTCTTTTTTTATTTTTGATTCGCACGTGAGTATACCAATAAATTATGTCTTTTTTGTATTTTTGATTCGTCACGTAGGTATATTAAGAAGTTCTGGATGTATTTTTTTTTCTTTAAAACGAAAAAACTCCCTTTTCGTATGTTTTATGCATAAATAGGGATTTAAACCAGAATAGATTGGAAAAATACATTAGATTATGTGTAAATACTATTCTTTACATAAATCCTACGGTTATTTACAGCGATTAAAATATTTATTGATCAATATTTTATGTTAGAAGCCTAAACAACTCACCTAAACTATCGAAATACTTAAATGATTTTTATCACCCATGCAAAAAAATGGCTCTATCCTTTGGATTTTGAATATTATCCTTGATTTGAATTATATTAAAAAACATCCTTATTCTTGTATAAATATATTTACCATTGTATTTTATGTCATAAATTCTATAAAACCTAAGGCCAAATTTATTTAGGTAGATTTGATTTTCAGCTAATTAAATATGTTCGAAAATAACTTTAGATGCTCTATAGAGCAGATTTACTAATAATTTTTTTAAGATCATAATTTGTAAATATTCCATGATGCTTCTTCTAACAAGAATAAACATTTGGGTGTTTTAATTCTATTGTTTATGTGCATGCTTTTGCTTCAGTTAGCATTCATAACACCATTATTAAATAGTTATGGCATTTAGTGACCATGCTATCAATTTGATGATATATGATACAATTATTGTTCTGGATTTGTAAATTGTAATAAGTTTAGGGACTAAATAAATATGTTTTCTCTGTCTCTAACTATCTACAGCAGTAAGATTTCTTGGTATCAGCACTATTTCTATTGATGTGATAAAAATTTCCTAATTATAATTATAAAAAAATACAATTAGTTATGTGAAAATCTAACCTTTTAATATAAGAAATAAAAAACTTTTAGTTGATTTTCCATTTTTTTTTTATTTTTACATTAAATAATATGATGATGGTTTTTTTGGGTTAAAGAAGATATATTTTCTACTTAATTTTTCCTACTTCTGTAGTCATGTCCACGTATTTTATTGTAAAAACTTATATACATTAATCAGCCTGTTAAATTATGGGGTTTTTGTAGAATATAAAGATTTATACCAATTATTTTGCACGTTGCTAAAAAGTTATTTCGTGTTTTTTTATTCAAATTTTTTTTTAAGGCTAAATATAAATTCTGTAAATGGATAAACATATTTCAAAATATTCGAATCAGCAATTTTATCAAAAAAATAGAAACTCGAAGTAAAATATGCTACTATGTATAATAAGTGATCGTATAAAACATTTTTATAGATTCCATTTACCAGATAATTAGCAGCAACGTACAATTAATCATGAATAACATATTAAAAAAGATTATATTTCTTATCCAAAAGAAAAAAATCTTAGGGATCTCTTAAACATAAAATGTATGGCTTTTTGGATTTTTTTACGTTCTAAATAAGAAATATGATAATAGCATTTCTGATTGTAATCTTTTTTACATGATAAATACCATAACAATTTTAATACAAAAAAACTTGTTTCTTATTATTATAAATAAAACGTATTGTTTTCCTTTGCAAGTAAATTAGACTGTATGGCCACATATGACATGAAATCTTAAAAATTTTGTTTTCAGAGAAAAAAATTTGATTTCTGTCTCAGATACTAAATCGTGCCGTATTTTTATAATATTAAAAGAAAAACTTTCATATAATTTTTCATCTCAATTGTTGACTATTAAATCTATTAAAAGAGTCTACTTATAATACCTATTGTAAATATTACTATGATTGAAATTTTAATGCTGTACTTATGCATAGCATTAAGCTCCATAGTCGCAAATACTCTCTTCGCATGTATAAAAAACTGTTTTTATGCTATATTATGTGATTAAAAACATATTAATACATATAAAAAGGGTATAAGGCTGTGCGAATCAGAATAAAAACAAACATATTGTAAATTTTCCAGTTATTTTATTTATTAAGACCATTTTATATCTGATTGCCGATAAATTAAACTATAAGTTTTTTATTAGATTGCCGATAAGTTTAGGTATAAGATTTATATCTGATTGCCGATAAATTTAGCTATATGATTTAAATCGAATTGGCGATAAATTTAACTATAAGATTTATATCAGGCGCTATATTGTTGATAACGCGGACGTTTTTATTCCCAGAAACCTAAAAAGTAATGTTATTTGAGCTATATTTATTCTGTGAACTAAACACTAACGATTTTTTTACATTAGAATGCGTTCATACATCACAAAAAGTTATTTATTTCACGCCAACCAAGTCTCAAGACTTTTGGTTATTTTTTGTATCGTATAATATGAACATTTGCGTAAAAAGTTGTTGATAATACAGTGATAATTAGCATATAATATGTTTTATTCTCTAATTTTTTATTATTATTTATAGATTATATGTATATGCAAAAACAGAAACCAAAGTTGAGCATATGGGCATATTCATGTGAAACACATTTTTCCAAAAATAAAATATGAATATAAAAATTGCCGTGTCATTGCTTATTCTGTTGCTTAAAATATTATATTTCTTCATAAAATCATGTATTTTATTCCGATAAATAGGTAAAAATATTTAAATATTAGAAATATATGATAATTTATAGTTCTAAATTATGAAAAATGGCTGAAAACCGAAGAACTATATTGATGATCACGACGAAGCCTAGGAGTGTATTAAGAATCAATTTTTATTACAAGTGTCATTTGAAAAAGACTGGGATATATCTGCTTGATATGCGTTTAAGTAAATTCTAATACATATTAAATTACCGCCTGTCAAGATCAATGTTATATTTAGACCATAAATTACATGATTTGTATAAATATGTGTATATTTTACAATTATTTATAACTAAAAGTCTGCCGTTTATCTTTTAAGCCTTTTATATGGTTTTCTTTTCGTTTTATTTGTATGTTCTTTATCAATAAATAGCGACGAAATTCTGCATTTTCAAAAGTATGCATATTTTTATGCTACTATAAATAGTGGCAGAAATATTTGATATAGAAGCTTCTTTATAAATATTTCATTGCTAGATGCTCATAGCTATGTAAATTATTACATTACTTAAAACTTAATACCGGCACAGCTGAAAATTATGCAGAAAATACACATAAACCTACAGTTTTTCAAACAATTAAGCTTTCGCTATAAAAAAATACTTCTTTGTCGTACTTAAACGCCTTGGTGTGGTTTAGAATTGCAAGTCTATGTAATTAAAATGATTATTAGTGTAATGATATTTTTATATATTAAAATAGATTTGATTTACGCCATCATATCAGGACCTATATATTTATTCTGCAGATTACTTTATTTTAATTTTACTATATCAGTAATTTATCTACAATTTTTAGTCATGATATACCTAAGTATAATTATATTACTATTAAGCAGTTCAAACCCAAAATCCGAGTGCGTTTTATGGATGTGTGGTGAAATTAAAAAATTAATTATGCTTATAGGTTAGTCGTATATAAAAATAAATAAATAATCGCCCCATGTAATATATTTGTTTCAATGTAATATATAACCGTTTGCAATATAATTAATACTTATTTCAATATTTATTATTACTTTGCAGTGCAAGTGTTTTGGAATATAATCAGTCAAGATAATTTTATTTAAACGATGAATACTAACAATAATCAGAGAGCTCCTTGATAAAAGAATCCATGTTATTGGGTGTAGTATTTAACATAGAGTTTTCTAGTATCTTACAAGTATTATCACCCGGGCATTCATTATCAAATATCAAAATAGATCTCTTCTTTTTTGATTTCACACAACAAGTAGCATTAGCCGGGTATTTTTTTATATAGTAATCTTCAGTTGTAGAACTATTAAAAAAATCTTCACAATATGAGTTCAAATGATTGATAAAAAATATATAAGTGTTGGCCAAATTTGTACGTGAAAAGTAAAAATTGAATTTATCATGTCTAATACAAGAGTTTAAATATACTTTATCAAGATAAATACTTAAGTTAGCAATACATATATCTGAATCAACAATGTTTTGATTTCCAATAAATATTTTGCAACCTTTATCTTCCAGAAACTTGACCGTATATTCTAAAAAAGATGCACAACATGGTTTCTTCAGTTCCATATTTTTTATAATCTGAACATAGTACTCTTTTGCGTCATAAGCGGGTTCTGTATATCCAATTTGTACATTATCACCAAAAATATTATTATCACCTATCCTTACTACATTTGAAATAAAACATCTATTTAGTAAAATGCAATTTTTTCCAATTCTTGCCTTACTTTGTACAGTACAATCATCCAATATGATGGTTTCGTCGTCAATAATAACATCCGATTCTATAAGAGTTTTTGCTCCAATATATACTCGGTCACCCCATGATATATTTTTTCCTATAGTAGCACTAGTATGTATAACAATCATTTTATAGGTTTCTGCTTCTAAGACATAATAAATATTGAAATTGGTAAAAATATTGTGTCTTTCTAATCTATATATATTTCCAGACGTGGTGGCTTTTGCATTTTTTTCATACGAATTTACAATGATGCAATCCTCTAAAATTTTTTCTCTAACATTTATTTTATTGTTAAACATATCAGAAATCTCATACATGTAAAGAAGCACATCGCTAATCGATAACAATCGCTCATATATGAACAATGTATCGCAGAAAATTGAAAGCTGTGGCAGTGTCCAATCATTTAGATCTAGTTCGTCGCCAAACATTTGCGGAAATACGAATTTCGAATCTTTCTTATTTATAGAATCCTTTAAGTTTGCAAAAGAATGTCGCTTTTCGATTTCCATACATTTGTCTATTTTATAAAGTAAGAAATAAAAGTCGGGAATCGTTTCTCTACGGAGAATCCGAACAAATGAGCAATATTTATGGCCAAAATCATTCATAATTAGTGGATACTTTTCTTTGAAAATGCTTAAAATTGCTTTTTTAAGCCCTAAATTTTTCTCAACAGTTGATCTATTTATAATGTATGGTTCTTCACTATATTCCGTATTAGGAATAATATGGTTTTCAGCATTTGGATTATATAACTCAACGTCTCCTTTCGGTATATCATAATTATATTTTTCTTGTTTATCAGAAAAGGTTTGCACTCTCTTATTTCGTTCGCTTATAGAGTTTTGCCCATTATCACTTCGCCAGGACATATGTTTTTTTTGCCCAAACAAAGGAAGTTCTTCTTTTTCTTTTGGGATATAAAATTCAACCATATTCGCGTATGATTGAGGTTCTTGTAAATTTTTTTCTTGATGCATGGGAGAAGGCGTAAGGCTCTGTAATTTTTGAGAAAAATCACTGTTTTCTCTGCGTAATTTAGAATGGGGTTTAACATTTTGTACTATTTGCGCTGAACTATTAAAAGTATGATGAATGCCAATATTTCTATGCACCTTGGAAGTACAATTGCATATAACTAAGTTATTGAGATCAAATAAAATAACATCCGAGAAATCGTGCTCACATTCCGCATATGTTGTCATAAGTGAATCAAAATCCGTACTATGACATCGACAATGCCTACAGAACGAAAGACAAACCATACTGTTTTTTGAAATCTGTAATTTTGAATCCGAAACTTTTTCTGCATAATTATTACCACTTATAGGTAAAGAGGTGCTGAAATCTCCACTGTGCATTTTCAAAATACGTACTTGTTCTGGATTTAAATATATAAATTGATACTGCTGACTTGATTCTCCATCAAAGTTGATTCCTCTCTCTGGTATTGCACCTAAAGTATACTGAGGAGGCGAGGAATTATCAGAAGTCTCATCTTTTTGGAGTGAATTTTCTAATGATAATCTCTTCAAGATTTTTAAAGGTTCATTTGTGTTGGGTACATTCGTATTATTTTGAGAACTCGAATTTAAGAAACTACTCACATACCAAAATAGTGTCCAGAACATTTTTAGGATTTTAAAATATAAATATTTATTTATGCTCAAATTTTTCCAGAAAAATCTGATTTCTTTTTTGATTGATCAAAAATAAATTCAGAACTATTTTGGTAGTGAGTCTGGTAAATAGCCACAAGAATCTGCTTGATATAAACATGTAGAAACAGATGCATAATGCAGAAATCACGTAGATTATGGAGCTATAATCAGTCTATATAGTATTTAATTCAAGTTATTTTAGATTTTTGATCTTATAATTTAAATCATGACCATATAAGGAAATTTTTGCATGATAGAAGATCTAAAAATTCAAAAAATGTAAAATATAGAAGGCAGAAAAGTATTGCCGAGAATCTTTTAATAGAGCTTAAAACAAAAAATAAAATGAAATAAAAGTAAATAAGCAATATACACTTAAATAAACAATACGTAATGGAAAGAAGTAAAATATATTTATTTTAACACTCGAAAATCTTCTTAAAAACACGTCACTGCAATTGCAGATAATAATACGCTACGAAATTTCCGAAAAAATGGCAAGAAATTTCTAAAAAACACATTTTATTCTGACTAGAAAAAACATAAACGAGAAAATGATTTATTCGTTCCCTACAGCATTATAAAAAAAATATTTGGAGCTTGTATATTTTTATACGATTTTATTCTTTTGTTTGCACTAAATTAAAGAGTATTTACAAATCAAAAAAGATTAGCTGGTTCATTAAAAAAAAAGATAAAAATATATAATTTGTATTTTATCATGTAAATACAACATTAGAAAGATATTTTGGTGATTTCTAGATATATTTACTACTCTTTTGCAACATATTTTACTAGACATGATGGCACAAACAGATTTTTAATAAATAAGTTGCTTCGAAAGCTATACAAGCTCATTTGATAGTATAATAAGCTTCGAGAAAAATATACGCCTCAAAGATTTCTTTTATCCCCAATAATACAAATATAAGTCTTATAAAAACGCTAGCATTAAATATAATTATGAATATAACCAAAGTAAAAGAAACATATCTTATATCGAAATTTTTTTATTATTATTAAAGAGTACATGATGATTAAAACAAAAAACCGATTTTTCATCGCTCCAGCTATGAGATGGAGGAACTAAAAAATTAGAAGTATTCGTTACAACTTTGGAAGTATA
Organism: Rhyacophila brunnea; assembly: GCF_057557595.1. Classification (NCBI taxonomy): domain Eukaryota; kingdom Metazoa; phylum Arthropoda; class Insecta; order Trichoptera; family Rhyacophilidae; genus Rhyacophila; species Rhyacophila brunnea. The sequence continues at coordinate 101,425 of NW_028233362.1, read as the reverse complement.
TAAATAGCGTTAAGTAAGGTGAGGATCAAATATAATTTAATATTGCGTCAAATCTAAAAATTTGATTGAACTTTAGAATTTTACGTTTTAAAACAAGTAATGGGTTCTTGATAGATATGTGTGCAAATAAGAAGCCTTAAAATTGTAAATAAATATATTTTGCATCGGGTGGTATTTTTGAGCTTATTTAAAGGCGGACCTCAGTAAGACACGCGGGTTCTAAATCCACCTCCCCACTTATTTCCAAACAAATTTACTCTGAACAAAAATAACCAAAGACGCGGCCAGTAATTAATAAAAGATAAACCATAAAGCAATGATAATCCATGAGAAATAAGAGGTTGTTGTGTAAGCCGCTATACAGTGGCTCCAGTATGTAAAAAGATCACACGCCATGCAGCAAGGATATAGCTAAGCGTAGATTGTGGTTGTGACTTGTATATCTTAGCGATAAATATTAGACAGAATCTCATTCCTTCCGCATAATGACTGCCGCCTATGAGAAAGGGTCCAATTTACGGTGATTACGGGTGAAAATAAGTGCTGGGGGGGAGTTCCAGAGAGAACGCATCAGTTAAGAAATAGTTCCTATTAGTAAAAAGCAAACTTTCTATCTAAAATAGGAGTATAACATAAATAAATAAAGTAAATTTGATTATTATTTAGCAGTCATAGCTCAAAACCAGAATGACTTGTAATGAGTTGTGATGAAATAAATAATCTCTTATGTTTATGGGATGTTATATAAAAAATCAAATAATAATCGCATCATGAAATATATTTGTTTTTCCCATAACATATGTGATATAAAACCGTTTGCAATATATAAAACAACGAATATAATAGACACTTACTTCAATATTTATTATTTAAATGCCGCGAAAGTGTTTTGGAATATAATGAGTCTCAAATTTTATATTTAAACGACGGATATTAACAATAATCTGAGAGTATCTTGATAAATGAATCCATATTATTGTGAATTTCATTTTGCATAAGGTTTTCTAGTATCTTACAATTATTTCTACGACTACATTCATCATCATAAATAAAAATTGATATATTTTCTTTAGACCAAGCACAATATAAAAAATTGAATTTTTTTTTTAAATTTTCAGATGTAGGACTCCATAAAAATTTTTTGTAGGATGAATCCAAATGATTGATAAAAAATATAATATTGATGGTCAAATATGCTTGTGAAAAGTAAAAATTAAAACTATTAAGTCTAGGTCGCAAGCTTATACGTGCCCTATCAAGAAAGATGTTAAAGTAATCAATTTTTGTATTTGAATCAACAAGGTTTTGATTTCCAATAAATATTTTGCAACCTTTATCTTTCAGAAAATTACCCACATGATCTAAAAAAGATGCACAACATGGTTTCTTCTGTTTTATATTTTCTAAAATCTGAACATAGTACTCTTCAGCGTCAAAGGCGGGTTCTGTATATCCAATTTGTACATTTTCACCAAAAATATTATTATCACCTATCCTTACTGCATTTGAAATAAAACATCTATTTAGTAAAATGCAATTTTTTCCAATTCTTGTCTTACTTTGTACAGTACAATCATCCAATATTATGGTTTCGTCGCCAATAATAACATCCGATTCTATAAGAGTTTTTGCTCCAATATATACTCGGTCACCCCATGATATATTTTTTCCTACAGTAGCACTAGTATGTATAACAATCATTTTATAGGTTTCTGCTTCTAAGACATAATAAATATTGAAATTGGTAAAAATATTGTGTCTTTCTGATCTATATATATTTCCATACGTGGTGGCTTTTGCATTTTTGTCATACGAATTTACAATGATGCAATCCTCTAAAATTTTTTCTCTAACATTTATTTTATTGTTAAACATGTCAGAAATCTTATACATATGAATAAGAACATCATTAATTGATAATAATCGTTCATATATGAACAATGTATCACAGAAAATTGAAAGCTGTGGCAGTGTAAAATTATTTAAGTCGATTTCGTCGCTAAACTTATACGTAAATACAACATTCAAATCTTTCTTATTTATAGAATCCTTTAAATTAGAAAAAGAATGTCGCTTTTCGATTTCCATACATTTGTCTATTTTATAAAGTAAGAAATAAAAGTCAGTAATCGTTTCTCTACAGAGAATCCGAACAAATGAGCAATATTTATGGCCAAAACCATTCATAATTAGTGAATACTTTTCTTAAAAAATGCTTAAAATTGCTTTTTTAAGCCCTAAATTGTTCTCAACAGTTGATCTATTTATAATATATGGTTCTTCTCTGTATTCCGTATTAGGAATAATAAGGCTTTCAGCATTTGGATTATATAACTCAACGTCTCTTCTCGGTATATCATGATTAAATTTTTCTTGTTTATCAGAAAAGGTTTGCACTCTCTTATTTTCTTCGCTTATAGCGTTTTGCCCATTATCACTTCGCCAGGACATATGTTTTTTTTGCACAAACAAAGGAAGTTCTTCTTTTTCTTTTGGGATATAAAATTCAACCATATTCGCGTATGATTGATGTTCTTGTAAATTTTTTTCTTGATGCATGGGAGAAGGCGTAAGGCTCTGTAATTTTTGAGAAAAATCACTGTTTTCTCTACGTAATTTAGAATGGGGTTTAACATTTTGTACTATTTGCACTGAACTATTAAAAGTATGATGAATGCCAATATTTCTATGCACCTTGGAAGTACAATTGCATATAACTAAGTTATTGAGATCAAATAAAATAACATCCGAAAAATCGTGCTCACATTCTACATATGTTGTCATAAGAGATTTCAAATCCGTACTATGACATCGACAATGCCTACAGAACGAAAGACAAACCATACTGTTTTTTGAAATCTGTAATTTTGAATCCGAAACTTTTTCTGCTAAATTACTATCTTTTATAGGTAAAGAGGTGCTGAAATCTCCACTGTGCATTTGCAAAATACGTACTTGTTCTGGATTTAAATATATAAATTGATACTGCTGACTTGATTCTCCATCAAAGTTGATTCCTCTCTCTGGTATTGCACCTAAAGTATACTGAGGAGGCGAGAAATTATCAGAAGTCTCATCTTTTTGGGGTGAATTTTCTAATGATAATCTCTTCAGGATTTTTAAAGGTTCATTTGTGTTGGGTACATTCGTATTATTTTGAGAACTCGAATTCAAGAAACTACTCACATACCAAGATAGTGTCCAGAACATTTTTAGGATTTCTAAATAAAAATATTTATTTATGCTTAGATTTTTCCTGAAAAATCTGATTTCTTTTTTGATTGATCAAAAATAAATTCAGAGCTATTTTGGTAGTGTGTCTGCTAAATAGCCACAAGAATCTGCTTGATATAAACATGTAGAAACATATGCATAATGCAGAAATCACGTAGATTATGAAGCTAGAATATGTCTATATGGCATTCAATTCAAGTAATTTTAGATTTTTAATCTTATAATTTCAATCATGACCTTATTAGGAAATTTGAACATGATAAAAAATCAAAAAATTCAAAAAATGTAAAAAGAGGAAGCTTGAAAAGTATTACAGAGAATCTTTTAATAGATCTTAAAATAAAAATAAAGTGAAATAAAAATAAATAAGTAATACCAACTTAAATAAACAATACGTAATGGAAAGAAGTAAAATATATTTATTTTAACACACAAAAATCTTCTTAAAAACACGTCACTGCAATTCCAGCTAATTATACGTCATAATATTTCCGAAACAAAGACAAGAAATTTCTAAAAAACACATTTTATTCTAACATGAAAAAAACATAAACGAGAAAATGATTTATTCGTTCCCTACAGCATTATAAAAAAAATATTTGGAGCTTGTATATTTTTATACGATTTTATTCTTTTGTTTGCACTAAATTAAAGAGTATTTACAAATCAAAAAAGATTGGCTGGTTCATTAAAAAAAACAAGATAAAAATATATAATTTGTATTTTATCATGTAAATACAACATTAGAAAGATATTTTGGTGATTTCTAGATATATTTTGTACTCTTTTGCATTATATTTTACTAGACATGATGGCACAAACAGATTTTTAATAAATAAGTTGCTTCGAAAGCTATACAAGCTCATTTGATAGTATAATAAGCTTCAAGAAAAATATACGCCTCAAAGATTTCTTTTATCCCCAATAATACAAATATAAGTCTTATAAAAACGCTAGCATTAAAATTAATTATGAATATAACTAAAGTAAATAAACACATCTTATATCGAATTTTTATTATTATTATTAAAGAGTACATGTTGATCATTACAAAAAACCGATTTTTCATCGCTCCAGCTATGAGATGGAGGAACTAAAAAAGTATAAGTATTCGTTACAACTTTGGAAGTATATAAATAGCGTTAAGTAAGGTGAGGATCAAATATAATTTAATATTGCGTCAAATCTAAAAATTTCATTGAACTTTAGAATTTTACGTCTTAATAACAATAATTTTGTTTTAACAGGATATGTAAGGAAATATGATGTTTTTAAATTGAAAAATAGCTTTATTTTGTATCCAGGAGTGGTATGGTTGTGCGGCTTACAAGTCGATCCCCAGTGAGGGGTCGCGGGGTTCACTTCCACCACCCTACCAATTTCCTTACGAATTTACTCTAAAAAAAATACCCAAGGGGGTGGCCAGTGATCAATAAAAGATAAACCATAAAGCAATGACAAGCCACGAGAAATAGGAGGTTGCTGTGTAAGTCGTTGAACTGTGCCTTCAGTATGGAAAAGGATCCCACACCGTTCAGCAGGGATATAGGTAGTGTAGATTGTGGTTGTAGCTTGTAACTCTTAGCGATGAACAGTAAACAGAATCTTATTCCCTCCACATAATGACTGCCACCTATGAGAAAGGGCCTAATCCACGGTTATTAAGGGTGGCAAGAAGTATTGGGGTGTCCTACAGAGATATGCTGCAGTAAAGCAATTATTCCTATTAATTCAAAGCGAACTTCTTAGTAGTAATAGAAGTAAAACATAAATAAATAAAATAAATTTGATTGGAATTTTTATTTTGTATCCATGTACAAATATTCTGCAAAAAATATAAGTTTAGCCAAAAAATCATCACTAAAATGATTTAAAAATATTTATATTCGTTTATATCTTTTCAAATATAATCATAAGAGAGTTGAAAATAAATGAAAGCATTATTTTTTATAAAAATATGAATACATCAATGGCACCTTTGATCATCTAAAATCCAAATTGAAAAACCATATGTAAATAAAGTAATATAACAGACAATAAAACCATTTAAAATAACTTTTTGTTGTATTTTTAATCCAATTAAAGCCATAAATTATTTTATTCTACTATGTTCGAATTCGATGTTTCATGATGAATACGTTTGTAAAATATTATTTCTTTCCGCAGGTAAAACTAATCAAGAAAAAACCTTTTTAATTTAAAATTTATAATGGTATTTATTATAAGAAGCTATAATAGGGCATAAAAATCTAGCCATTTATGAAAATATAAATTTGTCGATTTAAAATACAAATCACATAAAAATGCCACTTTTTGCAGAAGATTTTATTTTTTGGACTTTCAAATTTATAACTTGAAGTGAACTATAAGATAAAAAAACCAAAAGAGCCATTAATTTTTCTCTGCTACATCTACAATCTATGAATATAATTAAATCAAATTTAAGAATCCAAATCGTATTCTATAAATTTTGCATATCATAAAAGTCATGAAAAGGATTTATTATATGTTAAAATAAATTTTATAAGCTTTGTGTTATTAACGATCGAATAGACATAAAATTGTTGAATCTCTTCCGATCTTTACCAAGCAATAAACGGTTTTTATTGCTTTTCATGATCGCTATTAAATTTCAATGCATCATTTTATATTCTTTTTTTTATAATTGTAGTAATGCTTCAAATAAATCATTAAACCGATAAAGATGCATAACTCGAACTACTCGCTAGGGAATTATTTTAGGCAAATCTTCGAGTACTTTATAGTCTTTAACAGTTTATTAATTTTTTATAACTCTATAACAAAATTTAAAATATTTTCTACATTAAAAATTACATTATAAAGATCTTTAAATATATTTTGATATAGTTTACAATTTTTTTCTAAAACTTTTCGGGTGAATGCGCGATTTATTATATATAATGTTAAAAGAATAAAATATTTACGTTTCCCGTATGATTAACTCCAAAAAAACGTCAATATTTTAGTTGGTTTTTTTTTCTGTATACAATAGATTCATTATAAGTGGACACAAAAATATGTTTAAAACTATTTAACGATGTTCGCAAGTCAACTAAGGTATAATACATGCAAAAATTAAAGAGGAATTTTGCAATATAGTGTATTTTTAATCTATCTCATAGCTAAGACATCGCCATAAAAAAAGCGCCTTATTCGATACTAGTTCTAATATCAAAAACACGATAAATTCATATATTAGAGTGAAGAAAGATAGAAAAACGTAATTTTATATTAATAACATTGTAGGGCTTGGACCAAATAACTGTACTGGGTCTAAGGATATTTCTAACAAGTGCAATATAGCCCTTACAAAGGATATTTTGCTGTTGATTAACATTTAATCTAAAAATTTTATATAAATAAAAATAAATGATAAAAAATTCGAAAAAAATATATCTTTGAATAATAATAAGTAATTTACAAATTTGGAATTGAATTTGTTCTTCAATTATAAAAATAGTGAAAAATTTTTAATAAAACGTGTTTAAAGGCTATATTATAGACTATATACTCTGGCTTTTTTCATAATACTCCAGTATTATATGAACTAAAATAAAATTTAAATGTGTACGTTCTCATTAAATACAGTAATAACAGAAATTAGACTTTGTATATTGGTCGATCAATACATCATGTAGAAAAATATAAAATGACGTGATTTTTCATTTTTTAATAACATGAATTCAAAATAAAACCTTTTTTTGATAATTGAACAATTTTTATGATATAAAAATTTATATGCATCATTCTATTGTATTTGAAATAATTAAACTCTTGCATGCATTTACTTTGTAAATTCTGATAAATGTAGCTTGTAAAAAGATATTTTCCTTTGAATTTCGGGTATTTTATATGCTTGTAGTTTATGACGGATTAAAATAATTTTCATAATCTGCTATTAGTGCTATTAATAACTGTAAAGGATTTTTAAAACCTTTAATTTTATTTTTTCAGACCAATTCAGTGTTTTTTATATCCGTAAATTATTCGAGACTATCTTTGTTTCCACAAATTCTTGGTTTATGTAAATTACATATTTATTATATTTTAAAAAGCATTTTTATCTTCTTATAATAGCTTTTATATTTTAAAGATATTAAATTTTTTATTTTGCATTTCACAAACATTTTTATTTTCCGCTTATAATTTATCTAGTGGTACTTCAATTTACGTTAAAGTATATTTTACTAGATCTAGATTTTTCTTATAACAGATATGCATTGAATAACTTTAGATTCTTCATTTTTTGGATCTTTGACGCATATTATTATTCTATGAATTATTTGAATCATTTATTTATAAATACCTTTTTTGCGCCTTGTTTGCTACTTTTATCGTTTCTAGACCCCCAAATATGACTAAAATCATTTGATGCATTTAAATCGATCTCGTGATGCACGGTGTTATACTTTATCGGTATTTATAAAAATTCTAGTAAATCATGTTCACTTTGTATTCATTTTTAATATTAGTCTGATTATCAATACTGGTTACTCCTTTTTATATCAATGTGTCAAGTTTCAGATTTTATAATGCACATAAATATCGGGTCTATATGTGATAATCTAATTTTAATCACAGATAATTCATATTTTAATTCTAATAGTTGATTTTACATTATTTTTTTTGAACAGTGTAGGCTCAAATTTTCATTGATATTTTTAATATCAATTTTCTTGCATGATCACGATGATTAAATCGAAATCATCAAATTTCCATGTGTATGGTCATCTCCAAAAATTCTTTTATATATTCTTACTTTGTGATTGTGGGTAGAAAAAACTTTGTATTAATGCGGGCTTTTGCCTGTTCTCCAAGATCATACTTTAATCCTGCTCAGATAAAAATCAGTCTTCTTCCTTTGAGTTTTTTTAAAATATTAGACTTTTTTAAAACGTTATTTATATTAATATTTTTTTGCTGTTTATGGGCAAAGGTTTTTATGTTGTTTGCATATTTTATTTTACACATATAAATTTCATATTGCTTTTCCATAATTAATTCTATGCTAGATTTTATTTCACAAAAAAGTCATTGAAAGCTCTTATATATGTGTAGCATGTTTTTTGCTTAAATCCTTTATTTTAATTTATTGTAACTTCTGATTATATGACTCTAAACTCAGTGATAGTATCTTTTTTTGCAAAATATTTTTTTTATAGAAATTAAATTTTAGATGCCACGTTTTTAGTTCTCCTTTTATAATTAAAATCGTTGTTTTTGTGATTGTTGATAATTTATCGATTGTTCTTATGCACCTTCATTATACGATGAAATATTTAAAAAAACTTTAACAACTTTAAAAGCCTACATTTATTTTTAAAAATGAAATTAAAGCTCGTTTAACGATTTTTTTGAAGTCAAGTCGTCCATATTTATTTATAATATAATTTTGAAATTATTTCGTCACAAAATTTATCAAATTCATAAGCTCTTATTGGTGATATGAAATCTTCAAAGTTTTAAAGTAATTTATATACAAATAATGGTTCTAAAGGTGCTGTATTCTACCACTCAGAGTTCATTTGTTGCATTTTTCGACTATTTCTTATTAATATATTTCCATTATATAACTTAATTATCCTTTTACTATAATTTTTAAGTTTTTAGAAACTTTTTTTTAAAAAATATGATCATCTATGACTATAAATTCTTCGTTCATTAGAATATCTAGTTATAGAAATATTTAGAGAGGGGATTATATGTCGATTATTCTGCTTAGTGATTCCTATGCAAAACAATTAGAAGTAGCAAAAAACACCAACCAAGATGTTTATTTTATACAGCTTGTATGTATTGATTTAAACGCTTTCAACTTTATAAAATTTTTGCCCAAAAAGATAATATAGTTTTCTAAGGTCGTTATCAATTAAGTGCCACATATTATATCATACTTTTTCAGAAGACCAATCGGTTTTTACACATTTAATTGCTGTTTTTATTGACTTTAATTTGTTACTTTTAGTATTCAAGTATTTTCCAATTTCATTTTCGATTAAAAATATAGGATAGGCAATTTAGATTTTCAATATTTTTTTTACCCATATTTCCATCTATAGTTTAATTTCTATTGAAATAAATAAACTAGTATTTTGAATTTTTATTTGTTAATATTTAAAGAATTCTGCCTTGAACTAATATAGATTCTTATAATCCGATCAATATTTTTGTTCATGATTTAGGAATTTTAAAATTTTTAGCCGAAAGATCTATAATGAATATTATGACTTTTATCCAAAAAAAATAATAATTAAATAAACATTCGATTTTTATACATGAGTTAATATGATTTTAAGCTTCTATAGATGTTCAAAGGAAAATTTGTGATGGCTCTATAGAAAATATTTTCCTGATACTTCTTAACACATCATCATCGTTACAATTTTCCTCGATACTTATATTTCTCCCAAGACTTTTTAGTTTAAGTATATCTCAATCTTATTGTTTGTGCATATGCTTCTGCTTCAGCTTACACTTACACTTAAACCCCCTTAATATACGATTCTTGGTATTTTGTAACTACCTTATCCCAAGTTATGACGTATGGTAATATTTGAGTTCTATATTTGTGCTATATGATTGTCATTTGGTAATGCTTCGTTTTTCTATGATTCACATTTTCAACATTCTTCATTTTATCAATGTTCGTTATTTCTACTTCTATTAACATGCTCAAGTTTTTCTTCTTAACGTACACAAAAATTTCTGGTCAATCATCTGATAAGTAAAAAGGTTTTTATTCGTTTATTCACCTTTATTTTCGCTAGTTCGTTTTCACTTACTTCCCGAGCCAAGTGTTTACTGATGTTCTTGTATTTTTGAAAGTTTTATTTTCTTGTGACCGTAAAGTATATGCATCTTACAATTTTGTCATGTCTTCGTGTGTAGTAATGACCAAGCATTCTTTTGCATTACCTTGATAGGCGGTCTACTGTTTTATATGCTTCTCCGCGGATTTGACATTTTGATCTTACTACAAGAATATTCTCTATTCAGTTTGCAAAAAATCTTGCTTCTTCTTTTGACTCGAAAATTAAGTTTAAAGCCACCTTTAAGATCCTGCCATGACATCTATTGAGTTGTGTAGATACTCAAAAGTGTTTGATGTATTTTTATCTTTATTTACTCGTTACACTTTCTTTCCGCTAAACCTCAATATATTCATTGGATAGATTGTCATATTAAATTTAACCATTAAGTATTTGCATCATAATGATAGGTGTGTTTTTTATTTCTTCTATTTTTTTGGTATCTTTTCTTCTTAGTGATATTTATTTATCGGCATAAAGTGTATTATTTAGCTAAAAAAGCATTTTCTCTGATAAAAATTCAACACTCGATAGTGTTCTAGTTCTTCTCTTTTACAATATAAACTTTCCTTATTTTCTGGCTGTAAATGAATAGCTTCTTCAGCACTAACCTTTCTCATCCGATCATTCATTTGAGCAATGTCTTTTTTTTTATCATCTAAGAACGCCTATATAGTAGTTTATTGGTGAAATTGAGTCTTCATATAATGATTTTAATAAGTTTTTGCTGTTAGGGCAGGCTCTTAAGAGATTTATACTTCTAAATGTAATTTAATCATAAATTTTGGAAAACCTTCTATATTTTATTGCTTATTTACTGTCTTTTAAAATCCAAGGCATTTATATCCATCCAACTTTCTATTAGATTCACATATTCACTACATCTAAAATCATTTGTTGCAGATTTTGATATTATTATTTCTAGTCCTATGTAATTGAATGATTTACTGTTTATTCTGTCCCTTTGATCACAAGCTTTAGATCATTAATAAATAAGAAATGATTTGTTCTTCAAGAAGATTGATCTTTTAGTCATATACTGAATGAAATTTTTCTTTAAGTACACAACTTAAAAATATCCATTCACATGACACATAAAAGCGGCTATAGACTATTACTTTGCAGTATCCCTCTCACCATGCTTTTGTTCAATATTTCTTTGTTGTTATACCTTATTATAATTTTCTATTTACTCTTTATTGCAGATATAAATATGTATACCCACTCTGAAAGATAAAATTATACAAATACACTAATGAAAAGTTTCATTCGATTTTTCAATAGCTTTCTTTAAGTCAACCCATGTACATCACATTTTATTGCTATATTTCTTATTTATACCTGTGTTTATATGCGCTTGCTCTTTAGCACCTTGTAACGTCGTAAGATACCGTTTTGATTTCCCAAAAATACATTACTTATTTTCACTTACAACAACAGCATTTCCGCCATAATTTTAGTGACATTTGTAAAGATTATTCATACAGGTTTTAAACCTAAATAAACTACCATTTATAACATTTTTTTCTCGGAATGTGATATTTTTTTTATCAAACATTTCTCTGTGATATTATCGTAGAAATATCAAAGTAAAGATGCCATTTTCTTTATCATTAGGTTAAGATTCCATCAGACCCTGCTGTTTTCCAATTAGGAAAGTAGGCGATTTGTTTTAAATCTTGTATAACAAATTTGACATATAATTTCGTGCACCAATAGAAATATAAAGCCACTTTTAGAACTCCCTGCTTTCATTTTTTCACAAAATTTCTCCAAAATCCCGGGATTTGTATACCATCAGCTTTTATTTGCAAACATGCCATTTTTAAAATGGGTGATTATGCGGTCTTCTATTTTATTCAAATTGATTTTTGCATGCTGAAGCTTACATTCTTTTTAGTATTGATCGATCTATTTTTTATATTCATATTTAATTTTAGATTTTAATTAAATAATTCAATCGAATTCGATTTCCTTTCCAAGATTTTGTTAAGCAGCTACACAATCTTACGCATTTTTTATCATTTTTTCTTCTATGCACTTGCTTCTAGCGCTATAATAGAGCTATAAATACGTGTTTTTTTTTACAAATTCTCTTTTATGGTCAACTATTCATAAGTCACAGAATTCCCTCTAGAATATTGGCAATTTCAGTCATATTTCTAAATGGGGGAGGGCGAATACGTGTTTATACATAATTATTTATGACAGCTAGAACGATCATATTTATTTGTGAAATGGTACTTTCTTTGTTCTCAAACACCCATATCTCTCGATTAATAACTTCTGCATGAACTTTATGATATATTTCTTTGCATATCAAAAACTTACTCGACCTCTAAATTTTTGTTATGGTCGAAATATCAACGATCTTTTATTTTTCTTTTTTTTAAAATTTCATGATCACATTTTTGTACGGGTCTTTCCCAACATTTTTGACCACTAGAATTATATTTCCGACTTTCTAAATTATGATTATTTATATATCTTATGTATCATAGGCATTTTTTCCTATCTTGCATGATAAAAAAACTTATTAGAAGATAAAACAGAAATATACCTATTTTTTTCTCTAAATATGTATTTTAAATGCCACAATACTAAATTAATTTTATCTATATATCTAAAAAATTCATTTTCAATACAGTTACCCTTTTATCCACGCCTAATATTTTGCTTAAAAATCTCAAATAAAGTTTTATTCTCTATGTTAAAATGTTCAACGAATTATGAGCATAATTTTTTTTTGATAAAAAAATATGCAAATATTGCTTTTTATTCTTTTCCACCGTATAATCCATTAAGAAAAATTTTTTGTATAAAAATATATTGTAGTTATTATATCGTATTATAATGAATTTAAAGTTAAAAAGTAATTACATATTGTTCAATTACACGCAAAAAACAAGATAATTTTAATAAATACAATTCATACCCTCAAAACAATGGCTTAAATCAATAAACTGAAATTTGTGGTATTATTTTTTTACTATTTTTTGATTTTATTTTTCAATTAATTAATTAATGAATAAGTAGATGACATTTGCGCCCTAAAATAACATCTTCGATAAATTAAACTACGCATAAATTTTTTACAACAATTGTTGTGTCATCGATAGACATATAGTAGTTGTAATCAATCACATATAATGATTCTGGATATGTGCCAGTATGTTTTAAATGAAATTATTGCCTATAGATATATATTTTTAGCCAAAAGGATATTTCTTTTTCGGAAGATCGACTATATAATATGATCATTATACAACCAGAAAGCTGTGTAAATGTGTTATCATGGACTTATTTAGATGAGTAATGTACGCTTTGTGGTTGTTTTTAATCCTGATGTCGTTCATTCAAGATGTAGATATCATAATTTTATAGTGTGTGGCGTATTTATATTTAGAGTAAAGGCCAAAACGCTTCTATCACATTAATATATCCGATTACTATATAGATTATTATCCAAAATACGTTTTTAGTTTATATGTTCTTTTGCATCTCTTATTTATGTATAAATAGAATGCCTTTTTCAAATATAATAGGATGATGTATGGGGACTCTTATTCGCACCGAAGAATAATTTTTTGTGTTGATTTTGCAATATTTAACCTTTTACTATATTTATATGTTTTAATAAAAAAATAGGCAAACAGTTTATCTCCTTTCACTTATATGGGCATGTGATTTTTTCTCAAAACTAACTCTATAAATGTGACAATTTATGGTAGACATACTGTATTTATACAAAAAAATATGCAACTAATATATATCATGATTTGATTTAAATTTTTATAGCCAATCTTTGTAAAAATAATAGTTTTTTTTTGTAATTTTACATGATAAATCTGAAACGCAATTAATTGCGTCTCAAATCTGATTTTATAATCTAAAAATATGTCAATGTATAATTTTGATCATGTAAATTTTTTTAATTTTAAAAATAAAACTGTAAATTACAGAACATGATATAAATTATATTGTAATCAGATTTATCATAAAAATTTTTCTATGTAATCTTACGATAAAGTATTTTGAAAAATTTAATAGAAAGTAGTATATTGGGGTGTTGGAAATATTAACATGTCAGAAGCATACGTAAAGACAATAGGATTGAGGAAAACTCTACATAAATGTGACATAAAGAGGAATATACATTAAAAGAAGTAAAAAGTAAATATGCTTTGTAACGAAATAGATACTTTTGCTTAATATATTTCAATAAACAAAAATCAAATAAACCATAATTTTTTTTTACAGGATAATATCAAAAATTAAACGCAACAAATGATTAAATAACCCTTTCTCTGAAATAGTGGTATGCCCTTTGATTTAATGATATCCTTACAAAATTTAAAAATTATGAAAACTTTTTACTTTTTGCATAAAATTTAAAATAATTCGAAAAATTGTTGATATTATTTTCTTATTGGCCAGTGTTATCATATTCATTTTTGTCATTTCTCTCATCCAACACTATGAATTTTCTTTATAAAGCCGGTGATATTAATGTACCTTTTAACCAGATTCTCTTCACAATTTTCCTTCGCGATTATAAAAAAAGAATTAGCGCCCAATATATATTTTTTTGTACAGTAATTCTTTTCTGTTGGTATTCCTAGCCCGTAAAATACGATTTTTGGTAATTTTGGACTACACTGAATCACATTATGAAGCGGGCATTTTATTGTTTAGCCTTTTCAAAATAGCGAGTTTTAGATTCCATTGAAAAATTTTCCTAGTCTATATTTCCATAACTCTGTAACTTGATGTTGCTGGTGATTCCGATTTCACCAAGTGTTATCAGATTTTTCTGTTTATCATGTTCAAAGTTGTCTGATCGATTTTGGGAATGTTTGATCAGATTGATTAATAAAATAATATAGAGCTATAAATTAAAAATCTTTTTGGATTTTAAAATTAAGAAATCATATGAATCATTTTTTATATTACAGTGTTTGTATTTTATTCATACAGGTAGTAGTATCAACATGTGATTTAAATCTATCAGAAGTTTTTACCGATCAACCAAACAACGAATCTGCGTGTTATAAAAAAGGAGTCATGTTTTGTATTGGAATTCCAAAGCAAAACGCTTATACTTATACCGAAAAATTTAATAATGAATTCACGAAGCTTAATCTAGCCTATAGATGCATTAATAACGTATATTCTTCTGAAGGGACTAGATTTCCACATTCTAGTTTTTATTTGAACATGATTGAGGATTTCATGTCTTATTCAATTTTAACTAAATTTCCTTCAAGTTTTCAAAAATTTAATGAAAAGATATGGCTTAATTATATCGATAATACAAAATATGTCGGTGACCCAAAATTAAATCGGGTTATAACAAATATTCTGAAAATTATTCCAGTAAATTTACAACGCTATTTATTCCATAGCCCGAAGGTAAAACTTGATTTCTTTTTTGTTGGTGACCAGCCTCAATCCAAAAAAAGTAATACCCATCTACGTATCATACAATTAATGGTTGCTGATATAAAAAAGCATTTTAGTTACAGGGGTGATGATACACTTTTATATTATTTCGAAAAGATTCCTAACTTTGAATATCATATCTTTAAATTACTCTTCAGTTGTGATGTAAATGATTTCTCAACAGAATATCGCGAAGGTATAGTCACCATTATGCATAAATTTAAATCCGAAAAAGGATATAAACTGCAAAAAATCAGGTCGAACAACACAATTTCGATTATTGAATCACTATACATCTACACCTTGGTAGATTTGAAAATATTTCTATTGGAAGCATTAGATTCTTTCTTATTGTTTTTCAATTTGATGGGGGAAGCCAAGAATTCCTCATACTTGCAAGATATAAACCATCTGAAAACAATCATCAGAGATTTAACTGATAGAAATAGAAGTAGATTTATACTTGGGTCATATGATTTAACTAGACTTGCAAATAAAACATTGATGTTTGGATTCGTATCAGAAGATACATACGAATCGATATACAGTTCTGTTCTTGAAGAATTTAAAGATGGTATTGCGTATAACTATAAATATTTTTTACGAAATCGAAACAAAATTAATTGATCACAATATACTTCTATTAATTTACAGGGTAGTTTTTTCAAATTAAAACTATGTTGCAAAAAACACTATAAAAAATTTATAGAATGAAAATATAAGTCTTAAATTGGCAAATTTGACTATACTTTTGATTTTAATTTGATGGGCATTTTTATATTTATGATGTTAACTCTATATCTTCTAAAAAATATTAAATTGAAATTAATATTAGCTTATCAAAATGTTTTGAAAATCAAAAATAAATATTTAAGATTTATTAAATCGTGTAAATGGCTCACCATGCATCATCAGTATATAGACCCTTCTGTAGAAAACATATGTCATTTTAAAATCTTTGTTTTTTGAATTCTCTCTATTATTTAATCACATTGAAAAGCAATGTTTTATGAGCTTTCATACTTTTTTTAATTAAATTGCATCTTTTTGTTTGATATATTTGTTTTTACGATAAAAATTATTATTTTTATTACATGAAGTTTAATTGCAGTTTATCTAACGTAAGAATGGTGTTTTTTCATGTTACCCATTTTAATAATAATCTTTCCGCATGAATTTAAATATGTGATTTAAAATTTTCTCAATATAATTTCGTTTGAAAAAACAAAAAATAAACGAAATCGCGCGTCAAGAAATAAAAAAATTACATCTCGATGTATTTTTCTAATTCAATGAATTTCTAAAAATGCTTATATTTTAACCCAATAAATTCAATTTCAGCAAAAAGAAAATAAAATTAATGCAAAACTAGTAATTCTATCCTTTTATTGTGTCTAGAAAATAAACATACAATGTATCTATAATTTTTCAAGAATTTAAAGTATTCACTATCTTCTAGTATTGGTATTGGATTACACTTTAATGGAATGGTTCCAAGCTGTGTGGCTAAATGGATATAAACTTATATCCTTATTGAAATATTCTCATATATAATACTGTACCAAAATATGCAAAACTTGTGTTTGATCTAGTGGAAAGTCAATTTATCTCATATTCTTGATTTTTACAATAATATCGTGTTCTTTTTTTTATAATTATGCTAGAATAGTGGGTTTTTATAAAATTAACTATAATGTAAAATAAATCTCTGTATGCGTGAATCATAAAAACCAGAAGCTGAGCCCTACAAAGACAAATCATGCGAAACTGCGGCTGTAGCCGAGCAAAAGATGTGGTGGCATTGGAACATGCGCAAATCACCTTGAAAAAATCAACAGGAAATCTGACGTTAGAATCGATCTTTACATCAACGGAATCTTTTTTGATAAATGGATTCAATATACCTATACGGAAATATTAATACGTTTCCATCGTATGCCACGTTGGTGTTTGGGAGAAACTCTGAAAATATTATAACGGAAAATTCCAATGTAATTTGTTTCAACAGGAACTCAAAAGACGAGCGATGAGAATATCAATGGACCAAAATGGAAAGAAGTCGGTTGTCAAACGATTTGATGCCGAAAACGTCAAAAACCCAAAAAGAGCAAAATTAAGTGATCCATCCCATTTTGGAATTGAAGAGTATAGAAGAGTCGACTTATGTAGAAGGGAATTCAATGAAATATACGAAAGCTTAAAAAAGGAAAATATCGTTGAATTTGAAAGGACAAATAAATCCCATTCTACAAAGTTGACACTAGTACTCTCCAAACTATTAATATGATAATAGGGACAATTACATCCACCCAGAATCCCAAGAATATGTCCGATGTTGCAGTGTTGCTACAAACCGCACAACAGACTTACAAACGCCTCTCAACACGACCGAAAAAAGACAACAAATATATTTCAGAAAAAATCGAAAAAATATAGCTTTTAGAAAGAATAAGAGATGGACTAGAATTTTATAAAAATAAACGCAGTGAATTAAAAGAAGAAGAAGTAAAAAAATATAGAAAAATAATGCGGTCAAGAAACATGATTCTAGAAATAGATGATCATCTTAAAACTGTGTTAAATATCTATGCAGAAAATATTAGAATATTGCAGAAAAAAATAGAGCAGTACAAAAAAAAGATGTGACTTCACCAGAGAAAATAACTGCTTTGAGCTTAATAGAAGACTTTTTTATAGAGGATTGACACAAAACAAAAATTATGCAATCGAAGCTTCAGATGAACAAATCAAAAAAATTTGGATGAAAATGTGGGAAAAAGGTACGGAAAATCACAACAACAGACAATTAATGCGAATATCTAAGCCCAATTTACCAGTCCACAAACAGGAAAAAAAACTTCATGACAGAAGTTGAATTTGAAGACTTCATAAAATCACTGCCAAACTGACAAGCTGCTGGACCAGATGGAATCTTTAATTTCTTTATTAAAAAGATGATGAGGTTAAAAATTTCATATATCAGATAATATCATATGAATGTTTGAAAAATAAAAATCTGTGAGAATGGTTTACTCTGGTACGAAATATCTTATACCTAAAGAAGATGTCAAGATAAGGAATATATTTAGAACAATCACATGTATGTTCAATTAATATAAGTTAACGACATAATCGTATCAAAAATCATAGAATATGAGGTGGAGACAAGAGAATAAATTTTAGAAAATCAGTTAGAAACAGTATAGCGCGTTCATGAAGCAAAAGAACAAGCTATTATTAATTTTTCGATAAATAAAATATATGAAATTCATTTATTATTGAATGCCCGACAGCCTATAAATATCTTATAGTAATCGAGAACATCGATTCACAAAGGCTATAAACTACTGTTATAATTCCAGAGAAAATGCTAAATCGAATTAAATTTTTTTTGTAAGACTAAATAAATACAGGGAATTTATTTAAAGCCATAAATGGCATGCAACATGACACATAAATTATAATAATGGCCAATTAAAATTAGAACTTCAAGAATATACTAAACTTGTCATTAAGATAAAAGTTATTTATAAATGAATTTTCTCTTCATATTTAGCCTAGTAAAGAAAAACAACCTTATATAAAGAGAAATTAATCAAGGATGTGGGCCCTTGTTTACAAATGTAAAAGCCGAGAAGATGATTTACCAGCTGAAAATTTTCTTAAAAAGAGTCTACCGAAGAAAGCCACAATATTAAAAGTAGAAAAAGGTAATAATACACATCAATTACTAATGAAAGAATAAATTACGTATAAATATCATGTTAATATCACCGCATCCTTGACAGTGGAGAAAAAGCAGCATGAAAGTCTATTGCGTAAAATAAAAGAAAACCTTTTTAAGCTAAGAATAATGATATTGTTAGTTAATCAAGATGAATAAAAGACGGCAAAATAAAACCAAGTAAGAAGAAATATACTGTTTTATTCAAGACAGAAATCGATTTTCTGGGAGGTTATAAAATGCCTAAATTGTAACAAAGGCATGAAAACAATTGATCACTGCGATACAAGATGCGAGAAAATGTTAGGGGATGATTACACGCGAAGGTACAATTAAATCGCGAGATGTACTTATTAGCTCCTTTAAAGACGATAAAATTTTAAAAAAACCAGAAATCACTCAGTACAAGAGATCTACGAGAACGAAAATCAGAAATAAAAGTTATTACCCGAATAAAAACTTTTAATTAACCAAACAAAATAGACTAGAAATTTTTCTATACGATAAAATAACTCTGAATACGTTGATTTAGATGGGCAATGCTAGACTTAACAATTTAACTGAAGTTTATAATAAAAAAATAAGAAGTATGTCATCTTGGCAACTGAATTTGTTATATTTACAAATGAAAACAAGAAAAATTACATACGTGATGGTTTGGGATGGGGTGGTCACAAAATATCATATAAAATATGTTAAGAAGTTAAAAAATTCGATAGAAGTAGAAGCTTACATGCAAGCTCTCACCCTTGAACTTATCTCATTTGAGAGAAGAAGAGCAGTTCATGAAGATAGATCAGGGAAATGTGTCAAAGGATGCATCAAAGAGTTGAGCATTATTCCTAATGTGCTGACTAAATATAGATAAAAAGAAAATTTAATCATGAATCTATAAAGTTTATCTAAAAGAAACATGAGATGGTGTGATCTAAAAAATCATACGTATAAATGTATAAGTTGGCAATGTCAACCGAACCGGATATTATGCTCAAACAATATAATAAAAGAAAACTCATATTAATAAGTTTTTAAAATACAAGATTCACTATGAATGATTTAAACCAAAGAATTTATGAGAAAAATGTTTAACAGAGCTATTTTAGTTTTGCTTTAACAAATTTAAATGGCTAAAAATATAATTAAAATATGGCATGCGAAAATCTTGGAATTTTTTAGTAGACTTTAATAAAGATAATATGAGGACATCTGTTTTGAATTGCACGATCTAGCTCATACGTGTGTGTAAAACTTTGAAAGCACTTAAAGACCGTTTTTTCAGCATACAATTCAAAATAATAAGAGAAAGTGGGAAATATTGTGTTAATTAGTCAGTTAATATCGCTTAAAACATAAAAAAAATAATTTTTAATATTTTGAAGCATCTATTAAAAGATTTCAAATATAATTATGGGTTTTCTGTGTATAAGGGGAAAGGTATTTTATTTTGTGCAATTAAGCTTGTATTTGATGTTCTTAATACTTTTAAGGCAAAAAATATTATTTCTGGATGTCAATCGACGTGGGAATATATCTTTATGTATTTTTATCCAATACTTGACGGCAAATAACATAATTTGATATAAGTATAAATGCTTAAATCCAAAAGAAGGTGTGAATTTTAATAAAAATACAATTTAGTGACAAAATAATTTTTCCGGATATCAAGAATCACGAAAAATCCTTTTTTAAATTTCTCTATTATATTTTTTTAATAGAAAAAAGAATTATAAAAAAATAAAACCTATTTTTTTGATGGTTTTATCTACACATCTATTATTTTAACTAAATAAAAAAATCACATTTGATTTATATTTTATAAGTAACAGGTTTATACGAATTTATTCGGATAGAAAATACTCAAAAGACATCAGAAAAATATTAGTGAATAGATGCAAAAATTATGTGTATCATTAAAAAGATCATGCTTTCATTTTTAAATGGAGATTGATTAATAAGTTGATGATCTAATTTCTTGATATATAAATATTTTTAAAACAAGCTTTCTTGAAAAATATAAAAAAATATTTGGCAAGAATCATTACTGATAAGATTAAAAGACGTTTTGGGAATAATTGATATAATTTTTAAATAAAAAAGATAGAATTCAATTTATACATTAGAATAGGCATAATACTAGATGAATAATCTATTAAATTTTAAAATATAAATGAAGTGCCTTAACGTGAATATAATTTTTATAAACTTATAAATAAATCTTGAAAGTAAATATTTTCAAGATTTATATTTTCTAATCGATTTTTTAATGGTGAGGGTTGTTTAGTATAGTTCTTTGGTCTGTGACTTCAATTTATATATTTGAGTTTCAAATTATTCTCTCGAAAGAGTAATTTAAACCTTGAAACAATTAATTAATACCGTTAGCCGCATGGTATAATCTAGAAAAATCATACTGATGACCCACGGTAAAATAAAGCTTAAGGCACCAACATAGACTTGATTCTGGATCAGAAACAAATTTATTCGATTCCTGAACGCAAGTATAACTTGCAATACCATTATTATTGTATCGAATATGTGCTCTTATTATTGTGTAAAGTAAAGGCATCTATATTTTCGTGAACCTTATTTTGATAAAATCGATTTAATAAATGTCTTTATTTGAAGAAAGATTATGTTTATTTGTTCACACTTTTTTTTCTATAAAAAGATTAACGTATTTGAATATGCCAATCAAGTCACCGCTTGGAACACGTACCGTCAAACCAATACTGGATTTTATTGCCTGCAAATACGTTTGGGAATCAATTCGAGTTGTTTCGATGCCACAATAAACTGTATGTTCATTGCCAAAAGCTTTCTTTTACTGGTGCGTCGGCCTGACAGCATTCACTGTTTCCCTTGCAGCTAGACGGCATCAATTGAAAATATATGTATTTTCAATTCGCTTTCTTGAGAAGCATTTAAACTATAATTCAATAATTTGAAGACTCTGATAAAATACTTACACAAATGAACCATTTACACCTTCTTTTTATATATTCAAAGAAACTTTATATGCAAATTCTGCGTTGCTGTTGAAGTATTCGCGCCAGAAATAACTTTCTGTTTTTTTAAATGTTTTGAATTTAAAAAATGCAAAAAAGTCGATTCATGTACCATTATAAAAATTTAAGAGATTTAGACACATAATTTTTGAATATTTCATTTTTTTTATGCTTTTTTTTCAATTATATGCTTTTTTATGCACTATTGCCACGTTGATAAATATACTATTAATTCACAATTTAACAGCAGCATGTTCAATCTAAAAGTGATAAAAATATGAATCGACATAATATTATTTTAGATTCTAAGCCTAAAAATCGCTTTAATAGGGATGAATATTTCATTATATAACATTAATTGTAGTGTATTTAAAATTGGTAATTTTTTCACATAAATTTAGTGCGTTATACATGAACATTGATCAGTATCAACTTTCGAGTCTTTTATATATTTGATACATATTTTTTTTAAAATCTTGATAAGAAGATGGATAAATATAACCACCGCAATACAAGCTTTAAGATATATTGGGGTTAAACATGGGTGAAAATGTAAATAAATGCTTCTAAATGGTTATTACATTTTAAGTGTGATTTTTAGGTTTATCGTGAATAATCAATATTTTCCTGTTTTTTTGTTTTTGCAAAATATGATTAAATATTAATTTTATTTGTTAATTAGGCTAAAACATATATTATTGGGGTCAAATATTTAAAAAAATTAGAGGTAAATAAAGTAAAATGCTATAAAACTATGTTTCAAGACTTGAATTCTAAAAAAATTGCATTCAAAATCAACTAAGGAAAATTAGTTTTAAGCATCAAAAACCTAATATTATTTTGTAAAATCACTAAAATCCCTATAAGATTAGGTTTAAAGCTATTAGAAATGTGCATTTAATATATTACTGTGGTTTCATGCCTAAAAGGTTTTTACAAAAATTAAAAAAATAGATATTTTCATAAAATTTTCTGGCAAAAATTTGCATTCTAATAGTTTAATAATTCAGATAAAAAAATTGCATTTTCTACAAAAAATAAACCGAATTGTTAATATCATAAGCACAAAAATAAGGTATAGAAAATGGCGTCTAGTTATATTTTCTATACATGTTTTTATATCTTATTTTTGTATCTTCAAGAATATGGAGATTATTATAACTTTTTTGATTCCTTAAATTATAAATTACAATAACAAATTTACATTCATTTTTTTTAAAATAAAATTGGAGTCATATGATCCCAATATTTACTGTTATAATTATTTTGAAAATAATATTATTATTAAAAAATAAAAATTGCTAAGATTTTTGTGTTTACTTCATGATGAATTATGAATAAAAAAAGCTATTAAAAAGGAATCCATAAAAAAATCGAACTATGTTTTGCGGGATAAAATAAAAATCAGAATATAAGCTTATATGAAATAAAATTTGAAAATATAAAAAATAAATTTTTTTTTGTTTGATTAATTGTAAATAATTAAATCTAAACATATACAAAACAACTAAAAATTTATTTGCATTTTGATTGAATTGATAAATTATGCATGTAAAGTGTACAAATATTAAAATTACTTATAAATAATTTTTTTTATATATGTAACTATATCTGGGAAAATCCTTAAACTAATAGGCCTTGAAAAGAGAATAGATATCGAAGAAGATGTGAGAGATGAAAATATAGCCGAGATTATGGATATCATACACCACGGGAAATCAATCACATTATACGTAAAGCGAAAATAAAAAATTATAATTCCGAAATTAACTCATAAATAAAATAATATGTAATTTTACATATATCGCATCAACTGTTATATTTAAACATGGCATCAAATTATGCTCTTAAGGTGAGTTATAATTTTTTTAAAATATAAGATACGCATGCCGTTTATTACTTGAGATTCTGTCCTTCTGGATGTTTTTGGTAATTTTAGATCAAATACACTCAATACACCCATGTCATTAAAGTTCCTTGATGAAATATGTTTGAAAAATTGTATTGAATAATATGAAGAAGAAATTTTCGCTGTGAAAATGATTTTTCATCATATACTCATAAAAAGGGCGGTATAAGTGAATTCATTAAAGTGATGTAAAGTATAATAACAATTAATAACCTTCAATTTCAGTCTTTATCGATCTTGGAACTGCTTTAAGAATAAAACTCCGAATTATCGAAAAAATCTTAGGCTCTGACCACTATTTTAATATATTTCCAAGTTTATTTACAAATATTAATTGAAATGAAGTTACAGTCGAAATTTATCTTTGTTAAGGCCGCACATAATGCAAACAAGCACAATAAGATGATTATAAAGAAAATTACATTTGAATAGTAAAATTTTATGTGAAATGGTTATAAAAATAGCTTACTCTAGTTTTTTAAAAGCTAAAAAATCAAATTAGTGGATTGAGAACAAGTCAACAATGATATGAATCTGTATTTTTGAATTAAATATATGCGCATATGTAAGTTTTTGTATGTAAAATACGTGCTAAGAAGCAGCATAAATCAGAAAATTTGTTTATTTCGGCTAAATTTTTAATCATTCACAAGATATATTTTTTAATGAAACCGTATCTATAATGTATTTCAGGGTCTAGATCCTTTTTAAACCGAAGTTTTTTAAACGCATCTTCATTATATCTGCGACATGTGAACCGCGATGATTTCTTATGGTTTACTGAAAAACTCGAACCGAATAGTTCATTCAAAAAAATCCAAGCGAAAAATTTCTATCGCAAAAATCCGTTCGAAATAATAGTTACACACTGAAGTTTTAAATTAGATAAAATATCGTAACAAACCATTTCTAATGGATATTATGAAAAATAACATCTCAATATTGTGTAATTTATATTCCGATGTTGAATATAACTTGTATTAAAATATCACATAATTGTTCAAAATTATACATAAGTTTTTATCCCTGAAACAGATAAATAAAATAACAAAAAACATATTTTAGTCATTAAAAAACGGGGAAAATCAAGATCATATATATTTTTATAAATATTATAGACGCATTTAATAAAATAAAAGCATGATAATCAAATAGCATCAGAAATATCGATATAATGAATATAATTTCGAAAACAATAATCCAATGCTTGCCAAAATATGTGCTGATCTTCAATATCATTGGGTAAACTAAAACTGGGATTTTTGTCAAATAAATCTTTTAACAAGTTTTCACAATAAAATTGATGAACAGGCGCAAAAGATATTTTAAAGTCCAGATTACAATTTATATTATGATTCTTGCAATGTATATTTACAATAAATTCTTTTATATCCTTAATTATAATCTCCAAAAATTTAGGACTCTCACCAAGTATTTCTCTAATAGTATCGTAAAACGATTCTCGTGCATATTCTTCATTTTCAGATGGTTTTTTTAGATCTGCTATCGCATACATTTTATTTTTCAAATTTTCGATTGCAGATTGACCATTCTTTAAACACTCTTCTTTATATTCCTTTTCCAAATCCATAGCATCTAAAATAAAAGTAAAATGGTAAATCCTCTCCGGTATATGCTCGATTTTCGTGGATATTTCATCATATAATTTCAAATAATCATGACGGTTGTTAAAAATATCATAACAATTGATCCATGTTCCTTCGGAAATAAAAAAATTTTCGTTCGATCCTGATTTATACATCTTGAAAAAAGCATCCATCTTAATGATTTCTTGCATTAAAAAATTATTAAATGCCGGGAAAATGGCTTTAAAAAAATTTATTTGAAATAAATTCTTGTTTGATGAAAAAAATTCATCCTCGTCTTTACATTTTCTAGTTCATTCAATGTGAAATTGTTTATAAACTTTTTAAATTATGGACTAGAAACGTAATTCTTCAATGCCTCAATACATTTCATAAAGTTTAAAGATGTATCGGTCATTTTTCTTCTAAACTATGATTTAGCTCCTCTATTTTTACCGAATCCCCGTACAGAAAAAGAGATTTAATAGTCGAAGTAAGAATATCCTTTGCGATTTCCACAAATGCCTTCGTTTCAAGTATTCCATTGGGATTATCGGGATGAAATGCTTCAATAATATCATTACTAAATTCTTTATGTTCGACAATTAAGCAATTAAATAAAGTATAGCTCACTTCATTTTTCATTAAAGTATCTATTTCTTTTTGACAGTCAAGTCTTGAAATGAATAGCTTTAAAATGATATTTTTATCCTCAAGTTTAATATTTTCAACACCTTCCGCTAAATAATCAACTTCTGGTGCTTTTGGGAAAGAATTTCTTTCGCTTTCATCAGTACATTCGCCTACTTTTTTATCGTTTTGTTGTAAATCAAAAGCATCTATTGAGGCGAATCGATCCGAAGATTCAATTGATAAAATAAAGTATACAGCAAAAAATATATCAAGATAACAAAAATTCATGTTGGAATTTTTTTACATCTATTTATACCTTTTTAAAAAAAAATCAAAATTGATTTTAAATTATCATTTTAGATATGACAAAAAAGGTAATCTAAATTATTTCTGGATTACGGGGTATTTTAATATCTTTTTAAAAATGAATTATTACGCAACAATATATATTTCTTTGGGAAATTTTTCAAACCATTCAATTTTAAAAATTAAAATTTTGTAAAAGATCATATTAATTACCAGTATGGTCTTAATTAAAGGAAGATTCAAAATAAGTGTTGTTATTCTAATACTAACAATCTTACTTTCAAACGAACATAATAAATCAAATAAAACTACAAATACGTAATATACTCGATTCTTTTTTGCATTATAAACCTTTATATAAAATAAAAAGTTTAAGTTTATTTCAATATAGTTTGTCAAAATTAATATCCTTAATCAACCAATTGAATGTCATTTAATTCCATTATAAAGTCCAAACGTTGGGTTATGTTCGTCTATATTCACAACTTATGAATTCGTATAATAAACAGAATAATTCATTGTAAATTAATATCATTCGATCATATTATTTTTTATAGGTCATCTCAATGGATAATCTTGTGCATATTGAAATGCAAATACCAAATTTAATAAAAAAATACCATCATCTTGAAAAAAAACCACAACCATCATTTAAAAATAAAAAAATTTACAAATGAATTATTTTCATAAACAAGTGATTTTGTGTAAATTAGAAATAAGATTTTAAATATAATATAAATTAATATGATACATGCATGAAAAACCCACTTACTCAAAATAATCTATCCCAAAATATTTAATGAAGCATTTTTTGTGTTATTTTTATTCATATGTAAAAGTTTTCTCCACCATGAAATTTTAATTTATTTATTTAAGGAAAATTTTATCTTAAAATGCGACAAGAATAGAAAGTTATAGTTGGGTTTCAAAATATAAAGCACCTTTTTGACGATCTTGGGTAAAACTTACCTTAAGGATGTATAGAGTGATTTTGAAATACATTCTAACTCTATAGATATTTATATTTGACTATATGAAAATTAGACTATGTATTTTAATAGCACAAATTTGCATAAAATTATACTCATACAAAAAAAGGAATTTATATTATAGCCATAGCGCGGGGAAGTAATCATCTAAAAATAGCTCTTTCAAATTATATGTTGACTCGTATAGAATATTTTTGAAGTTTAGAATGACATTAAGGCTATAAAACGATTTAAATTATAAATTTAAGTACCAATTAGGATAATTGATTTAAAAAGCTGTATTGATTTCTCTATCCCGATGACTGGAGCCAATCAAAGGATTTATCTGGTGACCGAATTATAATGCTCAAAATACATGAAGAATCAAAAATAAAGCAAAATCTATATTTTTAAACGCCTTTATTTTTAAAGAATTTTATATTTATTTCGCACGCAAATATAAATATTGCTGATATCCTACAATCGAACTTCACCTAATTTTATTTATTTTTTATTAATAATTTTAAAAATAGTTAAATTAAAAACGTTTTTTTAATGTATGTAATTGCCAAATAGCTTCATTATAGCTTTAATTAAAGGTTAGTAATAACTCACTTAAATGCATATTCTATATTCCTGCGTAGTTTTTAGAATATATTGGTTTATCATTTAATTTTTTAAATAACAAAATTCAGATCCATTAAGATCTATAGGAATTGTTGGAGAGGCCAGTAAATATTTGATGGTTTCATACTTACTACATACTTACACAAGGATTACAATTTACAAAATTTATAGGCTATATTGCGTTTAAGAAACTTTAAAAGCACTGTTTTGAAATATGTTTTTTTTCTTTTAAATAAAAAATTAAGAGTCATGTATCTTTTTAATATATAATTTGATGAATTTTTGTTTGTTGAGAATAATTCCTGAGAAGTTACTCTACTGTGATTCCTATTAAATCATTAGATTGAAATAAATGCCCAAAAAATCATAAAATGAGGACTATAAAGAGTAAAAATAACTAAAAATTAAAATAGAATAGAATAACTAGATAAATTAATTATACCTTCAAAGTATCGATGTATAAAATAAAGAACCTATTATTAAACATATTTATATGAGGCAGAATTATTCTATTTAATGAAGTATAAAACAAGGGGTAAAGATGCATTCGAGTCTTCTCTTTTGCATAATATAAAAAGACTGCATTTTTGTTAAATATTGAGTTTATGATTTATAATCTGGATTATGGTGAACTTATCTAGTTTTATCTTGGAAATAGTATTATAGTCCTCAAGTTTAAAATACAAATATTTATCGCCTCGTTATATAACCACAAATTTACCACTTCGGTTTCTTATTACAAACAGAATAAGAAAATTTATGGCTGATATACTTAAATTTCGAACGCAACATATTGTTTATATAAAAATTTAGCCATGAAATATATAATATACATATTGTTTTAAGTTCATATGCTTCAAGGTAAAAGAGTGCTTTTTAAAGCACATCTACCTTTTTAGTGTCATTTTTTTATCCTTTAAATCGTAAAATTTAATTTATTACACCGTAAACTTTTTATAATTTTAATTCGTGAATTTATTATGGATATGATAATCATTATCTTTACTAAAGTCGCATTATACCGCAATTTTTATCTTTTTTGTTGTTTATTTAATATTTACGTTATACGACTAATTAATTGTTCACGATTTTTAAATTTATTCGATTATATTTTTTTTAAGTATTCTTAATTTATTTATAGGTGGATATATTTGATTTTAATCTTTGTATAATTGTTCAAGCAAAACTTTAGATTGTTACATATAGCAGATTTTGTTGATACTTCTTTCCACCTCGTCATCTTTACAATCTTCCTCGATTTATCTTCTTCTTTCAATACTTATTAGTTCAAGTGTCTTCCTCAATCCTATTGTTTGTGCGTATGCATTCGCTTCAGTTTGCATCATAAAACACCTTAATATACGACTTATGGTATTTTGTAACCACACCAACCCAAATTATGAAGTAGGTTAGTGTTTTTTAAAAAATTATAATTGAGTTAGATTTTATGTGAAGATGCTTTAGTATCTTAGAATAATATTTTACTGTTTATTTGATAGACTTAAAAATGAAACAAAAACTTTTATGTTTTTATATGAGCATGAAGTTTTTTTTTATTAAATAAACACAAAAACTGAGCGGATAATTTATTTATAATTTGGTTGGTGTTGCTTTTTATTAAATTAGTGACCGACATGGGGTTAATATTATACTAGTTTTATACTGAAAAGTATATGCAACAAATAGTATGGAAACCCGATGTATAGCTTTAAACCGTTAAATTTTCAATAATTTTATAGATAAAGTTTTTTTTTAATATTAATTTCGGATAATAACATAGCAAATACTAAAATATAACAAGTATAATATAAAGAATGAAAACATTTACCTTCTAAATGTTTGATAAAATCTAGTGTTTACTGGATTTTACATTTATTTCAATCATGCTTATATTAAAATGTGGTTCTAGCTTTTATTTGCGAAATAATTTTTGCGTACTCTTTTTTTTGTTTAAAATATGCATAATAAAAATATTTTTTGCGTTTTATTGGAACTTTAATGATTAGATATTATTTTCGTTTATTTTTTTGATTTTTTACAGCTTTAATCAATAAATCAAGTATAAATGCCTTGATAATCATAAAACTCTAGAATGGTAATTTAAAACAGCGCCGAAAATGCTCAATATAACCTGTAATAAACCAGTTATTTTATTTATTGAAGAAAAAATGGACAATGTGTTTCAAAATTTGTTTTTTAAATTTTTTTGTACTGCAAAACAAAAGTGAAAAATCATTTCTTAAAAATATAATAAAATCACAGACATCATTTACCCACGCGATTCCAAAAGGAAAATGATCGGTTCCAAATAAATATAAATTAAACGGACAAAATTTATTGCATGTAATTTGTGATTCTCAAATTTGGGTTGAAAAAAACATTGATCTCTATAAAATGTAACTTTAAATTGCTTAATATAACAAAAGAATGGCTTTAGAAGATAAACAAAATTTATAAGCCATATAAGTAGCCGATTTTTTAAATTTTATTTCAATAAATAAGAAATATTATAGATGAAATTAATACATAAAAATACAATACAGATCCACAATTTATATAGAATCAATTGTCGCATTTATCACCATAAATAACACATAATATTTTCAATAAAAATTACAAACTGAAATAAGAAAATTCATGTAAATTTTAAATAAATACGAGTTCTTGATTTATTTTAGATTTTGATTTGTACAGAAAAAAATAGTGTGGGATTCACGGTATTATTTTACCATATAATTTTAGCATAAGAAAATTTTAATAGAACATTTGATAAAAAAATCCTATCAATTGAAGGTATATAATAATACTCATAAGAATAACCTTGATATATTGGTTATTTTAGTTTTAAAGATTTTAAAAAGGCCTGGTTTGGGATTCAATAAAAGCTACGCATCCAATCTTAAACACATCTATTGTAATAAAAATATACTGCACAAAAATCGAAGGAATTACTATAAAAATAGACTTCAATTATTATCTATAAGAGCCTCTAGGTTATGGTAAGAATTGTGTAGGATAATTAACACAAAAGTAAATCGTGCAGTATCTTATCATATATTTATCTAAAATATTCTTTGTGCGTGGTAGATGCAGATAGTATGATTACAGATACTCCTCGTAGAGATTTTAAAAAATAGCGGCAATTATGGATAAAATTTTTGGTCTAATAACTTTAAAATCCTAATTTATTTGAAAATTATTTATAATACATTAAAACTCATAATAATCATGAAATTTGATGCCGCAAGAATGTGTTGGTGTAGGTTAGGCTCTCTGAACATACAAACTAACTATAATACATATCAAATCTATAATTTTAATATATATCTAAAATTTGAAGTTGAATATGTATACGATCCTTGTCATAAAAATTGTTGGAAATTATTTTAAGGATTCCTGATCAGATCGAATGGAATATCTAAGAAAGTATATAGGTATTAATGCCTTTTTCTATTGTCTGATCCAAAAATTGTTTTCTATCAGCTCTAAATAATTATTAATTTATATTTTTGATACCACCATCCTGCCTATATATTATTTTCGTATAGTACCATATCTCCTTTTCCATTTTTTCATATCGCTTTTACTTTACTGCAATATCATGTTTTTGTTGTTTTAATATTGTAATTATTGGAAAATTTTACTAAATTTCAACTTTTTGCATATATAGAAGCTATATGATTATAAAAATTTATTTATGGGTAATTTTCTTTTTATATATTTTATCTAGTTAGACGTGATCAGCGGGATGGGAATATTTCCCAACTCCTTGATGCATCTTTTGACACCTTCTCCTGATATATCTTCATCAACTGCTCTTCTTCTCTCAATGAGATGAGTTCAAGTGTTTTGTGGAGTGTGAGAGCTTACATGTATGCTTCTACTTCGTCCGGGATTTTAAACTTAGAAGCTATATGATAAACAAATTTATCTTTAATTTATTTTATACCTAAATATAAACGATTATTATACAAGAATTTTATAGAAAAAGCTTTTTTAAGATCACTTACCTTCTTTATTTATTAATTTCCACATATTTTTTTTATAGGAAAAGGCATTGTTGCTTGGTGATAAAATTTAAATATTTTCCGATATTTAGATCGCGTATGACAAGAAAAAGTAATATACGTGTTTTTTTTATAAATAATTTGAAAATTTATTCCAAGCAAAATTTCCTTTGTATTCTTTTTTTTTAAAGAAATATATCA
Source organism: Rhyacophila brunnea (assembly GCF_057557595.1). Classification (NCBI taxonomy): domain Eukaryota; kingdom Metazoa; phylum Arthropoda; class Insecta; order Trichoptera; family Rhyacophilidae; genus Rhyacophila; species Rhyacophila brunnea. The sequence continues at coordinate 68,953 of NW_028233362.1, read as the reverse complement.
AGTCGCTTATTTTCCTATAATCGCGGAGAGGTTACAACGATATAAATTAAAAAGTATTAATTTATTTACCACAAATTTTTTATCGATTTTTATGAAAAGAAATGTGTTAAAATGAAATTTATTTGATATATCATGAAGCTATGAAAATACTCAAAAAACCATGTTTTCTAAATAATACCGATTATCGTGAACACACCTACACCTAGCACAAAAAAAAATATTCTTTAGTTATTATTGACTCAGAGAACTATATTTTTAAAAATAATTCAAACATTGTTTTAAGACTCGTCTATATTTATTTTTGAAATACATAATATCAATTTTGTAGGGGTCATTATAAATACAATGTTAATCTATATGTTTCATCATACTTTTCAGGGTTTAGCTTTTAATTATATAAAATAATTTATATAATTTGATTTATTGTGGATTAAAAGAACAAGATAAAAATAGAGATTAATGATAAAAATTCCAAACCATTCTCCATATAATTTTAGTTCGATTTTAATAAAATTAAAACATGTCAATCAAATAGCCTCAAAAATATTATTATCATAAAATATGAGCTAAAAAACAAGCTTCGAATGCTGGCCAACATATGAGCTGATCTTCAATATCATCGGGTAAACTCAAACTGAGATTTTCGTCAAATAAATCATTTAACAAGTTTTCAGAATAAAATTGATGAACAGACGAAAAAGATATTTTAAAGTCCAGATTACAATTTATATTATGGTCCTTGCAATATTTCTCGAGTTGTTTTATGTTCTTAATCTTGATCTCCAAAAATTTAGGACTCTCACCAAGTATTTCTCTAATAGCATCTAACGATTCTTGGGTATTATCATCATATTCAAATCGATCTTCTGAATTTTGCATGCGAAAAAATTTATTTTTCAAATTTTCAATTGAAGATTGACTATTCTCTAAACACTCTTCTTTATATTCTTTTTCCAAGTCCATAGCATCTAAAATAAAAGTAAAACGGTAAATTCTCTCCGGTACTAGCTCGATTTTCATGGATATTTCATCATATAGTTTCGAAACAACTAGATTTTTGTTAGAAATATCAGCACAATCGATCCATGTTCCTTTGGAAATAAAAAAATTTTCGTTCGATCCAGATTTATATATTTTGATAAAAGTATCCATCTTAATGATTTCCTCTAATAAAAAATTATTAAATGCCGGAAAAATAGATTTAAAAAATAAATTTTGAAATAAATTCTTGTTTGATGAAAAAAATTCATCCTCTTCTATTCCATTTTCTAGTTTATTCCACGTGATATTTTTACAAACCTCTTTAAATTCTGGACTAGAAACGTAATTCACCAATGCCTCAATACATTTCATAAAGTTTAAAGATGCTTCTGTCATTTTTTCTTCTAAACTATGATTTAGCTCCTCTACCTCCATTTTCACAGAATCTTCGTACAGAAAAACATATTCAATCGCCCCAGTGAGAATGTTTTTTGAGATTTCCATAAATGCCTTCTTTTCAGACATTTCATTGTGATTATCGGATTGACACATTTTAATAATTTCAATATTAACTTCCTCATAATTAAAAATTAAGAAATTGAATAAAGCATAGCTCACTTCATTTTTAGTTAAAGTATCTATTTCCTTTGGACTATCAAATCTTGAAATGAATAACTCTACAATGTTATTTTTATCCTCAAGTTTAAAATTTTCAATACCTTCTACTAAATAATCAACTTCTGGTGCTTTTGGAATAGAATTAATTTCGCTTTCGATAATACATTCACCTACTTTTTTATCCTTTTCTTGTAAATCAATAACATCTATTGAGGCGAATGGGTTCGAAGATTCAATCGATAAAATTAAACATAAACACATAAACAAATTTTTCTTAAACAAATTCGAATTCATCACAAGATATTTTTTTGATCAGTAGTTAAACATTTTTAATCGAAAAGGTAAATTTGTTTTTTTTTCAATTTTCATTTAAAAATGCCGTAAAAAATTATCATTTAATATACAATTTTGTATTTTATATGCTTTTTTTAGTTATTATTACTTTTGTGTATAATTACATATTTCATATTGAGATAATTGTAAATTATATTGTGAAAAAAATAAATTTCAACGATTTTTTTAAAAACATAGAATATGTTTAATGTGTGGAATAAAATGTATTATTTTTTTGCATCACATATTTAGTTTGGAATGAATTTATAATTATTATCTCTAATAAAATTGGAATTAGAAATATTAATTGAATCAACTTTTTAAAATGACTGCATTTAAATGCACTAACCATTATTAATGGCCAAATAAAGTTTTAAGAATATAATTTTCTTTTCAAGAAAAATATATATTTTTGGTGAAATTTTACATTGTTCATAAACTATAATTATGTTCACTTAACCTAAACTAGATATAATATCTTATAATGAAATATTAATAATCACCACAATAAGAACTAACATTTTTTTCACGATGAATATATTATTCGAAGTTTAGAAATCACAAGATATAAGAAAAAAATATTTTTAAATCAGTGTTTTAAACCGAACATTGTAGCTTGTTTATATAAATTATAGTATTTTGAAAATATTCAAATTTAAAAGGTTACTTTATCTTTGATTTTATTGCAAAATTGAAACTAGATCAGGATTGGTTACAAAGTAGAATAAAAATATGCATAAATAATTTCTTCTGACACTTTTAAGAAAAAATTGGTATTCTGGGTATCCGTTTCTGCCTTGATTTGAATATGATGGTATATGAATAAAACTTTATTTTAAATGAATAATCAATATTCGTTTACTATATGCACAGTAAGTCTTACTATATATTGTTTTTAAGTCAATAAATTGCTGCTGTTTTAAATCTTGCACACTGATTATTATTACTTTTGAATATTACATTAAAAAAAATATAAATCCGGTTATGTATTTAAATATACAAATATCCAACTCTTTTCCTGTAAATTTGAATCAAATTATAGAAGTTAATGGTTTAAACAAATATTTTTAAAGTTTAAACGCCTCAGATATACGAAAGTGCATTCAAAACCAACAAGAAAAACAGCCAAAAATGTATCTATAATTATTTATGCCTGGCCATATAATTTTAACATATAGATTTGTTGGTATTATACATATTTTCAAAAGTTATACAAAATTTAGAAATCCCTTAAACATATTTTAATATATGCGGTTTATAATCTATTCATATATAAAGATCAGAGACCCTTCTAAAGCAAATAGAAATTCAGATATATAATATAAAGTCACATAAAGTCAATATAAATTACCTTTTCAATATTAAAAAATATAAAGGTGCATATAATATTTGCTCATAAAGTAGTTATATTTTTTTATTGATAAGAAGTCTATTTAAAGTATATAGTTTTTTTATACAGTGAATTTATCTACTTCAGCATAGAAACGGATAAAATTTTAATAAATAATTGCAGATGCTCAATTATAATTTGTGAATTTCGCAAATGCAAGCTCACAGATTTTTGCTACCACTTTTTTTTAAATAGCTTAAAATTTAAGACAGATTTATTGAAATATAATGTAAACTAAAATATATATTAAACCCAGGCAGTGAAATATAATAGTATAAAAAAATATTTTTATTCAAAATATAGCTTTATATCAAATAAATCCAAAAAACCTTTAGATAGTTTTGGTTATATAGTAAAGGTTAAAAGAATATGGTACTAATAGATTGAAGCTCATGTTTTATTCTTACGCTATTCCCATTTTTGTGAACAATTAAGATGTTTAATTTCCTTAATATAAGATTCTATATGTTTTGAAGCTTAATTCTTGTTTATACACAAAAGAATATAGATTAAGGCACATTTATTCTTTTTCAATTTTTAAGGTATATTTTTAATGAACCACACAGCGGAAAAAAACGATTAATAAAGATAATTTATATGCAAAAAAACACTTAAGCTTTAATAATAGACAATAGTAGTTAGAACCTACTATTTTTAAACGTTTTATAGAAGGTATTTTACCGCGCCGACTAAATAAATAATGTGATCTTTAAATTAAATAATTATTGTTAATTGTGATATTTTTAAACCAACAATTTGTATTTACTAGATAGAAAAACAAAAAAAAATATTTTAAATATAATTAAAAATTCCCTTTACAAAATTTCAATCAATTTAACTAAAAAAACGTCTAAGATATAACTAATTAGTTATTAATAATGTTCAGATTTATCCAGATTTATATAAGAATAAATAACTTTTATAAATAATAATGGTTTAACAGAAAAAATCAGAAGCAGAGCACCACAAAGAGAAACCATGCGAAACTGCAGCTGTAACCGTGCAAAAAGATGTGGGGCATTGAACATGTGCAAACCTCTCTGAAAAAATTAAAAGATATTTGACGTTAGAATAGATCTTTACGTATACAGAATCTTCTTTGGATCAATGGGTTCCAGATGCCTATGCGATAATACTAATAAAACTTCCATCGTATGCCACGCTTAAGATGAGAGAAACTCCAAAAAAAAATACAGCGTAAAATTCCAATGTAATTCGTCCCAACAGGAACTCAAAAGAAGAGAGATGAGAATATTTATAGACCAAAAAATAAGGAAGTCGGTTGTCAAACCATTTGATGCCGAAGACGTCAAAATATCCAAAAACACTAAGATTAAGTGAACCATCCTATTTTTGAATTGTAGAGTATAGAAGATTCGAATAATGTAGAAGGAAATATTATGAAATATACGAAAGCTTAGAAAAAGCGAACATAGTTAAATTTTAAAGGAAGAGAAAAACAATAAACTATAAAGTTGACTCTATGTCTCCAAACTATTAATAAGGTAATAGAGACAATTAAATCCACCCAGAATCACAAGAATATGTCCGATGTTGCAGTCTTTCTAACACCTACACAACAGAATTACAAACCCCTCACGACAAAACCGAAAAAAGACAACCAATATATTTTAGAAAAAATTGAGCTTTTAGAAAGAATAAAAGATAGATTACAATTATACAAAAATAAGCGCAGGGGCGTTAAAGAAGAGGAAGTAAAAAAATTAAGAAAAATAATGCGATCAAGAAACATGATTTTAGACACATATGATCATCTTAAAACAATGTTAAATGAGAATACGGAAAATATCGGAATATTAAAGAAAAATATAGAGCGTATAAAAAAAATATGTGACTTTATCAGAGAAAATAACTGCTTTGAGCTTAATAAGAGTTTGTTTTTATCAAGGGTTGACTGCGAACAAGGACTATACAATCAAAGCGCAAAATGAAAAAAGTAACAATTTTTATGTGAAAATAGGTGGAAAAGGTTCGAAAAATCACAACAAAAAAAATTATAACAATTAACCATGCCCATTTTTGCCAGTCCAAAAACAGATTAAAATAAGTTTTCATAACAGAGGTTGAATTTGATAACATATATTTATCTCTGCCGAACTGGAAAGCTCCTGGACCAGATGGAATCATATATTTCTTCATCAAAAAGATGATGAGACTTCATAAATTTATATATTAGATCTTATCAACCGAATTTTTGTAAATAAAAATAGGAAGAATAGTTTTACTCTGGTATATCAGTTCTTATACCTAAAAAGATTTCAATATAGGAAATTAATTCAGACCAATCATGTATATGTTCAATTTATATAAGTTAACGACAAAAACGGTTGAAAAAAATCATTGAATATGAGGTGTAGACGTAAAAATAATTGCGAATATCTGTTAGGAACATAAAGGCGCGTATATGGAGCAAAATAACAAGCTATTATTACAATTGCAATAAATAAAGAGCATGGTGACAATATTTATATAACGTGGATTGATATAAAAAAGCATTTATATCAATAGAACATAACTTCCTGTATGTATGTATTGAAAATCTGGATCTACCTGTATGAATTGGGTCTTTTTTAAAAAGGAATACAAGCAAATGAGCATATCTTTACGGTTAAATGTAAAAGAAATTGTACATAAAAGAATAAATAACAGAAATACTACAAGGAGAAAGCTTGTCACTTTTTTAGTTCCTTCTATGTATTTATTTCTTGAGAATGAAATTTTATGAACGCTTTCCGAGGGTATGTGTAAGGAATAATAAAAACGTCTATACAAAAAATCGCCTACTCTTCATAGATTTCCTCAAGTGAATATCAAAAACTCCAGAAACATTAAACTCATGACGGACGAAACGTAAACCTTCTTTAATGCAGTAGGCTTTGAAATAAACAAAAATAAGTCTCATACTAACCATGAAATATGCGCAGATGCTGCAACATTTATTGAAGGCCCGGAAACTTATAAATATCTTGGAGTAGTTGAGAATAGCAAATCGGAGCTAAAGGAAGAAACTATTGATATAATTGCAGAGCAAATACTAAATCGAATTAAAAATTTATGTAAGACATAATGAATGCTGGGAATTTATTTAAAGTCATAAATATAGATGCAATATAACAAATAAATTACAATATAGGCTAATTTAAATCAGAACTTGAAGAATATATCCAACTTGACATTAATATAAGAGATATTTATAATGAATTTTCTATTCATTTTTAGCCTATAATAATTTAAGATCATATAAAAAGATAAATTAACTAGGACGTGGTCGATGTAGTATTGAATTAAAAGCCGAGAAGATGATCTACCCGCTAAAAAATTTGCTTGAAAACAGTAAAAACACTATATCGAGAAAGGCTGCAATATTAAAATAGAAAAAGATAACAAGACAAATCTCACACTTTTTGAAGAAGGTCTTAAAAATAAATATCATGCCAATATCAGCGCATTTGAAATATTAGAGAAAAGCAGCAAGAAAGTTTATTAGTAAAATATAAGAAATCCAATTACACCAAATATCTTTTAAAGCCAATAATAATGATATGGTTGATATTGTTTGAACATCAAGATGGATAAAAGACGGCAACATTAAACCAGGTTAAGAAGTAAAATTCTGCTTTATATAAGACATAAATGTGTTTTTAGGTGAGAGGATAAAATGCCTACATTGTAACGAAACCATTAAAACAATTATTCATCTTGAAACGAGATGCAGGAAAATGCAAGGGCAATATTTAACGCGAAAAGACAATGAAATTGTAAGATTTCTTCATTTACCCCTACCAAGATGATAGAACTTTAAGAAAACGAAAAATATTATAACTCACTCAATACAAGAGATCAGCGAATATGAATATTCAGAAATAAAATTTGATACCAAAATAAAAACAGATATATAAATCAAACAAAATAGATTGGATATTTTTCTATACGAAAAAAAAATCTGATTATTTTGATTTTAATAGGTATTACTAGCCTTGACAACATAACTGAAGTTTTGAATGAAAAAAAAAGAAGTATGACATTTTGGTGAATGAAATTGGTTAAACTTACATATGTAAAAATATAATAATGTCATATGTGATGACTTGGGATGGGGTGGTCACAAAATATCATAAAAAATATGTTAAGGAGTTAAAAATACCGGACGAAGTAGAAGCATACATGCAAGCTCTCACACTCCGCAAGACACTTGAACTCATCTCATTTGAGAGAAGAAGAGCAGTTGATGAAGATAGATCAGAGGAAGGTGTCAAAAGATGCAATAAGGAGTTGTGCAATATTCCCAACGCGCTGAACACGTCTAAATAGATAAAATTGATAAAAAGAAACTTAACCCATAAATAAATAAGAATTACTGTCTGGTGTTTTTTATATGTGAAAATATATAAATTATATATATCGAAAAATGATAAAAATATGAATATTAACCAATAAAAATGATGTAGTGCTGTTTATTGTAGGTAACGCTTTGTTAAAATTTTATTTGTCAGACTTAAAACATTTAATACATATAGATATATTGATGTCCTTTATATTTTAAGGGACGCATTTGTTAAATTTTTATTTGTCAGACTTAAAACATTTAAAACAGATAGATATAAAGATGTGGTACTGTTTATTGTAGGTGAAGTATTCGTTACATTTTTATTTATAACACTTAAAACAGATAAAGATAGCGATATCGTTTATATTATAGGAGATGCATTTATTCAATTTTTTATTTATATCACGTAAAACATTTAAAACAGATAGATACAAAGATGTTAATTATGGATTGGTGAAACTTTATTTTTGTAAATTATTTTATTTCACATCCAAGGCTGATAAATATCATAGCTTTCTTTTAAAAAAATATTATTTGGGTAAATCTATAAACTTTAAATACGTGTGTTCCTCTTATTTTTTCTGATACCAATAGGAGTATCATAAGACCAATAGCAATTCGAATATTGTTTCGTATCTAAAACTTTCACAACCAAATCGAACCATTTATATGAAAATATCAAACCCACTTTAATAAATTTACACAGGAAAGCCCACGAAAGAATGGAACCGAACGACAACCTTCCCATAACAAATAATGAAGAGCAATCTCGAGTTGACCAAGATAATTCGAATCGAAATGTGAGGTTTATAAGAGAAAGGACGCGACCGAATCAAAATGATTTATATCCGAATGTTCGTATTTTGAATGAAAATATAGCAGAAAGAAATAGAATTGTGAGTTTTTCCGAATATTTAAGTGTTAATTATGGGCTAGATTTTAATAATGGTCAACTCTCCAATGATGGGCGTCCCACCATTAATATGCATCCACATAGCGACTCTATTTACCCTAACGAGACACCAGAAGTTAGATTTACAACTAATTTTAGAGAACTTAGACGATCGATCAGTAATCGGCCAAATATAGAATCAGATATTAGGAATATAAATTATTTTCGGCATTCTTATGTAGAAGATGGTGGTTTTGTTACATTGAATAGAACAGATGCGAATAATGGTGAAGAAAGCGATGAAACCCCATCCTCATCAAGTGATATGAGTGATGTATCATATGATGGTAGTCCTGGCTCAGATTTTGACAGTGTGGTGCATTTCGAAAGACTGCTTGAGGATGAAAATATGATGAATAGGCTTGAGGATAGAAGATTATCAGAATTAAATAATCTAAACATTGCTTTAGAAGACCATGATCGTACTAATACAAGAAATCGAGAAATAAATAATCCGCAATATAATTCTGGTTCAAATGATGAATTGCATGGTGTATATCTAACAAATGTAGAAAATAATCAAACTTCTCATAGTACTGAAAATCAAGGCCTGGGCATAGTGTTTCAATCATATGTAAATAATGAGAATGCAGCCTCGGAAAGAATACATAATAATTCGCCTTATTGGGCAGAAGATAGAGAGCTAAACGATGGTGGTGTGTATTTTAGAAACCCCAACACTCAATCAAATAACTTTAATAATCTTGATGAAGGTATTTCATCTTTAAATCGGGAGTTAAATGAACACATGTCGTCAGAACGCAACCGAAACACCTTCTCTGGTTTAAATCAGCCACTAAATGGGGATATTCCTATATTTTTAGGTGAAAATATAACCAATGACGATGTAAGGATGCTTAGAGATGTTAATTTGACAGATATACGATCTATGAATGAACTCTATTTTATTCGTGAAGTTAGAAGACGTGATATTAATGATGCTTCAATTCGCGAATACTCTAGAAGTGGGATGTCCTCTGAGGACATAAAAAAATTGACTAAACACAAATATTCACATCTTAAAAGAATAGATGACGAACTATATGAAAACCTTACACCTCAGGTTTGCATTCGAGACAAGAATTTAGAAGATAAAACTCAAGTTGAGAAATTTAACACAGCCGTGAAATTTAAAACTACAATTCTTAAAAGACCGACAATTTCAGAAGACATCGTTTTACATCAGGCCAAAAGAAAAAAAATATCAAATGAGTCAAATAAAATACTGCCCGAAACTTGTAATATATGTCTTTACGAATTTATTGATGATTCTATGGTGACCGTTCTCGACTGCTCTCATATTTTTCATAATAAATGTGTTTCTAAGTGGCTGCGTATCGATAAAAGATGCCCCCTATGTAGATATAAATGTAAATAGAGTTTTAAAGGCGTTGTGATTAGGCTGCCTAGTATTTTAGGGATGTGTTGCTTTTGAATCATATATTTACTTTCATACATCATAATTCAATTAAACTGGAATTATAAGTTCATATCTTTATCTCTATAATGTTTTTAATATTATATTTTTAAGTATAAAATTAAAGTAAATATCTAATTATATTATATGTTCATAGGTTTTATTCTGATGTTTTATATTGGATTTTTGAAATGTGTCTCTAAAAAAACAAACATACGGGTTTATAGTTCATCGCTTTTATTCAGATATACGGTATATATTGAATTTTGAAATATTTTGTATAAAATTGTAGTAAAATCGAATTATTAGCTCATAGCTTCGATTCTGGCATATTGCTATATTGGATTTTTGAAATCTGGGTGTAAAAAAACAAGCATACGGTTTTGTAGGTCCATATCTAGTATTTAACAAATAAAAAAAAATATTAGCCTGTAAAAATGTCAAATATAAAATAAAAAAAACAATGCACTGAAAATAATGCATAAAGAATGGATATAATAGAATGTGTTTTCCTGTTCAAATTCAAAAAAATATGAATTTTCTATATCGATGCACGTGAGCATATTATAGAGCTACAGTGATTCTTCTAACTGGCTCGGTACTCCCCAACTCAACGTGCGTAAATATAATTACATCAAGAATTCTAGAAGGATATTTTACAATATTTCAAATAAAAGCATTATATACATTTTTGGTGCTTACAAGATAGCTATAAGACGGGTCTTATGAATTTATTTTCTATAGTTGAACGATATTTTTAATATTTTAAAAAAATAGGAAACAATAGTGTGATCATAGAAATAGAAGGATCAAAGTGTGAACTGCAATAAGTATAATAAGGGAGATGGCCTGGGTGTTTTATAGATATAGGGTGGTTGAATATTCAATCATGAGATAGATCTTTTATAAACAGGTGAAAATAATGCTGATGCTATATTGTAAACTAATAGATAAAACCAAGTTTACTTATTCATTTCTGCATACATATATGTGGAAAGATCACCCTAGTTTGGATCTAATTTAAGATTTGGTTAAACATTTCCTTCTCTATTCACCAAAAAAATACATACATCAATATTTATAATATCTATAAGTACCTAAAACCCATGAAAACAATTGAATTTGAAAGAAAAAAACTAAATTCACACAACAAAAATATATGTGTACGCATGACACTCGTGATGAATTGGATTTTAAATAAAAAACGGTTGTTTATTAGTGAGTTTTATCGACGAAAGAGTGTTAATAAAAAAATAAAAACCATTTTATAAATACCAGTGGTGGTGTACTGCAAGAACTTGCTAATAAAAATTATAATATATATTAAAAACGATATGTTTATCTTTATATAGCATTATTATAAGCTTCTAACAAATTTTAAGGGCCTTATTAATTACTCATGTCATTAATTCCTTTAATTGATATATGTCTCTAGTCCTACTAGTAAAAGTTCAATTCGAAGTTGAATTGCTTCATTTAAAATCTTATCCAACCAACTTCAACAATAAATTGGCAGAAGCAGGTTCGATAGTTCAAGTAGATAAAATATGTTAATTATTAATTCAAGTTGCATCGAGAATCAAGGTCAACGAATAGAACCGATTATCTATATGTTGTAGATATTGTGGGCATATATGGATAGTATTCGGTTATCATTTCTGTCAATAGCTTCTGATATATCCACAATATCTGTCTATCTACTTACGCCTAGTTGTATATTTCAACTAGTGGGCTTTTTGTGACTTGAATAACTTTAATTATACTAACGGCACCCTATTCCAAAAATGCATGTTTCTAAATGTTTTAGCCGAAAAAAACAAAAATACTATAAGATGGTAAAATCTGATGCTTATATATTTCAGAATAGAAAGTCCAAGATCTTTTATGACTATAAAATCCCTAAAAAATTATATTTGTGCACAAAAAGATTTTTAATCCCTTGTAAATTATCTAGAATTGATTTGGCTTTTGATTTTATAATAATAATAAATAATTTATCGCTAATTTATTTTATTATTTAACTAAATTGAAGCAAAATTCAAACTATGAGATCTAGTGAAATTCTCGAATTAATAAGTCGTGAAAAAAGAAAAGCTATAGATTAGATGTAAGAGAAAAGAATATAGTTAAGATGAACTAAGAATGTTATGTTCACAAAAAATAAATCTATTTATGTTCGAAGAATACATGTAAAATCGTTAAAAAAACCCATAGATAAAAAAATATATTATTTTTCAATGATATCTTATGATTATACAAACATTTCATTATCTTCCGTCTATTCATTTGGTTATTTAATTGATCAATCTCATTTTATTATAAATTATGATATCTTATTTTTAACTTTTATTATTTTATCGATACAAACACTTAATTTCCCCCGGTTTAATACAGTTGATATACTGTATAAAAAAATAAAAAAGGTTGAATTTTATATGCGAAAAATACAAATTGTATTTATTTTATTAAGAAAATACAATCTTACGGTGAGATTGATGGCAGACGCATGTGATATTCATGTGTTGTTAACAAAACGATAATTTTAAATTGAGAGTAAATTTTAAGAAGATATTTTTTACAGTGGAATTAATGACAGGCAATGTATTATATCCATGTGATGTTAACAAAGTGAAAAAATATGTATTTTTGATAATTTGTGCACAAATATAAAAAATGATTTTAAGCAAAGGTACATCTGCTATAATAATTCTGTAATCATTTTGTAAAAAATTTCACTACGGTTTACCGATGGCTATACTTTTATGATCTTTCTGAATAACTCAAACTCTCCAAAGTAATTTAGACATATAATATTAAAGAAAATAGACACACAAAAAGGGGTTATAACTAGAACAACGTATCGTTTTTGTTCAAAAAAAGTTTGTTTTATGCTATTCGATCAACTATTTATATGATGTTTTGATTGAGGGGAACATAAATATGAAGGTAATGCGTATTTATTCGCTATTATCGGCTTATATACGATTAAATATTAAAAAAAGAAATTTGATATTTTTTTGTTGAATTTAAATTTTTCTTGTAATTTACATAAATTTTTTATTGGAATATAATTTTTGGTCCTTGGTCTTTTTTATGTGGATTTAATGTTTACTTTTATAAACTTCTTTAAATCGTTTTTTTGAGTCCTGCATTTTTTTTATAATCGATTGTTGTATATTTACTTTCTTTTTAGGTGAATATCATTTTTTTATATTATAAAATATATCTAGTTTTAACCTCTAGATGGCTCAAAGCAAGCGATTTCAATATTCGTATAAACAGACCGATTATAAATTATTGGAATAAAATGCATATTTGTGATGAAGAAATCATATAATCTGGTGTTAATAAAATAAACAGGGTCTAAATGCAGTTTTAGTGTAAATTGTAAATTTTCTGAATTAATATTTGAAATATAAAAAATTACTCGTTTCATGTCATAAAAATAGCGTAATAAATATAATAGAAATAAGATTAAATATGCAATAAAATATGACGGAAAGACAAAACACTTTGATCTACAAAAATCAAACAATAAACACCTATTATAATTTCCAATATTTCAAAGGTTATTTTTATGTACACTTTACCGATCTTTTAAACAAGAAGTGGAATATGCTTATTAATTTTTGGTTTTTGGCATGAAATAACAATAAAATCTATTCATATCATTGCGTAAATAGAAATCGATTACAAAAATAAAGAATTCAGAATTATATCAAACATCTTTTTTAACAAGATATGATAAATTTTTATAAATGAATGAAGTTGCAAATTCGTACCCTAAATTCGTACTATTTGTCGTATAAATTTTGTGTTTTTTTTTGCTATCGTTGCTATTGTTTGTAAAAAAACATAATTTAAAATACATTTAACGTCAGAAGTAGAAACCGCAATTATTTCCCGTGTATAATTTATTGTAAATGGTTTCTGTTGACATTATACTTTTATAACTAGTAAAAACAAAATTTATTTCTCTTTAGATAGACGCTTTGTCATTGTGTTATTTGAATACTAATTTATGGTGTCTTAAAGCATTTTTGAGTTAAATCCACGTGTCTAATTGCAGAGAAAAAATCAGCTTCTTCTTCTAAATCTGAGTTATAGCATATATTTTTGACAAAAAACATTTCTTTCCTAGTTAATTATCATACTGGTTGTTTTAATTAGGTATAAAGACATTGATTGTAGAGCATCAAGTAAAATTCACAAATAACTAATGGGTTTATTTTCTGTATTTCTGATAATTTCGGTTTGATTCATTTTAGATGACTGATCATTTATCTGTATAATGTATATAAGGTATAATTACTTTGCAATTTCCATCACTTATAATTTTATATAACCTTCTTGTTATTTTCTCTTTTTTTCAATGCACATATTCCGCTTCGTATTCTACTGTGATGGATTTTAAAATTCTATTATCATATGAATTTGAAAATTTGGAGTGTCTATTTTATTTTTTTTTATGAAAATAATTTTTTGGATTTTCAATGTAAAATTAGTTAAAATTTTTTTACTATATATAACTCACCACTCTTTTCTTCATTCAATTAAAACATATAATGCCGAAAAAAGTTAAGACTCCATTATAATAGAATCGAAAAGATAAAAGAATTAGTTAAAGCAACTTTGGTTAAAAAGCTTAAAGGCAATTGCATCCGATCTTTTAACTTTTAAAATAAACCTTTATATTGCTTCTTTGTTCATTTCAAAGTCAAAAAAAGTTTAGAGGCTATATCTGTATCTATAACAAAAAAAATATTCAACAACTTTTTTCACATAATTTTATCGCTTAAATTATATTTCTTTATCATTATATAAATTAATGTATCTTAAATTTTCCATAAAAAAATAAACTCTATACAAAAGATAATTGTTTTATATTTTCAATTTTATATTTTGTTATTAGCATATCGAACCGAAGTGAAAATAATATCGACGAATTTCATGTATAATTCATCTCTTTTTGCATATATGATGACATGAAAAATCATGTAATCTGTATAATAGATTATTCTCTTAGTTTCATAAATAATATATCAGAACACAATTCAAAGTCCATATATCTTCAATATTAATTCTAGGTTGATATAGCACATAATTATGTCCTCATAATATAAAAAAAGGAAAAAAACGTTTTTTGAATGAAACATAAATAAAATATATGATAAATTATAATACACAACTAGAGTACCATAGAAATAAAACACAAGAAAATGATAACAAAAATATTTTAGAATAATATTATTTTGTTCAAAATTTTTACGCTTTTTATCTTTCGAGTTCATTAAATTTGCCTATTTTTTCATAAAAATTTCTCATAAAATAATATCGTTAAATTTTATACTCGTTTAAACGATTTTATGGAAATCTTAACAAATTATTCTCCATTTTATTGATCTCTTCTCTCTAAAATAATCCTAGGATGTGAAATTTTACATATTTCGGTGAGGATATCGTCATATTTTTTTCTTGTTAAAAGAGCAAATATAAATGTTTTGTCTTATATTCGTGTCGGATAATGGTAACCCACAAAGAAAATTGGCAATCTCTTTTCTTTTAAACCATCAACTTTATCATATAGTTCATTCAAGAGGCAGTTATGAATATATCTTCCTTCTGAATAGATTTTTCTTTGAAAGACTTAATCGCATTCAAATTCAATTGCTTATAATTTTTTAATTCTACAAGCATTTGAAGAAATATAAACACATCCGATTTATTTTTAAAAGAGTAAATGGTTTTATCTTGAAAAATCGTCTCAATATTATATTCTCTAAGACCAGAAATTTTTTCAAAATATGATGGGAGGAACTCATAATATTCTTTTTCTTTTAAACCCTTTTTTAATGGTTTTTACCATCGCTTTTACAGATTTATTCTAGAAATCAATAGATTTGTTAGTTGATTTATCACACAAGCAAATAATATCGATTGATTTCTTCGATTTTTTATGTATTTGATGCTCAGAAAATTCTTTATTAGATCTAACTATATTTATATTTACATCATTTGATTTTTTATTTGACGGATTGTCACTTGCTGGTTTTTCGGATAATTTAAACGACTTACTAAATGTATTTTTTTCACAAGAATGTAATTTTACCTCAACGAGCACATTCTTTTTGATTTTTGAAACACTTCTAGGTTTTTTGTTGGTATTTCGAGGGGTTTTATATCCTGTTGAATATGTTAAAGAATGTAATTCTATTGCATCAGATGAGTTACGAAAATGTATCTTGAAGTCAAAATCGAATATGATACATATATATTAAAAAGTTTATATATAATATCATGATTGAGTATGGGATCGAATGTACATCGTTTATATATCTTGAATATATGTTTTTGGGTCCGAATAATTCGTGAATCTCTTTTAATATTTTAGCGGTCATCTCGTGGGTCTCATATTTTGGTATATAGAGGCAGACAATCATTCGATCTTGTGATGAGGCATGACTATGATTATTTTAATTTTTGGAAATCCCCATTGATTTTTTCGATTTAACTGTATTATACGTGGTTGCTGAAATATAACTTGAACGAATAAACAACATGCCGTATATGATTTCGCTAATATACTTCATATCTATAAATCTATTTTGTGATATTTATATATGCAATTTATTATCATTTTTGATTTTTAGAGGTAAAAAACCTTTAAATGATTTGTTGATTAAAAATACAATCTTATCTCAAAATTAGTTAGTCTACTAATATAAAAAATTGTTGCGTAAGTAAGCGTATCCTACGAGATATTTATGCATTTGATAATTTTATTAATCACTGCTTATACATTAAAGCTTTAAGCCTTGTTTTATTGGAAAAAGCTAAAGAGTTTTTATATTTAAAGCTTTAAAATTGATTCAAGATTATAATTAAATTTAAATCAGAATTTAAATATAAAATGTTTTTATAAAAAAATTATATGGAACTTAATTCGCAAATTTAAAAATGAAGCGGTATTTTTAGGTATATAAATGTGAGTAGGATATAAATTAAAGGTATTCAAGAATCAATTTTTTCCATAAAACTTATTTTTAAATTGCCATTCTGATATTAAACTGCAAAGCTACAAGTATTCTGGTAACACTGGTAGACGACTGAAGGAGCAAAAAGCATTCGGCTTCAATATGCCCTTTATTTGGCATAAAAACTGCATAATTAGATACTTTAACCCATGTGCAAGTTAAAAATCTATTATTATTGAAATTTATTTTATTTTTAGAATTTAAATGTTTTCTAGAAGCGCGGACTGAATGAAGTGGATAACTTATAGCCAATGAAATTCACTAAAAACATTAAAGATCTAACCCAAAAAAAATATGATATTAACAAAATATATTTTTAATAACTAATCCAATTAATAATATATGAAATTATATCTTTCTAACTTGTAAAGCATTTCATGCTAATAAAGAAAGTACCATCCAACATAGTTTACAATGATGATGTAAATGCATATATTCTATATTATAATTTTTCAAATAAAAAACACAATATTTATGTCCGTATGCATAAATACAAATAATTGAAGGATGATTAAACAGCCGAAAAGAAAATAAAAAATATAAATAAAAGAATGAAAACGTACTGTATTTTTTTAAATGAGCATTTACGTGATCCTATGATATGATCTATAAAAAATCGCCAATCCGATATATTCAGAATTACGTATGACGACGTATTAAAAAACAATTGCTGTGATTGACGAAATAAACTTGAGCAATACTAAAATGGAATTCAATTGCTAATCGATCAAATATAGAAAATTTGGGTGCTTTGAAATAATTAAAATTAAATTAAGACTCACAATTTATGCATCTTAAATTCAAAACTAAATTATGATAAGTACCGATGTATAAAAATAGTCGTAGATATAAATAAAATGCAAAAAGTTAAAAACGAAAGCCCATTTGAAAAATTATTAGGGGCATCAATTTGAAATTATACTAAAATAATTTTTTTTGTGCTTCAAGAATTTGAAATATAAGAACAAATAAGCGATTGGAAAGCTGCTTATTAGATGAATTTTATAATTCTTTCTAATCAAATAACATGTTTCATATTACTTATCTACTATAAAATACTTCAAAGTTTCCATTATGTGATTTTAAAATGATGGTAATACATAGAAACTTATGTAAAATTCCCTCCGATTACGATATAAAACAATATTATTTATGCCCGAAAACGTATCATTAATGCGTAAAAACTGAAAATATTTACATTTTAAGTATATTTTACATTAAAGAAATTAAAGTAAAAGCATATAAAATGGAATTCGTAACCCCTGTTAGGTTTAAAGCACCACAAACGTTACACTTTAACATGGGAAAACGTAAAAATAATTAAAATAATTTATATGATATACGGGATGTTATAGGAAAGCCTGGTATCAATAGAAAAATATCTATTGTGTATATCTACGTAAAATCAAAATATATTGAATGAAATACAGGTTTAGCTGCCACACCACAACTAAATGAAAATATTAGTGGGTGCAAGAATTAAGATGAATTAAATGATTTAAAGGGGTACAGCAATGATTTTAGATGTTTATTTGCTTAGATATTGTTATTTTTGAAACTTTAAGGCTGATTACACAATTTAGATTTTTCTTGTTGCGTTTCCTTCAAAAATATATTAGCTCTGCCGTGCATTTAATTCATTTTTGACGCTCATTGGCCTAGATAAAAAGAAAGGGAGAATCACGGAAGATTACAAGATAAAAATCAAAATTTCACATGTGCAGTAGTAAAACTTTCACCCTCAACAAACCACTCGCAATTAATGTCTTTTTTTTTTCAAAAACTAGGAAAAGAACGTTATACATACTTAATAATGCTGAAAAATATTATTATTTCTTTTTTAACACAATTAGAGAAAATTGTACATGTTATTATTTTAAAATCAATAATTTATGCAAACAAATCTTAAGGATTTTTGTTTTTTTTCTTTATATTAATTAAACTGCCCTATTCGCCGAATCCGTATATGGATGTTTTAAAATAGATACAATATGCTTTATAAAAATGTTTAATAGATGTGATGCTGCTGAAAAAATATTAAAAAAAAGATTATGGCATAAAAATAAAATTAGAGAGAATGGTATATAATAAAGTTATACTATTTTAAATACTGCTGCTCTAAATTAACTATTTAGTGCACATGAAAAAAAATATATCAAAAATACGAGAAAAAATTTTAAACTAGATATAAAAATATAGCGCATATTCTTTAATTAAAACATATATAGGATGTGATGTTATGACTAAAAAAATTAATATTTAATAAACAGGGAAGCCGAGAAAGAAAATGCCCTGTAAAATAAAAGAAGAATATTTGCATCAAAAGCCTTTAAACAACGATAGTAATTAATGAATATCTTAGTTTATAATCAAATGATTTAAATTGTTTAAAATTATGCCTTAAATATAATACTGTTTCAAGTTGATTAAATGTTGCTTTGCAAGTTATCGACTAGCGCTAGCCTTGAGAAAGGTTTTTAAAATGGTTTCTATTGTATAAAGATTGTAGAAATTAAAAATAGACAAATTATTCACAAGTAAAAAAATAAAAGTTTATAAAATCTTTTATTTCTAGCTAGAATTGAAGTACAAAAAATTATGCAGAAAACAGTTCAATACAACACAGAAACCACAAATTATGAGGTCAAAGTAAATGAAAAATATATAAGAGAAAAACTTCGAATTATGACCAGATACTGTTATAATTGATAGGATTAGGTATGATGAAATTTTGCATTAGAGCAATGCTTTGATAATTTTAAAATTATATAAAGCTTATAAGCTATGATTCAATCCAGGCACATATAATTGTGTCAAAAATAATTGTGTATTATTCATTAAATGACTGTTGTTTATATTATTTTCATAGGTAGTCTATTAAAAACCGAGGAGCTTCAGAGAAAGAAGAGCCATACTCAAACTATTGGGTTGATTTTTAAAGCGTTTGTTCATAGATATTTATTAAGAAAAGCATTGAATGGCGTAGATATTAATAAATATTAAACTTATCTCTATTTTTTTAAGCAATCTAAAGTCTTTCTTTATTAAAAGAATAGAAATTAAAATTTCAAACTAACCTAGAGATAAATATAAAAATATATATGAATTAAACAATAAAATTTGTTGAATTAAACCCTGTTTGTTAGTATATATCTTCTATCCATGGATACGGTTTTTATAAACTATGAAAAAAACATTTATTTATACAATATTTGTTTGTTATTTATTGATCATTTCAAAGATATTTACATCATCAAATTAAAAAAAAAGGATTTTTATCTGAATTAGATCCAGATAAAAAACTAAAACGCGTATGTTTACATATTTAAAGAAGAAGAACAGAAGATTTTATTGCTTTTTTCACAGTAAAATAATTATATTTACAAAAAGAAGGCGAAGGTCTTTTTTGATCCTCTTCTTGAACATCTTTTAACTATTATGAATTATCAATCAAGAAAAGCAAAATACTGTGTAATTTTTTTGTCCGTATATTCTAATTACATAAATATTAAGATCCTTTCTAGTGTTAAAGGGTATTAAATTTAAGATTATGTATTGATAGATTTAATCACTACGGCTTGATAATAAAAGAAAGCAAAAATACGTCTAAAAACATCGAAATTAAAGTATTAACATGATAAAATGAAAATTTTACATTTTAACTGTTAGATTCTTTTCTTTTAAATAATAAAGAGATCAAAGAGACAAAATCGAATATATTTTTTGTGAGTAAACACATTTTTTTTATAAAAGAAGAAATTCAAATAATTTACAAATAATAACCTTTTTATAATATCAAACAAGATAAGGTATTTCAAAATATATTAAAAACTATGTATCCATCTAAAAACGAATATAAAAATCAAAAATTTTATGAAGTAATGAGTTTTGGAATCGAGCTTACTGTCACAAACCATTCAATCGAATTTAAACCAGAAAATATATCAATTTTATTATAAATCTTTATACATATTAAAACTTGTTGAATTTTCGCTTTTAAATATAATAAAAAAATTTATACTACAATATTAAAAATACTATTGGAGGGTACGAAATTACAGAACGACCAAAAAATTACAAAATAATCTTTTCTTCGTTATACAAGTTCTAAATAAGAAATAAAAGATCCTAGAATAAAAAATTTAGCAATCTTGTGTTTTATCACAATCCTGACATTAAAGAATAATACTTTTCCTTTCTCTGGTGTAATTTTGAACAGATAAAAAATTATTTAAATTTTTATAATTGACTTTAAAGTATTTTTAATTTTGCTTACTTGAATTCTTAATCAATACAGAAGATATCAAAAACTATACTAATTTTTTATTGACAAATTTTTAAAATTGGAGAGTAAAAATTGCAGAATACATTAAAAACGCGCATTTTAAAATAACTTCAATTAAATATGATGCGATTCTAGACTTCGAAAGGGCCAGTAACGTGCAATTTTTATAAAAGTATACATATTGCATTTTTCATAATTAATAAAACCAATTGTGTGTAAATTCTGTTTCTTATCGAATTTGGTGATGGATTTGATGTTCGATTGCTTTCAACGCCAAATGTTATATGTCACAGACATTAAAATTTTAAAAAAAAATATTTTGTTGATAAACTATGGATATGCTTGATTTATATTATACAATAATTATATTTAAGAATTCAATAAATTCAAATGCTTCTTCCGTATAACTTCAGCACTATGAATTAGTTATATAAACCAAAAAACAATGTTTTTTCTATCTTAAAATTTATACACTTAATATAACTTAAAATTTAAAATTTTCTCATATTATCTAAATTATGATTACCCTGTATAAAAATTTTGAGTACTTTATGAATGAAAATAACGAGTCTTGAATATAAAAAAGTAACTAAATATACACAAATAAATTATTAGTGTTCTTTTGCCGTTATTATCTTATGTTTTCATAGTTTATGGTATATACACTATTAAAGGTATAACAAGCCATTATTATATGAATGTAATAATTAAGCTTAATTTTTATTTTCTTAAAATATTTATATATAAATACGCAAATAATTATTAAAATACAAATTTTAAGGGCAATTATCCTTGTGTAAAATAATATATATAGGCTTAGTGGATATTATTAGTGTAGAATTAAATCACACAAGACTTTGTTCAATTTTATAGATTTCAATTTCTTATCTTTTTAAGCCATAGTAAAAAATTTAAAAAATATATTTAAGTGTTTAGAAACAACATAATGATTGATAAATATAATTTTTGGTTATTAAAGGTGATATAAATTACAGTAGCAAATGTAAATCTCGTAGATTCTTTATAATTTTGTTATGTTTGCAATATAATAAAAATTTTATATATTGTTTGTAATTCTGGAATTCAATTCTTATTTTTTAAAAGATTCCATATGTATAAAAATATATATCTACCCCAGATTTTTTTTATGCATATACCAATTGAATTTTACTATACAATATACCAGCACCTGTTTGATTCACAGCTGTGTCTAATTTTTTAATAATCATCGTCTTACTTTATTTCATGGAAATAAATAAATATATTTTAAACCTCCCACATCAATAATATTTAAAACTAAAAAATTTCAGCAATAAATATGAAATAAAATACACTTAGTATATATTTAAACACTATAATCTTCTAAAATGCTTTTTAGTCAATCTACATTTTAAAAAGAACTAATTACAAAAAGTTGGGAAGGTTAGGGATCCAAGTAAATATGTTTTTTATATTTTAAAAGGTTATATTACAAATTGTTGAGGGGTTAAAAATCCCAGTCGAAGTAGAAGCATACATACAAGCTTTCACACTCCGCAAAACACTTGATCACATCTCATATGAGAGAAGAATAGCAGTTGATGAAGATAGATCAGGGTTTGGTGTCAAAAGATGCATCAAGAAGTTGTGAAATATTTCCAATATGCTAGCCACGCCTAATTATATTAAATTGATATAAATAAAATCAACACATAAATAATTAAAAGGATATTACAAATATATATTATGATACAAACGGCTTAAATGTTATATAAGAATTTTTAGTAACTTTCTGGTAAATCTGTATTCATGATTTTATTGAACAAAATCTTTATTTTTCAAATGTATCCCCCTGCTTTATATCATTAAATGACTCTAAATTATTAAATTCTTCTATTTCGACCAAAATCTACAATAAAACCAATAAAAAAACCGCAAAAAGGCATTATAAATATTTATTCTTCACATCGAAATCTGTGTTTCATTAAAAATTTATATATTTACTAACATAAAACAAATAAAATGCTTTATTTTATTATGTTGATGAATATACATCCATTATGTTTTAAATATTCTTTGCATAATTGATGTGGATACACTTTATTATAGTTTTTAAGCTCTATATAGATAATTTTAGCCCTATATAAGCTTTATCTAGAAAATATAATCATTTTGGAACAAAAATACTTGTTTTGCTTATCAGTATCTCCTGTTGCGACAAATTTTTTTAATTATTCATTATCATGCCCTATATTTTATACTTTACGTAAAATATATAAATTATTATATAAATATTAAAATATCATGTTCACGAGTTATTGTATTCTTAGAAATTTATATCCAAGTCAACATTTTTTCTTAATACCAATAATATAAATCCATTAAAGTTATTAAATACCGTGACCATTCATTAGATCATGTGTAAAATTTCTTCCATTATTTAAATTCTAGTTTTTATATAGAATCACTTAATTCCTTATAGCAGTAATTTCTAAAAAGATGTGTTTTATAATACTAAGCTGTTCTCGTTAAAGCTCCATGTGTGGATTTTTTAAGCATAGGACCTTTACTTTACCTGCTGCAATATTTTTATGTACTTGAATATATTTTTCGCCTTTAAATTTTTCGACTGATAAGTATATTTCTGCTTTTCTTCTTTACTGCTTAAGACTTTAATTTTATTAGAAAAAATATATATAAAGTCACAGATCGAATCTATTATTTTTAACTAAACACATACTTGTCATTGATAGAGACAAATATATTTATTTTGTGTTATTTTTGAATGAATTAATAATTTACTATTTGGTAATATAAAAATTTAAGACGATTTCTATAGTACTGTTAGAAAAAAATATTTATAGCATAAAAAAATCCAAGAAAATAAAGTATGGCAAGAATAAAATTAATCATTAAGTAATATTTAATGCAGAAAAAGAAATATAGATATAAAAAACAAAAATTGGATTTAGGTTGTTTATGCAATTTATAGATCGGAAAGTATATAATCTATCTTTTATAGAAATATCGAATATCAATATATTTAATATCAATTTAATACTTACAGAGAAGATATATTTAACGTTTATATAAGATAACTGCATCTCTAATAAATAAAGGCAAAAAAGAACAAAATATTTCTTTAAAAAAATAGATTTGATATTGTACTTTCAAGCCTAATTGTTCTTTTGTGTAATTTTTTACTTATTTACCTCTAAGATAATATTTCCTGCATAACTATTATTTTTCTTGGAAGATATTAGCACAAAAAAATAGATTCTCAGAATTATGTGCATTCTAATTTTTATATTTACATCTATACAATAGGTAAATGAACGCAAACTAAATAGTTAAAAGCACAATGTCTAGAACATAGCTACTAGAATAAAACTAAATCGCCTCGAATTTATGTCTTGTGCTTTATTTAGCTCTTTAATATTGTAAAAACATATATTTTTTTTTAGCTCAGAAAATATTATACATGATTTAATAAGAAAAATTGGCAGGGTTTTTGTTTAAATTCGAGAAACAAAGATTAAAATGCCATAATAAACAATTGAAATTTTATCAAATATGATCTAATTTTGTTTTTAAAATTTTTAGACAATATTTTAAGGTTTTTTTTGTTTGATATGGGTTATCGCTGTTTTTGTCATTATAGAAAGACTGGAGATGGCTTTTCGAATTTATTTTAACGAAAAAAATATTATACGTGATTTTTATAATATTTTCAAACACATTAACATATATTTTCTTAATTATCATAAGTTTTGTTACTTTTTTGTCGAATTTTTACCCAGTAACAATATTATTGAAATTTTCATTTAGACCGTATTTCAGCCTTCATATGATCTGATTTTTAGATATATCAAATAAATTGAGTAAAAAAACTATTTGGATATCGAATTACTTTTTTTACCACTTTTCTAGTTAGGGAATTACAAATGTATTTAGAAAAATAATTTTTCCTACAATTTGAAACAAAGAAAACTTATAATTTAAGCAAAAACAACTTTATTTGCATAAAAAATATACTGATCGATTTATGGATTCTCAAGATTCTTTTAACAGAATTTTCCTAATTTGTATGTACATTATATGCGTTTCTAGTGTTTTTATAAATATAAAATTTGTTTAAAAACATTAAATAATTGGGAAACTATGTAGATAATTTATTCAAAAATCTACTATGAAGTTTTTATATACGATAATACACCAAACATTATTCTTGATAGTTTGTTCGATAATATAGGGGCGATTCTAAATAAATGGATATATATAGTAATAAAGATAAAAAAACTTCTTTTTTTTATTTAATAAAAAATTCTTCGTAAAAAAATAAAAATAAACACACAAATAACAACTTTTATTCCAGTATAATTAATAAAAGGATTTATATTCATGCAGGGGCTTTTTTGATAACTTTTAATGTTTGCTCGGGCAATACTTTAGGTTGCTCTGTATTACAGATTTGCTATATAGTTGATTCAAGCACGTCATCCTTACAGTAAACCTCAATATATATTCTACGCTTATTACTTATACATTCAGATTCAACTTCTTATTATTGATTGTTTGTTTGTATCTTTCCGCTTCTGCTGGCATCCCCAATTCAATAAACAGCACAAAATATGATCTTAAATTAGAGGCCTTCAACCTAAAAATTATATTAATGTTATAATATAGCAATATTTAATTCCATAAAGATAAAAAAAAAGATAACAACACAAGCCATTATATTAAGATGATTCGATTTACTATTTAGATGACACATTTGTTGAATAAAATACAAGATTGGAATTTCTGTGTTATTAAATAACAAAATATTCATTATGCAGTTTCTAATTTCAAATCATAGCTTTTTTTTCGATATTTTTAGTCATTTGTAAAATATTATTTGCACATAATTTTCAGAATTACAATTATCATTGATATTGGATAAGCAGATATTTGTGGTTGATCCCTTTGTCTGGATTATTAATTTTTAATACGGATACTTGATGTTAAATTTTTCTATTTAATATATTTATTCCTATAATTACATCATATCTCGTACCAATTAACATGTGATGGTTAGGAAAATAGCATCGTAAAAGGCGTTAGATTGAACTCAAAGTTCCTGCCCGAATCAAGGCATAAATACAAACTGTAAGATCTTGTAAAATTCTTAGACTTATAAGCATACAAAAGAAGCGCTGCGCAGACCAGTGTACAAGAGAAGATAATATAGTTAAAAAAATAAATAAGGTAAGCTCGTGAAAAATCAATCCCGCTATATATTTAATTACAATTGTCGAAATATAACAATTATATAAAAGGATTTATTGACCTGTTTTTTCACAATTTTCAAAAGGAAATGCACCTTTAAAATCACAATATTATATCTTGAATTTTCTCGACTTTTTATTGGTAATAATATTGTTTTATATTTGTATCTTGACCATTTATGTTTAAAACTATGCGTTTCAGAAACTTTACTAGATAATGTAAATCATTGTCGGTAAAAAAAAATTGGTTTTTATTAATTTAACAATGTACAAACACGATTGTGCATAATTTCTTTTTATTTTTTATGGTTTGGATCATATTTATTTTCCACAATCCAACTATAATTATGAATTCTCATAATACTTGCATGAAATCATTATAATTTTCTTTTTAAAATTAATATTGTAACCCCCTAAAATATGGGCTCTACTTTTGCCGCATATTTTCATCAGAGAAATATTGATTTCTCTTGATCATTATGCGTTTTAAAAAGATCTTGTCGATCGCATAAATCTTTAACGTAAAATTAATATATTAAAAAAAATTTCCTACGACTGAATAACCTGAGTCGATAAATCAATAGTGCGAGAGATCTATCAATATTACTGAATAAATTTTGATGAAGCCTTTACTATTTTAACCTTATAAAATTGTGAAATATCTGAATATATAGGATATATCATGAATAAATACATTATGAAAAGTACATTTTATTATATAATTTTACTGGATAATAAGCATAAGCTAACTTGATCAAAACGAAAAAGAAATTTATACATATTATTTAGTGATAATATACTAGTCTATATATTGTAATCGCGTATTAAAGATCGAGTTTTAAACAAAAAAACAAACTATGACATTAAAAAATACACTATAATTTATCAGTCTTGGGTGAATAAAAGCCTTTTAAAGAAGTATTAGAGAGTTTTTATTTTAAAATAGTATAAATCAAACATGATCCGTAAACTTGTAAAAATTTTACTTTGATAAATATGAAAAGTACAAACAAAATTAAATAAAACATAGAATTTATTATAATGATACTATCTAAGCTTATATTTAGCTTCATTATTTAGTAAATTCATTCATATAAGAATTTAAATAAATACAATGAAGCAGACTATTTTTATGATCAAATTACATCTCTTACTCAAATAATTAGAACTATGTAGTGCTGATATAATTGGAACTTTGTTATTTTATCTAATTATGGATTGTTTTTTTAAAATAACGTATAATAAGTGACCAGGGCTTCAACCGCAACGCACCTCAGGTTCATATAGATTTACTCAAAACGGGAAATACCCGCAAGGGGGCGGTCTGTCGAAACTAGAAAATAAAACCAAAATTATAATGAAAAGTTAAAAAAATTGGATTATTACTGTTTAAGACGCCCAAAACATGCTCAGGCCTTATTATGTTGCCTGCTATGTATATAAAGATATGGGTAGGTGTAGAGTGGTGGTGGGGCATAGTTTACCGGCGACGGATAGTATTCTGAAACACATTGCCATACTATAATGACTACCGAGTGTAAAAAAAACCTAATTTACTAGAACTAAACTAGTTACAGGAAATGTGAAGGATCACACGCAGATTGCATCAGAAATGCAACGGTTTTATGGTCATAAGCGAACTTCCCTAAAAGAAAATATGCAAAATAAATCAATTAAAAGGATTTTTCGTCTTGAATTTTATATAGCATGCAATATATAGAAAAATATGACATTTCCAAGATTTATTTACTTCGTGTGTTAGTGATATACTAGCCCGCAAGAATAACTTTATATAATGAACGATACGTGAAATTTGCATTTTGATTCATCTATATATAATTATATTTTCTTCTTATTTTTAAATCTTTGGTTGATTATTTATTTTAACATGAAATACATAAATTTCTCTTTTTAAAGTCTTTAAGCCGAACGTTGTCCTGAGAGAATTCATTCGTTCCATCAAATCACAATTTTCAACTTTCAGCAAAACTATAAGTATTATATTTGTAAGATCGACTTGCATGCGCTTTATAGTGAAATCCAGCGCCTTTTTTTATTTTACAATTATTTAACCCTAAAGGTTTTAGTAAATTGTTTCTGTAATTTACATAAGTAATGACTTTTTTATAATTATTCTGGTGATTTTTTGCATCTGCAGAACATATAGATCTTTATTAAATTTTAAATACTTTTGATGTATATAAACGCAACAAACATTGATTTTAAATTTGTTTTTTGCTTCATGTTAGTCATATTAGGATTCAGTTACATAATCGGTATAATGCTCGCGCTTTAATAATAAAAATATCGTTGTTTCGCATTCAATTATATGTTCACTTTGAAATCATGTGGCGAGAATATTCTATTATTGACTATATGAAAATTAATTTCTCTCTCATTAAAAATCCACACAGAACAAAAATAAAAGACAGGTAAACTTAATTCGATTATTGATGGTTTATAAAATAAAGGGCAAAAATTGCAAAATATATGACACAAAGATCTTTATAAATGTTAAAAGAGTGAAAATCAAATTTTTTGATTCATAATGTGGCTTTAAATATACAGTATGATAAATACTGCATTTTATAGTATAGACTGATTAAATTTAAGATTCTTTGGGTACTGAACCTATTCATGCAAAAATAGTCTTTGATTTTTATATCATATGTTTGCGAGGCAGAATAATGTGTGTAGAGCGGGGGTGGGAAACCTGGGGCTTTTACGCCACAAATGACCTCAGAGGCAATTTTTGTGGCCTCATGGGCTTATAAATTTTTATTTGATTTATATAAATTTATTTCATAAAAAATTTAAAAGAAAATTTTACTGGCCCTATATTATGAATTATCAAAAAGACGAAATTAGAACGTTGTTTGGAAACTTCTTTATTTCCTCGTTGCTGTAAAAGATAAGATAGTCTGTTTCATTTGTAGCAGTATTCTATCTATGTTGAAGAAGCATAATGCAAATATACATTATGCTTCTCACAGAGAACATAAATACTTTAAGTTAGTAGGTAGAGCATGTATTCAGAAGGTGTTTGAATTAAAGGAAGACAAAAAATAGACAAACCAATCTATTAATGAACTTTGTTGAATATAATCAAATTCTACAGTGGTGACTTACAGACTAGCTTGTCTATTAGTAAGAAGGGTTTTAATCATATAGCGATATTGAGCTAATCAGGGAAGGCATAATATAAACTGTGAAATGCGTTAATCCTGATTCGGTTCGGATTTATAGTTCTTTTCACTTTCAAGAGGTGCCATCACAAAAAAAACATGAATTGTCAGTTAATCTTGAAAAACAATTGGTTCGGATTTTACAAAATGAGGATAACTGTTTTATCATTACTTTCGAACAATCTTTTGATATAAAGGATTGTGCTCAGGTTCTCTATTTTGTTAGGTTAAATACAAATGACTTTTGTTTTTATTAAGATTTATTGGCCTTATGAGCCTTGCATTGTAGAGCACTTGGGACTGATTTATTGAAAAACTCCACAGAAAAATTCTGATTTTCAAATGTTAATTTAAATAATTTAGTAAGTATATGTGCTGATCGAGAACCAGCAACGAAAGGCAAACAAGAACAATTTATTGGATTTCTACAAATAAAAGAGAGAATCGCCATCTAAATAATCTTTTGAATTACATTGCACTTTACATCAACAAAATCTTTGTGCTACGACTAGTAATTTAAATGATACTACTGAAAGCGATAATATCGTAAATTATATCTGAACAAGCGCAACGAGAAATTCTAAGTTCAGAAATTTGCTATTTTCCGATTAAGAAACCTGCTGTATTGATCTTCACCATCATTCCCAAGTTTGTTAGCTCTCAAAAGAGCGTATGTTAACAAAAATACTTGAGCCAAAAAACCCGATTTTATCTTTTTTTTTGTAAAATGAATCAGGCCTGTCGACTGGAAGTTGAAACATCTTTCGAAAACTTGCTTTTTTATGTGATATTATGCATACACAGAATGAGCTCGATTTTCGCTACAAGGAAAAAAAATATATGTTTTTCATGTGGAAAAATATAAAGTCTTTCTGGAAAAATTGTGATTTTTTAGTGATCTTTTGTCTGTGAGAAAGATTGAAGAAATACATTTTCCATAATTACATAACATCCTAATACTTCTGAATACTACATAAATAGCGGAGATGAAAACATATTCTCAAGTATTATGATATCTGATCATTTAATAAGATGAAAGATAATAGGATTTTGAAAAAAAATGTGAAATTAGTATGCAGCTCGTGTTTGAACTCTAACTTGTGAGCATAGTGCAGGTGCCTAGTGAGCTTCAAATGGAGAAATTAGAATTAGCAGAGGATGATATTACTATATCACTTTTTAACAATAAGACAGATCCATTATTAATATGGAAAAATTCAATAAAGTATACTAAATCACTATAGAATGCACGTCGTATATTGTCATTTTTTTATGGGTACTTATTTGTGTGTCTACCTTTTCTCACCTTACTTATATTAAAAATCAATTAAAAAAACAGTTGACAAATATCTATTTAGAAGATCAATTAAGATTTTAAGTTAGTGTATTCGAGCACGTATATGAAGTATGTGTGAAAGAAAAGAAATAGAAATAATCACATTAAATAAAACGCTCTTAGAAAGTGTCTTTTATTGTTTATATTTAAACTGATTTATAACATGTTAAAATATAGAAATCTATAAGTGTGGCCTCATGACCATCTCCAAAACAAGCAAGTGGCCTCACGGGCCAACAAGGTTTCCGCCACGATCTATTTGATTTGTTGACAAAGTTATTGTAATCTTAAAAAAATATTGTTGGATTTTAACAGTAAATATCTTCAAATATTTTAAAGAGAACATAACCGGCGTATATAATAATTTGAAGGAAGTAACTTGGTCTGGAATTAAGATGCATGTTCCCTTGTGTGGAGAATCTAGATATAATTAATCTGATTACTGAATGTATTTTATTATAAAAAAAGTCAAGTTAACTTTAATAAATTAATATTTAGATGTAGAGTTTAGGTAGAAATTAAATAATTTTCATTAATAAAAAATAATGAAAGCCGAAAGAACATTATTTTGCTTAAGAACTATGTAGAAAAATTTTAACATATTTTTTTTTAATTTCATATGCAGCGGAATTCCCATTTATATTCTATTCAGTATATGAATAATTCATATGTCTCTAGCCTGTATATTAATTAAACGCATAAAAATTTTAACCATTGATTGTTTGAGATCCGGTGTAATATTTGTAAATTTATTTTTTTGCTCCGATAAATAATAAATTTGTTGTTGTATTGATTTTTGTTATAATTATTTTAGTTCCAAAGTATTTATTTTATTAAATCTTCAGCTCCAAATCATAATATTTTTGTTCTATTCTAGCACCCAATTAATTTTGCAAAAATTAGTCTATTATTTGCAAATAGTTGTTATATTTTAAAAAAAATCATACAAATTAGTGTATTTTTTAGTTGAAATGTTTCAGCATATTGTTTTTGCATACCAACATTTACATTTAGTGATTAAAGATTTAATATTGATTATTTTTCCAGAAATTTGATCGAAAAGACTAATTTAGGTGTGAGAATTAGTATTATTGCATCAATATTATTATCATATTATAAACACTTAACATCACTTATGTTCAAACAGAATTAAAAAGTATCAAAACTTACAAAATTTTTAAGTTTTTCTACCAAGCTCTTTAAAAAAATTCAACAGAAAAGATTATTAAAAGTATTTTTAAAATGAACGGATGCAGAGATTGGAAATTTTGAAATATTTGATTTTTATTATGACAGCACTCATTTAGATTGTATTCTATAAATGTGCATGTTTGTTTCTATTTTTTTAAATATATCAATTTAATCACCATTTTAATCATTTGTGAATTGAATTTGATATCATGAATGAAATTTTTTTTTGTGATGGTTTAATCTTGATCATGTCTCAATTTTTATAAAAATGAAGGTCGGACAACATTGATAAAATATAAAATAGAAACTGCTTTTATAAATGTTTGCAATATATACTCTGTGATCTTAGGGCTTACATATACACACTACCAGGTTATTTGGGTAAATTATGCTATTTTTATATGTGATCGTAAAATTGCAAGACTTTGTGGTATCTACTTTAATAAAAAATTAGAATTACATGTTTAGCAAGTTTTTTTTATTATATAAGATTTTTTCAAGGGATTTTCCCAATTTCTTTGAAAATATATAAGTTAAAAGTATGAAGCCACCCATTCTGACTATATTTCACTAGTTCATTATATATACTGCTAACACTCGTTTATAATTAACATTTGAAATATTCCAACAAACTCCACTGTTTATAGGTAAATAATATTACACATTGATCACGCCCAAATTATCGTAAAAATACGAACAATTAAATTTTTACAGAACAAAACTCTTTTTTTTATAAATAAGAAATTTAAGGATTTTACTTTTTTTCCAATCAAATAATCGTTTGAACATAATGATTTACAATTACTCGCAACCTCCCACTGTTTTTTGTATAAGAAGGGAATAATTTTACTGCGAACACACGTATATCGTTGTATATATTTAGTTAAATAAAATTTTCCCTTGTCCCCACCATTGATATGTAAATATGATGCAACATTTTTGCTGCGAGCACACCTATTTATAATATATATAAAATTAAATAAAATTTTCTCGTAATTTAAATATTTTTTAATGAAACAAAAGTAATACTTTAAATGCCACAAAAAGCATATAAAGGTTCATTCATTTTTATTGATTTCTATTATATAATAATATATAAGATGAAAATTACAAAAAGTTTGATTCTTTTTTTTTCAGAATTTATATTGGAAGTTTTTAAGCATAAATTTTCCTGATAATTGATGTGATACGAATGTGTTTAATCTTTGATTATGATGTTTAGAAAATTATTAAATAAATTCGTTTATTTTTATTATGTAAATTGTTTTATTACCTGAAGAACTCGAAGTCACGAACCAGGTCGTGACATATATACAAACCTTGGGATTGAGAAAGACCCTCGAATTTATAGGTCTCTATTGAAGGAGAGGTATTGAAGAAAAATTAGAAGAGGAGAGGATAGTCGAAAGTACAAATACGCTGTGCGCACGGGAAATAATGCAAGTTTTGCTAGATAACCAAAATTAAAATTTTAACCATAGATTAGCCCTATAGATTAATCTAAATAAATATTGATCATGAAAGTAATTTTTTAAATATATTAAAATAACGAGAGAAGGAATGGTATGTGTAGAATGCGGGATATTTAAATGCGTATTTATAATGATCTTATGGGTGAATAATAAAAGTAAAGGAGTGGACGGGAGGAATCGTTAAAGCGAGGTATCTTTCATCATGAGTTTTAAATAGAATATATTGAAATGTTTACATGTGGTTACACTATGGTTTTAATGATGTATGATTTTGAGTTTTGCAAAAAGGATTATCGATAGATTGATGAATAAGGGATATAAATAGTGATATAACTTGCTTAAATAGTGATTACTGAAGAATATAAATCTAGTAATCTAATATAATATGATTATACACTTAAAGTATTTAATAAATGGTCGAATCGATAATAAGGTAATATTGTTCACGGTTAATATTGTTCACGGTTGATATTGTTCACGGTTAATATTATTTTAAAGTATACCAATACAAAAAATCACTATACATCGAGTAAATTGATGTTGAGAATGTAATTAGGGAAAATGTTTTTTTTGGCAAAAATATTGTGATGGGTATACGAAAACAGAATATTGATAATTTATGTGAATAGAGGATATAATGATGACTTATCTGCCTTTTAAGTCAAAATAAGTAATTTAAATCAAAGGGGCAAACATAGAAAATTAATATGAATATTAGGCATATGATCATGTAATACTGACAGATTTCATGATATTAAAAACAAATGATCAATACGTGCACATAAAATTATATGTAGATGTTTTTTTTATATATTGGGTTAAATATGACTAAAACCTTTTGAAAATTCTAAAAATTTGCTTAAATCTAATATGATATAAGTTTTCTGTTTATATTGTGTATCGGTCATTTCAAGATGGTTATAGGATACAGCAAAAAAATTAGTTGCAAGTTCTCTCACTAAATAATGCACATTCAATGTATTTTCTAAAATCATAGGTGAGACAAACAATATTTTGATGCAAGTTCAACAACTACATAATATAATTTATATGTTATTTTCTGAAAAAAGGAATCAGCCTAAATCTAACCAATTAAAAATACACTAAAATGTTATGTTTTTTCGTAAATTATATATAAAAAATCTTTGTTCGTTTTGGAAATGTCAATTTTATATACAATATTGGTTTTTTTATAAAAATCAAATTAGATTACATTGTTTAATTTTACTGTGTATTTATTTTCAGACTTTTTTTGTAAATATTATTCTATTGTCTTTTGTAGTTCGAACGCTTATATGGTTTTCTTTTTAATTTGTCTATTGGAATGTTCTTAAATAATAGACCGTCTTCTTTTTTTAATTTATGATTATTGATGTTTTTATGTGTTCTAAGTATTTTACATTATTTGTTAAATTAATACCGAAAAAAAGATTGATGTGTACTACACGAACTTGTCATTAATCTTTCTCTGTTGTTTAAAATTGATGCGTCTTTAACTCAATGATAAATAAAAAACGTTTCAATAATAAAATATAAGATCTAAGAATTTACTTGTAATTTACTTCAATTCAAATCTATTAAAGATATCTAAGCTATAATAAAAACAATCTATATTATTAGATGAATAAGATACAATATTATGAAGTTACTTAGAATTTCTTCGAATCTAAAAATAGTTTAGGATGTCTAGGCTAGTATTAACAACAATTTATATTATTATATGAATAACATACAATATTATGAAGTTACTTAGAATTTCTTTGAATCTAAAAATAGTTTAGGATGTCTAGGCTAATATTAATAAAAATTTATATTATTTCATGAAATTATTCCATATGTTATAACATCGGACGGTGTGGTGACACGATATCATAGTAGGTACCTGAAGGAACTAGATGTCACGAACCAGGTTGAGGCATATATTCAAACCTTGGGATTGAGAAAAACCCTTGAATTAATAGGTCTCGAAAGAAGGAGGGGCATTGAAGAAGACTTTGGAGAGGAGAAGATAGCCGAAAGTATAAATACGCTGTGTATACAGAGAATCAAGCAAGCTGTGCCTGAGAACAAAAACTAAAATTACGACTATAAATATAGCCCTTAAATAAAAAATACTTTTATTTCATGAATAAGATACAATATTATGAAGTTACTTAGAATTTCTTTGAATCTAAAAATAGTTTAGAATGTAGCGGCTAGTATTAACAATAATTTATATTATTTCATGAATAACGTAAAATATTATGAAGCACTTATAATTTCTTCGAATCTAATAGTAGTATAGGATGTCTGACCTTTATTAGCAAAAAATAAAATATAGGTTTTGTGAATTAGCCTATAATTTTCCTGATTTTAAAAATAATCCAAGATATTTGTGTTATTATTAGAATTTGTAAATATATAAAATATAATATGATTAGTATCATGGATTTAAGATAATAAACAAGATTAATTGAATTTAAAGCAATTTAAGCTTAATTTTAAAAATTGAATTTATAGAATTGGCATAATTCAATATAAAAAGAATATGTTATTTATTTAGACATATTAAAAATATCATTCTGAATTATCCATAATAATTTTTAAATTGGCCTATAAATACCAAAATTTGTATAAGGAAAGAATCTTTCAATCATCCCAATTTAATATTATTCAATCGAATGATCAAATAAATTTCAAATATATCAATCACCATATCTCCCTCCAAAAAAAGCCGCCATCCACATCTATAAATAGGATCGATCTACAACCCATAATGACACAAGAAACCCAAAATGAACCCAAACGCGAGTTTCTTTTAGAACAAACTGAAGATCGATTTGTTCTTTTTCCAATCAAGTATCCCGATATATGGAAGATGTATAAGAAAGCACAGGCTTGTAACTGGTCAGCAGAAGAGGTCGATTTAAGTAAAGATAAAGAGCAATGGTTGCAGCTAAAAGAAGATGAACAATATTTTATTAAACATGTTCTTGCATTTTTTGCAGCTAGTGACGGTATTGTTAATGAAAACTTATTGGAAAGATTTGCAGCAGAAGTGCAAGTTCCTGAAGCAAGATGTTTTTATGGATTCCAAATTGCAATTGAAAATGTCCATGCAGAAATGTATAGCCTTTTGATTGAGACTTTGGTTCAAGATAGTGTTGAAAAAACCAGATTATTTAATGCAATTCATACCATTCCATGTGTAAGAAAAAAAGCTCATTGGGCTTTGAAGTGGATAACAGATGGTGAAAGTAGCTTTTCTAAACGGTTATTGGCATTTGCTTGTGTTGAGGGAATTTTCTTTTCCGGTGCGTTTGCTTCTATATTCTGGTTAAAAAAGAGAGGAACGATGAACGGTCTTTGTTTCTCAAATGAATTGATTTCAAGAGATGAAGGTCTTCATTGTCAATTCGCTTGTTTATTATATAGCAAATGTGCTAATAAATTACCAAAAGATGAGGTATACGGAATTGTTAAAGATGCGGTTGAAATTGAAAAAGAATTTCTGACTGATAGTTTACCTGTAAATCTAATTGGAATGAATTGTAAGTTAATGTGTGAGTACATAGAATTTGTGGCCGACGTTCTTATTGATCTTCTTGGTTACGATAAAATTTATGGTACTAAAAATCCATTTGACTTTATGGAAAATATTAGTCTAAGAGGAAAAACGAACTTTTTCGAAAAAAGAGTTGCTGAATACCAAAAACCTTATATCGGTGTTCAGGAACAAAACGACCAGACCTTTAGAATCGATGATGACTTCTAATAAATACAAATATCAATATAAAAAAGCTCTATTAACGTTTATTTTTTTTCAGAATCATATATTATTAGCAAACCCTTCTTTTTAAATTAATATTACTCTTCTATTGCTTTAGCCCTTCTTTCAAAATTATTAATTACTATTCTGAAGACTTAACCCTTCTTTTTAAAATTAATATTCTAAAGCTTTGGCCCTTCTTTCAAAATTATTAATTTCTATTCTGAAGACTTAACCCTTCTTTTTAAATGAATATTACTTTTCTAAAGCTTTGGCACTTCTTTCTAAATTAATTTTACTATTCTGAAGATTTAACACCTCTTTTAAAAATGAATATTACTCTTCTAAAGCTTTGGCCCTTTTTTCAAAATATTTATTTCTATGCTGAAGACTTAACCCTTCTTATTAAAATTAATTTTACTCTTCTAAAGCTTTGGCTTTTCCTTCAAAATTATTAATTACCATTTGGAGATTTAACCCTTCTTTTAAAATGAATATTACTATTCTAAAGCTTTGGCCCTTCTTTCAAAATATTTATTTCTATGCTGAAGATTTAACCCCTCCTTTTAAAATGAAAATTATTGTTCAAAGCTTTAGCAATTTCTATCAAGTTTATATATTTTAATTTAGCAACTTTTTTTATCAAATAAACTTTTTAGTCCGATTCATATTTCAATTTATGGCAGTAGCCTTAATTTTATGCTGTAAAACAGTTATGTTTGTAAAGCCCCTATAAACCTTTATTTATAATTTTATTATAACAAAACAGCTTCATTTATAATTTATAAATCTAAAAGTCACAAGTATATGCTATAAAATTATATAAAGGATACTTATTTATTCAGAATAAAAAAAGGAAATATTTGGATTTATACCTGTGATTTTTTGCAATAAATATGCTAATCGGTCAATAAAATCCTAATTCTAAAGTAAATTTTGATTTGATTTTTCAGAAACACGTTAAATTTTATAATATGCTTGACAATTAACTAGATAAAAAATGATTTTTTTATTATTAATTTGCAAAGTAATTTTATCATCAGATCTAACAATATCCTCATCCAAAAAAGAAATCGTTCCTTTAAACTACAAAGAATACAGACTATCCGGCGACTTAAAATCTCCAACATTTAGTATAAAACCGCATGATCTAATTCTAGGAGACGAAGATCACATCACATTTTTACGAAATTCAAATCTTAAAGGATACAAATTATATGTCCACAGCATACCATTATGTTTATCACCTGGTGGATCTTTAGAAGCATGTAGCGGACCAGAAGATGAGTACACTTTGTGGCGACTGAATGATCGTGGCAGAGGTATAACCATTTGTACGCAAAAACTAGTCGGTGAAAATTTAATGGACACTACCAATTTCTGTTTAACTGCACAAAAAAGCAATTGTTTAAAAATTTTATCGTATTTGTGTGTTGATTTGATGGTTACACCATTAAACGAAGATTCAGAAAAACAGTTATTTTTGATCGAAGATATTTTTGAATAAAATTTATTTGTTGGATGCTTTCTTATTCAATTGTCATTGTTATCTTATTATTAGTGCATTTGATAACAGTGTTTTACTAAGATAAATATTTTTAAATGGAATGAACTTGCCAACTAATTTATAAAATGTGTTTTGGATTTTTCGTATATTTAGTGTGTGTTTGTATGTACACCTCACCTAAGAACGTTGATATTCCAGAAAAAACTCTTATTTTAACACCGATTAACAGTTTAAAGCAGTACATGAAGCTAGTCGAGAATCCCGATAAATTCGAAATTGTAATGAAAGAAAATGCTGGAAAAGAACTGTCAGATGTAGATGAAAAAGATACTGTTTTATTTGCAAGAGAACCTGGATGTAACGGATACTCAATCTATTTAAACGGAAAGAAAATTTGTTTTAATCATAAAGAAGAAAAATTAGCACTATGCAAAGATGCTAAAGAAGATTTTATGCTATGGGATGTACAAAATGTAGACGGTGGATTGACAATATGCACAATACAACCTTATAATTTTCTCGTAGTTAACTACAATTACGAGTACTGCATGACAATAAGTAATGACCAAAATGTAGACAAAGATTTTATAGTAAAGGCTGAATATTCACGATTCGGGCACGTTAACCAGTTATTTGATATTTATGATAAGGAAACTAAAAAAATATTAAAGGTATCAGCTGTTTAAAACCAATATATTTTGTGTATATTTTATGGTGATAGGACACCTATGTTTTATAAATAATAAATTAAGTATGTGCAGTAATTAATAATATAAATACGATGCTGAAAATAATATGCTATCGGATTTTTATTTTATATTAAGCGTTTGCCAATGTATATATGTATGCGAAGAAAGTAGCTACGACTTTGATGGTCACGGCGGTGCATCAACAGTCATTATCTCGCCGTATGATCTGGAAGATTATCATCTAACATACTCTTTGATAAATACCGGCGGCTTTTTATTTAAAAAAACAACTCAGTTTTCTAATAGAAATGAGTTGGTGATGTTTGAACATGTGCAAGGACCTGGTGGGTATAAAATGAAAGTGGGTTCACATTATTTTTGTTATGATGGTACTGATACCCCTATCATATGCACAAATCGCGTGAGACAGAGTTTGTGGTCTACTATAAGTGTTCCAGATGGTGTGGCTATATGTACATCTAGGCCTTATTCTAATTTTAACTTTTTAATTGAAAGAAATTATTGTCTTACGATCGATAAAGGTACAAATATTAATTATGCGAAAATGTTGGATAGTTTTCCTGCTACTATAAAATACAAACAGGTTAATTATGAAAATCAAGAGTTTGTTCTGAGTGAAAGACATGGATTTTAAAGATTTTATTGGGCAGAGTTGACTATAAAAATGGAAATTTCAACGCTTTTCTATTTCAAAAATAGAATATAAAATAAATAGAACTTTAGAAAAAAATTTACAAGTATTACATTTTTTTGTGATCTATAAACATTGTATGATAGGTTACTTTTATATATTTTCAATCTGAACTTACAACAATGATATGAAATGTGAAACGAAAAAACATTAGTGTTGTTCAATTTGTAAAAAAGTAATATAAAAATTTTATGATGGAACATTCATTTAGTATCCAATTTAAAATACAAATTTTTATTTATTATTACTTATTAAAACTGCATGATTAAAGTCAATAAGATTAGAGGTATTGACTACGCCAATCGGGCTTACGCTATTATGAAACATCTCCATCATACCAATACTGGCTTTGATATCTTCCATTTGCGTTTTTAAATAGAGTCAAAACGTTGCTATGCCAGAATCAAGTGTATGTTTTAATCTGAATTTTTCTACTGTGGATCTGTATAACAGTGTTTGCTGTATACCTTGCATATATGAAGCATTTATTAAAAGTTTGTCAATTCATCAATGTCTTTGCCTGTAGAGGTTTTGAACCTTCAAATTTTAATGAAGATTCTAGTTCGAATAGTTAAAACACTCAACCATCAGCATTTAATAGGATTGAATTAAGCGATTGAACTAATAGTTTTAAAAAGAGAAGAAGGTACAGATATGATTATATATGATGTGCTTATAGGAATTCAATCACGTTA
Source organism: Rhyacophila brunnea (assembly GCF_057557595.1). Lineage (NCBI taxonomy): Eukaryota > Metazoa > Arthropoda > Insecta > Trichoptera > Rhyacophilidae > Rhyacophila > Rhyacophila brunnea. The sequence goes on along the minus strand of NW_028233362.1, from coordinate 27,814 downwards.
TGTTTGAACAGAATATATAAAACTACATTGTCGAACTTTAACCATACAATAAATATTTCATCCATACATGTAACAAATAGAATCTTATTATCATGAAAAATTTTTTGCTAATAAACGACCTGATATTTTAATTAAGTATTTGTCAAACAATTTCTTGAAACAAAATTGATTTGAAATATTTGAATTGTGTCTCTATGCTTAAAGATTAAAGTATTAAACTTATAATTATTTAAGATTGCATTGCGATAAATTGTTTAAATTTATGGATTAATCGTATATTTTGGTGATTCCAGTGCTGTTTTTTATTTTTTCAATCATATTTTAGAAATATGGGGCATCGAACAAATTTATATACTTATATCATATGTTTTTAATTGATTAATATAGCAAGAATGAGCAAAAAAAAGATTTCATCTCTACTTTGATACATATGGTGGTGTTTGTAATGCCTTTTTTTGTAATCATATATTTTAGATGGTTTTTACTGTATCTTTCTTTGCACCATCTATGCTTTTTAAACTAGTATTTATATCATTATGCATTTAAAAAGAACTTTCCAAACGCACTTTTTTGGCCTAATTCAAGGGGCTTTCTTTCAATTAATTTATGATTCCTATTGGTGCTGGTAATATATTATTTATTTATGCTTACACAATATCCACATCTGGACATATATTTAATTTTAGGCGCCCAAAAATTATTTATTTTTCAAAAATTTGTCAGTTTATTAAGATATAAAATGATTAAGTGATCTTAGAAATTAATTAAACAATATTCAGATTCGGTTGCTCCAATTAGTTTTGGTTAAAAAATAAAATTTTAGAATTTTTATCTGAAGAATATTAAAGCAACTTAGTTTTCTGATATTCTTTTTTAATATGTTGCTAATTTATAAATAAAAACATATCATCTTTATTTTAGAATAAAACAATCTTTTTGGCTTAGTATAAATAATAATTTCTATGTAATGCTTAGTATTAGCAATGATTTGCTTTCGTTTCGTGTCTTTAGTCATTTTCAATTAAATAATGCATATATGGAAAAAACGGTTTGTGATTTTACTATTTTTTTTATTTATAGAAATAAAAATAAGCATTGAAAAAATTTTAGAAAAAAAAGTTTATGTTAATTATTTTTTTGCATAAACTAAATAAAATTTTTTCTTAATAAATTTATAGTTCTGATTCGTGATTTTTTCCCTATGAAATTGAGTTTTTTAAGAATAATAGAATCTTCTTTATATCAAATAATTATGCAGGGAAAGGAGATTTACTATATTATATTATTGACCCAGCTTCATAACCGCGAGGTACGATTAGAGTTCTAGATTTAGTAACAAATTTGTAAAATGTTTTAGTCTGTAAACAATTAAATTGGGGTTTTTAGTTATTTTCATATTATTTTTTAAATTTATTAATGATAAACTTGTCGGAAACCATAAAAAATAGAGTTTTTAGTTATTTTATTGTAATTTCATAGCAGCTTATATTGATAATCTTGCCCTAAATCAAAATAAAATGAATTTTTTTGTATTTTATCTTGCAATTTTATATTTATATGTGTGTGCTAATGTCTGTAAACAATTTAAATTGGGATTTTTAGTTATCTTCATAAAAATTTCTATTTACTTTAGCGCTTTCTTAAAATAAACTATTTAAATCCCTATTTTTTGAATTCATCTTGTAATTTTAAATTAAACTTTTATTTTTATATACTGGCTTTAAATCATATAAATTGAGAGTTAGTAAGATTTGTGGAGCATAAAGTTTATAGTAGCGAGGTTTTATCTTTAAACCATGCAAAGTATAGTCTGATAGTTTAATACTTACATAAATATGTCAATTAAATTGTAAAATACCATGATTATTTTTAATTGAAAAATTATTTACCCAAAAGTAAGATCCTTGCAAGTGTATATATTAAGTCATATTTATATGATTTACGATTTTATGCTATGTAAGATGATTGATACTCCAAAGTATTATTTATACATGCATAATAAATGCTAAAAGAATTTAATTATCTACTGTACATAACAAGAAAACAAATATAATTTATACTTATGGTGTTTATTTATACTGTTTATCTACATAATATTTTTACACTGAAAAAACAAATGATAGATCAAGCAAGCATTTTTCCATATTTTTTCGCTTAAGAATGTCTCTCAATATACTAAAATACCTCAAAAATGAATCTTTTGAAAACATGAATATAATTTCATATAAATCCAGATCGAAAATTTCATTTTCAATTAAAAGAGGAAATATTTCAACTTTACAGGTCTCTTTCGAACTGTTCTTTGCACCAAAACTATATTTAGAGTATAGTTTATCTTTTCTTGTCATCATCCCATCCAAATCAATTATATAATCGGGATTTTTTACCATTAATTCATCTGTTATTTCTGTTAAAATTTGTGAACTAATCATTTTTTTAGAACAGCCTGGATTAAAATAATCTATACTTATAAAAGGATGCTCTGTCAACATCTTCTTAAATAGAATGCAGATATCGGTTTGATGATAAGGATTATTGATATTTTTTTGTACAACACCACTGGTCATCATTTCATATATAATTTTCTTCATAATTTCAAAATCTAATTGTTTTGAAATTATATCGGTCCAATATTTTATGAGGGTTTTAGGCTTTTTATACTTATTGATTTCTATTTTGTTTAATATTTCAAGGTTTACGTTACCAGCGTTCATCATGTTCATGTTTTTTAAAATTAAACTAAAAAGTGAAAGAGTCGAATTATAGAAATTTGATTGCTCTGGGTTATAATCTACATCTAAGTTATCAAAAATTGTGTTGATATTACAAACGAATGTATTCAAATAATCCTTTCCTCTAAAATAATCAACCAAAATAGCATTCTTTATAGAGAATAAATGCGATAAGGCAAGTTGTGCAATTTCACTTTGTTTTCCAGGACTAAATGAATATTCTACAAGAAAATCAATGAGATAAGATTCATTCCCAATGTATGTATGTAGAATTTGTTCATTTTCAAGAATCGATTCTGATAAAACAAGAGCAATCTGCAAAGCCATGGGATCATTCTTTTTAAAGAGAAAGTTAAGTATCACTGAAATTCCTTTTTCTTGTTTGACACTGTCTGGAAAAATCGAAAGACAATTGGCGAAAAATTCATATATAGCAATTCGGTGAATACAACTTGTCTCGCTCAAGGACAAGAATGAATGCGCTATGCTGTTAGTAATGAAGTGATCTAGGCATTTATAATTTATCTTTTCCTTCTGTTCATATAATAAACACTCATATAGAACGTTTATGTTTTCAACTGTGTTTTTATCCTCTCGTATCTCTAACCATGCTTGTAAATACTTGTTATATACTTTTGAATATCGTTTAGCGAATGTGAGTATCCTGTCTATTATTGCCATATCGAATGATACAACCTCTACCTGTTTCATCATTTTAAGATTCATGTTTCACAATATTTAAATCTTATTAATCTTTGATTTATTTGACATTTCTTGTTTCGGGACATTTTTATCGTGATTATAAATTAGAAATTGTATTTTTTTGACATCTCTTGATTAAAATTTTTTATTCAATTTTTGAAGGCTTGAAATTTTTGACATAGCAATCAATCAATTTAATTATAAAAAAATCATGAACTCAATCATTGATCAATTTCTTCTTGTAAGTAAACCTTAACAATATCTAACTATTCCTCTAAGAATAATCCCATATTAAAATATCAATTTAATAATTGTCTTAAACTACAGAATATCTTATTTTACAAACATCTATTTATGGAAATATCATAAAAATCCTTTATTAATGTTTTGTTTTGGTTCTAGACTCTGTTAGAGAAATACATTAATTTGCTTGATGAAGAAATTTTCCTGGTACTTGTTTCAATTTCATAATATTTTCAATTTTTCTTATGCATATTCTCGTTTCAAAACTTATCGACCTAATATTTTTGATGTGAATATACTTATTCAATAAATATTTTTATTGGTTTCAGATTAAAAATTTTTGACATTCTGAATCCATTCTGGTCTTAAGATATTTGGTCAAATATTGATTAAATTTTTTTTATCATTCTGAATCCGTTCTATTCTTATGATATTTAAATCAGTTTTTGATAAAAAAAATTACACCATTCTGTTTCGTTTTATTCTTATGATATTCGATTATACTTAGCTATTGATAAAAAAAATTTACCATTCTGTATTCGTTCTATTCTTAAGATATTTAACTATAGTTAGCTATTGATAGAAAATTTTTTATAATTTCGAATTTATTTTTCATCTTACGATATGCAACTGTGGTTGGTTATTGTTATAAATTTTTTATAATTCTGATTTGATTTTTATTCTTATGCTATTATGATAGTATACACTTTTAATTAACAGATCTGAATCATACGGAAGAGATTTAAACAAATTTATCTTCTTTAGGTGAAAATAAGATTTAAAAATTCAAATTTCTTATTATTTTCTAAAATATCAAATTGATTTTAATGCGATTATATAAATAACTGAGATTGTGTGATTATGAAATAAAAGTTAAAATACCCGTTATAAAATATGGTAAAAACTATATGTTTAAGAACAATATTTATCTGTATTTTATCTTTAACTTATTAAAGTCAAACAAATTATGAAAAATAAAATATTTTTAGAAATAAATCAATATCAATAAAATATATGTTTTGCCTTTTAGCTGCTGCATGTTTTATCTAAAATTTTTCAAGATAAAAAGTCGGTCGATTTATAAAATTCTATCCAATCGTTTTTCATTAAGATTTAAATTTATATGCATACAATTTAATGATTTTGGAAGGTTTCATTTCAATTAAATAAAAAATCACAACTTATGGTATTTTTTAATATGCTGCATTCTTTAAAACATTTCTTTTCTCCTAGCATATTCTACAATAAACACTAAATCAAATATTTGAGCTATAACAAGCCACTTATTATTCATAAAGGTTAATTCTCGTATTATGTGATGAACATGACCTAATTCCTTTAATATTTGCAACATATATAATTTTTTTGATTTCTTTTCAAATGTATTAGCATATACTTTCATCACTTTTCTTTACAAAATACATATAATTATTCATGTGTAAAAAGTGGCACTTAAAGATCAACACCAGTTTTTAAACGATTACCCCTGAGACTCATGAATAGTCATTTCTGAGGAAAATAAAATAACTAATTCCTTCTTTTATATATAAAGTATAGCTGCGTTTCTGGAAAAAAATAAAATCCAAACACAAAATTGTTTAATTTTGACTGCTTTACCTCCCGTATTTACTTTACCATCACTATTGAACACAAAAATATATCTTGAGCTTAAATTTTAGTAAGTATTTTTTTCATGTGTGAATTATAATTATGCCTGCTAAAATATAACTTTTAATGCCTCTTACAATTATATTGAAAGTCTGTTTAGAATTATCCCGCATACATATTGTTTTTCCATCTAACATGTTTATTTCGAGAACTGCTTCGGTTACATTTAGAGCATACTTTATTAATATTATTATTTTATCTATAAATAATTACCGAATTTTCATATTAAACGCAATCGAAAAATCGACACGTATTTCAATATGCTGGCCTTATTTTTAAAGTAATTAAGTTATAAGCTACTATTTAAAGTATTTTCCATATTTAAAATATCAAAGACTACGTCTTATATTGCCGTAATATATAAATTTCCCTTTAAACTTTTCAAATAACCAAAAAAAATCTCATAAATATCTATATTTTTACTATCTCAATGACAGTATCAATAAAAAATAAATGTCTAAGTTATTTTTTTTGCAATAGAATGAATCATTAGATCAAAAGTTATTTTTTTTGTCGATCTTACATTTATTTTTACATATTATCTTTTTCAAATTCAAATTACCCCATCACACATAATTCGTATTTTTGGTTTTTTCACGTGAAATTGGAACAATTTAATGCATTTCAGTATTTATATTTTAAAATTACTTGTCAGATTTTCATTAAACATTTCTCATTTGACTCTAAATACTTTCAAACTAATATACAATGATATTATATAATAGTATTCGATCAAATGGTACTATATTATTATTTCATGCATACATACAAACTTTTTTCTCTTTATACTCAGTATAACAAATTAAAATTGTATTCGTAGCTTTAATACACTTATTTTTGATAATATTCTGTACAACGCAAATATTAAATATTTTAGCCTGTATTGTATGCAAGTCTGGCATTCAAACCTTTCCTTTTTTCTGCCAAAAAAATGTTTTCGAATTTCGCAATTTTATCTATGAATCATCATCAAAATCAATAATATGTAAGCATGTAGTATTACACGCTTCAAAATTACATATAATATACAAGAGCCCTTAGTTTTACGAGAATTATAATTTTGAGAATATAAATTAGAAAGAATAATGTTTATTATAAAAATCATGGCTACTAAATCTTCTGTTGGTGCTTTTTGAACATATAATATTTTTTTATAGTGGCACTGATTCAGATTATCTTCATGGTAATTAAAAAAATAGCACGATCAATATACCAAGGATTGCTATGTAATCATGAAACAAACCCTTCATAATTATTGATGATCTAAAGAAATTTTGATGGATGGATAATCGGCATTCACAAATCTGACCCCCCTCACAAATCATCTCTATCAAAATAGCTTCTAATTTTCGATACGAGTCATTAATTCATAGCTGCGATAACCTGGAATATATAAATATAGGTTTTAAAAAAAAATTATCAGAAGTCAAGATATTGGGTATTTTTATTGTGTTATGAAAATTCTTATTCGCGTATTATGTCGGGCTTTATCTTTTTTAAGCATAATACACATGTAACATTTTTGATTCGGGTTATGAATTGTTAGTTTCTTATACAATTTATTTGATATTTTTGGATATCTTTGAATATTTAGTTTAAACGGGGCTTATCCCTTATATTCAGTATATATGATTGTAATTTTACCATTCGAGAAGATATTTTAGCCCATGTATTTTGATTGGTTCATTTTTCTATTTATAATTGAATTTTGTATTTTCTTCTAATTATTGTTTTTTTATAATTTTTCATATGGATTACTATCTTAACATCAAATAAAAATTTTGCAAATAAATTATCTAAATTTTAAATTTACAATTTATGATATACGAATGCTTGTTAGCATGCCTGAATCTAGAACAAAAAGCTTTGGGGGCTTCCCTCCATGATAAGCTAAATGAATATAAAGTATATACGAATAACAATGGGCTTGAATATGTATTTATATCATTATATTATTTTACATATTTTTGGTCTATGCCCAAAAGAAACAAAATATAAACCACTGCAATAATATAAAATATTTTATTTTTGTGCAGTTTATTAAAAAAACCCTTTTTAATAAGGAAAGGTTTTTAGGTTTATGTTTACATACTTTAACACCATGAAAAAATTTTCATACACTATTTTGTGCCGTATTTTGCTTTAAAATGTATTAAATCACAAAATTTACATGATTTATTGGTGATCTATGTGTGGTTTCATAAATGATTGGTTTAAATTCATAAAATAGTTTTTTAAATTACTTTTGAGCTTTTTTGGATATTTTTTTATGGGACATTTATATTTGAAACAAGCAAAGTTGCATTTAAAATATTTAAAAAAATAAATAACTTCCTACTTAAGATTTAGGCCTAGCTTCACACAGAAAAGAATTCGTGTAAATTTTTTTGGATAACTTACGTTTCGTATATTCATTTAATGTAAATATTTTTTGCAATATTTCATTTTTTACATTATATTTTGAACATGTGCTGGATTATAAAACTTATAATTTTTATAATTGATTTTCCTGAAAAATCGAAAACTTTTCATAAAATACTACACATGATTTCAACAAATAAAAGTTATTGACATGAATAATTTTATTAAAATAATATATTTATTGATTCTAGAAAGATAATCAGCTTACATTGATACTGAGAAACAGTAACAAATTTATTTTTGTATTAATAAGTTAATACAGAATAATTTGAAAACGGGGCTTTGATAATCAAATTTATATTTAACAATTTCATCAATACTGATGAATTTTAAAATAAATTTTGACCAATTTAAAAATTAGAAAGCAATCAAAAAATCATATTTTGAATATCTAAAATCAACATATTGTCACGGTTATGGTTAAAAGTTTAATTGAACATCCGTTGCTGAACTTGATATTTTAATAAATAAATAATCGATTAATGTAAAAATTTTTCCTATTTGTTTTCCATTGACAAAATAATATATTTCTAAGAAATTTGTGATGAACAAGATAATTTTATGGATAATAGATGACTTCGTTTTGAAATTTTAAAATATACTATATAAAACTGATAAGATATAACTTTTTGTGTTAATCTGGCAATATTAATTGCATATATTTCATATTGCTTCTCTTTTTATTCGAATACTAGAAAGAGGCCAAAAAATATTTTTATTTATAAGCACATGATTATTTTTACTTTTAAAACAAAAATTTTAAAATTTTCGGATTAGATATTTCTTAAATAAATTTTAGTTTTTTAATTCTTCCTCACTTTTTTTGCTTTTTGTTCATTCTCTATATTATATATGGAACCATTAATAAATATCTCGAAATCAAACTTCAGAAAAAAAAAATTCTTCACAGCTCTAGCATACATCTTAAAAAAATAAAAATGTTATAAAGCGACCACTCATTTTCAACAACAATATCCTGGTTCTATGTATTATTTATATTTAGTTTAAACTGGGGTATTTCTTATATTTTAATGTTGTATTTTTTGCTTTTTTAACGACCTTTTATGGTTTTTTATGACATTCAATAATTTTCGTGTCTTTTTACATATAATGATAATGATTTTTCGAATGGCACGACTTTATTCTTATTTTCATTGATAACTATGATTGCTTATATTAAACTATTTAGACAAACAGATAGAATATATTATTTTGAATTAGGAATCTAAATAATTTATTATTATTTGATGCAACTTTATTTTTATATCGACTATATAATAATTATGCAAGCAAAAAAAATGCATACAAATTTATAGTTATAAACCCCAAAAAAAACTAATTTGAAATTCAAATATTATATGTTACAAAATTTTATTTTTCATGTCCCATTTTTGTCATGATTTTTGAATTTTACTTTTCTGACATAGATTATTATTAGAATTATCAATTAAATTTGTTACGAAAGGGATTAAAATACTTGATATGTTAATGCTTTATATGTTTTAAATTTTATTTTACATGTCCTATTTTTGTCATGATTTTTGAATTTTAATTTCCTTATATGGATTTCACATGTAAAATTTATAGAGTTTTTTGCAGCAAAGGAAAAAACATACAATAAATTCAAAATATATCGATAAAAAAAATGAATGTATTGGAAAGAATTAAAGAAATTGAATCTGAAATAGCTTTTACAGAAAAAAAATATACTTAATATCATTTAGGATGCCTGAAAGTTAGGCTAGTAAAACTTAGAAAAGAACTCACTAAATAAAGAAAATCATCAAGTTTTTTATTTGATTTAAAAAGGCATAAAGGTTATAAAGTAGCTCTTAATGGAATGCCATCGGTTGGAAAGTCGAATTATTTTTGAAAATTACAAAAACCAAGTCATATTCTGCTGCTTATGGATTCGCCACATTGAAATGTATTTCTGGAAAGGTGCGCCAAAAAAGGTTCAAAAATACATGTTTTAGATCTGCCCAGTATAAATGAAGGTTCTTCACGTGTTATTGTGCGGGGAGAAGAAATTATTCTTGTGACAAGAGCATCACATTCTTATGAATTTAGATCCACGGAGAAGTGATGATGAATCTATATTTGAAAAGAAGTTATAAGATATGGGAATAAGATTGAATAAAACCAGGCTCGACTTCAAAATCGTTTGTAGAGCTTCTGGTGATATAGAAATCAGTGCAAGTGTTGATCTTACAAAAACCGATTTGAAATTGATGGAATCGATTCTTGAAGAGTACGAATTGTACAATTGCATTTTAAAGATGAGAGAAGATCTTAGTATTGGCGAATTTGTTGATGCCTTATCGGATTATCTTGAATAAACCAATGTTTGTATTGTTATGATAAAATAGATTATATAAGTTTAGAAGATCTGAATAAATATGCAGATTTAACGGATTCTGTTTTAATTTCAAGTTTAGCAGAATGGAATTTCAATGATCTCTATAATATATTTATGAGGGACTTTGGCTTATAAGAATCTTTATCAAAGTAGAAGTAAAATCATCTGATATGAATAATACAATCGTTATAGGGGATTGAGGGACGGTTGAAGATGTTTTTTTTTGAAATACACAAGGAGCCTATAAAAAAATTAAAAAGCAATTGTTTGGGGTGAGAGTGCATACAATATTCCATAAGAGGTCGGGTTTTAGGCACCAATTATGTGATGGAGATATAGTTCAATTTTTATAGCTTATATTACGGAAAATCTTTTGGTTCACTATTAAAAATCGCGTTTAAGGTTTTTAGTGTATTTGATTCTTCTCATTAATTCGCTTTTGAATATAATTATAGAAGCAGTTACCATTGTGAGAAATTATATTTTGATATATATTCGCGGATACGAGAAAAAACGAAAATTCTGAATTAAAGGCGTTGAGTATTTTCTTATATCATGGTTCGTTTATAATGATAACCATATTTCCAATTAATTTATATTTAGACTTATTCTCTGAATATTTATTGATTTATAAAATTTATGCATACATGATGATAACTATACCGGTTTATTAATTCGACTAAGTTATATTTATTTATGGGTTAATTTTCTTTTTATCTATTTAGACGTAGTCAGCGTGTTGGGAATATTGCACAACTCCTTGATGCATATTTTGACACCTTTCCCTGATCTATCTTCATCCACTGCTCTTCTCCTCTCAAATGAGACGAGTTCAAGTGTCTTGCGGAGCGTGAGAGCTTGCATGTATGCTTCTACTTCGTCCGGTATTTTAAACACCTCAACATATTTTTTATGATATTTTGTGACCTCCCCATCCCAAGTCATCACATATGGTACTATTCTTGTTTTACATTTGTAAATTAAACCAAGTTCATTCGCCAAGATGTCATAATTAATTCGACTAAATTCATAATTATATATAAACTTACTTTCTCCATCATAAAAACAGAGTAGAAAAAATTTATTAGTTGTAATTTTATCACATATATTAGGATAAATCTTCTTAAAAGTAACCCTATAATATTAACAATTTTTTTTATTGTTTGTGCTTGCGTTGAAGTTTGTTAAAAAAAATTTTAAGTCAATATAAAATGATTGTGTAAAAGCGAAAAAATAATTTTATCGGGTGTTTTCCTACCAATATTTTATGTATTTCTTGCAGCTCATTAGTTTCTTTACCTGTCTGGTAATAGAAGGCCGACCTTGCATAAGTAAAATTTTAAACGCAAATGATTTGAATTAAAGATTATAGGCTGTATATTTGCACTATTTATCATGGCTACCGGCAAATAAAGTGTGATTTTTCGTTTAGGATTTCAAAATATAAAAATTAAAAAATGGGGAAAGCATTATCGATCACATAAATTTTATGATTATAAAGCTAAAAATAACTTTGGCTATGATGTAAAAATTTGGCAAGTATTTTTAAATAAATAAAATTTAAGCATATTTAACTATACAAAAATAACTAGTGAAAAAAATGGTTTACTTGTATTAGTGTATTTGTTAAATAAAGCAAGAATTTTTGAATGGTAACAATCTTTTAATTATTTTAATAAAAGCTCGTCATATTTTTAGGGAAGTAAAGCTTCGCATCTTTTTAATATTTTATATGTATTTTTGTTTGGTATGATCCATGATATAAATTTTACTGGCAAGCTTAGAATTTTCAACATATAAAAATATATTAAATACTACCTTCGGAGGATTGCCACTATCGAGTGTTTTTCTTGTAAACTAAAGTCGATAAAACGTGATATTTGCGCCTTTTTATTTAAAATTAGCTAAAAACTTATCGATATAAGAAAGATGTAAGTGCTGAATTCCCCCTAAACAGATTATAAAAATCTTTTACAACTGCAAAAATATGTGATTGATTACTCAGCTCAAAATGTAAAATAAATAATTTTCAAGTATAATATAAACATCAAAATCCAAAGAGTAATAAAAAAGGAATAATTGAAATCATATTAAAGATTTCACAGCTGCATTGCTCGAAAAATAGCTGTCACAATATTTAAAACGATATTAAACCAATAAAAATCCCCAATACAAAAGAATAGGCTTCAAATTCCCGGAATAACATTTTATGCCATCGTTAATTTTTTAAAAATAGAATTATATGTTTATTTTTGTATAATTAATGTAATTCATAATTGTGCATGTGATTATATTTTCACTATTTTATAAATTTCAATTATAACTGTACATATGCACCGAAGAATTTTTAAATACCATACACAAACACTAAAACAAAATCATGATCAATAAAATTAATATATAATGCTAAAATAATTGTATATATTTAGATAATGAAGTATCATCACTTTAAATATAAAAATGCTTGATTTTTGCACTTTAAATTTATCGGGCAAAATTAATCAATATTTTATCTAAATCGACCACCGAGTGCAATTCGAGAACTAAGAAAAAAATATAAATTATACCCATTTTTAGCCAATAGAAAATTCAGAATCTTTAATTAAAATTCAAGGTTTTATAAAAATTTCAATATACTGAATAGTTGGTTTGACGTGCTTCTGTGTATACTTTAAATTGAAATTTTTGGTGGCTTCTTTTTAATATAAAATACCATTGGCATATTAAATAACTTCTGATATGCATTTTTGGGATCTAATTTCACTTAAAATAGTTAAATCTACCACTTAAAAACAAATCGTAACATTCATATAAATGGTTGTCAATAAAAATTATAAATCATTAACTAAATCTTCTTTAAAGTCATAAAAGTTGCCTAATTATATATAAAAAAAACACTTATATAGCATTTAGAATTTATTTTTATGCTCTCGTTTATTAATTTTTTTGAAATTCAATAAGTTAGGTTATTTATTTGATACATAATCAAAATAAACATTTATCTCAAATTAAAATATAAAATTTTATCTTTCAAATTGTACACGCAGCAATAAAAAGATTATTTTTTCTTACAGAAGCAAAAATATATGCTAAAAGACATACATCTTATATATATGAAGTCCACAATGCTAGAAAATTGCAATGGATTGGGTATTTGAAAGGAGAATATTTTCATTAAAACCAATTATAGGGGATTTGAAAGGCTCTACGAGCATTAAATTATATATGATGTTTTTATTTTTGGTTAAATTTCTCTTTTTAGGGAATTCTATCTACTGTGAAGTAAAAATTTCACGAGAAATATGCACAACTTCTTAATGCATTTTAAAACTTTCCCCTGATCTATCTTCATCAAATACTCTTCTTTTTTCGAATGATATGAGTTCAAGTTTCTGGTGATTTTAGAGAGCTTGCATGTATGCTTCCATGCCATTTGAAATTTAAAACACCTTAACATATTTTTTATCGAATTTTGAAATCACCCCGTCCCTAGTCATTATATATGGTGTATTTTTATCTGTATTTCTATTTATGTAACCAAGTTCATCCGCCAAGATGTCGTACTTCCTAAATTTCTCATTCACAACTCAAATACGTCTTCAAGGGTAGTTATAACTATTTCAATTCACTTAATAATATTTTCTTTTTTATCGTATGAGAGAAATATGGTCTGGTTTTTTTGATTTATATGTCCGTTTATATTCTGGTATCTACTTTTATTTCCGCATATTAGTTTTCACTGATTTCTTATACTGTGTGGTTTCTGATATTTTTGAAGTTTCAGCGTCTTGATAAGATAAAGTTAAAACATCTTACAATTTTATTGTATCTTGACGTGATATAATGCCCGAAAGCGTACTTGCACCATGTTTCCAGATTATAGATCGTTTCTATAGCTTTTTTATGATGTGGTCACTTCATTCTCACACAGAAAAAAATATTTCCGTCTTAGATAAACCTGAATTTAATTTAATCACTTGGTTGTTTATTACAGCATTTCACCATCCCAAATATTAAAAGATAACAACCCTTTCATATTCTTTGTTTCGAAAAAGTCTTAATGCTGTAGTTTTTTCTTTTATTTTACAGAATAAACTTTCTCGCTGCTTGTATCTGATGTCTCTTAATCGGTTATAATGATATGATATATATTTGGCGATAGTCTTAAATTGATGAGGGATGTATTTTGCTATCTTTTTATACTTTTAATATTGGGGCCCTTCTCGTCGAACTTTATTACTATTTTTAAGCAGTTTTTTGACCAGGTTAATTATCTTCTCCGCTTTAAATCCCGTATTACATAGCGTACGTTCTAATTAATTTCTCTTTATATATAATATTTGTTATTAATAGGCTGGAGGGCAATAAAAAATTTTAAAACATCCTCTATCCCATCATAAGTTTAATGTGTTTGTCTGGTTCTAATTTTATGCACCCAATTGATTTTTATATATGGGCTAATTTGATTTTTCGCTTTTTGTGGTTTTTAAAGCAAAACTTTCGATTGCTCTATAGAACAGATTTGGCTGATACACCTTCCCACCATATCATCTTAACAATCTTCTTCGAGACATATTCTTCTCTCAAGACCTTTTAGTTCCGTTTTTTCCCGATCCTATAATTTGTGCGTATGCTTACGCTTCAGTTGGCATTCCTAACTCCTTAATATATGACTTATAGTATTTTGTAACCACCATATCAAGTTGTGAAGTATAGCAATACTTATGCTATATATTAATAAATAAGGGACAGGTCACTTTCCAATAGATATTATTTTCTTAGCTTTTCGTTTTCAAAATTCTTATGACTATCAATACTCGCTATTCCTATTTCTATTAATGTAATCAAGTTTATCTTCTTATCATATACGAAAATGTCTGGTAGATAATGTGATAATTTTAAATTTGTTTTTATTCGTGTGGTTACCTTTATTTCCTCTAGTTAATTTACATTACTTCCCGAACCGACAGTTTTCCAACTTCTCCGATTTTTTAAGGTAGTATTTTCTTGTGGATATAAAGTATATGCATCTTACAACATTGTTATGTCTTCGTGTATTTTCATGGATAAACATTCTTTTACATTGGATTGCTAGGTAGTCTACTGTTTTATATGCTTCTACACTAGTGTTGACATTTTGACTTTTATTTAAAGAACATATTTCTATCCTGCTTGGAACAGAATCTTGCTTCTTCTTTTACTTGACGTTTCGATATTTTTAATTGCCTTGAAGATCCGGCTATGTCAATCATTGAGTTGTCGTAGTCTTAGAAAGTTTTTGTTGTAGTTTTTTATATTTTATTTTACACATTAAACTTATCTTCTGCTTCGACTCAATAGATTAATGCACCCATATGATAATTTAAACATAATAATTAATAAATAAAATAATTATAAGCATTGATACTTGGAATATGCGTAAATATTAAACATTAGGGAAGGTTAAAAAATTTTATTCTGTTTATATATTTGTTAATTGAACTTTCCCCATAATCAAGATATATAGTACTCGTATACAGATGTAAATCAATATAAAATACAAATGATGTAAAAAAATTGTTCTATAAAATAAATGTTTTTCGCATGAATATTAGATCCCGTTAATCATGTGTTTAAGTACAACTTTTGTTAAAGGAAACGACATCGTCGGTACATTTTTTATGGTACGTTTATTATTTTTTATTTATATGTGAAGTTTATTTTTATAATTCAATCTATTGAGACGTGGTAAACCCTTGAGAATATTGTACAGCTCCTTTATACATCTTTTGACACCTTCTCCAGATCTATATTCATCAACTGCTCTTCTTTTCTCAAATGAAATGAGTTCAAGTGTATTTCGTTTATTATGGTAATATTTCATTTACCTAAAATCGCTAAAAATACATCTTAAATGGTGTAAAAATTTCATTACTGCTTTGGAAATTATAAAATGTGTTATTCATATTCCTTATAGATTTTGATAAGTCATTAATAATTCTTTATTTAGATTAAAATAAAATCTTTAAAATTTTTTAACTAAAAAAATAAAACTTACAAACATGCATTTTAACAAGAAGTTTAGTAATAACTATAAAAATATTTTAATAGTTATATTTATTATAATTTTTTTTATTGAGGGGTAAATTCGTCTTCTTTTACGCTATCATTATAACCCCTATTTCTATGGTTGGTTAAAGATTTAATTTCTTAAAAATACTTTCAAATTCCTTTTCTTCATTAAAAATGGTATTTTCACATTGGCTGATGCTTAGAAATAAGTAATTACCTTTCTTATATTTTTTAGAAATAAAAACGCCAAGATTATTAAAAATTGCAAGAATGCCTGATTCATATAACTTTAAATCTGCTTGATTGATAGTTTTCTTAATTGTCTCTTCGCATACTATAATTTTAAATATCTCTAGGTCTTGCGCCAAA
Source organism: Rhyacophila brunnea (assembly GCF_057557595.1). Classification (NCBI taxonomy): domain Eukaryota; kingdom Metazoa; phylum Arthropoda; class Insecta; order Trichoptera; family Rhyacophilidae; genus Rhyacophila; species Rhyacophila brunnea. The sequence continues at coordinate 11,269 of NW_028233362.1, read as the reverse complement.
TCACGTATATAGCTTTCACATAACTCCACAGCATGGCTTTCTTCTATGATTTTATCAGTAAAAAAAATTTTTCGTTGAATATCGGTCAATATATCATTCACCATGTTTATATAACCCATATTCATGTTACTAAAAGTGTTCTTATCAACTTCATCAGATTTAAATTTAAAAAATAGATCTAAAATTTGCAATCGTGTTTTTTCAAATTCTCTGGAAATTATATCATATTGGTAGCATCTATATAATATTTTTCTCGCAGCAAAATAGAAAACAGAATTATCATCCGCAATTGCTTCAATTAATACCCCAAATCTGTCATCTATTTTTGTAAAATTAAGAGCGTCACATGCTACTCTTATCAGAATCGATCTATATTCTGGCATCATTGGTGTTAATTTTTCTTTTAGCGAACTGAATAAACTGCTATCCAAAGTAATTTTTTTTATATTGGCATTCAATTCGGTGGATTTATCAAGAATATATGAATATATTTCTATTTTTTTTAGGTTTTTTGGGCAATTACAGATTTCATTTTGCAATCTATCCACACAACTATGATTCTTATCATCTAATTCAATTGTTTCAATAGATATAACATCCAGGGGATTTAACTTTTCTAGGATATCAGCTCTTGAAAATGAAAAATTATTGAACATGACAACATTATTCAAAATAAATAATGTTTTATTTTGTATACAATTCAAAAAAATATCAAATCTTTTTGGTAAATCTTCTAATAAAATTCTTTCTGTGGATATTATATGAACTATTTTTTCATTCAATACCTTTTCTTTTCCGTTAATATTATCAAAAACCATAAATATTGACTCAAATAATGAGTTGGATACGTTAAAACTTATTTTAAAATCAAAAAAAATGTCGATATTCTTTTTTAAATTTTTAAATTTATAGTAAACTGCTAAATTATAATTATTGTGCTGCTCTACAGATAGACAAATATCGTAGTGATTTTTTCTAGCATATATAGTTGTTTTATTTTTGGTATCTTTGAATATATTTGAATCTAATTCCTTTTGTGCTTCAATATCTTGGTTTTCGTAAATATATTGTGCATCAACAATGCGACCTTTATAGCTTAATTCTTTCAAAATACTTATTAGCCCATGTTTTTGACGTCTGTTATAATGCAATCCTATATCTATCTCATAATCCATTGCTAATTTATAAAGATCATTTCGATTACTGGCTATTAGACCATCTTTAAAACCCGAAGTATCAAAAAATGCAACATTAAAAGTGTCATGGCAATTTAAATATACTGAATCTAGCATAGAACGCAATTCACCGTAGAAATACGCCTGTTTTGCATCAGTATGATCCTGATCAAGTATTATTGAGAAAACAGAACTCGAATATAGGCCTTTATTATACCTTATGTCAAATACACCGCTGAAATCCTCTTTTAATTGGTTTTTAAAACTAAAATTTTTCTTTTTATGAACACGCAAGAAATACTCTTCTGTAGCCGTTTCAACATAGGATTCAAAGAGATTTTCGTTTTCCAACAATGATATTATATCCTTCATAAGAGATCTAATCATTGATTCTCTAAAATGGACTTTTGACACCTTTAAATCGCCTTGAATCATCTGTTCTTCGATGTTTTTTGTGGAAATTTCCATGCTGCCTGCAAAAGATGAATCCGTAGCATTTTCATCCTTAAGATGCTCATTACCATCAATTGGTTTTTTCATTTTTTCACACATTGTAGTTTGGCTGTTATCTTCAAATAGATACGAATTATTTGCAGCATTTTCATATGATGTTTCTTCAGAAGAGCTTTCAATATCACTTAATAATCCCGATTGTCCTTTGTTAATGTATTTATGATTCATCACTAATCTATCGAATTTAATATTATCTAAAGATTTTCGTTTTAAAATAATTTTAATATCCAAAACATTTCTAACTCGTTCTAAATATCCTGGTTTTATCCTACACAATTCCTCAACAAATCCATTTTCATACACATCATTTTTTCTTTTTCTCTCATCAATTAATTTTTGATAGCTAAATGTAAAAAGCTCTTTGTGTAATCCAATATTATCCATATAATTATACTTATTAATGCTTTCTTCAATCTTTTCCATATAATTATCGAATATTCCGTCCTTTATTGTTATTCTAGATTTAGCACGTGTTCCCCAAACCAATTTTGAATAAATTAATGATGCAAAACTGATGATAAATAGTTTTTTGCTTTTTAACTTGAAATTTAATATATTCATTTTACATGCATATTCTAGCATATTTTTATAGAAAAATTATTTTTTATATAATATATTAAATTAAAAATATCTTCCTTCCTTTTTTGTAAATTCAAGATAATGGTGTTGTATAATTTTTTTTTAATTTTAGCATTTTTAATCAAATGTTATAAAAAATGATATAAAGTATTAATCGTATCTATCAATGATATGTTTTACATAAAAATTTAAGCAAGTTAATTACATAATAACGGATTCAAATCTAAAATAGCCTTTAAAACATATTTATGTGCTTGCGAACTGTTACTAACCACTTAATCTCAAAATATTCTGAATCTTTTTGATGACATATAAATCCTCATTATCGAATTAGAATTATATGATGATAATTAATATTTTTAAAGTGATATTTAGATCAATCTAATCATTTTATTGATAAAAAAATTTTTAAAAATTCTCAAAAGAAAACAAAGCTATCTAAAATCTTCATCATCGAAATGGTGTGATCATAAAATACAGTATATATAGAATGGTAATATTTAAACACACGATAAATTTAATATTTGGAAAATCTATTAAAATATATATAAGCTTACATGGAGGAAAATTGATTGGATATTAATTTACATGTGTAAAAGATAGATTTAATGCTTATTTTTCGATATTTAACACCGAATATATGACACTGAATCGAAAACAGAATGCTGAATTTAATCTGACTAATTCTGAAATAACTATTTCAACCATGGAGTCGAGAAAAACAGACTAAAATCACAGAATCGAGCGTTTTAAATTGCATTTTATATATGCAGGATGTGCTAATATGCATTAAATTTATAATGTTTGAATTATATCATTAATACTGTGAAAAGAATTGAAAATCCTTAAAGCCACAGAAAAGTGGCGTTAAAAAGTATATAGAATAAATTTTGTAATGATTGAAAACTTCTTTAAGTCTGTTTTTTTAAAATTAAGAATCATAGATTGCTTTTTTCAAAAAAATATAATTCATCTTGTTTTCAATGGATATTTTGAAAATTTTGTAATTTAAAGAAAAAAAGGTATATTTGTGTTTGTATTAGTGCATCTCTTGTTTATATAGAAGAAGATTTTCGTAAAAATAACCATTAAAAACAAAATATATGTGTTTTTTCTAAATAAAGCAGACGGTATATGTCTATTTTACAATTAAAAAATTATCTATTGAAGTTCATATGCCTTATTCGTCTATTTAAATTGGATCTAAAGGAGAAGCAAAGACCAGTTTGATTCAATCACATTTTATTTGGTAAATAAATAGATAGTTGGTTAATTTGTAATAACTTTACTTGTTATTAGGAAAAAGATGTTGATTAATTAAATTGAAAATGCAATATATTGGTAAAATACCAAAAAATAGAAATAATGTGCGAAAAATGTATAAAAATTGAATAAAATAAAATCTTCTAAATATAATTCAAACATACGCAATTTACCAATAAAAGTGGCTATTTTGAAAATAATCATAAAACGTGAAAATTAAATGCCGGAAATATTACATTTTTATAAATAGAGGAGGATATATTTGTAAAAGCTCCAGTTAGATCATGCTAAAGCTTAATAAGAATAGATTACGAATAAAAAGGTGTAAAATTTGTATATGTAACTTTTTTAGGTATTCATGTAGAAAAATATGGTGTCATTTAAAATGCTTGTATACTATTATAGCAATAAATACAAGAAAAAATTATCTAGTCAAAGAAATTGCAAGCAAATGTTTTTCAATATATTATTCGTGCACAAGGAAGATCTTTTTGAATTTTAGATGATAACATAAATGACGCATTAACTGATGTTGTTATGGATAAAAATATATTTATAAACAATAGAAAATGCATATTACATGGGTTATTTTGGAATAAAAAAATTTCATGTGTCGTATATTAAAATTTGGTAATACGAACTGAAGCAAGAGCATAAGACAAAAAAAATTGTTATTATAAAAACTTGAATTAATTTGTATTGAAAAGAGAATTTGCATAGAAACTGGTTGAAAAGATTATTAGAAAAAAATTACTTCAATAAAAAAAATAAAGTATTAAAAAATCAAATAATACCTTGGTTATATGGTAAACCCTAAATAAATTCAGAAATCAAAATAAAGAAAAGATGATAAGTATAAATATTAGTAATTCAAAGTTTTTAATTCATTGTTGGCACTAAATTAATGTTCCGTTTTCAAAAATTCACCGAAAAACGATGAACGAAAGTTCTATATTGAATAAATTTTCCTGTTTACGCTCCAAAATAGTATCTTTTGAATTATAAAAAGTTTATCTAATATACAACAATATTTACAGATCTGGTAATCTCATTGTAAAACATGTAATATACCATTTTTCAACCCATCATCTTTCTCTATCAAAGATATTTTAAATAAATACTGCAAAAGATCATAAAAGAAATCTTTTTTCTTTGATCGATTACCTTTATATAAAAGACAATTAATAGAAATAGTGTTTTAATCACAAGATATTTCTTAAATGATACAAATCTATATTTAGTGTTTAGGATATAAATTTTAATTTTTTGGGGTTTTGCTTGGACTTAAGCAAGAGGTGGTGAAAAACATTTAATTGAAATTGTATTCAATATTTTTCATGCATGTAGTGCTTTTTATCAGTTCAGTCATCTATCACCCTTTAAATTTATGCATTCAAACATGAAATTAATGTATCTTTTCAAACCATAATGACTTGTTAAACCCAAATTTAAATTAATAATAAATTAAAGCATGCAGATGATTTCGGAACAGGTTTAGATATATTTGATCAGAATCATTAGATAATAATATAAATTAATAGATATTGATTTTTTTTATACATCTACTAAAAATTATGAAAAACTGTTTATTTTATTTCCATATAAACATAATCATGGAAAAAAGAACTAAAAACATAATAGAGTCAGTAAAGATGGCAATTAAAATGCGCAATATAAACAGGGGTTTTCTAGGGAATGTAGAAAGAATCTGGTTCTGTTATAATTTGTCATGGTAATACTATGAAGCGAAAAAATGTGATCAAACATGTAAAAATTAGCTATTAAGCTTTAAATTTGTAAAATATATATTAAATTATGTTTTATAGTTTTATTTCTATATTTTCTAATTATTTTTCAAAAAATTTTATTATATAAACATTTGGATCGATTATCGAATAATATCGATTTTATGTCTGTTTCAACTAATTGTGTTGACACCAGTATTTTTTTCGCGAATTAAAGATAAATACAGGGTATTTAATAGAAACAAATTCTAAAAATTATTTAAGGTGTGATGATTGACATGAAAATAAACTTTTTTGTGGAATTATTTATTTTTGTTTTAGAAGGAAAAAAAAATGTGCTGGAATATAGCTTTAATTACATCTAAAAATTATTTTTAAATAATCTTGTATTGATATTCAAACCCTTTGTCGTAATTATATTAGAATTTATAAATCTTATTTAAATGAATTAAATTTTACCGAAGCATTTATTTATCACATGATTCATAAGTTGATTTGATTCATTTGTTTAAAATTAAAATTCAAAATATATTAATGTGTCATATTAAAAAGAAATAGTAAAAATCACTTTGCATATTTTTAAGTTTCTACTTTTTTTTTTCCTCAGCCAAAAAGAATTACTAATCTAAATGAATTTTCAGACCGAAGATCTTTTGAAATTAACATCGGCCAATATAAAAGCATAATATAAGGTTTAAAATTTATAATTTATAATTTTGTTTCCAATAGTGTATAGAATACTTTAAAGCAGTTAAATATAGAACAAAATGAAGAATTTATTGCGACCGGTGCTGCAAAATCCATGATATTTTTTTAAAACATTTTTTGAGCAGTTTAAATTTGTAAAAACGTAATCTCCTCAATCGAAAAAAATGAATAAAACTTAGTCAAAAATAAAAAAAATGTGAAATTTTGATAGAATTAATAAATGGAGGCGTATAATTTTAAAAAGAAAAACACGATATCTACGACCAATTTCAAATATTTAATGTTGTTTTCGGATAATGTAAAAGCATTATATAATTTTTTAAAGCTAATTATACGTTTGTATAATAATTATCCAAATTATAGTGGTAAAGTTAGCACTAAAGTTCGTATAAAATGAAAAACCCTTCCCATTATTTATATTCGCTACATTTTATTGTATATTCAAAATATTTTCAAGAATATAAAAACTTTATTTCAATTAGTTTATATACTGTGTAAAATTAATCACTTGCACTTATTTACTCGGTATTTTTGTCTTTTTTAATTCGTGATAATTATAATCTTGTGGTGCTTTATTTTCCAGAATATTTTTTATTCTAGTCTTTAAATTTTAATTTTACATTAAAGCTTACAATTTTATTCCATATTAGACTTGAATAGGTCCCCACATTTTCATGCCCTATAGATTTTAAAATCATTTAAAACCTCCTATTTTTTAAAAAATAATATTCATAATTTTTGTCTAAAAAAATTAAGTTTTACTGAACGTAAGAGTAGGATTGATGATAACAAAAAACAAAAATAGCCATAAATTTGAGGCTTTTAAAACTAATTCAGTTATAAATTATATCCTTATAACTATTGTCTTTAAGAATTACAATTGTAAATCTCTAAATTTATTTTTATAATTTCGATCTTTGTTCACATAATGGGGAATGAAGCAATCACAGAAAAAAATCATCAAAAATTAATTAATTTTAAAAGATTCTTGTGTTCTCTAATTAATAATATAATTGGTTCACACATTCATTTTATTGTTAAATAAATTTTTAAATAGTATTCCGCTAATAAAACCAAAATAAGATCAAAAGATACTTTATATTACATTTAAACAAAATTGTTCGTATATAAGGTAGTTTAATAATCATTAAAAATTTCAAATAAAAAGTATGAAGCCAGCTGTTTGTTAGTATATAATCTTACAGAGCGCAAGAATAAAAATATATGAGAAGCACAATAGCTTTTTCATATTATTTTAGCTATCAATCATGATATGTTGAAAACTTTCTATGGCTGTAGTTTTATGTATGCATATTTGTTGTATTTCTTTAATTTTAATACTGATCTCTTTTTATCACAGATGATTTTTAGTAAAGTAAATATATAGCTTTTCTCACAATATTTCAAGTACTTAAATTTATGCTCTTGTGTCTAAATTTTTTTTATTTAATGGTATATATCATCTTTTATGGAAGTCTATTTATGACTTTTAGGATCTCTTTGTTTATTTGATTCCTCCCCGCGTATGTACCTTTAAATTTCCTCTTACTAGTTTGTTCTTCGTGAATTATACCTGTTTTACAAGGCCGTAATCGATATAGAAGAGATGAAATTCTATGTCCTTTCCGTAACTTGTTAATCATGCTACCACTACTCTGGAATTACTCATATTCTTTCTATTTCGAGCTGGGTTCTTTTAATGACCGGGCTCGTTTTCCGCATTTATACTGCAACTTTGTGGTTTATTCTCGGTTTATCAATGTTTTTATAGTTTTACTTTCTAGTTTCGACAGACCCCCCCCCTTCGGGTATTTTTAGTTATGTTAGAATTCATTTGAATGCGGGTTTCGTTACGGTTGATCTCAGGCCCTTTTCTAATTAAACAGCACCACCGCACCCCCTTGCGCCAAAAAAATAATAAATATAAATCATTTAAATTCCATATTTATTTGCATATGAGATGATTACACGTATAAATAAATATTTTTTATGATAAAAAAAAATTAAAGATACTATATTCTATACAAGCACCTAAACCTTTCGATTTCAATTTTTATTTTGTTATAAAACTATTAAATAGTCTCTGTATTACTAGCTGTTAAAATATTAAATGTCATGTACTTAGCCCTTATAGGGTCGTGCTTATGGTTTAAGATGTCTGATATACAATATGATCTATGCACATGGACAATACTACCGAAAAAAAAGTGGAACTAAGGCAAAGGCTTATTTGTCGGAAATGAATAAGAAAACTTTCTGTTATATATGAGCACGTTATTACTGCCCAATTTGATTCGTATTTTTTTTTGGCGGCAGTGATATATGCGAATCACATATATATCTAGGCATGACTTTAATGAAATGAACTATAACTACTGAATCCACAGATTTATTGCTAAATAAATTTGTTTGGGAAGTTTTTCAACAAAACAATGATTACCTTTACGATTGAATTTCTACTGGTTATAATAGATGTATAGGTCTAGCAAGTCACCAAAATGCATAATTCATTGACACCTATAAATTATTATAAATCTTATACCAATAACTTCTAAACAAAAAACATTCTAATTACTATTTTCTCTCATGAATTTGAGAAATTTCATGGGAAGCACGGCCAAGCGTATTTTGAATGATATTTTTGTTTATTAAGATGTATTTTATGATCACTCTCAGTATATTGCACTGTCTTTAATGAAATTTCTTCGATTAAAAATATTATTAAATCTTAATCTGTTCGCGTCATGACAGTGTCATTTTATCTTTAAACTCCATGGCGCAATTAATATTAGATGCTATAAAGTTTTTATAATTTTAAAATTACGCAATTTTTTTGGGTGATATGGAACTATTTTTCTTGAGTAAATATTAAAAGAAATATAAAATATTGCGGGAAAAATCGGGATACTTTGAAATTATTAAGAAGATAATGTATGAATCTTTGGCAATAGGAAGATATGGGGAACATTTGATTTATAAAAATATAAATTTATTTGATTATATGTTCCCTACCCCGAAATCCTGCTATTACAGAAAAAAACCTTTCATATAATGATTTTGTAATTTCTGTAAAAGAATTTGAAACAATTTAAAACTTCAATTTGAAATCTGCATCTGTAAAATTCGATTAAATATTATTATATTTATTTACCTATGTATAAAAAATTTAATTTATTAAATATTTACTTTTATCATAGATCCGTTTATTTTTAATAATTTTTTAATTAAATATATTAAATTTTTTAGAAATTAAATGTACCACCCTAAATTCCCGTATTGCCGAAAATTGTTATGCTAATACTAACGGGCTGATCAATAAATTTATTCCTAATCAATTTATAAAAAAAACGTTAAATATATATTCTCGTTATGGTATACAGTATATGATATAAGAATTAACAATATTTACATGGATTTGGGCTTGCATAAAACAGCTTTCTTTAAATTTTATAATTAAAATAATATAGTGATTTTTAGTCTTCTTTACTGACGTCATTGAAACATTGGGGAATTACAGCTTGTTTTAGATGAAAAAAAAATTTATAAACTGAATGAAAGCCATGCATAAAAGTAAACTTTAGTTATGTTTTTGAGAACAGAGAAAACCCATGATTAATATTTTAGATAGCAAAGATAAGATTTAATTTATAAAATAAATAATGTGTATATTTGATGAACTTTTTTTAATTTAACGAATTAAAACATTAAAAGCAGTAAAGGATATAAATATAACATTAAAAAAGAAATTTTCGGTAAGTTTTACTGTTTTTAATTGTTTTTTTACCTACAAACGGATATTATGGGATGCAAGTTATAAAAATTACATAACCTTTATCATGATGGTGATTTAAAGAAAATTTTTATGGATTATGTCTATTTCATTCACTTAAATTACTTTTTTAATATATGAAAAGAGCAGAAGGATTATACTCAGGATAAATTTAAACGCTGGATTAAGAAATATCATAATTTAAAAAATTTGGTGTTAGGAATTCTAACAGATTAAAGTGATGTGAGTAATATATAAAGTTTTTATGGATCTTATATTAATAATTTTTATAAATATACCGTTCAGTCGAAGGTTATAATAAGTTTTAAAAGGAATATTTAAAAAGATATTTGTTTACACTAGATCCATTTATAAGCATTGCTCGCCTAAAAAGATTAAAAACTAATTATGTAAAAAACTTAAAAATAGATAGGTATTTTGGTCTTTTAAATATATCTGAAAATAAAATACTATTTTATATTCTGTATAATACTGACAAAGATTAAACTATATTGTTGCTATTTGCGGCATGGAATTTTAACTATAAAAACCAGGAAAATATATATTTGATGTGCATTTAAGTATAATTAATCAATGTGAAATTTCCCCTGTGCTTTTCTTTTGCTATATGATCATTGCTCCCATTTGCTTATAATAAACCAGACAAAAATATATCTACAGCACTATTTTAACCAATATAAAAAATACAAGGCATTACACATAATTATCTCACCTATAAATTATAAATTAAAGCCTAAATTTGAATGATGTTTTATGCCTATATATATTCATTTATAAGGTTCTATAAATAAATCTTCACCATATGAAAATTCTCCGGAAAAAAGAATATTGTAATTTATTTAATTATCAGCGTTACTCTAGTTTTTTTTAAAAAAAAAACATTGTAGTAGATCATACATATGAATGCGATGTATGGTTATTTATTCATCTTTGGATTTTAGCCTATTTGGATCGAATATACTAGTTTTTTCCACCCTATACTACACTTACATGGTTTAAACATAGAAAGAACTGATTTTAAAATATAATGCTATAAAATCTGAATGATTAATAAAAAAAGCAAATACCATTAAAGGGAAGAAGAAATAATAGTAAAAATCAACTTTTTTCATGTAAAAACGACGCTATTTTTATATACCGTTAAATTATGTTTCTTATAATTTATATGGTATTCACAATTTTATCATTCATTCATCTTTTATTCCTAATGATTCTAAAAAATATTAATTACGCCTAAACCAAAAAATTATAGTAGATTTAAATCCCACTTGAGCTATAGGAAATCAAAATATATTTCGAAATCTCATATAAAGCACGTGAGTAATGGAATACAAATATTTTATTATTTATTTTACGGGAATCAACCAATATAAGTAGATTATATCTTATTAAATCGGATTTTCTATGATTATAACTGAGAGATAAACAAATTTTTTTTGCTGTTTACAATCTATTCAATATATTTATCAATCAAATCTTCCCGTTCATTATACAAT